>NC_081824.1:20852500-21477500 GCF_030867095.1 Alligator mississippiensis
TTTTTTCTACTCTAAACCCATTTGTGCGAGGGGTAGCAACTTACTGTTCTTGACCTGGAGTATCCTGGATGGAGAGATTGCAAGTTATCCCAGTCTACCTGCTGCTAGACAGGAAATAGATCTTCCTTTTTGGTCTATCAGATAGTTCCCTCATGCACAGGGATTTCTTCTACTCTGCCCTTGCTCTTGAGCCCATCTGTGTGAAAGGGTACAAAGTAGCTCTGTATAGCCTGCTTCCTTCCACACAGGAAGAGATATGTTGCACTGGTATTTTAAATCTCAGTTCCCTTGGGCTAGTAAGAATGGCTCATGAGATGACCTTTCATAAGCATGGTTAAACAATGAAATTCAGATTAGGTTTTGATTCTAGATCTTCATCCATCCATCCTGCAACAAAATTTAGGGACATTCAAATCCAGAATTAAATTTCTATGACAGCCTGGATGAGAAATCATCATTTCCCCTTAAAGTGTACACATACCAACCAAAAGAAACTGAATGATTGTAAAGAAAAAGGAGATGGGAGCCTAATGCCAATGCCCCCCTTATGAAGCCATGGAAACCTCTCTGTATAAACACAGAGTAGTCAGAGTTCTGTGGATGCAGAAGGCAAGTCAATATGGTATCTTCTCCAGTAAACCAGTGGGAAAAAAATGTTGGGGTCAATTTTGATAATGTTAAAGTTTTTACATTGCCATACTATGCACCATTAAGCCTCTTGTGGAGTGTTTTGGGGATGCTGTCCGTAGATAGGCAAGAAGGCTACAATATCTTTGTTTGGGAGTTGTGCTCAGAGAAGAATGAAGGATTTAGGGAATATCTTTAGGTCTCTAGAACTGCTGTAGAACATGTGTAGGATTTCATTGTGGTTTGTAGGATATCTGCATTCATGGAGTGACTTGTCCTTTGCCACATGATGGAAAGCCAAGTCTAAATACCTTCATAGTATTTCTCCTGCAGCTCCACTTTTCTGTTGGGTTTTTGTATATCATGTCTTACCTCATGACTTAAGGAGAAAAGCTTCCCTAGGGATATGATGATACATCTGCACAATATAATGAAAAGATAGATGAAGTCTGGGGAATCCAGAGATTTTCAACCCTCCAAAAATATTTGGCTCCCATATCAGACAGGCTTAAGTTGTTTATTTTTATCAGAATCAATGAACACATTTTAAAACAGACTTGCATGGCAGCAGAATGGAAACCATCTCTGCTTGATGCAAATGAAATCGAATGTAGAGATGGAGCAGAATTACAGCCTGAGATTTCTTGACAGAACTGAAGTGATTAACTTCATGTTTTCTAAACCCCAGCCTGAATACTGAATGATAAATTATTCTCAAAACTAATGCCAGTCTAAACCTTAATCTAATTTAGACCCAAACATAAGAATCCCTGCCCTTATTTATTAAAAATAAAACTTTAAATTGTCTACATAATAATACTATCTTATAATACCGTTCTTTTGACTAGGTAGCATGATAATGGCTTCTTTAGAAAGACACAAGTAAGGACACTTCCTTGACGTTTGACTGTCACTTATCTCTATCTAGTTCCAGTGTTTAAAGAGAATATGATGGCTACATTAGCAAACCACAAAATGGACAGGCACCCAGAATCAATATGTTCCTGGTAGTTTACTGGGAAAGAGTTGCAAACCCATTCTCTTACTGGCTTGTTCTGCCATTGTTTGTGTTTATCACTGACTGGTCTTGTAAGAGATCCCATCTAAAGAGCTAGATGGTCTTAAGACACAAAGCCAAATGTTATGAGTTAATTAGTACCAAAATGTGAATGAAAGGGAGTCCATTCAACCACATTAGGCTAGATGACTGAGGTAAAGAGATTTATCATTTTGAAAGTTGCTAATTGTGCCTGTTTCTCTGTTTGGAGAAGGGAGTCTGTAGGTCTGGGCCAGTTGCCCTTGGGGACCTATCTGTTAACTCACTGTCACCTACTCTTGAGATACCATCATCTTGTAACACTGAGCAATAAAATTTGTAATTGTAAGTCTTTTGAAGCTCACAGCTAAAGGACACTAACATGGTTTGTTTACACTGAAGGAGTTCACAAGAAAGCTAACAAAATTAGAGTAGTGTAATGGGTATACCAACAATATGCTCAGCCAAATACATATTGGTATTTCAGCCACTGCCCATTTTAAACTTTGTTTTGTACAAAACTGATATAACAAAGCTTAGATAAAAAGCCTTCCATAATTAAGGATTGATCTAGTCACTCAAGGAGCAGTATAACTGTCACGCATCCTGAGGTAATTATTATTTTAACTCATTTTGTATGAGATACTTGGTCTTATTTCCATCAGCTATTTACTTCTGACCCCGACCAGAATGTGGATATAAATAGAGGTGTTAATTTATAGCATGGATAGATATCTAGACAGATGATATCTTTGTTTTGGGACATTTTCAACACTGGTAATATTTTATTCCAAAGAACTGCGGAAGAGGTCTGATTCAGGAATTTATTTAAGTATATGGCTAAATTAAGTATGTGACTTCAGTGACACAACAATATTCATGTCCTTAAACTTAGGAATATAAGTATGTTGTTGAGCTGTTGCTATGACTTGGATTTGAAAGCATCAAATAACATGTGAAAATGATGTTACCATTTCATTTCTGAAAAATGTAAAATCTCTTGTTGGTGATTTAAATTATATGTAGCACATATTACTATGGTAGCTTACCAAATCTACTTCTCATGTATAAAAATATCTCCCACAATATGCATACACACACATATGTATGTGTCTAGCTATACATATATGTATAAAATAATTAAATGGTACAATACCATATTATGAGGTAAAGTATGACACGCCAAGGAGTCAAGTAAGGGCACCACCACAGTAAGATTGCCTGGAGCCACAGGGAGAGATCTCTGGGTATCAATGACTGTGATAAGGAATCCAAGATACAACATGGGGTGCAGAAGAAGCATAATGATTTAGCTCTTGCTATTCTTTTGCAAAGGTGTTGCACATGCTCTTTGTGTTATGGTTGTGTCACCTCACACAGAATAAAATCCAAGCAATAGGAAGCACTAAAACCATATGACATGAGCACTTGGATGCACTACTTCTCCCCAGTAAGGAATAATACACTCACAACTAAATATTCTTAAGGTTCTTCAGTGACTTCTGTTGTTCTGAAATGCTGCAATACTGCTTTGGTTTTTATACAGAATTTAAGCACCTCATAGTAATATTTAGAGGGTGAGAAAGTAACTATGTTGCTTAGAGACCATTATTAATTCCTGAAGGTACTGAGGGCAAAGATGGTCCCCCAATCTTTCTTTTATCCAGTATCACCAATCCTTATTAGAAAAAGCCAGGCAGAATGTTACCTAGTTGAAACCAATAGAGTTGTAACAATATTTCAGGGGATTCCTTTGAAATTACTTAAAAATGATAACATTTGACAACATGTTTTCTTCATGGTGATTTAACAGTAAGGTTGTAGCTGTGATGGTAAAAAAAAAGTATGCAAGAGGCAAGGATTTCTTAGAGAGATATCTTTTATTGGACCATCTGTGTAGTTGTTATAGAGTTAGGCAAGCTTTTGAATGCAAGCCATTCTTTGTCAGGTCTATGCTCTCAAAAACTTGTCTATCTTAATCCCAACTACACAGTTGGTCTAGCAAAAGATATTACCCTAAGACATCCTTGCTTCTCCCTTCTTTTCTTGAGATTTATTTAAAACCATTTAATACAATTTTTGTAGCAGAAAGATTATTACATGATATCCAAAAAGCCTAGAGATAGGTTATATTTTTTAGTCTCTTAAGATGCTTTCAAAAGGTTGCGCAAGGATGGGCATAACTTAACTCCTTATGTTTAGCATTCACTTGGAGGTTATTTAATTGAATGTGGCTAATGCGTAGCTCATAGTCTGCTTTTTCTAAGAGCCATGTTATTGTTTATATAATCTTTTAGATCCTTGACACTAATGTCCTTCCTTAAAGAATTTGCTTTTACACATAGGCTAGTTTCAAGGACTACTTTTGACAGAAAGGTTGACATCTAATTGTTTATTTTTTAAAGAAAAAACACCCCTGAAATATTTATTTGAGTTTGATGGCAGGTGTATACATGGGACCAAGACTAATTTGTCCAATGGGATTTGTTCTGAAGGCTGAATTCTCTACCAGTTTGTCACATTTTTGGGACTACCAGCCTTGACAGTGTCCCTTTAAAATAAAACTGTTGTATGGAGTCAAATTCTGATCTTGTTTTGCACTTCTAGAACTGAATGGAAGCTAAGTGACAATAGCGCTACCCGATAAAGGCATTACAACCATTCACAGTGTTACCTGTGAGATTCTCTGCTGAAATAGTATTAACTGCAATATTGATTATTTTTTTTAACCAAATTAGTTCATCCCACCTATCCATTGCCTATCCATGGAGGTTAGCGATATCTATACATAGCTGTAAACTCTATTGTTTATTGACTTGCCAAAACTCCAGGTTGTGAATTTCTAGTTTCTGGAGACACTCTGGAGGGACTGATGAACAAATGCCATTCCTTTTAAGAATCTGAAACTGTTTGGTCTAGATGCAAAAATTCTCTCTCCTTTTTTTCCCTTTAGAAATGTGTGATTTTGACTGCCCTTGCAAATAGCTTTCTGAAGGAGAAAACAATTTGGTCATTCATGTTTCTGTTTTAGTTTAATGTATTTGATGTTCCTATTAGTTCCACTTGGGGGAAAGAAAAGTGCTTTCATTCTGCATTACTTGATTGTTTCCATCAGTGTCACTTCCCCCTCCCCATTTTTCACACCTCCTACTGTGTATGGTCGCCTGCTGCACCATTTATTTTTGCAACGTGTAAACTGTTACTTCCTCCAACAAATCAGCCCTGCTTCGGGTGAAATTAAAGGGCTGAAGGGGTGACTGACCTACTGTTTTTGACATTTTAAGATTTCAGCATCAGGCAAGAAGCAGCTGCCCTTTTCTTCATATAGATATTTATTAACTCTCCAAAGAATTTATGGAATCAGAGGTGAACTACCTTAACTTAAAAACAAGCAAAAAAAAGAGGGTTATATTTCAGGAAATATATACTGCACTTCTTGGCCAGGTACAGACATTACGCTTTTACTAATAAAAGTGATCAGAAACTGGTCTATACCTATAACAGAACAGATGTTCAGCACACATAGACAGGTTTTAAAATGGTGGAACCCAGTCTAAGACTTGCCCCCCACACTTCCACCACCAAAAGGCAAATGTGTTTTCTGTTTGCTACCAATCTAAACTACGCTGTTTACAGAAAAATGCGCTACTTGGATCGATTCTGCATCAGGCTTTTGGGATGTCTGTACCTAGCCCTTGTGAGATGAGATCTGGCAATGAACCAGGTGAGAATTAATTAGTCTCTTGCTGACTTATTCAAGGACTGGGCAAGAGTGCCTGGAGCTTGCAATTTAGTGCCAAGGTTAAAAGTCAAGACACACATTAATTTCAAGTTGGCACCTCTGTGCCCAAAGCAAATGCTTAAGTATAGCCTAATCCTACAAACTCTTATTTAGCTGAGTTGTTCTTACTCATAGGAGTAGTCCTGTGAACATTACTGATAACGAATCTTCGTCCAGGATTTGTATGACTGGATCTGATGATTCTGGACAACCGGTAGGAAATGACGCTGCAGCGCAGTCTGACAGATCAGCAAACGGCAGGCGCCGGCAGTGGAATTCAGGCTGGCAGGGAAAGCAGAAGGGGAGACCTTTCTAAATGGCACTTGTCTTGTTCCAAGAAAGTTCAGTACTTTTCACTCAAACAGTTTTTCACTCCAAAATTGGGCAAAAATATTTTTTATGTACTCTTGAAGGGACTAGAGAAGAGAAAGGAACAACTTTCCTGCAAGCATAGTGAGTGGACCTTGAACTATTCTATAGTGCCTGGAATATCCTCCTTTTTCTTCTCTCTTTTCTCCTCCATTTGGCCCAGGATTCTTCTCCCAGTTTATTGTAGATTAGTGGCTGGAAAAAAACAGGAAAAACAGGTCAGAAAAGCAATCCAGTTAGCATGAAGAACCGGAGATTCAACAGAGGAACTTGTGGAGCTGGAGATTTGGCCAGATATTTGGCTTCTTTCAGTCAAAAAGCCTGTTTCTCTCATGTGCACTGATTATTCAGCCTCTTGGATGATGAAGGGAAAACTCCCAGGTTTGTTCAACTATAGCCTTTTCTCTCTTCACCAACACAATAAGTACACTCACTTGAGCTGTGAATGCTGCTTAATCCCATTGGGTGAGATAAATACTCTAAGAACAGCCAGACTTCTTCCTAGTTCAAAACTGTATTCTATTATAGGAAGCAGGGCTATGCGAAATGGCACTATTCTGTTTTGACTTGCATTTTGATGGAACAGCATCTCATTTTGAATTTCGTTTCAATTCGAAACTGCTGTTCCATTTCATTTAATTGAAACAGTGATGCTGTATCAACATTTCGCCCATAGGGTATAATGGGTAAGAAAGCCTTGCAGCAGAAAGTTCTGTTCTACCAGGCGAGTGGAGATGTCAGCTGCAGCCGTCATCTGGATCATTTAGGGTTTCCCTACCCTGCAATCAGAAGCATGATTGCAGGTTGCGTACACCCACCACAGAACATGTTAAACTACCTAGCTCAAGTATTAATAATAGCGTCATCTATAGCCATCTGGGTAAATAGACAGGTTGTTCAAGTTGAGCTCTGTACTGCTGCAGCTGCGTTGTTATCAGTATCACTGTTAGGTAGTTTAATCCAGGCTTGCCTACATGAATTACAATCATATTTTGAATTGCAGTATAGCCATGGTCTTAGACATGCTGATTCTTCCTCACTGAACACCTTGTAGATAAGCACCAAGACTCCAAATGGACGGTGATGTGGAGCGTGGAGGACAAAGATTGAGACCCTCATTTTAGAAAGGTTTTGCCCGTTTTACTGACATTTTTTTCTCTCTCCTGTTCTAGGCTCTTTCTACTCATGTAGCATTGGCCTGTAAGTACATGGAGGTAGTCCATTGAACTCAATGGTGGCACTTGTAGAATTAAAATTACTCAGGTGTTTAAATCTCTCCAGAACTGAGGACTTACCTGGTTACAGTTTTCTTAAACATGTTAAAAATGCAAGTCATAAAAATACCAAGATCTAGATATAGTTCTTGGTTGTAGCCATGTTGATCTAAGGACATAGGCAGGCAAGGTTCTTTGGGTAGATGTGATATCTTTTATTAGAGCAACTGAGTAGTTGGAAAAAATTCTTAGCAAGCTTTTGGGCGCAGTCGCTCTTTGTCAGGCATAAGGAGTCTCTAAGCACTAAATTAATACATTCTCAGAGACAGGAGAAGATAGCACCTCACTGAGCTCTGAGTGCAGTTGCTTGCTCTCTTCCAAGCTTGGTTCAGCAGCAGTTGTGCTGGAAGCTGGTTTGTTCAGTTCCGGGTCTAGGTAAGTGCAGCTTCCTGCAAAGGGAACAATTATGTTCTCCCAAACACACAGAAGCATCAGAATTCACAGCATGTATTTTACAAGGGCAATAAAATTTTATTTGCACACACAGAAGAAACTGGGTGCAGTGAAATACCTAATGCACACAATTATCCTCCAAAATAAATGTATGTAAACAAAATTGGCTGAATTTGGCTCAGGCTTAATTTTTTTGCATTTGAACCTCTCTATATGTAGCAATAACCTCCCATTCACTCATTCAGCACTCATTTCATGTGCTTTTTCTTGATTTGTCCCTTTGTAACTGAGCTCGTTGAGTTTGAGAGACTGCCCAATGTCAGTGTGAGGAACACGGGAAAGGCTTGACATCAATTATAACATTACACACAACATAAAACTTAACAACTTTAATCAGTCTTTCATTGCTATTTAAAGCAACTGGGCATGGCTTTTTAAGATCTTAAAAATTAATCAGCTTCTAAAAGGCCTAGATTTTGCAAAAGGGCAAAATCTTGTCTTTAGCCTGTTATTTCAGTTCTGTTATATAATCGGGAAGGGTTTTTTTTCCTTTTTCTTTTTTTAACAGGTAAGTGAATTTTTTAAAAAGTTGAACAGCAATTGATCTCCTGGGGAAATGAAACCTCAGAGGGGCAAATTAAAGGACAGAAAGGGGGACAGACTCTCCTTTGACTTTCACCCTGTGTGATCCTCCTGTGAGATTGTATGCCAAGGCAGCGAAGTGACAGAGGATGACTCCCAGGGCAGAATTTGGCCCCTGGATTTTAATGTTTGTCCTTACATAAATGGGAATCTTAATGAGGACGTGGGTGGTTTGGTGATAAAACTGTAAGGTTCTACCTTTGTGGCACGAGTCCAAATGTACATGAAGGCCTCAGCTCTGTCCCTTACTGACATGCGATCATCTCATAAAACACCAAAGTTTCTGCTTAGGGGAGGCCCAGACTAAGCAGA
The DNA here is from genome assembly GCF_030867095.1 of Alligator mississippiensis. Taxonomy (NCBI): domain Eukaryota; kingdom Metazoa; phylum Chordata; order Crocodylia; family Alligatoridae; genus Alligator; species Alligator mississippiensis. Next base: position 20,860,935 of record NC_081824.1, read on the forward strand.
AATGGAGCCGGAGTTACCTCTCGCCCCTAATAAGGGGGGTCCCTGTAGGTCAGAGCTGAGGTCATTGGAAGGGCAGGGCGAGGAAGCTTGCTGGTCTTACAGCTGCAAGCTCTGGGCTGTGGAGAAATAAAAGGTTTTGTGTCTACTTTTTTAGCCAGCTAATCAGCTAATTTACTCATTTATTTTTTTAGATTCTTCTTTCCAAAACTGTTCTTTGAAAAATACCTTCTCAGAAGATTTATAGTCTCATCTTTCTCAATGCACTGGGGTGTAGTTAAAGAGCTTCTTTGAAGCGGTTTGGAGGAATGGCACACAAATCTTCAATGAGCATCAAACCTACAGATTTTCTTAATAGGGGTTTTGTGGGGAGAAATAAATCTGTGTCACTGCTAACATATAAATATACTGAATTGTATTTACAGCACATAAAATTTTACATCTTTGAGCTGTCTCTGTCTGCCAGCAGTAGCTTTATTTTGGACTGGATGGGCGAGGATGCTCAGTAAAGTTTATTTCACGCTGTATGAAAACCACTGTTATTTTTTTGGATTTTTTTCTTTGGACTAGTGGAGTTGTAACCATAACCTGGGTCATAAATAATTCAGGGTGGGGAGGAAGGAGGAAAAGGGGGGTCATGAAATTTTCCATAGAATCTAATCTGTTTTATTGTCCTTTCTTTAAATTGTTTTTGGTTGGGAAGATAGCATTTTACTTCTGAATGTCAGGCCTCACCATTGTTGCATTTTTAAAATATCTAGGCCAAGTACAGACAGTCAAAAGGCCCACGGCTGAATCGATTCAGTCTTTGCAGGTTAGTCTAAGCTGCATAGATAGAACTAATAAGCAAATTAACAGGCATTCACATTTGATTCCTGAAATGCAGCCACATGCCTGTGGTGGCTCAGGTGAAAAGCTGGGGGATGCTGGAGCATGCCTCCCTGCTTGGCTGGAGCGGACAGCTTGGGCCAAGGTTAGCTCGCCTATCCTGCGAGGGGGAATTTGTAGGGGAGGTGTGAAGCATCCTGGGATGCTGGGGGTCTGTGAGTTAACTTGAATCTGCCTGGGATGTGAGACAGTAGTTCAGCAAACTGGTTTAACCAAAATCAGTTAAGTTTGATACTATATCCATCCAGGTTTATCTTAAACTGATTTTGGCCATTTTCAAAGCAGTTTATGCTCACTGAACTTCTGTTGTGTTACAGATTTGAACTGGTTTCTGATCATTTATACTGGTTTGTGTGTAATTTCTGTCCGTAGCCTTAGGGTCAATTAGTGCCTGGAATTCCCATAGGGGGCTCAGACATCTTATTAACCCTTACACAACTCATGCAAAGGCCACTTCCATGGGGGGGAAGGGTAGTGCAGGAGCTGCTTCTTCTATACATAACAGGTAAGCACGTAGCACCACAGAGGATGGTGAAGCCAGCACATTTCCATATCAGGAAGATTTGAGTGAGACTGTAGCTCCTTCAGATACAATCCTTCCTCAGGTTTCCACTGGGACAGGGTGGCTTGGCATCTGTCCTCCTCTGCCCCACTCTTATTAAAGTCAGGGGTTTAGAAAGCACAATATATAGCTGCCAATGGGGAATATGCAGCTTATAAAATTTTATCACATGTGCATACATACATAGATTCATAGATTCATAGATGTTAGGGTCAGAAGGGAACTCAATAGATCATCGAGTCCGACCCCCTGCATAAGCAGGAAAGAGTGCTGGGTCTAGATGACCCCAGCTAGATACTCATCTAACCTCCTCTTGAAGACCCCCAGGGTAGGGGAGAGCACCACCTCCCTTGGGAGCCCGTTCCAGACATTGGCCACTCGAACTGTGAAGAAGTTCTTCCTAATGTCCAATCTAAATCTGCTCTCTGCTAGCTTTCAGAAGCATTCAACAGTGGACAATTTGACTCCCACTAAAATCAATGGGAATGCACCAGCGAACTTAAATGAGAAGTAAATTAAGCCAATCTCACTTGCAGCTTTTTTTAAATTTGTAGGCATTTGATGGACTTGACAAAATTAACACATTATGTGTTTCTTTGGCGGAAGCAGTTCAGTGGGTTATGGGGATGGGGATGGGGGGTGAAATAAAATTGGAAGGAAGTGGCTTTTTTTCCATTTTTCCCTTTTCCATATGGAAATTCAAAGCTATGCTAACTCCTGAGCTAAACAGTGTTTGTTATCACCACCTGATGAAGCTTGAGGCTTCAGCTCTTCTGTAATATGTAAGTTGCCTCATGATGTGTGATATGCACAGATTTATATTATGAAACATAAATTCCCGAAAAGGGAAACTGAGTGTGAACCTTAAGGGAGAGACACATTCCAGATCAGAACTTAAGTGCTGGCCATAAAACTGTTTGGAAAATGTACTTACAGGATTTTTTTCTGATACATTCAGAATGTAATAAAAATAAATGTGCAACTAACCGTTTTTATAATGTAAATGATCTGCTCAGAGTATATTTTTAGAAATCAAAATCCATTTTATGACTATAATGACTACAAAGCCTACACATTTCTATTTATTTGAATGGGAAAGAAATATTTAAATGTGGCATTATCTCTTCTTGGATGACACCATTTTCTAACCACAATATGTGCACTTTAAGTGGTTCCTGACAATTCAGCCACACAAGGCTTAATCCCACTCCCCAATCAATGCCGTTTTTACACGTAAAGCAAAAGACTATGTTTCCCATCATAAAAAGTTATGGTGTTTATACAAAACTGTAGCTAACCTCATAAAACTCTATTGATTTCCCAGTGGGATCCTAAGAGGACACTTGGCTGTGCTAGACAACACATTGATTTCTAACTCTAATATAAATTTAACTTCCGCAGATTCAAAATATTCCTCTTATCTATTGTGCCTTTCAATTAATGCATGGCAAACGGCCATTTTTGAAGAGACAGGAACTTCACCTCTACCACTATTTTAAAGGTAACCAAGTGCTATAGGTGAACTGCAATTTTGAAACTATCCTTTGTTTGGTCATATTTTAGCTTTATGTATTTAAAAGGAACATCTCTGGTACAACTCTAGTATATTCAACATCTCCAGTGCACAGTCTGATCTAATGCCCAGTGGAAAGAGCTCACATTGGCTTGAGTAAAATTTTAATTAAGCACGTGTTCTTGCAAAACGATGTTTAAAAAATTAGGCAATTATGCAGACACCAGGTTGTCCATATAATCAAAGCTGTGCTATGAGTCTTTACATTGAACATCAATGTTTGATTTTTTCATAAGGAAGAGAGTGATGCAATAAGATGATAAAATATGACCCAATACTTTGTTGTAGCTTAAAAATATTACACAGGATTTAAAGTCTTATGAAATGTGAGGTCTTCTGGTGAAAACTCATTGGTACTAAAAAAAGTAAAGCAATTAATGTTCCTGGATATTTTCTTTCAATTATTGAAATTCTATACGCCTATGAATTAAATGAAGTGAGGACATAAAACCCTTTCCTGACAGCCTGTCACACCAGCCCCAATTATTTTTATAGTTCTAGTTGCCAGAAATCACTTGCAATATTTAATTCCTTCCCCCTCACATTATATAGTAAAAATTTTTAATACATCTCTATATTATTAGAGGCCATACGGCATACGCCATTCCATACAGACAACCAGGAGCTTTGCAATTAATTTCTATGGGTGAAGTTTCTGATCCAACAAGATAAAGTCTGTTGTACTGTCTACTGAATATTGAGATGAATATTGTCAAGCCATAGCTGCTAATTTTGAGGGAACTCATTGTGATGGCGAGACTGGAAGTTAGTTTTGAATTACAAAGAAAACATGGAATGAAAAATGCAGAGATAAACAGGGTTGTTGGGGAAATCTACCTCTTTAACAAAGACTTTTAATATGCACTTTCTTTCTTTCTTGCTCAATTAAAATATGTTAATACAATGTTAAGTTTCAGATTTAAACCACAAGAGTCAGAAAATTCAGAATTAAGACTCCCATGGTAACCTTATGGGAGATCCCATTGTGCATATTACATTTTATGATAGGTCTTTCATTACATGATCACATAACACTGTGGCAATGTGACATGCTATGAGTGATATTGTATAAGTGTGTGGTTGGTTATGGAGGTTAAAGAAATGTCAGTGTTACTAAGTAGTTCTTATTTTGTCTTGTAAAAGTCTAATAACTATAGTTTTAATACAATTATGACCGAAGGACTGACACACACATAAGTGCACAGGTTTATATAAACATTTTTCAATTAATTGTTGTACATACAGTTGAAAGGAAAGGGCACTCTTCACTCCATTTCTAGTCAGCCTGAGTTTTGCCTGAGCAAAGAGTTTGAAATTTGGCTCTTAGTACGTTTTGTACTGTTGCTTCCCCTGTTATGCTCTCTGGAGACAGTATAACTTATATTAAACTGAGGAAAGTTTTACATGTTCCTTTCTGGAGCATAATTTTTTTTTCCCCAAAAATGAAAAAAACTGAAACCTTTTGTGAGACCAGATCTGCTTAGTACTCTTGGTTGCTTATGAATGAATGTTACCGATGTCAGAGTATAAGGGTATATTTTCAGAAAGGCAGCTTTCCTTTTTCAGGGGCAGTTTCTGATTTAGAAATCCATTCTGAACTGGGGACCCAGAACTGAGACTGTCTTCTTCAAGCTACTTAATGCAGGAGCACAAACACTCCAGTTGCACTTGCAGTGTACTTAAGGGAGTGAAATGAAAAGTGCATATTCTGTGTGTGATAATGCAGTCCCTGATATTGGAGAGCTGGTCCTTTATCACACTAGCACTGAATCTTATCAAAGTTGTGCACAAAAACTTCCATAGCTTTTAAAGATGAAACTCATCTGATTTGTGTTTTTGTTTTTGTATTTAAGCTTACATGTGGTAGTAAATAGTAATGCTTGCTTATTAACAAATAAGGAACACATACTTATTTCTATTGCATTGTGGAGTTTCTTTTAGGAACTTTTAAATAGAAGGTAGATTTTCCTTGGGGTGCAATTCAGGAAAAGAAAGACTTTCCCTGCCATTCATGCACCATGGCAATCTTCACATAATATTCAGTGTGCCAGGAGAGCAAGGCAGTGAATATACTCAAGATGGTATGGTTTGTGGGCTAGAGGGCATAGACATTGCAGCCAACAGCAGAGCAGTAGAAGTGGTTGAAACACTTCTAAACAAGTAATTCTATTATAAAGGGCTTTTTTGTTGGTTCTTAGCCTGAATATTTGCAGTTTCTGTTTGGATTTGGGCCCATTATTGTGTCTAGCTTCTGATCTTGCAAAGACATGCTTAATGCTCAATAAATAGGTAATTGGGTGAAATTTAATGATCTGTGATATCTAGGAGGTCAGATCAGATGATCTAATGGTCCCTTTGGCCATAAGCTCCATGAATCTACTAAATGTATGCACAGTGAATAGTTCTGCTGGCTTCAGTGGGACTCCTTTCAGTATAATTAAACCTGCTTACATGCTTCAGTACTAGCAAAACCAGGGCTACAGGGATATGCTGCATATTTTGAACCTGGATGAAATCTAGCCTTCCCACATAGGGCACATCCAGACGAGCGTGGTCATGCTGTATGTGGTGCTGCATGCAGCACCACATACAACACAGTGCAGTGTTCCCTGCACTACAAGGGCATACTGCCTGAGTGTGCACTGCTACATTTTTTTATTCTGTGGAAAAAAAAAACAAAGCAGCACACACTCGGGCAGCATGCACTGCTAAAAAACCGAACCAGGCCAGTTGGAGTCACGCTGTTGCTGCCAGCCAGGCTCTGCCTGGCAGGATTGCCACAGCTGCAGCTCTGGGGCCAGTGCAGTGTTGGCCTTGGCCTCTGCTACGTCACCTGGGGCAACTTGCCGTGCGCATATTTATATATTTTTAAAAGAAAACATATATATATATGTTCTAAAAACATATAAATAAACACACACACATACATATATGGTCCCTTAGCCCTGCCCAGCCCAGGCAGCCCAGGACATAGCACGTGCAGCTGATCCTACTGCCCCCAGGTGCCAGCAGGCCAAGGACAGTGCTGCAGCCAGACTTGGATTCCTGGCAGCCCTTGTGGTGGTGGCTCACTCTGCCCAGCTGCTGCTTTCAGTGTTGCTGCTGCTGCCAGACCCAGTCCCACTGCCCAGTTGCCCTGGCTGATCTGCCTTGTACCCACCGCTGGGGATGCTGGGTGGAGCAGACAGGCAGGGTCTCTGTGGACATTGGCTGGGACCCTAGTGGGCAGGGCACGCTTGGCTGTAAAGATGGGATGGAGCCATGGGTGGGCAGGGAGCAGCATCCGGGAGCGGGACAGGTGGGTGGGGCCAGGGCGGGGATTGCAGGGTGATGACAGCCTGGGCCTAAGGGCTGGGGCCTGGGGCAAAGCTGTGATCTGCTCCCCACACATCCCAGCCTGCAGAACCAGCTCCTGTCACAGGGATGTGTGCAGTGTGGATCGTAGGTCTACCCCGGGTCCTGGCCCTGCATGGTCAGTGGCCCATGATCCCACACCCCTTCTGATCCCAGACACCAGTCCTCACCCTCCCATGTCCCCATCCCATCCACCCAGCTGAGTGCACCCTATCCATGGGCATCCTGGGACGGTTTCTGCAGAGAGCCTGGCCACCCGCTCTGTCCAGCGCTTCCATCAGTGGGTGTGGGGGTCCACACAGGCCTTGGGCTGGATAGGATCAATTGCCACTGTCCCCTCCCCACTGCTGCCCCCCACAGTGTCAGCAACCTTCCCTACCCGCCCCCCCAGCCCACAACAGCTCACCAAAACTCCAGCCCACACAGTTTCCCACCCCTGTGCTATAAACTTCCTCCTAAATACTTAGTGACAGAGAGGGAAAATAAATGATGTTGTGAAGACTGCGATCACATCTTTGCTCCATTGGCACAAGAGAAAGCTCCTCTGCACAGAAAGAGTTTTTGGGGGCCACAAACTCCCTCCAAGAATGAATTCACATAGGAACTGAAGACCATCGTAAACCTCATCACCTCCTGCTCTCAGGAGTATGTGTGTGTGCGCATTATATTTATGCAAATAAAATGCACCAGATATATGATGTTTGTATTATATATAAAATACATCTATGATACACACACATAACATATCTGTACAATAGATGGTTGGACTAGGTGACCTCTCAAGGTCCATTCCAGCCCTACTTCTCTATGATTCTATGAATACATATGTATTATATGTACCATATTTTCTCACAGCATCCACTTTTCCCCAAAAACCTGCTGCTGGAAATTGGAGTGCACAGTATATATGTGAGGAATATGGGAAAATTAGATTCTGTAGCTTACTGGGTGAAACCAGAAGTAAATCTATGGTGTTCCATGGGGAGCAAAATAGTGAACAGGCTCAGTTCCCTAACTGCTGATGCTCAGTTACGTGCTACAAGGAAAGATTTTTTTTCTCCATTATACCTTTCAAAAATAAGGTGGACATTATATCCCAGGGCATGTTGTATTTGGGGGACTCTTCTTCAGCTACCCCTTGATACAAGGATGATGTCTGCTGGGGGGGGAGGGGAAGGGGGAAGGGATTATTGGTGAGTTTTAAAATGGCTGAAGAGTCCAATCCATGCTCTGCAAGTTTTTCCACATATATGACAGGTGGTGCCTTGGAGGGCACAGCTGTTGGCCAAGATGTTGTGTAGGATATTGTACACTTTCCTTTCTCCTCTGCCATTTCTTGGCTTCCTGAGCAAGACAGTTCTCTTCAAAATGGGCTGTAGCTTGATATATGGTGCAGTGCCATTGGGACCTGTTATCAGCCAGCATTTCCCAGTTTGTAAAGTTGATGCCACCCTTCTTAAGGTGTGCTTCCAGGGTGCCCTTGTAATACTTTCTCTTCCCTTCATGGGTCCTATTGCCAAGACTGAGTTGAGAGAAGAGGACTTGCTTTGGGAGATGAGTGTCAGCCATCTGCACACAGTGGCCAGTCCAGCAGAGTTGATGTTTCATGATCTGTGCCTCGGTGCTGGTTATGTTAGCTGCAGAAAGGATGCTGGCATTGGTGCAGTGGTCTTGCCATCTAATGAGAAGGCTCTTCCTGAGGCAACACTGATAGAACCATACCAGGTGCTTAAGATGGCTTTGATATGTCATCCACGTCTCACACCCATAGAGGAGCATGGGGATAACCACTGAATTGTAGACCAGGATCTTAGTTTCCATCTGCAGATCTTGGTCAGTAAAGACATGGTGAATCAGCTTTCCAAACGATATGTTCAATTTCTACATCAACACTAAGGGCGGTGGCTGCCAAGGTATGGGAAATGCTCGATGTTTTCCAGGGATTCTCCACCAATAGTAATTTTTGAGTGGGGGGCAGTGGGGGTGGGGAGCAGCCTGTGCTAGGGCAGGCTGATGGAGAACCTTAGTCTTCCCAAAATTAAAGGAGAGTCCCAGGCTATGAAATACACCTCAAAAAAGGCCAAGGGTAGATTGCAGATCAGTCTCAGTGCGTGTGAGGATAAGACAGTCATCAGTGTACTGAAAGTTGGTGATGCCAGTCTTGGTAACTTTTGTTTTGCTGTGAAGGCACTGCAAGTTGACCATCCAATTTGATACTCAACCCCAGTTCTAGGAGGAAGGCAGCCATAGATGAAAATCAAAATCACAGCAAAGTAGATGGAGAAAAGGTCTGAGGATGCTGATAATGCAGCCCTGCTTGACAGCAGTACAGATGGTAAATGGGTCTGTTTCTGATTCATTGCAAAAGACTGTGGTGGTCTTCCCATCATGGAGTAGCCTGAGGATGCTGATGAACTTCAGTGGACAACAAATCCTAGCCAGCACTTTCCATAAGGCTTCACGATTGATGGACTGAAAGCCTTGGTTCAGTCAATGAATGCCATAAACAGCTCCTGTTGTTGCTTTCTACACTTCTGGATCTATCACGCAACAAAAATCATGTAGGTGGTACCCTGTGATGGTCTAAAGCCACACTGGGATTCAGGCGATTCAGAAGGATACGAGTAAGAATCTTCCTGGCAACAGAGAGGAAGGCAATGCCTTGGTAGTTCCCACACACTAACTTGTTCTCTTTCTTAAAGATGGTCATGAAGGTGGCATTCTTTAAGTCAGGTGGAGCTTCCCATATTTTGATGAGAAGTTGGTGAAGTTTTTATGCTAGTGCTATTCCACTCACTTTGAAGACCTCTGTGGGAATGTAGTCTAGTCCTGAAGCCTTATTGTTCTTGGTCTGAGTGATGGCATACCAGATTTCCTTGAAGGATGTGGGATCAGGAAGAGATTCTATTACTGGGTGTTGAGGGGTTGGTTGGCTCAATGATGGCAGCTGAGACCTCAGATTCACAGTTGAGTAAAATCTTGATGTGCTCCTTCCAGTGTTGTTTGATGGATACAATATCTGTGCAAAGGGGTCAGAAGGGGGTTGGGCCATTGCAATGTGGCCTGTGGATGGCTTTTATTGCTTGAAAGAAGCATTTCATGTCATGTTGATCAGCAAAACTCTGGATCTCCATGGCCTTTTTTTGGCACCACTGGTTCTTGATGTCCTGTAGAGAATATGGCTTGTAATAGAATCATAGAAATATAGAAAGTTAGGGTTAGAAGGGACCTCAAGAGGTCATCTAGTCCAACCCCCTGCTTAAAGGAAGACTATCCCCAGCTAGATCATGCCAGCCAAAGTTTTGTCTAGCTGGGTTTTGAAAACCTCCAGCGATGGAGCTTCCACCACCTCTCTAGGTAACCTGTTCCAGTGTTTTACTGCCCTCTTAGTGAGAAAATTCTTCCTAATATCTAACCTAAACTTCCCTTGCTACAACTTGAGACCATTGCTCCTTGTTCTGTCATCTGCCACCACTGAGAACACTGAGAACAATACGTCCATACCTACATATACACATTTCTGTAGGTTTATCCTAGAGAAGACAATGTCAAAGATATATCCCCATATGCTTCTGAGAGTAGGAGGTAGTGTGTGTGCATGTGTATACATATGTATGTGTATGTAAACTCACCCACCCACCCATGTACAAATGTACAAAATTAATCCAACCCCTCCCCCCGTTTTTGCACGTATTACTTCCCCAGGCAAGAGGAAGACATTATTCATGTTGCTTAATTTACTACTACAAGGTATTCAGATATTTCAGTGATGAGCAAAATTCTGGGAATAATATGGTATATGGAAAAAATAGAAAAAATTAGAACAAGAGTCAGGATATCTGAATATTGTTTTTCATTCTTCCGAAAACCAGACTAGATTATTTAGTCAATTAAACATAGGACTAGGAGCGTAAATTTTCATCTCAAAGGTATTCCCATCTGAACTCTCATTACAGCCTATGAGAATTAGGTACCTACATTCCCATTTAAGGAAGGCCTATTTCAGTTTTCTTTTCTATAATATGCGAATGATAACAATACCTTGCTATTGTAATGTTATACCCATCTCAGTATAGATTGGCTTCCTTGATTTGTAAATGGTCAAGCAGGTCCCAAGGTAAGGTGACTTTTTGCTAGATAAGGATTCAAAGTTCTCACAAATACTAGTTACAAGTATTTAGTGCTACTGAGAGTCTTGGGATAGACCCCAATATGAATGGACAATGAAGATGAACTCCCCTTTTTCCTGTAAGACTTAACTCATTGAAGTATTGGTAAAGGGAAATTATTATTACTTCTGTTACCGCCAAAGTGAGCCATTTAGTGCATAATTTTGTAGTTAAGGTAGCAGAATGAGACTTGGGAGATACAGATTCAATTCTTTGTTCTATGAAGGACTTCTTGTGCAGTTTTGGGTGCCTCATTTCCTCATGTACAAAATTGAAATAATATATTCTCTCTCCCATTTGTTTTGTCTTATCTATTTTGATCTTTCATGCACAGACTGGCTCTTATTATGTATAATAGAGAAACGCCAAAATGTTGGTGTTGATTATGATTATGAATAAATAAAGCTAGAAATTGCAAAGTCTGAAGGCATAGGCATGTCTTACATATGACTTAGAGAGTTAAAAGTTTCTTGTTTATCTTCTCTTCACTTGGATGCTAAAGACATAATTAGTTACATGTTTCCTACTGGTGATGTTAAGTATCACCTTAGATAAGAAACATTACATTATTTTGTCAGCAGGCATAAAAATGCTAGATTCAAATGGTAGCATTCCCCACCCTTAGATAGTTTCAAAGAGATTTACAACCATTTGGAGAAGTTGGCTTTCCTTTCCATTCCAAACTTCTGCATTTCTGATGAACATAAAAACTTTATACACAGTGATATTTGAAGCCATTAGAGCTTCTGATTACTGTTATCTTTTAAAATCTAATTAAAGAAGTAAACTAATATCCAGTAAGAAGTAATCATTCATTTTTACCATGATGCCATATTTGACATTTTTGAGTGGGGAGTAAGTCAGAAAGGATCAAGAGATCTAAGTACATTGGTTTCCTATGTAATTCTAAAATAATGAAAACAATCTTTTCTTCCAAACTGTGTAAAGGAATTGGTTTTGACATGGAGATTGCTTAGTGTTTTAAGTGTGCCAGCCAGTGTCCCATCTACATTGTTGTTTGGGAGCACTTTGAGGGATTGCCCAGAGGCATTGTATGTTTTCTGGTTCCCAAGAGCAGGAGAGAGTCATGGGAAGTGGAGTGTAACTTCAAACTGACACAGAAGATTTCTAATTTAAACTGATGATAAGGCAGGCTTATAAGAATGACAAAATCTTCTTAAAACCACCTACCTTTTGGCCCAGTATTTCCCTATCAACTTTACTTCTGCTGTGACTGCCCTTGGTGCTGCCAGCTATTACAAAACAAATTCAGGACAGCTGAGAGTACAGTTTTGTTGACTTCAACACTTTGATAATACCAAGTCTCATTCTCTCTTTCTGCCTTGTACCAGTATCTGTTACAATAAGTCACCATCTCTCCAGTGGGACCACTCAATGTGGCCCAACTTCAGTCGGTGCCACTGAAGTCATTCTGGTTATTTGGGATCCCACAACACATGTCAATGCAATATAATATTTGGCAGTATAATATATATTATCTATGGGGGGGGGGTAAGTCTAACTGGCCATGTCCAGATGAGTGCAGCCGTGTGTTATGTGGCACTGCAGAGATGTCTGTGGCACCACATACCACACATTCAGTTGTTCTCTGCACTGTAAGGTAGCAGATGGGGTTTTTCTGACCACAGGAGATCCCGGGGTCAAAAAAACCTGCACCAAAATAAATAAATAAATAATGCAGATTGGTGCAGGCAGGGGCTGTGTACACCAGCAAAAACCAGAACCTGGCCAGCCAGAGCCACACTTCGGCTGCTGGCCAGGCTCCAAACATCAGGATTGTCACTGCTGCAGCCCTCGGAGGCCCCCAGGGCCCCAGGTAAGGTTGCTGGGGCCAGCACAGTGCTGATCCCAGCCTTACCTACCCCACCCAAGGTAACCTGCCATGTGCCAGAGGGCATATGGCACAGGCGTTCCCTGGGGACAAGTAGCAGCCACACAAGGTGTGCCACTCTATCTTGTTCTCAGGGAAACAAACGTCCGCACTCATGTGGACGTGGCCACTCAGAGCAATGGGGGTTGGCTGCAGCTAAGGCTAGGGATTTTGACAGATGTATGCCAGTGCTTCTGCTGGGACTTAAACCTATGGTTCTTGACTAGAGGCTCTTACCCCTCCATTCAAGATCAGACTAATTGCCATATTTGGGACTAAGAAGGAATTTTACCCCATGGTCAGATTGGTACGGACTAAAGGAGTGGTCCCTCTTCCTGGGATCTTTTGAGCATATATTAACATTTCTATCATCAGTACATTGGCTGCCATGGTCCCCCTGCTTTACCTGTGGCAGGTTAGGGTGTTATGTCTTGTCTTGTCTTGTCTCTTGTAGGAATTGACTGTGTAGTTTTGCTAAGAGATTAGACAATGGATTTTTACAGGATGGTTTGAACAGGTGCAATCCTGCCTCAGACAAGGGGTTGGACTAGATGACATCCCGAGGTCCCTTCCTGCCCTACTTCTTTATGAATTGATGATAATATAAAATAACTAGGCTTTTAATTTTGCTTTTGCTTCAGGAGTCCTGCCGCTTACTTTTTTTGACAATTAGATGAGCTGTTGTCTATTTAAATGAGTTGTCATTATAAATGTCAGTGTTTCTCCTTTCCATCTATTCTGTATATCTATTGTGTGTATTTGTTTGAGGCTAGACCTTTTTTTCTCTGGCAAAGACAGAACCTAAGAACTAAACTATAGCGTTAGGGAGCATGCCATTTTGTACACTTTGCTACAGTGAAAATTGATCTTATAAAGGTTTGTCTAACTGGTGCTCCTGTGTGAAGCATCACTTCCCAATGTCTAGAAACAGAGATCATTTCAGGGCATTTGAAGTGCATTTATGGATTCACATTTGGCCAAATTCTTTGATTCCTTATTCTTCTTTGAAAGGTATTTAGACAAAAAGGCCCAGATCCAGCTCCCCCTTTAGGTGGATAAGAAGCCCCACATGGCCAAAGTAAATACATAAATGACACTTCAGGCTATTTCCACAGGTTTTAGATCTTTCTTACCCTACTTCCAACTCCATCTCTACATATCTATGCAAATCTCTTAATCCCTTTCTTGCAGTTTCTCAATTTCAAATTCTTACAGCACAAAGTATTATGAAGGTGAACTGATTGCTCCAATGTAATGGAAAAGGGGATCATGATGAGGGAGAGGTGACTGGGTTAATTTTTATTAACACTGCATTCATATTTACCTTTTAATCATGGCACCTGCAGGTACTTGGTTTTGCTTGTTTTTTCAGATGTGCTATTATTGAATCTTGTATGGGGCGGGGGTGGTTATTCATTTCCTCAAATATTTTACTAGGTCAGACATCTTTTAAAAATGTTATTAAAATGTGCATGTCCATTTAATCTGAGTCTATCATTTATACCTTGCATATATACCTATGTGAATCAGCACAGTGAATTCAGGGAGGCAGAAAAGTATCTGTCATTGGAGAAGTCAGGCAGAAAGCAGATAGGTGTCATTCTTGGAGACTCTGTGCAGCATCTTATTCTTGTGCAGCATGATTTCTTGACATACAAACAAGGGAGGTGTGAGTATCGGGGTGTGACAGCTTCATGCCTTTCTCTCTGTGGCCAGATCTTTCTTTGTCTGTTTGATTCTCTGAACCCTGATACTTTTCAAATAACAGAGAAAAATAACAATATTGGCTGGATCCTGCTTTTAGTTTTACTGGGTATCCCCATCCCTCCATTAAGGTATACAGCATCGGAGCTGCTTACAGACCTATGGCAGCTGCCCAGGAATATACTTGTGTAGTCAGACTAAGTGCTGATCAGGTAAATGGGCAGTTTCCAATTGATCATAGCACTTCTGTCCCCTTAAGTGGCCTCCCCTGTGGAGAATGATGAGGATCTTCATAGAAATGGATCCCCGGTCTCTACCTTCATGGTCCTGTCTTCTATTTGTAAGGTGACTAATCATCATAGGCACTTCCAGCCGGTTTTGTCTCTTGCTGCATTCTGAGTTTGGTTGGATGGTACTATAAGCGTCACTTCAAAGTAACACTTCTTACTACATCCACAACCTTTGTGGATTGTTAGTGGACAGGATGAGTGAAGAGAGATCTGTAACCAGAAATGATTGCTTATGGTTATCCTGTTTGCTACAGACCTTTCTTCTCACATCCTGCATTCCTTCCAGTTCTGCTTCCGGAGTACTACCTGGAATATTCAATTCTGCTTTCTTGCTCTGAAATTTTCTCCTTATAACCCAAACTACTGGTCTGAATCTCTGATTATGCCCCAATTATACACGGACTAAGTCAAGTAAACTAAATAAAGTTCCAGCTGCTGCCAAGAGACTTGAATTCCTGAAGAAAGAATGTAGAAAATTAGGGCTGGATGAGACCTCAGGAGATCATCTGTCCTGATCCCATACCTTCCTAGGCAGTTTTAGAGAACACTATTTACACCATCCTAGACAAATGTTTTTCTAACCTGTTATTAAAAACTTTGGGAACAACTTTTATGCACAACCACCAGGCACAATGCCCAAAACATCAAAAACAGACTTTTAAGTTGCCACAGGTATAAAGCAGGGGGACAAAGATAAGTCCTGTAGAATGAAGAGAAGAACTAGCAGCACGGCAAGCAGCATGGCTGATTTTGCTCCTTTCCATATATTTTCAGCTGTACCAACAACATCATGCCAAGACAGCTACAAATAAAAAGAGTATCACAACTGGCAGAGACTAAGCTTCCCTTTGAAGCGGTTTTGGTCAGCTTGTAGCTCGAATGGGACTCTTGACCTTTTGGACTTTGATTATAGCTGATAGATAGCTTTTTAGAGAACAGTAGAAAGAACAATACTGTCATTCAGGCAAACATCTCTGAGTACTCAAGGACATCAAAGATCCCAAGGAACTTTTTCGAATTCCAAAATATATTGACCCAGGGCATCATCATAACTGTTTTGCTGAATCAACTATCCAGTGTGGTTACAACTGGAAAAGCTGCTTTTGACCTAATTGTTGGTGCAAAATCTCAGAATAGATGGAGCTTTGAGCCTTGTAATATTAAAAAGCTTAGAGGAGAACCAGGAGAGTCATAGGAGCCAAGAAAAGACAAGATCTCAGTTAGAACAGAATGGTTGACTACATTGCAGGTGGCTGACAGATAACGGGAGAAAAAGACAGAGTACCGGTTGTCAGATTTGTTTAGGAAGAGGTTATTAGGGACTTTGGCAAAAGCATTTTCAGTCGAATGTGAGGAATGGAGACTGAGGGCACATCTTCATGTGTGATTTAATGCATAGTAGCTGATTCTACTGCACATTAAAGCAGTGCTTAAAAAACTGCTAATATGCTAACGTGCAATAGAATCGGCTACTGTGCATTAAGCGCCACCCCCCAAAATGTGCTTGTGCTACTGCACATGAATGCAGCCTAATGTGCATTTATTTAGTACCTCATATTGGAGGTACTAAATTTAATGCACCTTAGGAAAAGTGCATTAATGCACATGTAGACATGCTGAATTGGATAAATCTGGGATACAGCTGGAGCAGGGGAATGCCTTTGTAATGATAGTTCTTCCTATTAAGCTACCGAAGCAGAAGTGTTCCATCTCCTGTTTCCTTTGTGCAGTTGCTGCCTCCTCCAACTGCATGTGGTAAGAATGAGTGGATATCAATGAACTTCTTTTCATGCAAAAATCTACCTATTGTGAAAACCTAGGAGCAGCAAACATGCATGTTGCATAATAGAACCACCAAACATGCATGTTGTGATGATGTAACGGGCACCACCAAGTGATTCCAGTGTTATAATGCCATCTCTTCAAGTTCAGAGTTCAGAGAGACCCTGGGGAAAAATAAGTTTACACCAACTGTGTACAGTTCTGCTGTTTGAAATGTCTGATACGTAGTAAAGCCTTTTCCTGATCTGCTCAACGCATGTGCCGTCTTCTAACATTGCTTGTTTGTGCAGCCGTAAAATCTTTCAGCAGAATCCCAGGTTACTATGGTGAAAACTCTGTAAAAGAAATAATATATGGTTGCTTTTTCCCAGAGCAGAAGTTGTCATATATCCTTGGTCTTTTAGTATCACTCCCAGCACTAAATAATGACACATTTTAACATTTGCAATGTTCATAATGAACATGGTGAAACTGAGAAATAAGCATTGGAGTACAAAACCAGCCAATTTCCCTCTGTTTCTATCCCCCTTATAATTTGTTCCTTTACACCGGTTCCAATAGCCACTCACCCTCCCTGGTAGCAGAAATACTGTAACATTGATGTCTGTCGGCTCCTTTTTTTTCAAAAACTCCCCCTTCAAGAAAATAGCTTACTCCTCTTCTCCAAATGGCAAAAACTCAGAGGAACAGTCCCTTGCTTAACATGTCAAAATGTGAGTTCTGGCTGTTGATTGCTTTAGTTTTAATCCCCTGGGATCTGATGGTGCCAGAAATCAAAGCATAATTTTGCAGATGTTGAGATCCCATAAGCTCCCTAGGTTGCAATGCTAAGCCACCAAGCCAGCTGGCATTATGCTCTTGTGCTAAGAATGTAAAAGTATACATTTTTAGTTTCAACCAACAATGACCGACTGCTGGTAACTTCAACAAAGTTAGGCATTGCTAGCTTTATTTTTGGAGAGTCAGTGGCTCTATGGAGTCCCCTGAGCTCTTCTTCTGTACTAGTGCTGCTGTTTTAAAGATGCTGTTCAGAACTATAGAAGTTTCTTTGGTGCCTTTCCAGCATATCTGCTACTCTTTAAAGCAAGACTGTACTTTGACAGATGCTTCAGTTCATGGAAGAAAATTTAGAAGTTATTTCAGTGAACCATAGCCTTGTCAGCTTCAAAACGTTTTACCTTTCTTCCTGGGGAGACTTGTTTGAAGAAAAAGGGGAAAAAAATCCTAGAGAAAATTAAAACAGGGAAATGGTGGTGGGACAGTGAGCAGGCTACGTGCTCTTTACCTTCACTTGCAAGTAAGGCTCTGAAAAATTCAGTGTGCGCACATGGGAGCCAGGGGGAATGGGGAAGGAGTTTGATAGAGATAGCAATAGAAATAGAGAAATCAGTAAATTCCATCGTGTGTGTGTCAGAGAGATTTAAAAAAATTCTGTATAAAAATTCTGAAAGGGCAGCTGATTCTTTCATATGGGCTATCCCTTGTATGTATTTCTTCTAGTCCTTTGGTTCAGTGCACGATATCTTTCCTGAATTATGAGATGTTTCATTGAAATGAACACTGGTGTGTCAGTCAAATTTCAGATATTTTCCCATTCCATGCCAAGAGAAAATAAAGACCTTTCATAATTGTTTTATGAAAAAAGAGAGGTTGTCCCACTTCAGAATCATCCCAAACCTGATGATCAGGGAACCCAGCTGGTTCAGGCTGGACTGACTCATCCAAAAATAGTTTTATCCTTAAAGGACAATTTTTGGATGTTGGAGATTGGCAGCACAGGGACTTGAACATATATCTCCTAACATCCAAGACTTCAGATTTTTCTGAGTTGGGCTTTCTTTGCTTTTTAAAAAGACCTAAGAAACCTTTTCTGGCAGAAGTGTCATAACAACTGGGACATTCCCACAGTTTTTCTGCTTGGATGAATTGGCATGTCCATGGAGAAGAGGGAAAAAAGTTCAGTTGAAAAATTCCTGACTAGCTAAGCCCATTAACTTCATAGATGTTGTACGTATGCTAATGCATGTGGCTATTCCTAAATTTACAAAACACAATTCCCAAATTGTGCCTATTATATGTTGTTTGAGACATGCCCACAAGGTTTCTATTTTGTACTAGAAAACAACATTCTGATAGTTTTAAGGCTGCCTAAGTATTGTAAATTCAGGAAATGCATAACTTACCATTACCACATGCTCATGGGAGAGAATGGTTAGTTGTGATTTGCTGTGTACTCCCACCCTCTTTCCCTTCCCAGTCATTTTTTGATTTTATTGCTACTCCACACTAGATCCTTGATGCACTCTTTCTTTCCCTGCCCTGTTCCCAAGCCCTCTTTCCTTCACTTTTTCCTTTCCTATCCTCACCTTATTACTTAGTTCATCCCTGACTAAATACTACCATTTATTTTAAAAAGGGGAATTAACATATTTTTTGCCATCATAATACCACCATACGGCTTTTCTTTACACTTTCTGGACTATAAGCTCTTTTGGGCAAGAACTGTCTGGTATTCAGTGTTTGAAGAAGTGCCTGCTTCAATGGGGCTTTGTCTCTAGTTGATCACAGGGCATTTTTATAATAAATATAATGTTAATAATTTTCTGCCGCAGTATATATGTACAGTATTATGATACTATGTTTAATCAAGCAGTGATAGTGTTGATGCTGTAGCTGTGATGATCCAGCACCATAGGGGACAATCTTTTTGGCAGCTGTGCCACAAACAAAGTAAGCCCTACCCACTACCTAAGAGCCTCTCTGATTCCCTCCTGCTGCGCAATCTGCTCTTCACTTTCTGCTTCCTGCCTTGTGCTCCCTGCCACATCTGCTGCTCTGCTTTCTGCTCCCTGCCCTGTCTCCATTTGTGTTCCTTGCTCCCTACATGATCTGCTACATACCACACACAGTGCTGCAGGTTGGCCAGCCCTGATCCATGAAATACACAAGAACAAGGATTTTTGAGGGTGATATTAGGCCAACTATAGTTGGGAGAGATCTTAGACAAGCTTTGTGGCACTAGTTACCCTATCTCAGGTCTGGGAAAAAATCAGACAGAGCTTGAGTTAAGAAGCAGATAGAAAAATTGCCTATGTATAATGCTGTATTTAAATTAAAAGTCTGCTGAAAGAATGGAGTAGATATGTTAAATAGGAGCAAAGACGTGTTATCAGGGATAACTAAACGACAAGAGGACTCCAGTAGAAAGGATAACCTGATTCAGTAGAAGAGCAAGACCACTCAAGAGAGAGGAGAAGGTTGTTATCGCCTGTGGAGCGCAGAGATTAGCAGATTCAGTTAGATTACAATCAGATGTCCACAGTCAGGTCTCCATGGACCATGGTCCCTGTCTAGACTACTCCCCTTATAGCGTAACTCTCCCTTCTGGTTGAACCATGTGTTACATCAATGAGGAGGTAGTCCAGCTTTGAAAACTCAAACTACAGAGGAAAATGGAAGCATGAGACAGCCTAATAAAACCAGCACTCAATGAACCTTTCAACATCTCCAAATCAATTGTGTTCTGAAACTTTGGTTCCACAAAGTTCCCAATATTTCAACCTTTTGCTATTGTTTGAGCTAAAAACCAATAGAAGTTACCGTGCGACAGAAACTCCAATTTTTGATTAGTTCTAAGCACTGATATTTTAGGTGCTTCTACGGTATTAACTAAATAGTTAACTTAGCTACAGACTGTGCTGGCATACACTTGGCAGCATAGATCACTGTTTCTGTGGTACTGTTTCTCTTAGCCTGCAATATATAAGTGGCGTTTATGGCGAATTTTACTTATATTTTTCACTTCATGTTTGACAATATATCAGAAGATGCTATATATATTTATCCAGGTTGGTAACAGATTTGCAGATTGTTACCTTATACTACTGAAATAGTAGTTTACAATTGAGAGCTGTGTAATCTATGCATGCCAAGCACATATTTGAGGTTACACACTTTAACTTTTCCATTTCCTGTTTCTTGCTGGAAAAGAAAATAATCAGAAATATCAAAATGTTTAGTTCCATTAAACTAAATCACCCTGAGCTGCTGTGTGGTGCCAGGAGAGTTGTAGCTTGGGTCCTAGTCTCTATTCAGATGATAGGTCCTATGATTTGCTTCAGTCATTCAGCTGGAGGAAGATGGTGGAACATCACAGATCCTAGGGAGTTTGGCCTGTAAAGGAGACTAGGATGTGGATTCCAGTGATGCTTTGTGGCAGCTCTAATGGATACAGATGAACATTGAATGGACCTGAAATGAAATATTTCAGTTATGTTTGAACAGCTAAAATATATTTACTTTGGTTCAGATGACCCATAGTTTGGTCTTTTGTTTAAATTTTCCTAATAAAAAAAAAATCGGAAAAGTGGCATTTTTCCACAGAAAATTCCAGTTATGCCGATGACAATCTTTCCTTCAAAAAAAAGCATTTTGGTGGGTCAGTCCCAACCAACTCTAATGATAATATGAAGAGAGGCAGGTAAAGGCTACAAGGGCATTCTTAAATTGGGCACTTCCTAATCTTGTCACTGCAAACTCAAGGGACTGGACTCTTTGGCCCAGGAAGCCTTTGTTATGCCTTATTCTCATGTTCCTAATTTCTGAGTGTTTGATTTTGCAACCCACGTTACAGTTAGCGTAGTTTTATTCTATGTAGATCATGTAAATGGGTTCTCTTGAATTTTATATTTCTAACTTGTATTCAATTAAGTGACAGATGCATGATGTGGGTGATCAAAATTTTGACTTTGGGGATAGACAGCCATACTCATGTCCATGTCTGAGGCCATTGTTGCATTTGAATACAAGTTCCTGAAGATCTTGGTTTTATATCATGAACAAGTCAAGAGTAGATGCAAATGATAATTCTTTAAGTGTGAAACATAGCTGTGTTCAGATTAGCCTCAATCTAGTTTTCTTGGAAAGAAAAATAGTCCTTTTCCCCCCTCAGTGGAAGTAACTAGCTTATTGCATTTTGCACCCAGGTGTTTGCCATAGAATCTGACACATAACCATACCCTGGAAAACTATAAAACAATATAATTTATAGAAATAAACTGAGTGAGAATCATTATTTTTTATTGGTACCACTTAATGTGCAGAAAAAGCATACTTTCCAAAAATATGGAATAAATGTTCTGTTAGCCTGATTGGGTCCAAATGTTAGGGTTTAAATTATTTTACTATGCAAACTTTCTTTCATATCTTGGCAGTAGTGATTTCCATTTTTATTCCTTTGGTATCCATAATCTTATTAGAATCAAAAACATATGCTTTGAGATCATTGGACAGCTCTGCCTCCTATGTTTAAAAATGCACCAGAAAGACTGACACTGTAGTAGCGAGAATAACAGGAATGGTATAGGAGAAAATGATGTGGACCATCTAGGCTGGATGGGAAAACAGTTCAAAAGGTGCAGCTTGGTTTCATGCTTTTGATTTGCAAGTCATTAAGGCAGCAAAAAGTCTCCAAGCCTCCCGCTGGCTGCCATTCGGAATCCATCTCTTTCCTATAATGGGAATGCCTGCACAAGGATCACAGATTTACAATATAAAGAGAGTACGGGGGGATTTGAGCTTTATAACACTTCTGGGGATGTAGCACTTGCTGTAAGCCATACATCTAGATGTCAAAGATACATCTGTGGGGCCGGAACGCTAGATCATTGCTCTGGATTTATGAATATCCCCTTTTTTATTGGTAGGGCAAAGACAAATCTCTTAACACGGAAGCCTAGCCGTTCAATGAAACGCATTGCACATTTCATATGGCTGCCCTTTAGTCATGAGATATTCAGAAGCTGACAAGGGGTCGATTGCCTCTGCACAGATTTCTCCATAGCTGTTGTTCACCCCACCATTTTTTAAACATTAACTCAAAAACAAATTAAGTGAATTCAGTGCTTACAGAAAGTGCTAGATATTAGAGAAAAAAAACTAACTAGATTCTTGTCTTTATCCAGTCATTTGAAGCATTTATCCAGTGTCTTCTATCTGTCTGAGGAGATAAGTCCTTCAGCTACTTCAGTTATTGAAACCAAGATTAGTCTTTGATTTATTTTAATATAAAACACTGGGTTAAACTGTGTATCGGCAACAGATAGATAGAACCCATTAAAACGTCTTGGTAGCTATCTCTAAATCAAGCATCGTTGACACAGAAAGTGTAGACTTCCAGTTACACCCAAAATATGTTAGGGTCTGGAGATGCACAACACAGGTAGCCAAACAGCCATCATACCGTGGGACATGGGACATCATGCAGTAACGAGTATTGTCATAGTTAGTAGTAAAGATAACTTTAGCTCAACATTTTTAATGGACTCCTCTTTTACTGAAAAGCTGAACAGTCACAGTTCATTCCATATGAAAGCTTATGCCTCTCTGAGCCAGTTAGTCTCTAAGGTGCCAACCTGCTCTGCCTTCTGCCTTCTAATTATGGAGCTGTCACTGATGCCTCCATAACAGATGCAGCCCTGACCATGGCAGCAGCCTGTTCTTTCCTGCTGTATATACAGTCCTGGTCTGTGATGCTGATTACTATCTGCTCTGATTTACTTTGAGGGTCTTGTCTCATTTCAAATTGTTGCTAAACAGCTACTGAATAACAACAGTGTTCAATCACTACTGACTTGGCCTAGATTAAAAGCAGGGAACTAGAGGTGAAAAATATCAGTCCTCTTGTCATTTAGACCACTGTGCTATCCAGATATCATTCTGTAGCTGACTGATGAGATTCTGGTGCTTGGAGGGGCTAGTCAAGACACTAACCTCTTCCTTTCATTGAAGGCTAGTATCTACATTAACTAAACTAATACAGAACCTTATGGGTTTACTGGATTCCCATATATACTGCATGCTCCAGTATTGACTGTGTAACTCGGGTATATGCTCCCCTTCTCCAACTGAAGGGGATTGTTAGCTGGCAGGTGTGCTGTGGGGGGAACTACAGACTGCTCAGTTCCCCTCCATCCCTATTGAACCAGGCCAGGACAGTCAGGGGACTTAACTGTATACAAATGTATTGACATTAACTTATCACAAGGAAAAAAAACATGGATATAAATGTATGTACAATATATATAAGCTATCTAAACAAATAACATAAACAATACCTTCTGGGTAAATGCCCTAAAACCTTATACCAGTGCTCCAGATACAGGTAAGTCACAGTTAAGTA
Organism: Alligator mississippiensis; assembly: GCF_030867095.1. Taxonomy (NCBI): domain Eukaryota; kingdom Metazoa; phylum Chordata; order Crocodylia; family Alligatoridae; genus Alligator; species Alligator mississippiensis. The sequence continues at coordinate 20,884,325 of NC_081824.1, forward strand.
TCTGATCTGAAACAATGAACCCCCAAAATAAACATAGATAGCTAATAGATAAACTATAGATAAGTATGGGTGAACAATAAATAAGCCACAAATATATACAAATAAACAATAGGTGAATTAAAAGCAACAGGGGTCCCAGCAGAGCCCTAGGACTCTACTTATCTACTAATTTACAAACATGAGAGTTCACAAAATATAAGTCATGCCATCACACCACTTATGGCGCAAGATAAACTTAATCCCAAGGGGAAAGCCCAATGCCCTTGGGCTTTTCCCAAGCCCTACAGGGAAGCTGGTATCTTTAGCGGGGCCCTCCCAGTGGGACCTCCACTTTCAGGAGCCCTTAACTAACCAGGGGGGCCTCCCCCTCCCCCATGGGAATCCTCTTTTCCCTGCAACTCACGGCTCCCAGACCTGAAGGGTGACCCTTGTGCTCAGCGTCAAGCTGCTCTCTTGCTTGCAGAGGGCTTTGCAGGGGTCGCTGTCCCCTGGAAAAGGGCTCCTCTGTGCAGGGCTTCTGGGGCCTCTGGCTCAGCCCTGTCTCCTGGCTCAGTAGCTTGAGCACCATCTGGCTCTCTGGACTCAACCTTTTGCTATGGGTCAGAGGCCTGGGCTGCCTTGTGCAGCACTAGGCTCAGTCTGCTCCCAGCCCCTCCATGCAGCGCCTCCTGCACTGAACTCCCAGCCCTGTTCCAGGGGTTGAGGACCTGAGCCACCCAAGTGCTCCAAAGGTCCTAATCCATGCACCAGCCTGTGCACCGTGACTCTGGCCGTGTGCTAGAGGTTGCAGACCTGAGCCGCCTCACGCTGCTCCCAGGGTCTGGATGCCATGTGCCATGCTGCACACCGAGAGCTTAGCTACTGGAGCCGTCCACCGTTTCCTGCTGATGGAAGTCTTCAGGGCGCTTCTGGGCTACTGCTTCGCCCTGCTGAGCAGCTCTCCTCAGTTCTTCTAAGCCCCCTCCTCTCTCTTCTCTGTCCTGGATGTGTCCCCTCATGCTGGGCATGCAGCTCCTCTAACACTCTCCAGGGCTTTGCCCCTGAAGTCTTCCGGACCTGAGTGTTGCAGTCTTCAATCAGGTCCAGGGTAGGGGGGGGAGCTCCTCTCCCCCTTCCCTCAGGAAAGGGGTGTGACTTACCTCCTCTTGCTGCCTCCTGATTGGTGGATGGGCTCCACCAATCAAAACAGCAAGATTTCAAGCCTGGCACTCAACCCAAGCTCCAAAAGGCAAGCTTGCTACAACTGTCTAGGAACAAAGTATGGTTAAAAAGAGGAATAAATAGTGTTATTCTGAAATAACCCTCCATACGTACACTCTGGGCATGTCCCCATGAGTACAAATTAGCAGCATGGCAAATGGGTGCCCTGTCTGCCACATGTGGATTGTGGCATGTCAAAGTGCTTTGAGGCACTACAAACCACATGTGCGTGATCATCAGGACATGCCCTCTTGGCCTGGAAGCAGAGTGCTTTTTTTCTAGAAAAGTTTAATTCCTGTCCCCATGTCTATAAGCCTCAATACTTATGAAGTATGGTGCCTGAGGTGTGTAGCTTGTATTTTACTAATGGTCTGATTGTACTCAGAGGTAACTATGGGAGCATCTATATGTGTATACTAAGGTGAAGCAATAAACTCTGGAGTATATCACACCAAAGCTTATTGCTCCTGGGTGTACTATTTACATGTGCACCCAGGGCCGCAACACGTTGAGCTGGGTTGGAGCAGCCCCAGCTGGCAGGGGGCCCAAGGGGTAAGTCTGCCAGCCCTGGGCTGCTCTGACCCAATTTGATGTGCTGTGGAGGAGCTGGTTAGGAAAGAGGGTGGCAGGCGGGCAGCCTGGGCACTGAAACACCCTTCTGCGTCAGCCAGTCACATCAGTATCTATATATGAGTTGCTGCACATGAAAAAAACTCTGCAGCAGTATCATATTTGTATTTACCTGTATTAACCTACTGCGGAGTTTATTTATTTCCTGTGGCCTAATAGGGTCACCCATGTAAATGCTGAGACATCTAATGCAGAGCTAAGTAGGCAACTGCAGGAAATATCTTGCGTAGATGTGCTCCGTGTGTATAATTTCAGTCAAGTTAGTAGGTCCTCTGCTTTCATTGGGCTAATCACAAGAATAAAGTTATGCACAAGATTAAGTGTTATGTAGGACCTGTTGAATTTAAATTTATTGATGGAGAATCATGTCTTCCACTGTTTGTACTACCAAGCCCATTTGTGACCAGTAAATGAAGAAATCTCCTGATCATCATTAACTGGTTGATTACAGACACTATATATATTATCTGATTTTTTTTAGGCTCTATTGTTTATAGACTATGTGATTAATAAGAACGATCAACTGTGGTTTGCCTGAACTTGTTGTGAACTGAGATAGTTTGTCAAATAGACAGTTATGTCGGAACTGTAAGCTGAAGCCAAAATTTTGAAAAATGTGTGTCTAAAATTTAAATCCATATTTAGGTATCTGCATAAAAGTGGCATAATGGATATTTGAATTTAAGTACAGTAATTGGAAGAAGGTGCTGAGCACCTGAACACCTCATATAATTGCACCTGAGTTTGAAAATATATGCCATTATTTCTTTGTAGTCTTTATTAAAAAGTGAGTGGAAAGCTAGTTAATTGAAGACACTTTATGCATCATGGGGACTAATCTCAACTATAAACAGGCATTTGTTGAAGATAATTAACAATGATTTTTTTTCAGAAAACATCCATAGAAATAACAAAATTAAAGCAAAAATAGTTTCCTGCACAACTTCTTTTCCCAGAAGACATAAGGAATGTTTTTCATTAACATGAACCATGGGAAATATCGCAGCTTCATCTATGCAGTCTTGACATACGATTTCTATCAAAGACACATTTCATTTAACCTAGGCTTATTCAGCACTACTCTTATATAGCATTCACTACCAGCTGTTGTTGCTGCTGTTTCCTAGTAATAGATTGCTTTTTTTCCTGGCCTGAGAAATAGTGTCATTTAGTATGTAAATATCTAATGGACTACCAGTTTCTTCCTCAACTATTAATTATCCACTCTCAGAAAAAGAATATTAAGATGACCCTTGCAGAACTCTAGATATGAACCCTCTTGATCTTTGGTAAATTTTAGATAGGTGTTGTTGTAACTATGATAGTCCAGGAACCTTGATCTGAATTTTGGCGTATTGTCTTATCTGTGTATAAGCTAGAGCATACCAGGTACTCAATATCATCTAAGATAACTTTAATTTGTTAAGGTATGTGCTCTTTAAGTATGAACCACATGTGCTTTTGTACATTACCAGTGAATCCAAGAAGTTAAATTACCCACAGAAACAGTTCTCCCATTACTAATAATCATATGGCTGCAATAGCTCAGAGTTCAGAAGGGGCAAAGTCAGTACCTGAAGAGGGCCCTGGGAACAGACAATAAATGTAGAAATGCTCAAATTTTACATCAGACCATTAGAGGAATATAGAGGAAATAAATTGACGCACTTGGCCCAAGTCCAGCTTCCCCTTTAGGTGTGTGAGTAGGACCTGCACAGATATAGTTAGCAATGAAAGTGACATTTTTGGCCCCTAAATGGGATTTTGGATCCTACTTCTCTTATACAACATGTTTTACCATTTGGAACGTGCTGGGAAGGGATCTGCTCCAGCCACTCATGCTCTGTTCTGGTTGTCATTCCCTTGTGAAGGTGGGTGCCTCTGAGTACATCCCCATCAAATAGTCACAGTAAAACCACAAGGGAGTAGTGGGAGGAGAGAAGGGACTACTCAGTTTTTAGTGTAATAAACCAGTCATTAAGGAACTTGTCCAGCGATCAGGAAAACCAGGTTCTAGGACCCCTTCAGCCATATGGCATTTGAGTCCATAGCTCCTGCTTCCCAGGAATTTCCCTTAACTACTAGACTTAGCTAGAACCTTGAGTACCCTTCACTCTGCCCGTGGAAACTGGGCTACTGGGCAGCTAGAAGGAAAATGTATGTGTGGCCAGGACAGTAAGCCAGAGGCAGCTTTGCTCTGTGGTACAGGGAGATGGGCACTGTCACCTCTCCCCAATCCTACTCCTGTCACTAGTTACATTTTTTCAGCAACTAACATCTCAGTGATTAACACTGGATTACATGTATTCCTAGATGGAGTCAAATAACAAAATGTAAGTTGCTGGGGCAGATCTTTTCTGAAAATGCTCAAAAATATAATTCAAGTCGCACAGGGCACAGCAGACCTAAAATCCTTATAAATGGCCACTTACACAGCTATTTTTAGCATGTAAGTGCTACTTACCTGCCCAAAGGGGGAATTATGTTTGAAATGTTAACATTTATAAACCTTTTTATAAACAATGTTACAGCTAGAATTAATACACATTCACTTCATGGATTTCCAATACAGTATGGCTCAGTTGAACCTGTGTACCATGAATGCACTGAATAATTGTGTCACTCAGACTTTCACAAGACTGCATTTATGACTAAATGCTTATCAGTGTACAATCTAGTCTATGCAAAAACCAAAATCCAATTCCCTTTTAGGTCCATGGAATTTTTTCCATTAACTGAAATGGGATAGGATTTGGCTTTGAGGTTTTAGGTTGGATACAGATTATGAAAGTAATGAATTCAAGTGGAGAAGTAAGTCTAATGAATCTAAATAAAGTTGCCTTCTTTAACTGCATTCTGGGATGTGTGAGCACATTTATTTCTATTTGTTAATTTAGAAATGCCTAAAACATTTTGAGTATTTTTTCCAACCAGTATAAAATATTTTTCTAGTTAGCAGGAAAAGCTGTATAGTTGAAAAATAGTTCTTGTTACTTTCAAGTATTAAGCAATTTAGCATATATGAAATAACTTAGCGTTATAGCACAGGATTATTAAAGTAGTTTTACTTACAAGTCCTAGGCCCTAACATGCAGAAATGTTTAGCTCTTTAATGGTAGTAGGAATTTAATAGTGATTGTCACAGAGCTCCTAGATGCCCTGCTCCTCAGAAGGAAAAACTGCTAGGGAAGGAGCCCTAGCAGTGAGTGATGAGCCCAGCTGCGGGTTGCCAGGGCAACCAGAGGAGGTCAGCTGACCAGAAGGGGCAGGGCCTGGCTCCCTTATAAACCCTAGGGGCTGAGGCCAGAGGGCAGTTCCCTGCCAGTGGCCAAGGAGGAAGGAGCTCTGTCTCATGGAATAAAGGAGAAGCCTGAATGCAGGAGCAGCATCTGACATTGCTGCGGGATTAAATATCCCCGGTAGACTTGAACATGAATTTACCTGGGCAGCTTTAATTTCTGTTACAGCCCAGGGTCTTGTGTTGTGTTGCTGTTTAAAGACCGGTGGTTTGGGTGAGGCTATTAGGGGTTGGAGGAAGCCTCATAGGGGACCCACAGCAGTGTGGGGACCCCAGTGCCAGCAAGGGCGCAGCATTTGGGGTGCACTGACCCCAGCCCCAGAAGAGGGGCAGTTGAGAAGCCTCAGTGTGGGTATGGTGAGCCCTAGAGAAGGGGGCAGCACTGGAGGAGCCCCAGAGGAAGGGGGCAGCATTTTGGAGAAGCCCTAGAGGAAGGGGGCAGCATTGATGAGCACCAGAGAGGGCGCTGAGTGAGACCAGGGCTGTAGAGAGCCCAAGCGCTAGAGAGGGCGCAGGGCAAGACCAGGGCCGCACAGGGCCCAGAGAGGAAAAGGGGGCCAGATTATAGCAAGGCCCGGACCGAACAATGGCAATTCCATCTGCGAGGCTTGGGGCATGGTAAAGGGGTGGTTGGAGCCACAAATAGCCCATAAGGCTAGGGTGCCCCTGAAGCACCCATTGCAAAGCGGGACCCACAAGGGGTCCGGGAGTCCATGGGGTCAGATATTTACATCAAACCGTGTCCAAGAGGATGTAAGGCAGCCTCCCATATATTTATTCTCCATCAAAGACGTGGTGGGTGAGAAGTGAGGGTGCCCTTTGGGCCAACCTGGCATAGGAAGGGGGCTTGGGGGAGGTCATGGCCATCCTGCAAGACCCTGCGCCATGACAGCGATCATCAGTTGTGCAGTTGTGCAGTTGTGCAGAGAGAGATTTGTGCAACGTAATGAGAAGAGTCCATACAAAATATCGTTAAGTCCTGAAATATTGATTCCAAATTTTCACTTTTCTACAAAGGAAAGGGTTGGCCCAATAGTATGTAGTCAAGCAATTACATCAATGCAGGGTTTTGCATGAGTGATGACCAAAGATTCAACTGAAAGAGTCCTCTTTTGAAGGCTATAGTCAATTATAGGATCTGGTCATTATTAGCATATAAATATAAGCATATTCAAAACATACACCATTTAAAGAAAAAAGTATGCCTATCTCTATGTAATTACGGACTGTTAAGAGGGTCAAACTTCATTTTAACTTTTTCTATGTGTTTTTCACCACTAGGTGGAGGTGTATCATTTTAACAAATGTGCTAATGGTGATAGGGACTTTATAGCCACTTTCAGTCTTTTTCTGGAGCACAGATTGATTAGGAATAATGCATCTTGAATATTTTTACTATCCATGTTTCATAATATTATAATCAAAAAGAATAATAGCACACAGGAGATGAAAATGTTGACTACCTGCAGTGGGAGTTTGAGTGTATCATTTTATGAGGTTATGCATTATCATTACTAACTGTAGTGCATATAAAGCAACTATGGAATTCAGGACCTTAAAACACATAGGTTCTTAGCAGAACTAAAGAGAAAGTTTATAGAAGCTGAAAAGAAAAAAGCCCTATTATCTCATCCAGTATGTTTCGTGGCAAATGCAAAATTGTTCCCTATAGTGCCTTATAATGTTCATATGGCCATTAACCTTCTGGTCTAAGTTTTATTCCAAAAAACCCTCAGCCTGTTTTCTGTCACTTTGAGTTTCATACGGTGCCAATTATCTCTGCTATTTCTAGGAAATCAATTCCTCTTAAACTGAAAATTTCCTTGTTTGGTCTAAATCTGAGGCAAATAATTTTTTGAAAAGTTTGATCAAAAATGTTTTTGTTTAGTTACATGTGTGAAAAATGTGCTCTTCACAGCTGTTACATTCATAACATTTGTACTTAGAATCTGGCTTTTGTACATCCCATTGAATGCTGAAGTTCAAGCCAAGTCTGAAATAAATTGGTTCAGTAGCTTTAACGTTCTGAATGCTTAAAATCAGTAAATATTTCCTCAAGTAGGACAACCTAAACCAATTCCATTTGGAAAATTTCAGGACATTCCAGAGCTTGTTATGGTCTTAGAGTTGGTGACAGCCCAAGGCTATTAATTTCTATTGCAGAAATAGCTAAAGGGCTCAGTCAAAGAAACGGGTCCCCTTGTGTGAAGCACACTCCAAAATAAAAGATGTTCCTACTTTTAAGAGCAGTTTACAACCTAAATTAGCGTTTGCAAAGAATTTTGGATATATCTGTCAGAATGTGCAACTACTGTTGTATTTAACAGTAGAGATGTCTTCAGACCTAAAGGGCGCATCCAGAAAGGCACAGACATGCAATGTGCAGTGCTGAAGACTGGTCTGTGGCTCTGCACACCATATGTGCTGCCCATGCAGGTATTTCTTGTGCTGCTACTTTGCAGTGCGGGTTTTGGTTTTTTTTGTGACCCTGGGATATCAGCACAGTTGCTGGCCCCAGCTTCCCCTATAACAGCCGGGACAATGTGGTGCGTGCCAGAGTACGTGGCATGGGCATTTCTCGGAGACAAATAGCAGTGGCACACATTGTGCTGCTGCTACTTGTCCCTGGGGAAACACATGTTCCCGATCATGGGGATGTGCTGAAAAGAACCAAAATAAATACTATAATGGGGATCAAGAGGATTTTTGGTCTCTACATGATAAATAACCAGGGGTTGTTTACATTTTTTTTTTCACATCCTAGCTCTTTTCTGTGCTGTTCTTTTGTCTTTTAAAAATAAAATGTGTATTTCAATGCAAACAAACAAAAATGCCTCAAGAACACACAAAAAAGTTGGGAAATTCTGGATGTAAATAACAAACTTTTAAACTTAATTCTGTCAGTCTGGTGCACAGATCTTAAACCACAGGTTTTCCCATTATATTGTGAATTTGAGATGTACGTGTTCATAGATACTTCACAAAGTTAAAAGCCAGAAAGGAACACCAGATCATCTAGTTTGGCCTCTTGTGCATCACGGGCTATTATTTTTTACTTGGATGCTCCTATATTGAATACAATGACTTTAATTATAATAAAGCACTTTGGACCAATAAGCTTTTATGTGCCAAAGGCAGAGAAAATAAGAGACCAAAGTGCCACTAACACTAACTCCATGGCCCATGAAAAGGCAAGAAGTTGATTAGGAGAGAGATTCCTAAATGGTTCCATACAGCGCTCTGCAGAGGAAGGTGAAAAAGCATTGAGGTTTCTGACAGTCTAGGGAAAAATTTCTTTCCCAAAACCAAATCTGGCTACCCATTTTACTTTGAGCATGACTTCTCAGCCAGGTTTTTATAAGGATTTTCTGTACATCTTTACATTACCCATATATCCTGTCTGCTGTCATATCTTTTTTTTGGGGTCCAATCCTTGATCCCAAACAGAAGGATGATCCTTATGCCCCTTTCCCAGAATGCATATGGCGTATTGTGCATTGAGGTAAAAAAAAAGTCCTCCTGACTTCTGCAAGTGACTGGCTGTGTAACTAAAACATGAAATAAGATTATAGCCATTATTGTATCACACAGGTATAAGCATTATGAGCATATTTCAGGCAGTGTGAGCAACTTGTTCTTCTGATTCATGAATGAATGGGGGACTGAGATTCAGTTTGGAAAGAGTTAAGAACAGAGCAACAGAAAAGATTAGCAGCCTGGGAAGCAAGATTCTGGGCAGCAGTGACTATGAGATGATCGAGTTCAGGATCCTGAAGGTAGAAAAAAATCCAGCAGAGTATGGATGCTGGACTTCAGAAAAGCAGACGTTGATTTCCTCAGAGAGCCAATGGGCAGGATACCCTGGGAAGCCAGTCTGAGGGAGAAAGGAATCCAGCAGAGCTGTTTGTATTATAAAGAAACCTTACAGAGGGTGCAAGAACAAACCACTCCAAGGTGCAGGAAGAATAGCATATATGGCCTGCGACCAGCTTGGCTTAGCAGAGAACTCTTCAGTGAACTTAAAACAAAAAGGAAGCTTACAAATGGAAACTTGAACAAACAACTAGGGAGGAGTATTGCTTGTGCTTCAGGGATGAAGTCAGGAAGGCCAAACTTCAATTGAAGTTGGAGCTAGCAAGGGATGTAAACAGTAACAAGAAGGGTTTCTACAAGTATGTGAGCAACAAGAGGCAGGTCAGGGAAAGTGTGGGTTCCTTACTGAATGGGGAAGGCAACATAGTGACAGATGATGAAGAAAAGGCTGAAGTACTCAATGCCTTTTTCACCTCGGTCTTCACAGGAAATGTCAGCTCCCAGACTGGCAGCACAGTTTGGGGAGAAGGTGGGCAGTCTCCAGTGGTAAAAGAACAGGTTAGGGACTATTTAGGAAAACTGGTCCTTGGGGCCAGATGCAATGCATCTGAGGGTGCTGATGGAGTTGGCTGATGTGATTGCAGACCCCCTATCCCTTAGCTTTGAAAACTCATGGCAACCGCGGGAGGCCCTGGATGAATGGGAAAGGGAAAATATAATGCCAATCTTTAAGAAACAGATGAAGGAGGATCCAAGGAACTACAGACCAGTCAGCTTCACTTCAGTCCCCAGAAAAATCATGGAGCAGTTCCTCAAAGAATCTATTTCTAAGCACTTGGAGGGGAAGATGATAAGGAACGGTCAGCATGAATTCACCAAGGGCAAGTCATGCCTGACCAACCTGAGTGCCTTCTCTGATGAGATAACTGGCTCTGTGGATGTGGGGAAAGTAGTGGACATAATATACCTTCACTTTAGCAAGGCTTTTGATATGGTCTCCCACAGCATTATTGTAAGCGACCTGAGGAAGTATGGGTTGGATGAATGGACTGTAAGGTAGACAGAAAACTGGCTGGATTGTCAGGCTCAACAGGTAGTGATCAATGGTTTAATGTCTATCTGGCAGCCAGTATCAAGTGCAGTGCCCTAGGGGTTGGTCCTGGGGCTAGTTTTTTTAGTATCTTCATCAACAACCTGGAAGATGTCATAAAGTACACCCTCAGCAAGTCTGCAGGTGACACTAAGCTAAGGAAGTAGTAGATACATGGGAGATAAGGGTTAGGATTCAGAGTGACCTAGATAAATTGGAGGATTAGACCAAAAGAAATCTCATGAGGCTCAACAAGAACAAGTGCAAAGTCCTGCACTTATGACAGAATAATGCCATGTACCAGTACAGGCTTGGGACTGACTGCCTACGCAGTAGCTCTACAGAAAAGGTCTTGGTGGTTAGTGGGCAATAAGATGGATAGAAGTCTAATTGCATACTGGGCTGTATCGGTAAGAGTGTTGCCAGCAGATCAAGGTAAGTGATTATTCCCCTCTATTCAGCACATTTGAGGCCACAGCTAGAGTACTCTGTACAATTTTGGGCCCCCCACTATAGAAAGGATGTGGACAAGTTGAGAGAGTCTAGCAGAGAGCAACAAAAATGGTTTGGCGGCTGTGGAACATGACATCTGAGGAGAGACTGATGGAACTAGGTTTATTTAGTCTGCAGAAGAGAAGATTGAAAGGGGATTTGATAGCAGCCTTTAACTACCTGAAGGGTGGTTTCAAAGGGGATGGTGCTAGACTGTTCCCACTCCAGTGGTGACAGATGACAGACCAAGGAGTGATGGTCTCAAGTTGCAGCAAAGGAGGTTTAAGCTGGATATTAGAAAAAACTCTCTCACTAGGAGGGTGATGAAGCACTTGGGTTGCCTAGAGCAGAGGTTCCCAACCTCCGGGTTGGTTGCCAATCCAGAGGTTCCAAACCTCCGGTTGACAGATGGACCAGAAGTCCAGAAGTGACCAGCATACTGCAGAGTGCCAGCCAACCCTTTTTTATGCAGTTTGCCAGCCCGCGGACCGGTCTGCAGTCACTTCCAGTCTGCAGTCACTTCTGGTCTGTGGTTTGCTGGTCTGCAGTCTAAAAAGGCTGGGGGCCACTAACCTAGAGAGGCTGTGGAATCTCCATCCTTGCAAGTTTTTTAAGGCCTGGCTTAACAAAACTCTGGCAGGAATGTTCTAGTTTGTCCTGCTTTACACAGGGGGTTGGAATAGATGACCTCCTGAGGTCCCTTCCAACCCTCATTTCTAGTCTATGATTTATGAGAAAATGCTGAAAGATTGTGTAGTGTGGAAAAGATAATACTGAGGAGGGATTTGATAACAGTCTTTAAATACCTAAAGGGCATTTTAGAGAGGATGGAGAAGGGGACAGGACTAGGAGCAATGGCCTCAAACTGAAGAAGGGAAATTTTGGCTGGAGATTAGAAGGAACTTGTTGACTCGCTGGATGGTCAAGTACTAGAACAGGAAGCATAGAGAAGTTGTAAAATCTCCATTCCTGGAATTTTCAAGAGCAGGCTGGATAGACCCTTGTGTGGGATGGTTTAATCAGGGATGATCCTGCCTTGAGTAGGGATCTGGACTAGATGACCTCATGAAGTCCCTTCCAGCTATGTTCTTATGGTCATTTGTGAGTTAAGAAGTTAAGAAATGGGGCTTCTCAACTCCCTGTCTTCTTGCATTCTGTTAGAAATGCACCAATTTTCCTGCATTGTGGATGAGACTCTCAATAAAGCTTACCAATACACTATCACTTTTAAATAGATGGGCATTTTTATCCTTATTTTTGCATGATGTGTAAATACTGTGGTGCTCTTTATGAGAGGGAACACTTTCTTCTATGTGGGTGGATAACAAGATTGCAGCTGATAACAGAGGACAAAAAAGTAATAATAGTCATTATCTAATTTAAATATGGATTTAATAGATATTGATATAGAAGGAGGTTAATGAGAGACCTGAGGTCATTTTCCTATACTAGGAATTTAATGTTCTTTCTTATTAGCTCTCTATGTACCAGCAAAGAACATATTTGTAAAACAGACACTTGGTTGGATACTTGACAGATGTGGGGGGGGCGGGGTGGGGAGGATGGGGACAGAGGTGATTGCCAACCAATGGCCCACGTTGAACTGGTGAGGGAGCAGTTAGAGCAACTGAATGGCTTCAAGTTGGCAGGACTGGATGGATTACACCTGAGAGTGCTGAGGGAATTGGCTGGAGTCACTGCAGAACTGTTGATGAAGCTATTTGAAGACTTGTGCTTGGGAGAGGCACCAGAAGACTGGATGGGCCAATATGGTGCCAATCTTTAAGACGGGGAGGAGGGAGGATCCAGGAAACTATACGCTAGTTTGCTTGACCTTGATACTGGGTAAAATTTTGGAATAAAATTATCAAGTTGTCCATTTGTGAAAGACTGGCAAAAGGCATGATGCTGAAAGATAGTCAACATAGTTTTGTTGTGGGCAGGTTTTGTCTGACCAAACTTGTCTCCTTCTATGATCAAGTAACAAACCACTTAGACGTGGGAGATGCAGTTAAAGTCATATACCTGGATTTGAAAAAGACCTTCGATATGGTCTCCCATGATGCTCTTATAAAAAAAAAAAGGGGGGGATTGTGGACGGGCAGAGTCCATGGCCAGATGAGTTGGGAACTGACTGAGGGGTAAAATCCAGAGAGTGTTAGTGGATGGATCTGTATCGTCTTGGTGGGAGGTGGCCAGTGGTGTCCCATAGGGTTTGGTTCTTGGCCTCGTGCTGTTCAACATCTTTATCAATGATTTAGATGAGGATGTGCAAAGCACGCTGTCCAAGTTTGAGGACAATACTAAGTTATGGGAAAAAGCAGTCATGCTAGGGGATAGGCTGAGGATTCAAGCAGATCTGGACAAGCTGGAAAGGTGGGCGAAGTGGAACCAGATGCAATTCAATACGGATAAATTCGGAATGCTTCATCTGGGAAGAAGTAACCAGCGACACAAATATATTTTAGGAGATGTCCTGGCCAGCACAATGGCTGAAAGTGACCTTGGGATTATGGCTGATCACAGGATGAACATGAGCTGCCAGTGCAATGCTCTAGTCAGCAGAGCTAACATCATACTTGTGCAACACACAGACTCTTAAGCTTTTGCTAAAGGAAGCCAACTTCCCTCTTCCACCAAAGTTTTCTATCCATGTAATCACTGGACAGTGAGAGGGTGAGGGATAAGTGGTTCTATCTACAGGATTTTTCTGCCCACTCCTATTCGCTTGCAGCTCCAGTGTTGACTCAATGTTGCTAAGGATCTTGGTTTTTTTACAAAAGGGTGAATTTTATCTTCCTCAAGGAAGTATTTCTTCTTGTTCCATCATCTGGTCTACTGCTCCGCTATTCAGCAAATAATCAAGTAAGAGAAAGTCAGTTCATCATGACCAGGCTAATTTAGAAAAAAAATCTGTTTTCACATCCACAGATGGCCTGATTTGGCCCCTCACAGAGAGAGAGTAGGTGTGAAATATCACACATTGAAGAACTCTCTTCCTTACAAATTTATTTCTATGGGCCCGAATCTCAGTTCTCCCTGAAACTTGAAAAATTCTTCTAAACTAAAGGTAGCTAAGAAAAGCCATAGAGAGAGAAGGATTTTGGTAGCAGGAACTCCCAAATTCTTGCTGCTGTCAACTAGCTATGTTATAGGTGACCATCTTTTCTTTTTAACCTTTCTATGCCTCATTCATGTGACATGGAAACAATTACATTAAAATGCAGATGTAAATTCCAGTAATCTCTTTGGAATAGACAAATAGACTTTGAAATAATTTACAAATGATGCACATAATCTGTGCACCATCTGCTCACTGTTGGGGGAAAAAACCTACGTTTCTCCCAATAGGCTTTTTATGTACAATTATTACTATTTTATCACAACAAGGAGAAAAAAAGTAGATAACTGGCAATGTGGCATTTAACTTATTCAGACATGCTTGGAGGGCTGTATTATGATCAACCCTTGTGCAGTTGACTAGGGAAAGGACAAGGTAGCATAAGAAACCACTCCTTCCATCCATCGCTATGAGCAGCCTATGCTAAGGATGCGCACAATCAAAACCACTTTAATGAAGAGCTGTTTGTGCTCCTTTCTCCCCTCAAATGGATTTACATGGAGACAGAGATGTGCAAGAAGACAGGACCTGGCTGTTCCATTGGACCATTCAATACATTGGGGTTCTGCACCATTCTAATGGCTATGGCAACAGCTGATCCCTCCATGCTCCATACAGCCCCAGAAGAGACTGCACCTACTCAATACAATTTCTTTTCTTGCACTGTAGCTGTAGACTCACTACTGCATGAGGCTCTCTGCAAACTTGTATGATGTATTCTTGAATCTCCCACACGTGGAACGTGTTACTGAGAGAATCTGCTGTGATTTGGAAGTTGAAAAGAACTTTCATGCTCATTTCTCCCCTGCTACTCAAGGCAACATTTAAAATAATGAAGTGATAAAAAATGCAGTGTCCCTCTTGAATTATTAATTTTATCCTTTGACAGAATGTCTACCCTGTGCCGATGGGTTCAGTTTCACGGCAAGGAGAAAATGTTTTAAAGCAGAGCGCTTAGAGAAAACCTGAGCTTGGAAGATGCAGAGTGCTTTTGCTACCTATTGATTTCAAAGGGGATAAATTCACTTGATACCTTGCAGGATTGAGGAGAGGCAGAGAATGTCTTGAACTTTTAAAAAACACTGATTCTTTCCCCACTGAAATCAATGACTTAACCACCTGTGCAAATTCACACTTTAAATACATAGTTGTGGGGACATTTGTTTGATTCTTACATGTGCAGATCACACAAACATGCAAATAATTCCTTTGAAAATAAAGGGATTACTCACATGAGTAAATTGTGGTGTGAGTGTCCCTATGTGCTTAATACAGTTTTGCTTGTTAATAGCATAGAAAGGTAGATACTGTCCTGGTAACTGCCGTCAAACAGTATTTTACTCTGAGTTGTCCCACTGGGATCAGTAGGATTGTAGTAGTATATGCTACTGCCTAAAGTCAGCACGGGAATCAGAATTGAATCAGAATTTTGTCCACTGTAATTTCAGGGGCCCTAAATGGGGAGCTGCTTCGAGGATTTACAGCAACAGTCAGGGAATCTGTAGTAGAGGAATATTGTCACATAGTACTTCCACATAAGTTTTATGTTATCCATTGTCTGTGCAACGCACTGGACGTTGGCCGTGTGAGTCCTATAAAACTTTCTTTTGTAATTTATTTATCTAGGAAACTGCAGTTTACACACAACGTCTGGTTTCCAGTGAGGTCTTGCTTTTCTTTCCAGCTGAGCTGACTGAGGCATGAGGAGGTCAAGTGAACAGCAGAAGGTCACATGATGATATTAAGCAGTGGCTCAGGCCAAATCATAACTGAAGTCCTCCCTAGCTGTTAGGTCGTGTGTGTGGGGTTTTTTTTCTACTTTTCTCTCTAACCATAAACACACACTGTCTTCTTAATGGAAGTTGAAAAGCTAAAGCCCCATGAATTGACTTGGAAATACGTCTTGTATATCTTGTACAGCTAATGCTACTTGACTACACTCAGGTGAAATCCGAGAGGGACAAGATCTTATCAGTAGGAGACTATGTTGTTGGAGACGTTATGGACTTGGAGGCAGTTTAGCTATGGAGACAAGATCTTCATCCAATCCACTTAGTTTACATCTTACCAAATTTTGTACTTGTGGAAATTTGATAGGCCACTGCTCTTGGTCTATCTCAGTGGTATGTCCACCCTAAAATAGACGTTTCTTCTTCTCAGATTGACAGGAAGGCCTATATCTCAAAGAGCTGAGGAGAGGAAAAGCCATGGAGACAGAGAATACACTAAATTATAGCTCTGAAGATGCTGTATGATCAACTTGGGGCAAAGGAAGCTAATATATTATTGAATTATGAAGACTTCCACCCACTGTATTATATTTTATTCCTTCCAATAAAGTTTATATCATGAGTATAACAAATAATTAATACAATAACAGTATAATAATGAACAGTAACTGAGCCAGTGATGAATTATATAACTGAACATCCACAAATCAGACCAATGATTTATCTGGTCCGGTGTCCTATCTCTGACAATTGTTAGTGTCAACTGCTACCTATAACTGATCTCTACTAACTAGGAAGCAGATGGAATGAGGAGGAAAATAATTCATTATAATAGCAATAAGTAAAAAAAAAAATACATTCTGATTACAAGTTTCTGTTTCTTGCACTGTGTCTTCTTTTTACATACTATAAACTGCATTTCTTTGATTTGTGTATTTGGAATTATTTCTGCTTGTATGCTAGAGTAATTGCAACGTTTTCTATCACTTTAAGCCTATTCAGAATATTGATAGGGTACAGTATTTTTGTAAATATATTTCTTATATTTGTCCCTTTCTACTAACCATTTCTTACCAGTATTAATGACTGTACTTGCTGGGGGAGAAGCTGTTTGAAAAAATATTTAATTAAAGCATTCAGAATAGTCCTGGTTAGAACCAAAGTTTCTAATGAAAAGAAAAAGGTCAAAAATAAACTTTTGATTTAAGGTGGGGGGAGTAGAGTAACCCCAAACATTGACTATTTTTTTTCCGTAAAAATGTTGAAGAATAGAAACAAGGTAAAGAGCAGGTGAAAATTACTGGATAATTGAAAGATATTCAAAAGATATTGAAAGATTGTTCAAAATTAAAAATAAAACAGTAATCTACATAATCACAGTATTTATTTAATTTAATTTAAAACTAAATTCAGGGTCAACAAGGTTGTCTTTGAAGAAAAACTATCTTCTTTAAGTAGTTAATAGTTATTTCTTTTGGAATATGCAAACACTTTTACATAGGGAAGTGAGAGGATGGTAACTGGATTCTTTGGGGTCAAGCCTTTTACAGGTAACCTCTGGGTGGGTTCTGGGCAGAGGTCTATTGATCTAGAATATCAACAGATCAGTTAATAACTTTCTGATCTTCAACATCCCAGTTGTTTTGGGGTTCAGTTTTACAGTACATATGGTTTAGAATCAGCACATTGACTTCCTCAAGATTGACCGTGTTAGATTAAACTTTGTAGAATACCTCAAAGGTAGATAAACATTGTTATTATCCATTGACAATGCGAAAAATGAGGCCCAAAGTATAGAAGTGATTTGTCAACGAACATATAAATATCCCAATGACAGACTGTAAACTCAGCTCTCCAAAGGTAAACTCTTGAGGACGGGAACTATGTCTTTATATAATGTTTATATTTTGCATTGCACAATGGGACCTTGATCTACAGTGCTCAAATGCCCCTGTCTGCAAAGTTAATATTTGATTGTAAAAATTAATTGCATAGAAGAGAATGAAGGAATTTTGACTTCAGCCCCTTACTCATTTTCTGTGAAGTCTGTATATGGGCGAATACCTGCTTATGCAGGTCCTTCACTCCAGATCAATGGAACTACTTGCATGGATAAGTGCTGACCAAGGTGAGAAAAGGTTTTCCAGTTTGACTAATTTTGCCGACCTATGCTCCAGGGTTACTGTCTGTGAGCTAATCAGTTTGCTGTTCTAAGAAACATTACTAGAATAGGGATGATGAAGGAAGTCAAGACAAAATCAACAGGAATCAATCTACTGGAGGCATCCGATGGAAAGGCAGGCAAAGAAAGAAATTGCTTTTAGATTAAAAATATTTCTGTTTTTAACACACAAGTGAGAGGAAGGAAGGTTTTGTAATCATAAGGTTGAACTGGGAATTAGAAGAATTGGGCATAATTTCCAACTCTGCAGAAGATTTCTTGTGTCACCAGCCAGGTACAGACATTACACTTTTACCAGTATAAGTGATTGGAAACCAGTCTATACCCATAACAGAACAGAAGTTCAGAACAACTAGACTAGTTAAAAAATGGTGAGGCCCAGTCTAAGATGTGCCCCCCAACCTCCACACACCTCCACCACTTACAGAAAACCGCATAACCTAGATCGATTCCACCCCAAGCTTTCTGAATGTCTGTGCCTAGCCACCATGACTAAGTCAGTTAACTTCCATGTTCTTCTTTTCCCTCCCTTATTAAAGTAGGAATAGTAATACTTATCTGCATGACAAAGGGTTTGTGGGACTAAATGATATAAAAAATGGGGTCAGCTGACTGGATATTCTTTATGAGGGCTTTGTGCATTTGGAAAATATTCTCCAAATCCCTGTTCTTAACTGGCTAAGTTTGCTACTCTTCAGTGTCCACCTTTTCTCTTTTGCATTGAGGAGCTGCGCTGAGGCAGGACTGAGTAGGGCTGTGTGGCTCCAGTTGATTTATTGCATTTATGTTGTGGTTGGGTGATATAACCTGGAGTAATTCATTTGGCATTCAGAGAAGATTGTCCAGGATGGTCAGAGTATTGGTAGCAAAGTAAAAATCTGATCTACTGAAAAAACAATATATGTATTAGGAATTGAAATAATTTGAGGGAACTGTGTTCTATTAATGCCAATGGGTTATTATTGGAGTTTATTAAAAGTGTACAATATAAATGAGCTAGAGTTTATTTTTACTATTTTACAACGAACAGAGAACAACATTAGTTTTCCATGTTTGGTCACAGACATTTAATGTCATTGACAAATCAAAAAATAATTGTGTGCATGTGTACATGTATGTGTGTATTTATGTTTGAATAGATGTGCATATGTATGCATATATACACACACACACATGCCCCAAATGTTTCCTCCAAGTGCATGAACTTGCATATGAAAGTGGAAACACTAATTTTTGCAATGCAGCTGTGACTGTTTTCAACATCAAAGCAAAATGAAAACAGTAAAAGTAAAAGAAGAGAAAAAAACCTCCAGAAACATAAACCAAAACTATTATTAGAGAAGAACAAAGGAACTGATCCCACAGACAGTTTTCAACAGCTGGCAAGGTCCATCAACTATTTTTACTGTTCTAGTGCCGGCTCTGTTAAGCTCTCTCTCATTGTTTTGTTTTGTTTTGTGTTTTTTTTTTTTGCAGGAGTAGCACTTATGGTTGGAATGTTTTCAGTTATGCAGGTGCACATGTTAAAGTTGAAGAAGAGCAAAATCCCATTAAAAGCAAATAAGTGCAAACCTCAGTGCACACGCAATACTTTAGAGGCTTCTTGCCTTGATCTGTAGGACAGGTGGCCCTAGGATAATATCCGCTCAACAGCTAGTTTAGCTTTTATGGTTAAGTCTCCTTGTATGTTGTTGTGCTGTAAAATAAAGCAAGATAGTAATCTTCCATTAGAAACTATCTTTCCCCATCTCCAGAGAGCCATTTCATTTACTCCACCGAGAGCACCACAGTATTGCCAATTAAAAACATCCAAAAATTAGATCAGCCCTTAACTAACCATAAACTGACTTTAGAAGCACAAAATTTAAAAATTGGGAGGGGGGGATGAACAAAGGGGTTTGAGTTTTTAGCCATTAGAAGTGGCTTTTTTTAAGCTTTCCTTTACTGGGCTGGAAACCGTTCTTTTATTTAATATGAAAGCTGAGATCCTCACATATATGTAACTTGAGGAGCTCATGGGCTAAGAAAATCGGCAAATTATCTTAAGATTCATGATAACAACACTGGAGTTATTTGCTTTCACAAGAGATGCTTATATATTCCGGATTCCTTTCAGATAACTAGATTTTCTTCTGCTGTTGGAAGAAAACAAGATGAGCTTGCCTAGGCTATAAATACTACAACAAATGTAAAACTTCTACATATTATTCTAGAAATATATTCCTTAAGAGGAAACTGGAAAAAAGTGATAACAGTCCAGTGAGGAAGGATACTTATGTGGGGATAAGAGATACTACTAATGGATAAGGACAGAGCATGTTACCCCTGAGTCTTAGGACTAAAATTCAGCCTTCATATAAATACATGTAATTTTGTCAATTTAACTGGAGTTGCAAATGCTAAAATGGAACTAAATGTGATGATTTGATGACAACTGGGCCACACTGAAAACTGAAAATGTGGGGAAAGCATAAAATAAACACAATTTACTATCAAAATAAATTCTAGGGCCTTTGTCCAAATGGGGAAGAAGAACTCCAGTCTCTGGGAGTCCTAAAGAAATCTATGATTCAGATATAACTGTCATCTCCCAATCTCTTGTTCCTTTCCATATACCAATTTCTAGTCACCTATACTTTGAGTTACCTTTAATTTTTATAGTCTCAGCCCTTTTCCAAAGGCCTTTGTTAGATTTTGATCATGACCATTCTTTGGGTGAGTATGTTTAGTTTTGGAATTACTTGATAACATGTGAAATAATATTTACGTTGGCCTGCTATGAGAGAAAAACATGAATATTTCAAACTGTGTTCCACATGTTTACTTTCTAAATCCTTCTAAGCTAGCTAATTTTTATATACAATCTGTGCACTCATTACCTGATATCCCAGACCCACAGAAAATGTATAGGGAAAAGACTGGAGAGGTTATCATGCCAATCTCCTAGTCCTATAGAATCATTCCCTACAGTTATATATGTTCTTAGGAGATTTATTTTATCTTGTTTTAAGTGGCTTTACCAATAGGGCTTCCATCATTTCCCTTATGGAACATATTCCATTGGCTAATAGATTTCCCTATTAGAAACTGTTTTTCCTATATTTCAGACAAGTTTTCCCATGCTGTTTTTATCTTATCCTATCATGATTATCTATATTACTATGTTTGATTATACAAATCAAAATCATGGTCGTTGAAGAGGCTCACAGAAAACTGTACCAAATTTGAAGTAGGTAGGAGGAAAATGTTGTTTGTTTGTCTAGAATAAAAGAAAACTAATGTTTCAAGGTGAGAACTGGATCTCTGGGTGCATCTACATATGCCATTAAGGCAACACGATAAACTCTAGCACAGTTTGCACTGGAGTCAGCTGCTCCTGGCCACAGCATTTACACGTGCACCTAAGATCACAGAAGTTTGAGCTGGGGTAGAGCAGTCCTAGGGTGTCATGGGGTCCAAAGGGTCAGCCCTGGGCTGCAGCGGGCTGCGTCAGGCAGCGGAGGGACTGAGTGGGGCATGAGGGTGCTAAAGTGTGAGGCTAGACAGCAGGTAGCCCCTGCATTTTAGCAGCCTTATGCCCCAGCCAGCTGTCACAGTCTACACATGCATCTCAGTTCGTGTAATTACTTTACTGTAGGCTAGTACTTTTTCCAAAAGTACTATCCTACAGCAGAGCTAAATTAATTTACTGTGCCACAATACCAGCACACATGCATACTGCAGAGCTAATCAGTCAGCTCCACAGTAAAGTGAACATGTAGATGCGCCCTCTGATCATCCTATGCAGGAAGATAGTTAAGCACCTGCCAAATCTTAAAAATGTGAATAGTCCTATTAAAGTCAGTGGGACTACTTGTTTGCTTAAAGTTACTTTGGATTGGGTTTTGATTTACTAGAAACATTTATGAATGATGACAGATCTTTCCTGCCTACGTTCTGAATGGAATGCTTGCGCTCATTTTCCAAATGTATTTAGCAAACATGAAGTTATGTGCCTAATGACAGAGCACTGCATTCTGGAAGGGTAATTGCATAGAGACCTCATAACTGTTTAAAAGTTTTGCTTGTTCAAATAATTTATTATTCTACTTCAAAATGTGTGGGCTTTTATTAGCTTTCATAAGTAGGTTTACTGAGATTTAAATCATACAGGGAATGGCAGTAATATTTATAAATACAGGTTCTTACATCTAAATCCTACATTTGCATCTTCAAGATGGTACTTTGGTGTCTAAAGCCAGGAATCACTACTTGAAATGCTACATTATGGTTAGGGTGTGAATTAAAGGGCGAGTTTGGGTGGGGCTGAGTGCCCCCATAAGAGACACAAGCCCTCCCATAAAGTTTTAAAATCATGACCTTTGAGGGTCTCCGATCAGATTGCTCCTTTACGTAGGTGGATTTGTTAATCAGTGAACAAGTTTAATGTTTTTCGCCACAAGGAGTGAAAGTGTCATTTGAACCCTGATTATAGTCATACTCTAAATAGCCCCAGGATTTCACAACATACATTTTTTTAATAGCCCAATATATGCATGCTCATACTTGAAAATTAGATCTCCCTATTTCATTTAGAATTATTATTTAAATATTACTATAATATTCTTATAATATTATTTAAATTATTTTATAACAATTGCATTAATGATTCCCATGATAAGACCTTAGCCTGGTCCAGCAATACTGGAAAATGAAAAATCTCAATCACAGCCTAGATGGCTTATACTTACCTATCTCCTGTACAAAACTACAACTGAGAGGCAATTACTAGACTGCAGTTCACTCTAATGAGAGCTTCAGTTGTCATGGGGAGGTTGTGTTGGACCCCATATTCAGACAGAATATGTTCTTGTGGGAAGAACAAAATAAATTACTTAAATCACTCTTTGTGATCTTGTTTGAAGAAATTCTTTGAAGAAATAAGAGGAAAATGGATTTTTTTGGGAAGATTTAAAATACTGGGCTAATGAAGAACAAACATTTTGGTTTTTCTCTAGCAACTCACAACTCGGCCTTTACTCCCTAGGTGTATCTGTGTAAGTTGCCAAAATCAAATAGAATTCCCCTGTTTTACTTTTTTACTGCATTTTACCTATTTTTTGTTTCAGCATATACTGTTTTGTTTTAATTTTGTTTCAAATGATTGCACATTCTATCTCACTGTTTGCTTTTAGTAAAAATTATACATTATTTACATTTTATTATTCTATATATATACTTGTATTGTTCATTTTATTGTTTTAGTGAAGTCTGTAAATAAGTTACTACTCCTACTACTACTACTACTATAGGTGGTGTGCAGCAAGGTTGTCAAAGATAATACCTGTGAGCCAAATCCAGCTTGTGGACCCCTATTATCCAGCCTATGGTGCTGCCTTTGGGTCTCAAATTGGACCTGCACACCATATATTATGTGCCCTGGGCTGGCTTCTCATGCCACTGAAGCTCACCCTGGCCTCATCCTAGTGTACTTCATGCAGCAGGCAGAGTTAGTTTGGCATGTGCTGCATGTGGTACATAGGGCTATAGCCATCACGTACATCTCATATGTTGTGTGAAGCTGGACTGAGGCATATGCTGTGTGTGGCGCCTATATTGGACCAGCCCTGAACACTGGATCCAATACCCAGATCTGGTCTACGGGCCAGAGTTCGGCCTTTCACTCTTCCCTGGCCTCAGAAGACTGATGAATTTGATACCCCTGGATTATAGGAAGA
The DNA here is from genome assembly GCF_030867095.1 of Alligator mississippiensis. NCBI lineage: Eukaryota > Metazoa > Chordata > Crocodylia > Alligatoridae > Alligator > Alligator mississippiensis. Next base: position 20,907,598 of record NC_081824.1, read on the forward strand.
AGAACATTTCTTAGTATAGTGTTTTTCATTTTTACATGTTCCTAGAACAGAGTATATTATGCCTAAAGAGTCACATGTTCAAACAATTTTGTCACTAATTTTGTTTTTTGGAATATGATAACTGATCAATATTTTCTTGCATTAGTTCATTATTTGAATTATTCAGTGAACATAACTTCATCTGCTCTTTGATGAAAGTGGGAAGTGCACGTTTTGTCATACTGGATTACATAAGACACCTAGGGTGTTTATACATGTGCTCCGGGAGGCGGCAGAGGGTGGTGCTATAACTAGAGTGGCTCTAAAAGCCACACTAATTAAAATGCCTGGAGCATCACATGTATCAGCATCCCTGTGCTGAAAAATGGTGGTGGGAGTACTTTAAAGCTCATTGAATGCCCATACTTTTTTTTATATTCCTTAAGTGTGTGTGGGGAACTTCTGTTCTAAAGTGTTTGATGTGAATACTGTGAGAAAAAAAAAAAATGTAAAGTTCTCCTTCCTTTAGGCAATGAGAAAATTCACTTGTGGTAAACATTTGTACTGGTAAAGTTAGCTTGCATGAGTATTCAGAGAAAGTGAATGCAAGATTTGTCCTGTCTTTATTCCTTAATATATTTACTAGCGAAATCCTAACTGCTATTGCAAAGTGAATAAACCCAGTAGAATATACACTAGTTTCAATATGAGGGGAATACCCTTTTTTCCTCTAAATATTGTTCTGCAGACATTAGTAACAGAGCCCAATAACAGAATATTAGAACCTAATATTGCAACCACAGATTTGGGTATCAGACGTGGCAATTTTAATTGAACCTATGCCAAATTAAAAGCATAAATATAAGGGTCCTGATAAGATTAATTTAAAAGTATAGTATGTCTATTCAAGGGTGTGTGGAAAATACTTATGCAATTACTTATTGTGTTATACCTAGAAATTCTTCATAGACTCATAGAAGTAGGGTCAGAAGGGACCTTGTAGATCATCAAGTCTGACCCCCTGCCTGGGCAGGAGGGAAAACTGGGCTCAAATGACCCCCGTCAGGTAGGCATCGAGCCTCCTCTTAAAGACCCCCAGGGTAGGAGCCAGCACCACTTCCCTTGGAAGTTGGTTCCAGATCCTACCCGCTCTAACTGTAAAGTAGTGCCTTTGAATGTCTAGTCTAAACCTACTCTCCAACAACTTGTGGCTGTTATTCCTTGTTACCCTAGGGGGAACAGTGTCTCTCCCAAACCCTGCTGGTTCCCCCCAGTGAGTTTATAGACGGTCACCAGGTCCCGCCTCAGTCTTCTCTTGTGGAGGCTGAACAGGTTAAAGTCCCATAGCCTCTCTTTCTAGGGTCTGCCCTGCTGTCCCTGGATCATGCGGGTGGCCCTCCTCTGGACCCTCTCAATGCTGTCCACATCCCTCCTGAAGCGCGGTGCCCAGAACTGAACACAGTACTCCAGCTGTGGCCTGACCAGTGTTGCATAGAGGGGAAGGATCACCTCCTTGGCCCTGCTTGTGATGCATCTGTGGATGCATGACAAGGTATGGTTATCCCTACTGACCGTGACCTCGCATTGTTGGCCCATGTTCATCTTGGAGTCAATAATGACTCCAAGATCTCTTTCTTCCATTGTGCTCTTGAGAAGGGAGTTTCCAAGCTTACAAGTGTGTTGCTGGTTCCTACTGCCCAAGTGCAGCACCCTGGACTTATCTGTATTGAAACACATCCTATTTTCTTTAGCCCACCCCTGTAACTTGTCTAGGTCATGCTGTAATCTGTCTTTCCCTACTAGTGTGCCCACCTCACCCCAAATCTTGGTATCATCAGCAAATTTAAACAGGTTGCTTTTTACCCTGTCATCCAAGTCACTAATAAAGAAATTGAACAGTGCAGGCCCAAGGACCGAGCCCTGGAGGACTCCGCTGCCCACTTCCCCCCAGGTCGAATATGACTTGTCCACCACCACCCTCTGAGTATGACCTTTCAGCCAATTTGCAATCCATCTGACTGTGTAGGCATCGATGCCACAGTCACCTAGTTTTTTGATGAGAATGGGGTGGGAGACAGTGTCAAAGGCCTTGCTGAAGTCCAGAAACACTACATCCACCACAACATCTGCGACCAATGCTTTTGTGACCTGATCATAAAAGGCAATCAGGTTGGTCTGACATGACCTGCCCCTAATGAAACCGTGCTGGTTACCCTTGAGCATCATCCCTGCTGCTGGCCCATCACAGATGATCCTTGATGATCTTCTCAAAGAGTTTCCCCAGGATTGAAGTAAGATTAATGGGCCTATAGTTGCCCGGGTCCTCCCTCTTCCCTTTCTTGATGATGGGGACCATATTGGCTTTCTTCCAGTCATCTGGCACCTGGCCAGAGCACCACAAGTGCTCGTAAAGCCATGCCAGGGGCCCTGCAATAACCCCTGCCAATTCCCTCAACACCCTGGGGTGGAGAGCATCTGGACCTGCTGATCTGAACACGTTCAGCCCCTCCAGAAGCTCTCTAACCTGGTCCTCCCTGACCTTAGGCCTGGCAGCATTTCAACCGAGTCCGTCTAGAATCTTGGTCGGGGAGTCCTGGTCCCTGCACAAGAAAATGGAGGTGAAGAACTTGTTAAAGAGGTCTGCTTTCTCCTCTGGTGCAACCACCAGATTGCCAAGCATATCCTGCAGGGACCGCACTTTACCCAGTGCCTTCTTCATTCTCCCTATATATTTAAGTATCATCTTTAAGATTCTTTAAGTAAAAACACTCCATTGGTGCCAGCCACAATGATTAAAAATCACTAGTCAGAGTCCCAAAAACATGAGATTTAAAAAAGATTATTAAAAATGATTAAAAATAAATTTGGGACAATTTTTACTACCCTTCTGTCTTTTCAGCCTTTAGGTTTAATTTTTTTCTAGCCTCTCTTTGCAAAGATCTATAAACTTATGTTGGGTGTTTTTTTAAATAAAATCATACTTTTTATGTAATCTCTTGGCTTCAGAAGTGGAAACTTTAGAAAATACCAAATATTCTGACTTTTCCAAGAAAAATTGTGAGAGTTCATAATACTCTAGTAGTTTAAGCTCTTTCCTAGCAGTCTTCAGGTTTATGTTCTAGAAAAGAGGTCTACTTGCTTGACAGCTAATTGACTTTGGAGATTTGTGTGTGTGACAGGGGGAAGATCACATGGCCAGTCATTGCTCTGGCTTACCCCTCTGTCTAGGACAGTCTGACCTGTCTCACCTGCCACAACTTGATGGGATATACATGATGCAATAAGTGAGAGGCTGCCCATTTAATGCCCTGATGCCCTGGGGTCTACACACAGCTCCAACCTTCCCTTACTGTGTCCCATGCCCCACAGATGGCATCCAAAATTGGAGTTGCTCTGGATACAAACTGAGCCAAACTCTGCCTCTTGCTGTGCTTCTCACACTCAGCTCGTGCACTCACAGGGCCTCAATCACTCTACCCCTGTCACCAAGCCTCTTTCATGCTGCCCTTTACTAGGTCTCTCTCAATTCACCCTGCTTCATTAAGTGACCCTCTTGGACCATCAGGCTTGCCTATGTACACTCTGGGTGATCCCCCCCATAGCCCTTTAGGTGCCTTATGCAGCCTACTTTACAGATGACAGTCCTCTTGCCTAATACTAGGTTCACTGTGGCCATTAGCCCCTCTCTGGGCACTTGGCTCTTCCTAACACTCTCAGCCCCGTGAATAGGTTGCTGTCTGCCCCCTCACTGGGGCTGCTCTCTGTTGCCTCACTGAGGCTTGGGTCTTACACCCCTAGGAACTCGGGTGCCTCTCCTTAGGTGTGCCTGGCCCTATGTCTGCTCTATTACCCACTGGGTAGTGGGGGCTAGGGTTATAAGGCGCCCCTACCCTCCTTTCGCTGGGGAGGCAACTGGCCAGACATTTCTGGGGAGCTGCCATGCCACACGCAGCCCACCACCAAGCCATCCTTCCCCAGCAGGGTGCAGTTTCAAGTCATACCCAGGATCAGGATCAGGAGACTCCAACCTCCCCATAGCTCCTATGCTTACCTCTAAGCAGTTGCTCAGCTGGATGTTGTTCTGCTGGCTGCCAGCAGCAGACTGCTCCCTCAGCCCTGAGACCCTGAGCGAAAATGGTGGTTGCTCACCCCTCTCCTCCAATCATGGGGCTCTCCCATGGTCATGTGACTACCCCATCAAGGCTGGCCTGCACCTGCCAGCTGCTTGTGGCCTGCTCTAGCCCTTAAAGTGACAGGCACCAAAGATGCTCTGTCACAGTACATTTTGTTCCTTCTCTATAGATGGGGCACTTGTGAGTGGGGCGGGGGGGGGTGGAATATTGGTGCAATTGCACCATCTTTTGATTCCTGTTCAACCCAAAGTTTAAAACCAACTGCCTGGCAGAGGCCATGTCATTTCAATCCAGGTAGCAGCGAGAGAGTCATTTGACTTCATGGCTCATTATAATCTACCTAACTCCTCCTGAACTCTTCATTCCACTGGTGTCAAAGACTCTCCTTTTCCTTTGTAATGGTCTTGATGTTCCACTGATCAAGTTATCCTTTATTCTGCAGTTCTGCTGTCTGTTATCTGCTCCTGGTGATGTAGCTCCTACTTTATAGCCCTGCAGATTGTTTTAACTCTAACTAAAAATATTAACTCAAGCATGGAAATGTTAACCCAGGTGAATATTAACTCAGGTGTGGAAATAGTTTTTACTACAGGCCAAATGAAACAGGACTAATTGATTATTTTGCCTAGTTTGTTCTGCTTTATGCTTTTTATACATGGTATTGCAAATGAATGCACATTCCAACAGTCCTAGGCCCTAGCATATTAGTAAAGCATCCAGTTTCTTTTTAACTAAAGAAAATATGTGTTATGTTTTATGTGATGATGCACCTCACCATCTGCACTCACCTTTTCAAAATCCTAGATCAGCCCATGTCTACATACATCCAGTCATTTGAATTTCACCTAACTCAATTCCTGTCCAAGTAAACTCATCCAAATGTGTATGCCCATGAGAAATGGTATTGTATATGCTGTGATTATCACTGAAAGAGCATAGGCTTTCTAATTCTCCCTCCTATTATGCCTCAGCTTTGGCAAATAGCCCAGTTTAGTTCATTTAATTACTTATGTGGGTGTCCTTCAGTAGGAGCATATGTGCACATAGGCAAGCGTATACACTCAGTTTGTGTTGATGACTGTGGTGCTGGCAACGCAAATGAGTAAATGCAACTCTATCCTTGCCCTCAAAAAGACATTTATCTAAGCCAGAAAAGGATCCAGCCACAACCTATATGGCCAGGACTGCATGTGGCTGCATAATTACTTCACATAAATGCGACATAAAAAATGTAATTGTTAAACTCTGGGGGATCCAGGAGGGGGCCCCTTCTAGCAGTCATGGTAGGAACAGACACAGCTTTCAACTTGGCAGCTGCCTGAGCAAGTAGCAGCCATCTCAGTCCTAGCTTCACAGCAGTCAGAAAATGTTAGCAAGCAGAGTTAGGCATAGCATTTTGAGTCAGGCTGTGAAAAGAATGCCCACCCCTATGGCTTGTTTCCCAACATGTAATCAACTCCTGGCCACATTTATTATACCACCATGTATGCAGGTGAGTAGGGAGCTGAAATTTATGCTACATTCCAAAATTACTGTTCATTAAGGCTGCGTATGCATGTGTGTGCGGTGATTTTCTCCAGAGAGCTTCCTACTGTGGAAATAAAAAGCAGTGACTTGCTCTTTTTATCCCACCAGAAGAAGGGGTGGAAAATTCCTCGTTTGGAAATAGCTTAGATTCTCTTGTAAGGCCTCTGGCCACAAGACTTATAATAATTCCTGTAAGCTTCCAAAAGCTCACCTGCTCGCTCTTTCTCAAAAGGTCTACATTTGTTCAATGTATTTTATTTACTGAGAATTTGCTGTCCAGAACAAGTCATGTACTAGTCCATTGGTAAATATGTCAAGTGTGAATTAATGAACAATTTATTTTTATCCCAAAAGTTTCTGAAGAAAACACATGTTCTTCCAAAGAGTTATGTAAAACAGTCAATGAATACAATGCCAAACTTTTCTTTGGATGAGGCATTCCTGTTTTCTTTCTAAACAAAGACTAAATAGAAATGCTTCTTTCTAAGTAGAAACACTTTTTATGATATATTTTACAAATGAATGTGGGCAAAGGGAAACAGATTTGTTAATGAGCAGAGCTACGGATGCACTAATTTGTATGGCAGTGTTTCCCATGACTGACAATGCCCATAGTACTTACTGGCTGACTACTTTCCATTGCTACACATATATTTAAAGTACAAGTTTACAGCTATAAAGTACTGGGGGCTTTACATATCTTTTTTTGCCTTCATTATTGTACAATATTTATCCTGAACATTGTAGTGTTCAGTCATCCACATTTGGGATCTGTACCTTTGATCTAGGCATGATGAATGACCTAAGTGCATACACTATATTTTTTGAGGAGTTAACATTTTGTTTCTTCCCAATACTAATATCTGCAGAAAATCTGCACAAATAGGGGTGAGCTTCACACATCAAATCCTGCAAGCTAAAGAAGATTAGCAGATGCATTATGCTAAAGGTACTGAAACTTGTATAAGAGCTGCTCCTGCTTCTACTGAAACGGATAGGCACAAGACTAGGCCTACAGTGTAGAACCTGTATATTAAACTTTTGTTGCTAGAGGGTATGGAAAGAATATAGTTTCTCCTTAAAATGATTTATTTAAATTGGTAGACTAGAATTATACTTAAAACCAAGTGTCTAAATGCACCTGTTTAAGTCAGCTCCTTGTTCTCCCAGGTATTTAGGCATTGAATTTTCCCCATTAGCAGAGTGATTGACACTGTGGTCCTTACAATAACACATGATTATAACTCTGAAAATAGCAATTACATAAAATGGAAACCAGATGTTGTGTGGAATTTGACTCTCTCGGTTTCTCAGTGAAGTAGATGAATTTGTAAAGCAGAAAACCACAATCATTATTCAGATGGATTGTACATGAATTAATGACATAATATCTAAATCATATATGGTCGAAAATAATGATTAACTTCAGCTATCAAGATAAGCTAATGGAAAACAGATTTAAAAAAAAAATCAAGGACATGCTCTTTTCAATATGTTTTATCTTTACAGTAATAACAAAACCAGATCTGTTTTAACATTTCTTCCACCCCCAAATATGAGGGACAAAAGTTAAAAAATAATTTCTCTACAGCTTTTAAAACTGGAGAGAGAGAGCTAAAGAACTGTTAGCATTCTTTTCTTGGGACTAATATTTGTTCTTATTGAGTGAGAAATCATTTTATCCAGATTGTCTCGGTTAATAGGGATATAATGATATGGATGGGTACACTTTCATTATCTGTATGCTAATAAATAATGCTAAGGGTATCATTATGTCTATGTACACACACAGGCATACACATGCTCAGCATTTGAGACATGCTGCATATTGCTATTGAGAACTTAATGCATTTAGAACTACAAAGTCACCCACACATCTCAACCCTCAGTTAGCAACATCCTAAGTGGTTAAATAATGAAAACCTTGGCACATCATTTCCACTATCATGTATTCTCAATGACATCATCATTGTAAAATTAGGAACTTTCTCTCTCTCTCTTTCCTGCAGATGTGGAAGTTTGAAATTGCATTCCATGGTCCTGTGCCACATTTCATCAGCGTTTTTCCTTTGCTTTCTCCAAAGACTGGCCACATGTGGTGTGTAGATTGCTGGTGCTGTTTGGGATCTCATATCAAATGCTGCTACCTAATCCCAGGCGGGCCTTGGCGGGCCCACACCTGCAGCTGATTGAATCCTCCCGGAGTACAAAGGCCTGATTTACAGCATCAAGGATACAGGGCCTGGTTGCAGCTGGGCTCCAGCAGGAAAAGGAAGTTGTTCATCATCTTGTGTGCATTTCATTAACAATAGTGTACCCGATATGTAGCTTATACAATAATTTCAAATCACTGACAGAGAGCATTATGGTATTTGGCATTACTAGGAAAAATACTTCAGGATGGGCAAATTAAATGTGAGCGTGAGGTTTTCATGTGACCCAGCGAAGTTATACAAGCTGATTTACACCGTGTGGGTTAAGCTGGGAATATTTTCTCCCTTTAACTTGTCCCATTTCTTTCCCTTTGTCTGACAAGCAGAGTGGTATAGGCATGTAAGCCTTAATGTCTAGGAACAAGGCTGAGACATGCCAATTTTGGGCACTGCAGATCAGACAAAAAAGTGTGGCATTGTAGTATTTAGGTTCCCAAAGACAGCATTTATGGTACAGAGTTAGATTTGAGACGGCCTCTACTTCCTTGTGTTAAAATATCACAGTTCCATAAATTAAGATATTACATTCCCATATCTTTATTAGGGAGTTATGGGTGTTTGGTATTTTGCAGGAGACACTGGCACTTTCTAGATTTAGGTAGCTTATCAATATAATCGTTTTTCAAATGCTTTTGCTTCTCCACTCAATGTCATGACTAAACTATGGTATGTGAGTCCCCCCCAACCCTTTATTAATTCCTTTCATTATCCTTTCCCTTATTCATTGAAAAAGAAACTTGGTGCCCAAATCAATTTGACCACTTTGGATTTTTTTTCCCATTGGACCAAGGTAAAACAACACCATTGAGGCTTGGAGAAATTATTATTGCACATTTCAGTCTTTCAGATTCACACAGATCAAAACCCCACATTTTTAGTCATCCAGAAAATAAGGGGAAGATTACATGTGGCCCATTGGCTAATAGTAAACTCCCATTGCTTTCAATGGGCTCAAAGCTGGGCCAGTACCGAGAACATTTGTAAATACTACCCATAAAGGGTTGGCGGATGGACAAGGTGACCTCCTGAGGTCCCTTCCAACTCTTTCTATAACTCTATGATTAAGAGGGACTTTTATTTTAAAATAGATAATAATATCCCCGCTGGCAGTTGGGCTCTTCAAAGATGCTTGCTTTTTGGAAACCATGAAAACACCTGAGCACCCAGTGCTGGACAGGACTTTCAGAAATAACTTCGCTTTTTTTTCCTGGATGTTCAGACCTAGGAAAAATTCCCCACCAGGTGCTCCTACATCATTGACAGTGGTGCTATATATTAAAAAGGCTGTTTTTAGAGCTTGCTGGCCAGTGACCAAATACCGGGGGGGGGAGGCAAAAAATGATTGGGAATGCTAACATGGGGGGGGGGGAGGGAGGGATGCTAGAACAAAGTGTTGGATAAGCTTCAGGTGAGCTGGCACTGGCCCGACTCTATGCCTCACAGGAAATTCATCAGACAACAACAATTCCCGGGTTTTTTTGAAGCTCAACCTTCTTTGCATCTTGTCCCTTTTCCCTATACAACTACAACATGCTCATTGGTGCTGTGTCTCGTACTTGAAGTCTAATTCTAACATTTCCCAAACCCTCTTGCTTGCTTTGCCAGCTCGTACCCTAGTCCTGACTCTTCTCCTCCTTGCCCATTGTACTTCAGAAATCCTGAGTTTGTCTCTGTCTCTCTCTCATTCTTTCTTTGGCATTGAGAGGATACCTTACTTTGTGGGCTGCCTGTTTTCACAATTGAAAGAAAACAGAGCAATCAACCAGGAGCTGATATTTGAGTATATTCACTTATAACTAAGCCAGGAAGCATGCCTCTGAATTGTCTCCCTCCTTGGCACAGCACTTAAGGTCTCCTGAGTGCATCTGAAAATGTTTTTGGGGTGCCTGTTGCTGACATCATGTTCCTGTTCAGATCTCTAAAATTGCTCCAGCTGCTGGCCTCAGACCACTTGCAATGAATGAATAATCACCTTTAGAAATCTAGAGGGGGAGGGGGCTCAGTTTGCTTGCTACCCTTGATCAGCACTTAGGGGTTTTTGTTGCTCCCCAAGCTTTTGAAAATGTAGGCCTAAGACACTAGGAAATAGGAAGAATGAACAGAGACTTCCCTGGGCTGGGTTTCCTGATTTCTATGTAGGGGATGAGTATAGGAGAAGCTATCTTACATTTCTGGATTCCGGAAATATGAATCTAATTGAGGGCTGGAACAATTCCATTCAAATTGTCTGTAAAAATAATTTCCCCTGAATACTTATCCATACACTATCATTGCTTATACAGTTGTAAAAAACATTTAGCACTTTTTAATCCATGCTTTGCTCCTATGCAGGCCTGGGAACATATTCTGCTTACAGACTTTTGAAATGCCTAGAACGGTAACAACTTTTACAAAGTGTTCCTCATGGAAATCACTTGGAAACTTTCCAGGATGGCATTCCAGATGTTATAGTTTTAGCAGTCACAGAAATAAACTGCATTGTACTTCCAGATCTGACACAGTATATTGATTATATTTGATAGCACCTTCACTTTAGCTCAAGAATGTTATTAGTGAATTATTCAGTTTTTGAAACGTGTGTTGTGATTTTTATAAGTACTCATTCTGGGCATCCAATTTTGATCCATTTGATGCCAATAGTAAGATGTGATTTAAATTCAAAGCGAGCAGAGTTAGGCCAATACTGAATTCTTAAACTTTTTTACCTGTAATCTCTTATCAATTATGTATAGCATATGGTTCACACTGATGGGATAAATCATGACCTCCTATTGCACTCTTATTATCTTACTACTGGTGTACAAGAAAATACCTTCCAAAAAACATGACTTTTTTTGCAATATACTTGCACTGAAAAGTATATTTCTTCTGTTTACATAATATATTTATTTTAAATAATATGAAAATAACTTCTCAGGACAACCACCCCAGTGCTAAAGAAATCACATATGAAAACCAGCCACATGTTGCTATTCAAATTCTTCTCAGGATGTCAGCAGATATATTATTTCAATGAATGTGGTGATCAGGATTTGACCCAATAACAAATATAGTGGGATCTTAATTCCTAAGTGTTACTGCATTTTTAATTGGTAAGAATGTTGTTACCAATTAACTCCACTGTTAATTGATTAACAAATAATACAAATAGAAGGTAGGGTAGAGTAGGGCACCATAGAAACTAATTAGTTACTATAGTACTGATAAGAAGTCACATCTAAATCACAGAGAGAGGTGGAAATTCACCTGTGTGCACTTGACCAGGCCAATGCATCGCCTATACTACCACATATATTACCATAGCATCCAGGAGCACTTTGGCATGGACTAGGACCACTAGCAACTGTACATAGAACAAAGGAACATCTCCCTACACAATAAGATACGATAGAGACAGGCAGTTTTAGGTACACAGGGCACCCTGCTTTTATGCTGAGGTTTTAAGTAGGACATATGTGGTACCATGTCTCATGTTGACTTTCTACTATGGCGGGCTTACCAATAGCAGCCCGGCACATCTGGGTTTGGAGAATCCTCCTTGTGATTGGTGAAACGCATCCACCAATAAGGTGATTGCTGGGGAGAGGCGTGCCCTGCCCTTACCTGGGACAAGGCAGAGTACCCAGACCTGGTTAAAGCCTGCACCTTGCTTCAGCCTGATTGGTCTGTTTGCAATCTGGGGGCAGAGCCTCTGGAGGGAATAAAATTGCAGTGTGCCTGGCACACGCATGGCTACATCAAGGGATGAAGAAGAGAGTGGGTAGAAGAAGGGCTGGCAAGAGCTGGCCAGCAGGGCAGAGCCAATGCCCTGAAGACAATGAAGATCCCATTGCCAGATGGGAGTGGTGAGCGGCTGTGTCTCCAGCCCTGCTGCAAGAAGTGTGGTGAATGGTGCAGAGCTCAGTGCACGGTGCCAGACCTTGGAGCTGTATGCAGCAGCTCGGGTCTGTAACCCTTGGCATGTGGCCAGAAACATGTTGCAAAGGCCGGTGCATGGAGCAGGACCCTGGGAGCCGCTTGAGGAGGTTCGGGTCTGCAACCCCCAGCTCAGAGCCAGGCAGTTGGTGCTGACAGCATAGCATGGAGCAGTCCGGGAGGGATTGGGACCTTGGGAGCTCAGGTCTAGGTCCCCTGGCACAGAGCCAGCAGCTCGGTGCAGACAATGCTGCATGGAGGGTCTGGGAGTAGACTGAGCCCTGGTACTGCACGAGGCGACCTGGGCCTCCAACCCTTATCAGAAGGCAAAGTCCCCCTGAACATGTGATGGTGCTTGGGGATCCAAGCGGGTGAGCAGCCCAGAAGGAGTCAAAGGCCTAGGAGGCTCCTGTAAGTGAGGAGCAATGTGCCTGAGGGGCCATAGACCACTCACTTTGGACCCCGGAGTGGTGAGTTGCTGGGGAAAAGGATTCCCACAGGGAAGGGAAATTCCTCCTGGTCGGTAAGGGGTTCCTGGAGGGAAGGTCCCAGGGGGAGAGGACCCCTTTGAGTTTCTAGGTTTCATTGAGTTTGTGGAAGGCCCAAGGACATTAGGGTTTTCCCTTTCCACTAGCTGCTGGAGTGCGGCCAAGGTCTTTGGAACAGTCTGGGCTTTGGGGACTTTTGAAGAGTCAAGTTTATTTTTGATGTTTATGAACCTTATATTTTGTGAGAGCGCACATCATATTTTGTAACACTGGATCTTATATTTTGTGAATTTTTATAATTGTATATTAGTAATTTAATTGAGTGTGCAGTATACTTAGCCAGGGCTCTGCTGGAACCCCTTCCTTGATACCTACCTTTGCTTAACTGTACTTACCTGTTTCAGATCATCTGCTTACCCATGCTTTTTGAGACAGTGTAGTCTTTCAGCCTTCGTTTGCAGGATATAACATTATATGACAATTGTATATCTGTTTATATATGTTTCTCAATATCAATTTCTTTAGATTTTGTATATATTAATAAACCTGTACATAGTTAAGCATTCCTTGTCCTGGCCTGACTCTATAGGGAATACAGGGAACTGGTTTGCATTTGCAGATCCCTCTCACAGCACTCCTGCCTAACAACCCATCCCTTCTAATTGGAAAGGGAAGCACATATATGTGTGCACCTGGGTTACACTATAGAAAAATGAACTTCATTGTAAGAGCTTAAATATAGTTTCATAAGTTTATAATTTCATAGGGGAAGGGACCTTACAGATCATCAGGTCCAGCCCACTGCACTTGGGCAGGATCAGACTACTGGGATCAGATGACCCCAGCAAGATGGGCATCAAGATGCTTTTTGAAGATTGCCAGGATGGGTGACTATATCACCTCTGTGGGGGGGAGCCTGTTCCAAACCCTCAACTTGTAAAAACATTTTTCCTTATATCTAGCCCGAAGCGATCCTCAATCAGCTTGTGCCATTATTTCTTGCCCTCCCCTGGGGACACCACTCAGAGGGTGGTGGTGGATGGGACATATTTGACCTGGGGGGAAGTGGGCAGCGGAGTCCCCCAGGGCTTGGTCCTTGGGCCCACACAGTTCAATTTCTTTATCAGCGATTTGGACGATGGGGTGAAAAGCAACCTGTTTAAATTTGCTGATGATACCAAAATTTGGGGTGAGGTGGGCATGCTAGTAGGGAGGGAAAGACTGCAGCAAGACTTGGATAGGTTGCAGGGGTGGGCTAACAAAAACAGGATGCGTTTCAATATGGACAAATGCAGGGTGCTGCACTTGGGCAGTAGTAACCGGCAACACACTTATAAGATGGGAAACTCCCTTCTTGAGAGCACGGTGGCAGAAAGGGATTTTGGAGTCACTATTGACTCCAAGATGAACATGGGCCGACAATGCGAGGTCACAGTCGGCAGGGCTAATCGGACCTTATTGTGCATCCACAGGTGCATCTCAAGTAGGGCCAAGGAGGTGATCCTCCCCTTCTACGTGACACTGGTCAGGCCACAGCTGGAGTACTGTGTCCAGTTCTGGGCACCCCACTTCAAGAGGGATGTGGACAACATTGAGAGGGTCCAGAGGAGGGCCACCCGCATGATCCGGGGACAGCAGGGCAGACCCTACAATGAGAGGCTACGGGACCTGAACCTGTTCAGCCTTCACAAGAGAAGGCTGAGGGGGGACCTTGTGACCATCTATAAACTCACTGGGGGGACCAGAAGGGTTTGGCGGAGACCTTGTTTCCCCTAGCGCCCCTTGGGATGACAAGGAATAATGGCTACAAGTTGTTGGAGAGTAGGTTTAGATTGGACATCCGTAAGAAATACTTCACAGTTAGGGCGAAGTGGTGCTGGCTCCTACCCTGAGGGTCTTTAAGAAGAGGTTTGATGCCTACCTGACTGGGTTCATTTGAGCCCAGTTTTCCTCCTGGCCAGGGCAAGGGGTCGGACCTGAAGATCTGCAAGGTCCCTTCTGACCCTACTTCTATGATTCTATGACTTGGTGAACAGATGCTCCCCCAGGCCCTGATGTATTAGGCTGCCACCAAGTCCCCTCTGAGTCTTTCCTTCCCCAGGCTAAACATCCTCTCCTTGTATGACCTGGTCTCTAGGCCTCTAATCATGCGCATGGTCGTCCTTTGTACTCTCTAGAGCTTCTCCACATCCTTCCTGAAGTGTGGTGCCCAGAAATGGATGCAGTACTCCAGCTCACCAAGGCCATGTAGAGAGGGATGATGACATATTTAGCCTTGCTCAAGATGCCTTGGTACATGTATACCAGTGTTTGATTAGCTCTGCCAGCTACAGCATTGCATTGGTGGTTTATGTTCATTTTATTGTCTATCATGACACCCAGGCCTTGTTCAGATGTGGTGCTAGCAAGTGTAGCACTGCCAATCCTGTAAGTGCAATGTGGATTATTTCTCCCCAGATGGAACACTTTACATTTCTCTATATCAAACAACATCAGGTTGAGGTCTGCCCACCTCGCAAGTCTGTCTAGGTCAGCCTGTATTGCCAGCCTGTCTTTGAGCATGGCCATGCTTCTCCATAGTTTGGTGTTGTCAGTGAACTTTGCTAGTTCACTTTTAATACTCAAATCCAAATTGTTGATTAATATGATTGAAGTTTGCACTAACTTTACAAGGTGTAAGTCATATGGAAGCCAAAACTGCGAATATTTTTATACTGGATGCATCTACACTAGACACTAACTCTGAGACCACTCTGACCACTCTGATTGTGGACACAAGACCACTCTGATTGTGCAGTCAGACCTCTTCTGTAACAGAAACCATGGCATTCTCTAAACAAATTCCATCTGAGGCTAGATTATGTCCTTTAGGAAAGGATCTATTCCTGACTGAAAAAGGTCCAGTGATGGCAAATCCACCACAGTCATTGAGAAGTCTTGTCAATGGTTAATGAACCTCACTGTTAGAAATCTGTGACCTATTTCAAGCTTGAATTTATCTAACATGGGTCTTATAATATTTTTATCTGCTGTTTACATATTATTCTTCTGATAGATTGTGACCTAGTCACACAGGAGCTCCTTGAGTCTCTTGCATTTAGGTATTCTCACAACATTTTTGGGCCATTTTCAATTTATTAAAATCCTTATATTTTAAAAAATGATCTTGTTTGATGACCTTTTTCTGCATAAGTGCTCTAACTCTTAGAAACTGGATGAGAGGTGGGCATCACCATCATTACTTTTGCACTGGATTCAATGTTGTCAACACAAATCAGGTGCACTTGGAGCATGCCTTGTAGATTGGGTACCTTGGGGGGGGGGGGGTTGTATCTCTATGGCACTAGGCTCTCACAGTTGAGCTTTGGCAAGAGTTTGTTGCCTAGGTGATCAAACTGGATCACTTAGGAGCATGCTCAGAAGTCCAGGAACTCTATAGTCATTGTCAAAACTTAAGTGCCTAATGAGTTCTATGGCTTGTGGAGCAAGGATAAACAGGATCACACTCTTCGCAATTTAGGGGCATGTGGAGGCTGACAGGAGCATGCTAATTAGCACTCCAGCAGACTTGATTAATTGAGCCTGCTCCAACATGCTGTAATTACAGTATATTGTAGCAGGCACGTGTAAAAGTACCCTAAGAATTTTAATTCAACTTAACTCCCAGGTAGGTACCTCTATGATCAGCTGGATCAGGCCCTTAGTCTCCCACTCAGTTAGCTTCTTTCAGTTGTGTGATGAGCAGTCATAAGCTTCTCAGTGCACTGTGTGGTTAAATAATAGTGAGTGATCCAAAGCCTGTTCAGTACAGACAATCAAAAAGCCTGAGGCTGAATCAATTTAATTTTCAAAGATTAGTTTGAGCTGTGTAGACTGAACCAATAAGCAAGTGAACAGATATTCATTTTTTATTCTGGAAATGCAGCCACATGCCTGCAGAGGCCCAAGCCAGAAGCCAGGGGATAGTAGAGTATACCTCTCTGCTCAGCTGAAGTAGACAGCTTGGGCCAATGCTTGCCCGCCCACCCTGGGAGGAGGGCAGGAGTAATGCAAAGCATCCTGGGATGCTGGGGGACTGTGAATTAACTCAAGAGGGGATCTAGGACAAATGTTAAATTGGTTTATTGAACTGAAGTCAGTTCAGTCTGATACTATATCCATCCAGGTTTATCTTAAATCAGTTTCAGCCATTTTGAAAGTAGTTTATGTGCACTGAACTTCTATTGTGTTACAGGTTTTAACTGGTTTCTGATCACTTACACTGGTTTATGTGTCATTTCTGTCCCTAGCCCTGAAGTCTGTGTCTTCCATTTTCCAAAGTTTCTGAACCAATGTGCTTGGTCAGTCTCTGTTCTTCTCCATTTCCATTTGTTTGTCGGATGAATGGATGCAGTGCTCCTTGAACAGCATGCATTCTCTGTGACTGTTGGTGACCATGCCACCTACTGGATACTAGTGCTGGAGTTCAGAAAGAGTTGATTGATAAGAAGCTTGTGACAGCCAGAACCAGAGGGATTAATAAGCAATAATATGTGCTTCTTGGAGGCATTTGGTATTTTTCCTAGACAGGTAGTATTAGTTAATATAAGCTTGTAAGTTTGTAAACTGCAAATGTAACTTGTCTGTCATAAGTTTAACCAAAATGATAAATTAACTGTTCATGGAACTGACTGGGCCCCAGAGGCAAAGCTGTAGCTGTGAGATTAGCTGGCCTAACGGTTTTTTGCTCAGGGTTCAGCCTTAGTGATAAAACCTGGATCTAACTGCTTGGCACACCCAACACACTCCAGGAAAGCATAGCCCAAGAACACATATTTAAATGAAGCCTAAAAGGGGTTGGGATTTAGGCGGAGCGATGTCAATTTCAAACCTAAAGGTGCTGCATCATAATTTGCTTATTGGATAAACCCGAGTCTGGGTAGTACCATTTTAAGATAATTTTAACACCTTTCAACCCCATAGGGTAACAGCTATAGGGCAACATTGTGAGTGGCCCGGAGGCCAACAGATTAACATAAGAGTAGGTATAAAAAACACATGCGTCAGGTGACCAGCAGGAAGGAGGGAACAGAACGGTCACGCCCGGACCCCAGACTCCCGGTGTGAGTGAGTATCGGATCCTGAGCAAGGGACCTTCCCCAGTAATCCCTCTGACAGAGTCGATCATCAGGGACACCTGACTTCGCTGGAATCACTTGGCGCGCACCTGGCATTGAGGGACTATCAATAAGTTGCCAACCCATGTCTGTCTATTTGTTGTTTTGAACAGCCCAGTGTGGCTAATACCCTCTCAGTGCCCAGTTGGCCTGTGACAGATTGATCTATCTATCTATGTTATTATTATCTGTTGTTATTATTTACTATTAGCTCTTTTATACTGCCTTATCTGCTTAACACATTTATCTTTCTGTTAACTGTTGTGTGTGTGTAAGCTATAATAAATTTGCCTTTATTCCACTCCCAGCTTTGCCTCCTTGATCGGAAACTGAACCAAACAGCCCAGTTGGCCTGTGATAAAATTGATACACTTACAGTGCCCAGCTGGCCTGTGACAGAAGCTTCATGGTGATAAGAAGAGTACAAGCCGCAAAAGTGCCACCAAATCCGAAGATCAGATTTCAGGAAACTTCTCTCACTAAATCTGAAATCCCACTTTCAAACCACTTTGATACCTATAACAAATGGTTTTAAGTCGCACCCAGTAATTTCCCTGTAACCAATAATTCATACACTGCTCTTATGAACCCCTCACACATTCCAGCAAAGAAAATCATAGCATAAATATTAGAAGAAATGGAGGAATTAAAACCTCACATAAAAATCTTAGACAGGAAACCTTTAATTCACTTCAAAATTAAAAAAATTAAAAATCAAGTCCATTTCAGGGGAGTATGTGTGTACTTGCAAAATATGCCTATATTTTAGAGTCAGATTAGTCAGACTGGAGTTTTTGGAAGCTCTATTTTTAGCCTGACTTTTTTTCCTGGGATCCTGGTTCACTGAAGATCACAGTGTTTTATTCTGTTATGCCTTTGGTTGCATGTTACAAGATGACTCCTGATAACTCTTATATCACAGAATGCTGCTCTCTTGATAACTTCGGTGAAACAGGAAATCCCAAGAAAATGTCATGGAAAAGGAAAAATTCTTGATTAATATTAGTTGCAAGTTATTTCTGTGATAAAGTCCATCCAACAAGCTGGTTAGAATGGCTATTCAGTACATATTTCTAGGATTAACTCAATTTTCATTTTAGCTTTGCAGTTCCCCTTTAAATATTTAGCTTGGTTCCTGTGGACAAATGTTGATATTGGCTGTGTCTGGCTGATGAAAATGTTACACAGATGTCCTTTGGTGATTGTGTACCACCATAAGGCTTTTAAATTACTAAATTATATACTCTGTCTCCATAGTTTTTCTGGTTGGTAGATTTAATTTAAGAACTTGTATTCATCATTTTGTTTTCTTTTCTAATTCCCCTAATCTTCCTAACTAACTTGGTAATTTTTCCCTGAAAAAATTGGTCACTGGCAAGAGCTGATGGAATTACCAGCACATTGTGTCTAGGGAGTTACGTTTTACAAGATGTTAATCAGGACACTTAATATGCAATGTCCTGGATTCCACTCATAGATATGTTGCCTCAGATGTTTAATCAGAAACTTCAGCAATTTTCAAGTTGTTCATAAAAGTCTGTCCCTCAACAATGTAGAATAAAGGACAAACCTATAGTTGACTCTTCTCTGCCATTTCAGAAAACATAACTTAGGTCCCTATAATATCATTTATATATCAGTTTTTTAGCCATTGAAGAGACTCTTTTGAGAAATGGGTGGAACCATCTCTGTCTTCCTCACAACAACTTTCAGATTTCATTGATTCCTATGTAATACATACAACAAGCTTCTACAATAGCTGGTGATTGGAACTGATGACCAAGAAAGTCTTTTACAGACCTGTGTTTCTGTGCAAACGGGAGCCATGAGCTCCATGGACAGCACAGCCTATTACCCTTGCTGATCACTTGGCTGCTTCTTTCACTAGTCTGCTGCTGTTAGCAGTTATATTATCTTTGAAGAGCCATTGAGTTTCAAGCTACAGGTCTTCAAGCTACAGGCCTTAACTACTGGGCATGGAGAATATTGGTTATTTCCTTTCCAAGGGAAAGTTATTTTCCTCTTTTCCTTCCATGAATCGTAGCATCCTCTTATCCTACTTGTAAAGCAAGATTGCTATCCATTAAAAACAGGTTGGCACTTCCACCATAATTGCACCTAAACCTCCAATGAGCACCTAATTCACATCCTTCTGGAAGGTCAGTAGGAACTGTCTGTTTAGCTCTTACTGTGCAACTACTAAACCTACTTCATCAAAATGATAAAAGTGAAATTCTCCTGGGGTGATTTCTTCCAGCTGACACTGGCTGGAGCCTGCCATCCTATTTTGGAGACCTCCTGTTCTTTCCTGGGAGCAAGTAGGACAGCTGGAGGATGGGAAAGTTTTGGAGGAGAAAGGAATACAGGCACTTACCTACCAAGCTTTTCCCTATGATATAAAGGCCAGATGGTCTTTTGACCGCTGCTTTCAAAACCAGGACTGGTACCAGCAGCCTGCCTTTGCAGTTGGTGGATAGATATGCATTTCACTGTGCTCAAATCACTTGAACTGGACTCCTCTGCACTCGTTGATTAGACAAAATGTAAAACCTAGATCCTGATGACATGGTGATCCTTGTCATGACACTTAACATGTGCTTGTTAGCATTTTAATTAGAATGTGTGATTAATCAAGTCTGCTCCATGTTCTAATTAAAATGCTCAAGCATCACCTCATTGTCATATCTATTAAGCCTCCATGCATTTTAAAATGCCCATGGGGGCACTATAGAGAAATCTCATCAAATAAGGTTTAGCTAAAGCATCCTGTGGCCATTTTTAAATGTGTTGGGATTTAATAGATGTGACGACAAGGTGTTTTAATTAGAGTGACTCTCCAGGAACTGCTCTAATTAAAATGGCCTTCCCCCATGACAAGCATGTGTAGAGGCAGCCTTAGATTAGAGATTGGGGGAGGGGGGCAATATTCCTTGATACAATCAGGCTGTGGATGAGAGGTTGTCAAGATCCCTGTAGCCTGCACAGACTGGATGGACATATCCATCTGCTACAAAGCCCTGGATGGCTGTGTTGGTGTCCTTATGGCGGTGCAAGTGTTCCTGGTAGATGTGGTATCTTTATTGCTACAGATTAATGAGGTTGTCTCACGCTGAAAGTCAGCAGGCACTGTGAGTTTGCTTGTACTGGCATCACCAGGCTGCTGCAGTTGAGTCCTCACTGAGTAAGAACATGAGGCAGGTTACCAAGGTAGCATGGTCCCTGAAAGAACAGATGGTTTGCTTAATATCAAGTGAGCGAATATTTGCCCAGTTCTGCCATGGTTGCCATTCCATATGATCCCGATCATATGGAAAAAAAAAAAATCAGGAGGATGGAGGGAGAAGAGGCAGAAAGAGAAAAAGGAGGAAAGAATGAACAAGGAGAGAACAGTGAAGGAAAAACCAACTCATCTACTGAGCCACCTCTTTCAATGTCTAACCCCAAATCAGTATCTTGCCCTTGGCTGGGTGAGGGAGTGAGACAGGACTTGAGCAATCCACAGAAAGAACTACTGTTACCCACGTGTGCGAGCTGCTCCTGCTCAGCCAGCCCTCCAGGCACCCTGTTGTCCGGACTGCTGTAGAAGGACAGGGAGCTGCACCTGTATCTGCTCTTATGCCCCTGTGTGGTGTTACTGATAGGTTAGTCCCTTTCCACCTGGACTGTCCTTCCTAGATGCCACAGCTCTGACTAGATTTCCATTCCACTGAAATTCCATAGGTCATGGGGTAAGAAACTCCTTGAAAAGGTTGGTGAAAATCCACTGGGCTGGATTGGCGCTGACCACACAGCTTTAAAGCAAGAATAACTCCAGGATGTTTTTTCCTTAGTTTCTTGTGAGGCATCAGAGTAAGACCATAGGTGGAGGTGGAACATGGGAGTGGAGAGGCTTAAGTTCTCTCTGGTGACAGAGGGGGTCCTCTTCTTTAGATTCTTGGCTTCTGAGTCTTACTAACATGTCTAGGATGAAGCTGATCACTAGTCTTGGGTTTAGGAAGGAATGTCCTGACAGGCCAGATTCTCAGGAAAGCCTTTCAACTTTCTCCTGTGGCAAGAGGTAGGGGTTGTCTCCAGGGACCACTTGAACATTTCTCACCTACTCAATTCCCTGGCATTGCAGGTGCCTCGAGTACTGTAGACACCTTGGTGGCACATGACATTGTTCAGTCTCCTGAGGTCTGAATATTGGGCTCAGACTAGATGTTCTAATGGTACCTTGTGGCCTTTACACTAGGAAAAAACAAAGTTTTATTTCTCTAATCACTTTGTTTATATTAAAGTTCATTCTCATCTACAGGAAACAGAAACAATTTTCTTAACCTGATTACTTTTTTTTACGTCTTATCCATATCGTACATGCAACCACTTTTCAAGCACCATATTTGTGGGTTTTTTTAATGAACTACCAGTGGATCAAAACTATTCAAAAATAAATGTAGATATTTAAATGTTTTGTGGATGAAAGTCATCTTTACTTTTGAGCATTGCATTTGTTCACAAAATAAGGAAACTATAGTTCTTAGCAGTTTTCCACTAGTTGAGATGACTGGCAAACACCAAAGCAAAATGCTTGGTTAGATTCACGGAAATTCCTTTCCAGTATCTTCAGGATTCTTTCAGTGCCAATATCTTTTTCTGTTTTGCTCTGATCTCCTTTGGGAAACTTTTAGGAAACCTGTACTGTTACTTGCACTTTTGTAGAAGGTGGCTAAATGCCAGCAAGTAAAGTTCAATTGGTATGTTACCTCTGACCATTTGGTCATTTCATAGTGATTTAATGGAACTTAACCATGTTTTCTATTTAATTGTCTCTCCTGGTTTTTTATATGCCTATTGAAAGTTAACCTTGTGCTGAATAATTGATACAAACAAACTGCAATTAGTATTGCTCCAGAGGCCACATTTCACTGCTGGCAAAAGGGGGTGTTGCTTCATTCACTTCAATGGAGTTGTAACTGCTTATGTCAGCACTGACTTGGCCTTAGAGAATGAAAACAATAGTGTCATACAGAGGAGAGTACATTTTTTTTTCTATCGGAGTATTAAACAAAGGATAATATTAAGTTTGGATAGCGGATAAAGTTAAGCTATGCTAATACTTATAATCAACTACCACTCTGTTGAAATTAGAAATAGCACATTCCTGAGGTTTCTAGCTATTTTTCCTGCCAAGAACATGTAGTGCTTCTACCAAATGTATAGCAAAAATGAGAGACAGACTGTCTTGCACTACTATAGTCAGCAGTTACTGTACGTGCACCTTTAAATCACAGACTATTGGGTTATCACTGTGAAAAAGAATGCACCTAGCTATTGCTTCACAAGATCAGAAGTATCATATTTTATAATGTGAGACATGGCAAATTATACCATCCCATGTTGGAGTGTGGAGAACCTGTCCACAGAAGATGCAGAGGAAGGTGAACAAATT
Organism: Alligator mississippiensis; assembly: GCF_030867095.1. NCBI lineage: Eukaryota > Metazoa > Chordata > Crocodylia > Alligatoridae > Alligator > Alligator mississippiensis. The sequence continues at coordinate 20,930,440 of NC_081824.1, forward strand.
GTCTGTCTCTTTGTTTAGACAAGAAAGCAAACTTGCATGCCCTATATGAAAACCCTGCAGTGGAGTTAGGTCAGGGAAAACAGTGTATGAATCTATCCCAGAAAACTGAGGGATGTGGGCTGAGTTCAGTGATGTCACCTGGGAAGGTATGGTCTCTGCACTGCACTAAGGGTATATGCACCTTGAGGACCTATGCTTATTTTGTTGGTGGATTTTAGCTTGGTGCAATGTAGCCCACTTTCACTGAGGGGAAAGAGGGTTTGAATTTATCACTGGATAAGAACAAGGGCAGACAAGAGCACTGGACAAGATCTTGGCCCTGGCATCTTGTCATCTAGTGCAGGGCCAAACATCTAGTGTTTTTGGCCATGGGGCCAAAAACCTTGAGCACCACTAGACAAGAGCATACACATAATCACTTTGTATAGAATCACAGAAAATTAGGGTTGGAAGGGACCTCAGGGGGGTCATCTAGTCTAACCTCCTGCCCAAAGCAGGGTCATCCACAACTATATCATCCCACCCAAGACTTTGTCTAGTTGGGTCTTAAAAACCCCTAAGGGTGGTTTCTAACCATCACCTGTCTGGGTAACCCATTCCATAGCTGACATACTGTATAGATGACAGTTCAAAAGTCACTTGTGGCAATTTGTTTATATGTCCAATGACTAAAGTCTACCCAGGGCAAATGCCATCTTAAATGATGCAGCGCATTGGTATTAGGGATTCATACAAAAGTAGTTAAACTTACACCATTGCATTAAAATAGACACAGGCTAGGAATAAGGTGGTTGTTGTGAAGAACCGTAGGGAAACTGAGGTGAATTTTTCTCTGTATTGTCTTCCTTGTAGCATAGTAAAAGTAGGCCTCAATTCATAGTTGGCTATTATATTTGTTTAACTTCCAAATGGGGAAGGGGAATCTTTATTTATACTTTCAGTTTTACAATTAAACATACCACAACAATGCATTAAGCTGCTGTGCTAAACCTCTCTTGTTTTAGTAATCTTGCTGTACAAACCTTTCTGCTTTGCCAACACTCAGAAGTGACTTAGGTGATGGCAGAGGTGTTAGGAAATAGTTTACTTGTAAGAGGCAGATTTCTCCTGTCTATTATATAACACACAAATAAAAGGAAGTGAAAGTATTCACCTAAATGTAATGTAAGAGGACTGTTGACTTCAAACCATAGTTTTAACCTTCGTAATGGGAAATTCAAGCTTATTTGGTATGCTGACGTATGACTTAGCTCAAGAACCCTTGTCACAATACCTGAATGTGTGTGTGTGTGTGTGTGTGCGTGTGTGTATTGGGGTGGACCGATCAAGATTTTCTTGGCTGGCACCAATGGCTGATTAATAATCAGTCATATTAGCCAATACTGGCCTGATAGCCAATTTACAGGAATGTAGCCAGGCAGCTCGGAGAGCAGTGTCCAGCCAGTAAGTCTGCAGGGGAAGGGGTGAGGAAGAGAAAGGGGAAGGAAAGGGGCATGGTGGGGGGAAGATTGCAGCTTCCACAGTGAGGGAGGGAGTGGGGCAGGGATAGGTGCTGCCCAGCTGAGGCAGTGAATGCAACCCCAGGAGTAGGGCAGAGCCATGGGTGGCACATCTGGGGAGTACGGGGGGGGTGCAGCTCCCCTCCACTGCATGTAGCCTGGGGGAGGCATGGGGGTCATGTGCCACCCCCCCCTGGATTTGTGCATGGGGCAAGGACAGGCTGCACACTGTGGGCCTGGGACCAGAAGCTGCACCAGCCTCTTCCCAGTGTGGGGGCTGGGCTGGGGCTGTGTTCTGGGTGGGTGGTGGCAGAGCTGGGAGGAGTGGCTATGGGGTGGGCTATAGCCACCCAAAATGCCCCATAGCCACCCCTCCCAATAGCACTGCTGCACACCCTGCCCCCACCCCCACCCACCTTGAGTGCAGCCCCAAACCAACCCCCTGCTGGGAAGATGCTAGCACAGCCTCTGGCTCCGAGCCTGCAGTGGCAGCCCACCCTTGCCCCACACATAAATCTGGGGGGCACATGCCCCCCAGCTTCCCCTGGGGGTGCGTGCAGTGGTGGCCAGACAGCCTGCCTCCCCACTGCCCCACACACCTCCTGGACAAGCTACCTATGGCTCTTCCCTGCTCCCAGGGTCATATGCCTCCCGCTGCCCACTCCCTCCCTCACAATGGGGGCCTTGAGCTGCACCCCCATGCCCCTTCCCCACAACAGACGTACTGGCCAGACACTGGTCTCCATGTTGCCGGGCTGCATTCCTGGCTGTGTGCACGCTGCAACTGTGACTGCACGCACGTGTGTGGCATTTATCAGTGACATTATCGGCTACATATGCATGTATGTATATTCAACAACTCATACTAAGGCAGTTCCTTTTGCCCTCAAGGATGCCAGCTGCTTTACAAACTAATTATCGAGAAGTAAAAAAGTCTCTACATAAGTACAGTGGCCATCACCTTCCATTACAAGACTTTATATATTTTTGCCACCCTATAACTTCCATTTAGAAAAGTGGTTTGAACTGATAAGTCCTAGACTGATGGCAAGGGTAAGGGCAAAAATTTTTTGTTTGTTTGTTGTGGGGTGTTTTTTGGTTTTCTCATTTATTTTACAAATTTTGATGACAATCCATCAAGCAGCTTCTGAGTTACTAGCCTTTAAGATGTACCTATGTTTGAAATTTGACTGTAGTTCTGTTTGACACCTTTACCATTATGGAAAGTGTGTGCTCTTCTACTGTAAGTGGTCAAACTTAGGACCTTGTCTTTCATTACTATGGGGAAGCAACACCTCTTGTAGTATAGTGCACCTTGATTAGAAGTAACCTAGGACCCATGCAAGTTCCATTGGTATCGATGTGAGTTCTTTTGTGCAGACTGAAGCTAAGCTACAGCACTGCTACAGAGTCCACAACCTCTCTGAGTAACTTGTTCCAGTGTTTTATTACCCTCCTAGTGAGAAAATTCTAACCTAAACTTCCCTTGCTGCAACTTGAGCCCATTGCTCCTCGTTCTGTCATTTGCCACCACTGAGAACAGTCTAGCTCCATACTCTTTTGAACCTGCTTTCAGGTAGTTGAAAGCTGCTATTAATCCCCTCTCAGTCTCCTCTTCTCTAGACTAAATAAGCCCAGTTCCCTCATTCTCTCCTCCAGAATTCCTGTGCCTTAGCCCTCTGACCATTCTCACTGCCCTCCACTGGACTCTTTCCAATTTGTTCACTTCCTTTCTGTAGTGGACGTGAATGGGGTGTTTGAGGAGGGGTAAAACCTTCATTTCACAACCGGTGACACCTTGTTAAGATGGTTTGGGATTACTGGTCCACACTCGCATCCAACTCTTACTAATGGCTCCATATGGACTCTAATGGCTCCACCTTGGACAACCACTTTTGCCAGCAGGATGAACTTAGTAAGGTGTTGTTGGGGGGGGTGGGGGATGGGGACATTTCTCATCATTAAGAGATGCCCTCTGACCATCACAATGGCAGCTGTGGTGGAAGAGGATATTTCCCAGTGGCAAGCCTGGAGGACGAAGATGGAAGCAGACACGATGACTGCCTTGTGGATTGCCTCAGGAGAAGTGAAGACCAAGGGTGTAAACCCTGACAGAAAAGCTGCATTGCAACCCCTAAGGAGGTTAAGTGATTATTCAGTCTTCTTTCTAGCACCTCCTACAGCTTTTTCGGCCCCACATTGTATTGGTTCTATCTTTCCAATGGATAAGTATGCGAAGTTGAAAGGATGATTCTGATGCTTGGGGAACTCCTAAACACCTAGTAAATGCCAAGGTTTTGGACCCTAGAGAGGTTACTCCAGCTTCACCAATGTGTTGAAACAAATGGGAGTCAACAGTTACTGGTGATAAGCCATGGATCAATTGGCACAGATCCAGGCACCAGGGGTTGTCTCTAATGGTGAAGAGGTCATTGTACCCCACTGGAAAACTTCTGCCCGCCTCAACCTGGACACCCCCCAGCCAATAAGGTGTTTTCCCATGGGTTGCTTCAATGGGTGCTTGGAGCTTAGAAACTCAACTTGAAAGTAGACTGTTATCATGCACCACCAGCTACTACAAAAAATGCAAGGAAAAAAAAACTTTCAGTCCTAAAGACTGGAAGTTGGAATGTATGTAGAATGACCCCAGGTATATCTGACAACCTCCAAACCATTGATGACGCATGCAAAACTGCAGTCATTGATGTAAAACTGCTGAGACTGAATGTTGATATTGTCGCTTTACAAAAGAGCAGACTACCAGGCACTGGCCATCTGAAAGACAAGTGCACCTTTTTCTGGAGTGGGAAACAGCCCAAAGAAATCAGAGAGCATAGTGTTGGCTTTGCAGTAAAAAAAAAAAAAGCTGCTGTTTGTAATAGAACCCCCAAACAAAGGCACTGAAAGATTAATGGTGCTTTGACTCGCTGCTGCCTCTGGTCCTATCAATCTCATGCATGCATACGCTCCAACTCTCACCGCTTCATCTGAATCAAAGGACCACTTCTAAGATGAGCTTAGTAACTTAATTCATAATATTTCACCAAATAAAAAAAATCCTCCTGCTCAGAGACTTCAACACATGGGTTGGCACTGAGTACACTGCCTGATCTGCCTGGTTACTGAGTACGCTGTCTGGTCACTGTTTGGGCACCAGTGGTGATGGCAAAATGAATGAAAATGGACAACATTTGCTCGAGCTATGTTCGTGCAATGAGCTATATATAACAAATTCTTTCTTCACCATGAAACCTCAACACAAAGTATCTTTGTGCCACCCACGATCTGGACTTTGGCATCAACTTGATCTAATTATCATCTGCTCATGGGACTTCCATGAAGTAATAATTGCATCATCGTATCAGAGTGCTGACTGTGAAACTGATCATTGATTGGCATGCACTAAAGTCAAATTGCATTCCAGGAAATAGTACAACATCAAGAAACTCTTCTTACTACAAATAAATGCCACATGACTGAAAGCTGAGGACACATCATCTCAATTCATTAAAACTTTCTCCTGGGCTCTATCATATTTTAAGCTGTGTAATACTGCTGAGGAGAAATGGGTTCTGCTCAAACCAGCCATCTATCAAACTACCTTGGACTCTTGTGGTACCTTGTATCATAGCTCAAATGACTGGTTCATAGAGAACTCATCTGAAATGATCCTATTCATAGAAAAGAAACAGTCATCTCTCCTTAAATATGAGTGTGACCCTAGCCACTCCAACTTGCAGGCACTTCAAGAGTTCTGGCAAAAGGTCACACATACAGCGAGATGGTGGGCTACAACAGTGTGAAAATATCCAAAAAGCTTCTGACCAAGGCAACATGCAAGCAATGTATTGGGACATCAAGAAAGCTCTTGGGCCTGTTCCAAGGAAGACCATCCCTTTAAAGTCCTTCACAAGTGAAGTCATCAATGACTGCAATAAGCAGATGGATTGGTAGGTTGAACATTACTCTCATGAAAATGTGGTCCATGACTTCGTTCTTGATGCACTTGAAGACTTCTCAACCCTGACAGTGCTTGACCATGAACTTACTGTAGACGAAGTAGAAAAAGGCATTGTTCAGCTTGTATGCAGCCCCACATGTGGATTGCATACTGGCTGAAAGTATTAAGGCTTCCATCTGCATGAACTAATATGTATGTGTTGGAGAGAAGGTGAACTTCCTTAGGACATGAAGGATGCAAGCGTAGTTATTCTGTACAAAAACAAAGGTGATATGAGCAACTGCAATAACTATCACAGTATATATTTACTTTACATAATTGGGAAGCTGTTTGCCAAAGTTGTCCTGCCAAGACTGCAGACCCTTGAGGACAGAGTCTACCCTGAGTCTATGTGGTTTCAGATCTAGTAGATCCACAATGGATATGATATTCTCCTTGAGATAGCTACAAGGAGAATTCCATAACTAAAATAAATCTCTGTACATAACATTTGTTCATCTCACCAAAGCTATTGATTTTGTCAGCAGAGTCAGTTTTGTCAGTTGTTCCGAATTCTGAAGAAGATCGACTACCCTCCTAAGTTCCTGAGCATCAAGTCCTTCCACATTGGTATGCATGGAATGGTGTAGTTCGATGGGTCATGTTCAGAAGAATTTGAAATCAAGAGTGGTGTCAAACAAGGCTGTGTCCTAGTTCTGACACTTTTTAGGATTTTTAGCCTTAAGATGGACTTGAGGGGAATGCCTCAGGACCTAAGGTTGAGAAGGACTGGGTTAGAATGCTTCTGGAGGGGCTGGACATGTTCAAATCAGCAGGTCCAGATGCTCTCCACCCCAGGGTGTTGAGGGAGCTAGCAGGGGTTATTGCAGAGCCCTTGGCACAGCTTTACGAGCTCTTGTGGTGCTCGGGCCAGGTGCCAGATGATTAGAAGATAGCCAATGTGGTCCCCATCTTTAAAAAAGGGAGGAGAGAGGACACGGGCAACTATAGGCCTGTCAGTCTTATCTCAATCCTGGGGAAACTCTTTGAGAAGATCATCAAGGAGCACCTCTGTGATGGTCTGGCATCGGGGATGATGCTCAAGGGCAACCAGCATGGTTTCATTAGGGGCAGGTCATGTCAGACCAACCTGACTGCCTTTTACGATCAGGTCACAAAAGCATTGGATGCAGGTGTCGCCGTGGATGTAGTCTTTCTGGACTTCAGTAAGGCCTTTGACACTGTCAACCACCCCATCCTCATTAAAAAACTAGGCAACTGTGGCATTGATACCTACACAGTCAGATGGATTGCAAATTGGCTGAAGGGTCATCCTCAGAGGGTGGTGGTGGACGGGTCATATTCTATGTGGGGGGAAGTGGGCAGCAGAGTCCCCCAGGGCTCGGTTCTTGGGCCCACACTGTTCAATTTCTTTATTAGCAATTTGGACGATGAGGTGAAAAGCAACCTGTTTAAATTTGCTGATGATAGAAAAATTTGGGGTGAGGTGGGCACGCTAGTAGGGAGGGAAAGACTGCAGCAAGACCTGGATAGCTTGCAGGGGTGGGCTAACAACAACAGGATGAGTTTCAATATGGACAAGTGCAGGGTGCTGCACTTGGGCAGTAGTAACTGGCAGCACACTTATAAGATGGGAAACTCCCTTCTTGAGAGCACAGAGGCAGAAAGGGATCTTGGAGTCATTATTGACTCCAAGATGAACATGGGCCGACAATGCGAGGTCACAGTTGGCAGGGCTAACTGGACCTTATCGTGCATCCACAGGTGCATCTCAAGTAGGGCCAAGGAGGTGATCCTCCCCCTCTATGCAACACTGGTCGGGCTGCAGCTGGAGTACTGTGTCCAGTTCTGGGCACCCCACTTCAAGAGGGATGTGGACAACATAGAGAGGGTCCAGAGAAGGGCCACCCGCATGATCCAGGGACAGCAGGGCACACCCTACAATGAGAGGTTATGGGACCTGAACCTGTTCAGCCTTCACAAGAGAAGGCTGAGGGGGGACCTGGTGACTGTCTATAAATTCACTAGAGGGGACCAGAAGGGTTTGGGGGAGACCTTGTTTCCCCTAGCGCCTCCTGGGATAACAAGGAATAACGTCCACAAGTTGTTGGAGAGTAGGTTTAGATTAGACATCCGTAAGAACTACTTCACAGTTAGGGCGGCTAGGATCTGCAACCAACTTCCAAGGGAAGTGGTGCTGGCTCCTACCCTTGGGGTCTTTAAGAAGAGGCTTAATGCCTACCTGGCTGAGGTCATTTGAGCCCAGTTTTCCTCCTGCCCAGGCAGGGGGTCAGACTTGAAGATCTACAAGGTCCCTTCCGACCCTACTTCTATGATTCTATGATTTTCTTTGCTGTCCTACTCAAATATGCAGTCAATAGTCGTTCAGAAGGAGTATACCTTCTGATCAGATCTGATGGTAAACTCTTTAACCTTGCTTATCTCAAAGCCAGTGGTGTACCAACAGGGAAGGGGGGGGCAGGGGAGTGCCATGTCCCTGGGCTCTGGCCTGGAGGGGGGCGCCAGCTGGGCCCTCCAGGGGGCACTCGGTCCTCCAGCGGCACTTCTGGTTTTGCCACTGGCACTTCCAGTTTCCCTGACTTCTGGTGCCCCCTGGCATTACGAGGTTCAGTGATTGGCCACCAGGGGACCATCCCCCCACTCAGCAATTGGCTTTGGATGGGGGAGGGGAGCGCAAGTGCAAGCATTGGCCTCCGAGTGCTGGACACCCATGGTATGCCATTGCTCAAAGTGAAAACAAACCTCAAGAAGTTCTTGTCTATGAAATGCTCTTTACCAATGACACAGCAATTGTTAATCATTCAGGAACAGGGCTGCAGCGTCCCATGAATCACCTTTCTCATGCTTGTGAAGTTTTTGGTCTGACCATTAACCTAAAGAAGACAGTAGTCATGGGTCAATAAGTTGACCACCTTCCTGAAGTTAGAAAAAATGATGAAAGCCTGGAAGTGGAAAATTCACCTACCTGGTCTCCACTGTCTCGCAAAATCTTGGCTTGCAAGCCAAAATTAATACTCGCATTGGAAAGGTAAGCAATGCCATGGCTAAACTTCAAAAGAGAGTTTCGAAAAACAGAGTTATCACTCTGTCAACAAAGATGCCCACCTCCAGTGTTTGTGTACTTATTATACATCAGTGAAAAGTGGATTTCTTATAACAAGGAAGAAAGAAAACTAAACAGGTACCATCTTCGAAGACTCCACCGTATCATGGGCATAACATTGTATGACAAAATCTCCAACTCCGCTGTTCTGGAATGGGCCAAGATACCCAGTGTGTTTGTGCTCCTGAGACAGAGATGCCTCCATTGGTTAGGACATGTGAACTGTATGAGCGATGGCTGAATTTCCAAGGATACACACTACGATAAACTGACCACTGGCAAACATCAACTTGGGCAGTCCAAACTCTGTTTTGTTAATGTCTGCAAAAAAAGCAACCTTTGTGAGATGTGGATTGATGGCCAGCGCTGGGAATGAAGAGCTTCAGACTGCTGTAAGTGGAAAGCCTCCATGAAACAGGGCCTATGTCACTTTGAGATGGAGAGGGTCAATGATGAGCTAGAGAAGAGGCATCAGAGACAGGTAAGTCAAAACGGTACTTGGGATGTCAGTACAAACTCAACTGAGTTTATATGTGCAACTTGCCAGAGGGCCTGTCTGTTGCACATTGGGCTCAGCCACTAAAGCAGCAGTGGTAGTACTTGCTAAACTACCAGGAGCACAATCCCCATGGTCTCCTGAAACTGCCAATGAATTAATGATTTCTATAGTGGGGGGGAGGGTGGAGACCAAAACCTAAACACAGTACTCCAGATTTGGCCTCACTGGTGCTGAATAGAGGGGAATAATCACTTCCCTTGATCTGCTGGCAACACTCCAACCAATGCAGCCTAGTATGCTGTTAGCCTTCTTGGCAACAAGGGCACACTGCTGGCTCATATTCAGCTTCTTGTACGCTGTTATCCCCAGGTCCTTTTCTGCAGAGCTGCTGCCCAGCCAGTCAGCCCCCCGCCTGTATTGGTCCATAGGATTGTTCTGTCCTAAGTGCAGGACTTTGAACTTGTCCTTGTTAAACCTCATGAGATTACTTTTGGACCAATTCTCCAATTTATCTAGGCAACTCTGAATCCTAGCTCTACCCTCCTTTGTATCTACTATTCCCCCCATCTTCAAACTTGCTGAAGGTGCACTCTATGCCATCTTCCAGGTCATTGATGCAGATATTGAACAAAACTGGGCCTAAGACTGACTCCTGGGGCACTCCACTTGATACTGGCTGCTAACTAGACATTGAGTCTTTGATTACTACTCTCTCAGCCTGATGCTCCAGCCACTTTTCTATCCACCTTACAGTCCATTTTTCCAGCTTGTACTTCCTTCGCCTGTCTACAAGAATGATATGGGAAACTGTATCAAAGAACTTGCTAAATCAAAGTCTCCCCTCATCCAGAGACCCAGCCATCTTACCATAGAAGTCAACCAGGTTGGTCAGGAATGACTTGCCCTTGGTGAATCCATGCTGACTGTTCCTAATCACCTACTTCTCTTCCAAGTGCTTGGAAATGGATTCCTTGAGGATCTGCTCCATAATTTTTCCAGGGACTGAGGTGACGGTGTCAGGTCTGTAGTTCCCTGTAGCCTCCTTTTTCTCTCTCTTAAATATTGGCACTATTTTTACCCATTTCTAGTCATCTGGAACTTCTCCTAATCACGAGGAGTTTTAAAAAATGATGACCAGCAGCTATGCAATTACATTAGCGAATTCCCTCAGCACCCTCAGGTGCATCCTACCCAGACCCATGGACTTGTATACATCCAGGTTTTGTGAGTAGTCCTTAATCTGTTCTTTCACCACTGAGGGCTTCTCACCTCCTCCCAGAAATGGTTCTGCCAGGTGCAGTAGGCTGGGAGTGGACCTTGCCTGTGAAGACTGAGGTGAAAAAGGCATAGAGTACTCCAGCCTTTTCTGCCTCCTCTGTCACTAAGTTGCTTTCCCCCTTCAGTAAGGGACCCACTCTTTCCTTGATCTTCTTCTTGTTACTGGCATACTTGCATAAACCCTTCTTGTTACCCTTCATATCCCTTGCTAGCTGCGTCTCCTATTGTGCTTTGGCCTTCCTGACTTCATCCCTGAATGCTGGAGCAGTACTTTTATAGTCCTCCCTAGTTGTTTGTCCAAGTTTCTATTTCTGATAAGCTTTCTTTTTGTGATTTAGTTTACTGAAGAGTTCCCTGCTAAGCCAAGCTAGTCTTCTGCCATACTTGCTACTCTTCCTGCACTCTCAGAAAGTTTTCTTTAAAGTACAGCCAGCTCTCCTGGACTTCTCTTCCCATCAGGTTGGCTTCCCAGGGGATCCTGTCCATGAGTTGAAGTCTGCTTTTCTGAAGTCCAGGGACCTTACTCTGCTGCTCTCCATCCTTTCTTTCCTCAGGATCCTGAACTCAATCATCCTGTGGTCACTGCTGCTCAAGGTGCCATCCACTACTACATTCCCCACCAATTCTTCCCTGTTTGTGAGCAGCAGGTCAAGAAAAGCAAGGCCCCTCTCATGAGACTTAGGGCCTCTGATAGGGGAACTTACACTAGCTGTTTGAAGAAAGCCTCATCCACCACTTCCTTCTGGTCTGGTGGTCTATAGCAGACCCCTACCACAACATCACCCTTGTTGGTCTTTCGTCTGAACCTAACCCAGAGACTTCCAACAAGCTTATCTCCATATCTTCATACTGGAGCTCTGAGCAATCATATGACTCTTTTACACAAAAGTGCAGTTCCTCTTCCTCTTCCCCCCTGCCTGTCCTTCCTGAACAGTTTGTACCCATCCATGTCTCTGTTATTCCAATCACATCATAGTGCTGTGACTGTACAAGGACTTCCATTTCTTCATGCTTGTTTCCCAGGCTCTGTGCATTCATGTACAGGCACTTGAGGTAACTAGTCGATTGCCCTGATTTCTCAGGAAGAATGAGAACACCTTCCCTGTTGTCCTTTCCTGCTTGCTCTTCCTCCAGGGCACCCACTTCTCCACTTCCTTCAGGGCTTTCATCTCCATTGCCCAGTGAACCTAGTTTAAAGCTCTCCTCACTAGGTTAGCAAGCCTGTCTACAAAGATGCTCTTCCTTCTCTTCGTCAGTTGATCCCATCTCTTCCCTTAGCTACGTGAAACATATTTCTTCTCTTGGAAGACAAAACATATCCATTGCTTACCGCACTGATCAGTATTGTTTCATTTTGACTTGGGTCACCCATCTATTTCTATCTTGTCTTATACATAGACTTTAAAATCTCCTTACCCGCAAGAGTCTCTTTGGTTTGTCTGTATAAGGCCTATTTACAGTTAGTCCAAGATTTCACCTGCTGTTGCTATGTAAGTTAAAAGCAATAATACATGAATTGGTTGGACCATTTCTTTTTTCTTAGAAGCTTAAATCTTGTATGGTTAACTAGCTGAAAAACTATACAGCTGTTTAATAAGACAGTAAATTAAATGGTTAAACCGAATAAGTCTAAAAGAAAAGAGCGTCGATAGAAGGTTATTTAGATTCTATAGCCAAATGAATCTCTTGGGATTCTTTTAAAACATTTTAAGAGAGCAATGAGGCTCATACTAGTAGCAATATAGTGCTTCCTGACCAGCAGACCTACTGTTTAGCATGATATTGGAAAAAACTACAGCACCTTCTGCTTCAGCTGTGGCAGCTGCAGAACAGATGGAAACTAATATCATTTGACTCCTCCTCCTCTTCCATTTCTAATTAACCTATCCAAAGGAAAAGGCAGTCCTTGAAAGACCCTAAGTGAAAAAGACCAGGTCTCAAATAAGACCTTCTCTCTATGAGAGTGGAGAAAAACAGGGAGAGTTCTGTATCTTAGCAGGTACTATTTTGGCTTTTCATCACAGCGACCACACTTCATTTTAAAGAAGCTGGTTACATTAATACAGTGAGTCTCACCTCAAGCTCCTAATGTAGCATGGTCTAAATTAATGAATGGCTTAATTTACAATGATTTTGGCAGTTGACAGTCTCGTATTCTGGAGAGACTTAAGTCAATGCAATAAAGTCTCACTTTTTCAGAAGCACAACAGCTAACATGCATATGGGGACAAAGTCTGTGTGGACTTAGGCTAGAATGGTATGAAGAGCATGTCAGCTAAAGATTTTGGCCCAAAGGGTAATTCATATTTTCTGTACAAAAAAAAATATTTCAATTTTTGACGTGGACAATTTATAGCAGAAAGAATGTTTTTAGAATTCTTGTGTAATGGGAATAGAGCTGACTAAATATTTAACTTATGAATGTGATGACTGATAGCCATTGGGACTGCAGTAAATTCTAATACCAGCGAATGGAGAGGGATTCTCATCCAGTCCCTTGCATTCACTTTAAGTTTTTTATTATTAGCTTTAAAATAGCACCTAAGGCCAACTGTAAAAGGGAACCCACTGTGCTAAACACCATACAACAGAGAATAAAAAATCTTTTCTCTGATAATCCAAAGAGATAAGGTTGATTCATGGTAGGGGAAAGGGATATAAGATGTAAGCACAGTAGTTGTTTGCAAATTACATTTTAGTTCCATGATTTCTTTTTTTAAATGAAGTTAAATCATGTGATTTAATCTTGTGGCACGCTGACATTTTGGCAGTGGACTTGGTCAGATGCTTATTTAAAAGCAATTTTTAAAAAATGTGTGTTTTTAAAATAAATGTAAAAGTTAAGAAAACACATCCGGATTAATAATTACACAGGGTGTCAGATGGAAAAAAAAACATTTAGCAGGTGTTGACCCAGCCAGTATTCCTACATATTTTAGGTTATTGCCCAATATAATACCATGAAACAACTACATCACCATACGACTTTTTGAGGTGTATGTATTCATCAGAGGGTCATTAAATACTGGGGTTTCAAAGAGTCACACAACTGCAGATACAGTTGTGCAGTATATCACTGTTGACCTACTGAGAAAGTGTCAGCACTAAATGACCCTCAAAATATGCTATCCTTCAGATACAGTAAAATCAATGGGTTGATGTTTCAATATCAATTTAAAACAAGCCAGCCAATTGACAATACATCAAAAATGTCTTTAAAAAATGCTATCTGAACTGCTTTTGAGCTTCTTCACCTGGCATTTTCATTTCTTGTATAATTAGTACATTGGAAAATGGACAAGATTAATTTTAATACCAGCAGTCACTAAATGAGTTCATTATCTGGAAATGTCTGCCCCTCTTTTCTAGCTTCTCTCTTTCTCTGTTCAAAATACGATCACAACCATGGATTTCATTCTCTGCCTTTCTTCTTAGGCCTTCTCCTACTTTAGCCTCCTCACCAAGTACCCTCTTCTTTTGCATGAGGGTCTTAGTTTTTCTCTGCCGTTTCAAAATCCTGCCCTTCCCTTGATTCGGCCAGATGCCGGGGTCTCATTTCCTACATTCCAACAGAACTGCTGTCTCAGTCACGTACTTTCAACAATTCTATCTATTGGGGGACAAAAGTACAGCTCGCAACCAAGTCTGAGTTACCTGTTGGTCAGTGACTTTATCACACCAACTGTCAGGGTCCACAGAGTCATTAGGCATAGTAATTAGAACTGGGGGCTGTTACCAGCATCCATAGCTGGAGGGCAAGCCAAGGTCAAAATGGGGTTCACACATGGAGCCAGAAGTTACTAGGAGCGGAGGTCAGAGAGTGAGCTGAGGTCAGACTAGGGTTCACGTGCCAAGTCAGAGGGTTACCATAAGTGGATGTCAGGAGATGAGCCAAGATCAAACCAGGGTTCACATGCTGAACCAGGGGGCTACCAGAAGTGGATATCAGGAAGCAAGCTGATTCAAACAGGAGCTCTGAAGTTCAGCGAATATGTACGTGGGCAGAAATGCAAGAACAGGCACCAGGGAAGTCACATGGATGAGATCTACACACAGACTGAGGGCAGTTTGTTGCAGAGCAGGGTCCAGGTTCTGCAAGAGCTTCTTAGAGCAGTCCTAGAACCAGTCAGCAGGATCAGGCTTTGCTGGCGCTCCTTATGGGTTTAAGTGTTGCTGACCTAGTTGCTGAGTTGCAGTACAGAGGCCTTACATCTACATGTCTCAAGAGGGTGATGCTATTTCTATAATGGAGGTACTTACAGGTCCAGAGAGAGTAAAAGAATCACTCCTATACATTATTCTTTTAAGAACTGCTTAGTAGAACAGGGCCACAAGACTGGAAGTGAAGGGAAATTCTCCATGTTTGTACAATTCAGAAAGTGTTTGCTACCAGAATCAGTGGCAAGATGTAGGGGATGTATGGGGGTGCATGTGTACCCCCCTGAGAGTGCTGGTGCACCCCCTCACAGCCCGCGTTCCCCACTTAAGTAGGGTAGGGGGGACAGCCAGGAGCACTGGTGCCCCCCTGAGAGCACTGGCTGGGAAGTGAGGGTGTCAGAAGAAGCACCACTGGCACTTCTGGGTTGGAGCAATTGGCTGTGGGGGGACCACCTCGCCCCCGGTTGCTGACTGGCCAGTGCGGGGGCAAGTGGAATCCTGCTGGAATTCACTATCCAATGCAGGGTGTCAAAGGCTAGCAGTAAGGCAGAAGTCCTTGACTTCAGGAGGGTGACTTCAATGAGTTAAGAAGACTAGTACAAGAGGCATTGGGATCCCAAAGTTTCGGGGAGATGGGAGTCCAAGACGGGTGGTTGTTCGTCAAGGAGACAATCCTCCAAGCCCAAAGGGAGTCAGTCCCAATGCATACCAAGGGGGGTAAGAGTACTAAAAAGCCCCCATGGCTCAGCAAGGGCATTCAGGAATGCCTAAGGGCTAAAAAGGAGGCATACATCCGATGGAAGCAAGAGGCTTTACCAAAGAGGATCACACCTCCGTTGCTCAAGGCTGTAGGGCAGCTGTTAGGAAGACCAAGGCTGAGATGGAACTGGGTCTGGTGACCAGGATTAAGGATAAGAAAAAGTCCTTTTTCAAATACATAGGGAGCAAGAAGAAGGGACTGGGTAATGTAGGGTCCCTGCAGAATGTGCTTGGCAATCTGGTGATTCCTGCAAACGAAAAAGTGGACCTCTTTAACAATTTTTTCTGAGCAGGGACCGGGACATCTCCCCCATTGGGAGTATGAAAGGACTCAGGGGAGGCACCACCAGGCCCAAGGTTAGGGAAGATGTAGTTAGGGAACTTCTGGAGGGGCTGGATGTGTTCAAATCAGCAGGCCTGGATGCTCTTCATCCAAGGGTGCTGAGGGAATTGGCGGGGGTCATTGCAGGGGCCCTGGCACGGCTATACAAGCATCCATGGAGCTCTGGTCAGGTGCTGGATGACTGGAAAAAGGCCAACATGGTCCCTATTTACAAGAAAGGGAGAAAGGAGGACCCAGGTAACTATAGGCCTGTCAGTCTTACCTTGGTCCTGTGGAAAATCTTTGAGAAAATTATCAAGGAGCACATCTGCGAGGGACCAGCAGGGTAGATCATGCTCAGGAGGAACCAACATGGGTTCATTAAGGGAAGATCCTGTCAGACTAACTTTATTTCCTTTTACGATCAGGTCACAAAGTCCTTGGATGAAGGCGTGGGGGTGGATGTCATCTTCCTGGACTTTAAGAAGGCCTTTGACACTGTCTCTCACCCCACTCTCATAAAAAAACAAATGAACTAGGTAACTGTGACATTGATTCCTACACAGTCAAATGGGTGGCTAATTGGCTGGATGATCACACAGAGAGTGGTGGTGGATGGGTCATTTTTGACCTGGAGGGATGTGGGCAGTGGGGTCCCCCAGGGCTCGGTCCTCGGGCCTGTACTGTTCAACATCTTTATGAACGACTTGGATGAGGGGGTGGAAGGCACGTTGTCCAAGTTCGCTGATGACACAAAGATATGGGGCGAGATGGGGACACTGGAGGGGAGGGACAGAATCCAGCTAGATCTGGACAGGTTACAGAGGTGGGCGGATGAGAATAGGATGGAATTCAACGTGGACAAGTGCAGGGTGCTGCATCTAGGGAGAAGGAACCTGCAACACACCTATAGGCTGGGGAACACCCTTCTCATCAACACAGAGGCAGAAAGGGATCTTGGAATCATTGTCGACTCCAGTTTGAACATGAGCCGCCAATGCAAGGAAGTGGTCAGTAAGGCTAACCGCACCTTGTCATGCATCTACAGATGCATCACAAGCAGGTCCAGGGAGGTGATCCTTCCCCTCTATGCAGCATTGGTCAGGCTGCAGTTGGAGTACTGCGTCCAGTTCTGGGTGCCACACTTCAAGAGAGATGTGGCTAGCACTGAGAGGGTCCAGAGGAGGGCCACTCACATGATCAGGGGGCAGCAGGGCAGGCTATACGAGGAAAGACTAGAGGGCTTGAACCTATTCAGCTTCCACAAGAGAAGGCTGAGGGGGGATCTGGTGGCCATCTACAAATTCACCAGGGGGCATCAGCAGGGAATAGGAGATGCCCTGTTCCCCTGCGCACCACCCAGGTAACTAGAAATAATTGCCAGAAGTTGATAGAGAGTAGGCTCAGGCTAGACATCAGGAGGCATTACTTTATGATTAGGGTGGCTAGGACCTGGAACCAACTCCCAAGGGAAGTGGTGCTTGCTCCTACCTTGGGGATCTTTAAGAGGAGGCTGGATAGACACCTGACTGGGGTCATATGACCACAGCATCCATTCCAGCCCAAGACAGGGGGTTGGACTTGATCTGTTTAGGTCCCTTCTGACCCTAGCTACTAGGATACTATGATAAGTGCCCCCCTGACTCAGGAGGTACCAGTTGCCCATGACCAGAATTGAAGTAATTTTGTTTCATCAGGATTTTCTTGCATTTGCTTATAAATGAAACCTGGTTTACATGAGGGAGAAGGATCAGAGTTGCACAAGAAGTTGCAACATAATGAAATTCCAGTCCAGACAGAAGCTCTGCTGTAGCTCCTATCTGGTAGGGATTTTGCAGTTGGCTTGAATGGGAACGTGTTAACCACACTTGATAAAAACAAGTTCCCTCATATTTTTTGCGATAGTTCTAAGGTTTTTGTTTTGTGGCATTTCTAAAGCCCTGAGTGATGCTTTAATTTTCGAACTCCACTTTCACTGATTCTGTGACCCCCACTTCCACTGAGTCCAGTGGGACAACTCTCCAGGCATCCTTCATCTCTATTCTGGCTTTAGGAAAAAGCTTCCATGTAAAATTCCAGCATTTTGAAAATCATTTTACACAGTGACATCAGTGCTCCTATTTAACTTCTTATTTATTAAATACAGTTCCCAGTGTGATTCCTCAGCTTAAATACAACAGGTACTTTTATAAAACCTGGTTTGAGTTTTTAGTGCAGCTGTGCAAAACATTTTGTAATGAAACCCAAAACTTGCCTGAGCTTGGGTTTCATTACAACTCTGAAACTCACATCAAATACACTGAAAGGGGTTCATCAAAGTTCACAAGTCTATGGAGTTAGCCTGGGCTGAGTTGCAAGCAAACCTGCACTGAGTTATGGTTTCAGGTGCAAGCCATGGAAAATGTAGCGGTTTGACCCCAAACCAGATAGAACTTGGTGGTTTGGGACAAGAGGGAGAAAACCCTTGTAAAGGGAAGAGAGGACAATTTGCACAAAGCCTTGTGAATGAATGCAACCAAGTTTGATATATCTCTCTTTAAGATTCTACTTCTGTAGGTAAAAGCATCACCACTCTTTTTTTTTGCCTTGATTCAGTATTCTCTTGTTTTTTATATTTATTTGACATTGAAAACAAGCTGGTTCTTAAATATTTTAATGGGTAAAATTAGATACCATTGAAAATACATAAGGAGGCATCCTAGTCCAATTGGGAGGGCATTCCATTAAGTTCTCTGCTCCCACTATAACTGATGAGGTGCCTGGCCTGGGACAAATGTTGGCTTTTGGATGCGTCAGTTCCCTATATCTGATTATATCTCCTTTTGTAAAGCACTTTGAGACAAATGTGCGAGAAATGGTGCACCCTACAGTAAAGCTCTTAACTGACACAGGCAGAATCTCAGCATTATTTCTTATTTCAGCCCTCTTAACTCTTCAAATTCCATTCCATTCTGTCAGCTGCCATAGAGAGTATTTGTAGGAAATAAACGTTTTCTTATCTTGTTCTGATAGAATTCATAGAAGGAAACAACACATGTTATTTGAGCAGTTGCATTTTATTACTTCTGATAGAGGACAAATGGTAAAAGGATCAAAAATCTCCTTAGTGACTTACGAGACTAAATCCCATTTTCAGCTGGCCTTAATCTCAAGGAAAGTCAAGGGAAGTTAGGTGTTTAAATCACTTAGGCACCAATCTAAAGAAAAAAAACCCCTTGCTTATAAAGTTTGGGTCTGGATCCAGTTTTTAAGGGTTGGGAGTATTGAAATCCCTTGGTTTCGGTCCCAAACTAGTTTTAATAAACTGAACACTATAGATGCAGGTGCTTACACTTGTAGCTGTAGGATTAGAGTAGCAGAGCAGTTTAGGATTCTAGCCTCTCTAGTAACTAGTGCGTATAGGGAAAAAGGAGTCATTTTTCATTTCCTTTTTCCAAGATTATTTAAGAGATGGGGAAAAACAATATCCAAATTATCATAAATCTGTCATCTTTCTCAAATCTATAACAACATTTAGATATCCAAAATACCTTACACGTTAGGGCTGCTCTTTGCAGCTTTAAGTGATTTAGATGACATAGACCATGATCAAGTTTCATGATATTTTTCTGGTATAGCGTTAAATGTAGTTCCATAAATGTAACCAACTTACTGACTTGGGAGAAGACAAGATATAAAGAAGTTTTAGATGGTTCTTCCCCAGGATAATAGATATGAGGTGTGTCAGGGAACAGGCCGCATGGCTTGCAAAGGAAGAACATGCCTGAAGGCCTGGAGAGTTGTAATCCTGGTCCTGAGGCAGATTTATAACTGTTGTCAAGTCCTGAAGGGTAGTCACTAACCTCAATGAAGAGGTTGTGTGGTGTTGGCAGTATGAAAGGAGTTTGCACAGGCTTTTGAATGGCTTGTAGTTGGGGAACACTCTGGGGTCTAAGTATTGCTGCAGACAAGAGAAATTGGTGAGATATTTGTGGCTGGAATTAAGGGGCAATCAGGCATGCAGCATACCAGAAAATTATCTGCATGCCTCACTTTTATGGTATAGAAGCAATCTCCATAGTATTGGGTTCCCTCCCATGCAGTGGTCTGTAGCTGCTAAGTAAAACAAACCATTTGAAACTTTGATTAGTGATTTCTTTGAGGACCCCACATTCCTTCATAAGTGAAAAATATTATCCGTTTTCTAACAGCCACAGATACAAAAACTGCATAGATGGCTGAGTGTAATCCATTCATTGATTTATAGACCTTGAGTCCCCCAAAGAGAGTAGCAAATCCACATGGTGTCCCTGAGTGCTGGATTTTGCATTTGGATTTCTACATTTGCTGAAAGATGTACAAAATGACATGTAGCCAGATAGCTCCCTGTTGACCGCTTATCTGAGGAGACTGTGCATGGAATAATTCACACTCAAGAAATGTGTTCTTAGGCTGGCTGTTTGAGATGATAGGATATGAATAACTGGAGCAGAGGGCTAAGATCACCCACTTTTGCATCTCAACCATTCACCCTGGAAGGAATCATCAAGTACATATGCTGAAGTATCCTAAGACACAGTTTGTACCATATGTTATGATCCTGGAGATCTGTGGCTAGCACACAGGCTAGTCTCCTGAACACACAGATCTTTCTACTCCTAGATTAAGCAGGTATGTCTGAGATTAGATCAAATCAGTATAAGGGTCAACATACAAAACAGCTTACTTGCATTTTAGGAAACATTTTGCATGAAATATACTATAGAGAATGCAATTATATCTTTTTGGAAAAATGCTTGAAAGAAGATTCAGAAGTTTCAACAATGCAATTTAAAATAATATATATAGAAACTCCTGATGCTATTAGTAGCAGACAGGGGTTCTAACCATAGCAGAGCTGGGTATAGCTGCAATTAAAATACATTTGCAAATAATATTGTTTAAGTAAACAATTGATCAGCTTGGTAAATTAAATCAAAAAAGAAGAAATGTTCAACTTATTGCTGCTGTACAGTATTGCTGAATCATATTATTCTGTTTTTGTATTACTATGGGGACAGTCTGTTGCATGTAAATTATAATACCATGTACCACATTTGGGGGGATTTTTCCTGACTTTGTCATATTGTTTTCATGGAAAGCTACTCAGTATTTTTTATTGCTTTGAACCAGTCTGGTCCACATTCTGGCCCCAGCCAGAAACTGGCACTTCCTTTTATTTCCTCCCATTTACTGAAAAAAAGAGTGAACATCATTACTATTCTATTACATTCTGCGCAGTCAGGTGCGCCTCACCCATTCCTTGCCCAGATTAACTGAGCCCAAGGCTGATGACAATACAGATAGGACTGTAAGCAGATCAGGGGGGCCTGAACGTAACATATTAACTACAGCATTTCCGCTAACTCCAAATCAGATTTGCAGCTCTGGCATCCAAAACCCAATCTCCTTGGGATTTGAGAGCCACAATTGTGGAGGAGTAATTCTTTTTTGTGTTCCCCAAACCAGAGTAATGATTTTAAGATATATACAGGTCAAATCAGGATCCTGGTTTATAGTTTTTCTGTATAAATCATTAACAGTGGGTTCATCTACATGTGCCACCCATGGTGCAGTTGTTACTGTACTGTAATTTAGTACTTGCTTTTGGAAGTACTAAATAATGGCACAGTAACAGTCATTTCTGAGCTATCCCAGTGATGCACAGTTATTTTTAGATGCTACATCTCCATAGCAATGCACTATAACGAGGTAGCTCATCGCTATGGCAATGTAGCATCAGTATCACTGTTTGTGCCTACCAATGCTAAATCGCATGTTGCTACGGCGATGTGGTGTCATGTGTAGATGCCCCCACTATGTTCCAATCAGGAATAACCTAGTGGAATATATAATGTAAATGGCTTAATAATATTGACTTTCATATAGGTTATGAGTAAATAAATCTACTATATATAAGGAAATCTGTTTATTGAACATATTAAATCTGAAATACAATTTGGGGCATTTCATACACCTAGAATACATTGAATACGTTCACATGCTCCAAATAACACTTCCACATTGATTTTCCCCCTTATTATTCAATCTGCTGTACAGCAAGCATATGACAATGGTTCATTGATTTATTGTTAGTGTAGCAATAGGTTTATAACTGCATGAATCATGCAGATTGCTCAATTCACCACATGCCTTAATAAAAGTTTCACTTTAATAAAACAGAGCTAAGGCAAATATGCCCAGAGTCTGGCCTGACATTCCTTATACATTACCCTGCCTCAGGAAATTATTACTATATATTTTACAGCAGCTACAGTAGGTTGGGGATCAGGATTAGAACATACTAACTACTGTGACATTTAGCAGAACTCCTGCGTATGTACTTAACTCTCCCAGGGATGGAGTGGAGCAGACCTGTTCTAGGATATACGTTCTTCAAGCTCCCTTCATTGCAGCTACCTAAGTGTCAATGTATCTAATGCTTCTTTGATTGTGAATATAATTTATCACTAAAGGCTCTAAACAATTGCTGTAATGTACATACTATTTTCAGGCAGGGATCTCAAAGCACATTACTAAAATCAAATCTCACAATACTCCTGTGAGGCAAGTCAATATCCTTTTTAAGGGCTGGTGTATTGACGTTTCTTCCAGATTTACAGGAGGGGAGATGAATTCCCAGATCCAAGACCTGTCATTTCAATTCGGGAAGTGGCTGATTTTCAGGCTGCACTGTAATGAGACTGCTATCCTGTGGGAACAGCTGATCTTATAACATTTCCATCATTCTAACTGGAGCTGGTCTCACCAGATTTCAACCCCAGATGGTGAAATTCTCATGAGAATAAGCTGAGAGATTTCAGCATCCATCTAATCCCGATTCATCCCTGCGCTTGGACTCTGGAAATTTGCACCTCCAAGAAAATGTACAACTGTCTTAGACATCCGTTTCAATCATTTAACTCTGATCTGCTTTCACCGATACTCTTCCTTTCTTACTCCTTCTCTTGCACTTCCTAAAGCATAGAAAATGAGTTTAGATAAACATAGATCTTGGTAATATGCCCACACAGAACTGGATTTATAAAGGTGCACACTACTGGCTTAACTGTTGACTGCAAGGGAAGCAGACGTAGCTCAGTGCTGACAACTCTAGAAAATCCCATCCTCCATGCGTTTATTATGGAGATCCATACTTACGGTCAATTGAGTGTTAGTGAGCTGTTATTGTTGACCATAACACAAATTTGTATGCAGTGAATTTTATGCCCATTTTAATTTCTATTTTTTTTTTCTAAATTTCAGTAAGGATCATCAATTACTTTAGTTTTTTTAAATCTATGTATTGGATCAATTTGTACTTTCTACAGTCTTTGTGAAATAAATGAAACAGAGCATGACGATAACCTGAAATGTACCTCTTTTCTCTCTCTGTAGGAGTCAGACTTCTGTCTGCCTCCAATTTGCACAGCATATTATAGGATGAGCTATTCAATACCACTCCAAATTGGCTTAACTTCTACCACTGAATTTACCACTCAGACAAAAGTGAAAAAGAGGACAAAATGACAACTGAGAACAAGCTGTACATCTCTAATGACACAGCTCTGGAGTTATTGTTGACTGATTTACAGTGAATGACTTCTATATTGCAGTGTTGCCACTGGTGCAAAATATTTTTAAAGTGTAAATCTGATGCAGGCAGATAAACCAAGGTAAACGAGAGCCAAGGCTTGGAAAGTGGTCCTTGAGATAGTGCTGTAGCTGATGCTTTCATTATTAAGGGAATCTTCCCTCAGCTGGAATGGAGGCTGTTGAAACATCTTTACTCTGCTTTGGCCCTCTTCTCCAGGTGAAGATGGGGTGAGAATCTTACCCTTAACCTCTCCTTGCTTCAGTATCCCCACTGTAAAATGGGGACAATAATCTATCCTGATAGTCTACATACACCATCACTGTAAGTTAATTGAGGAAGTAATTGTGTACATAATTGTTACATACCTAACATGGTAAATCTACATTTTGGCTGCGACTTCTATAACAAACACAATGTGTATCATTTCAGAACCGTTGTTTCAATTTGCTTCAAGTTTAGTAGTGACTGAGGGTTCAGTGTGGTTTCTGTTACCCCAGCCTAGATGGCTAGATGGTCCATTGGTCTGATCCAGTATGGCACGTCTCCTGTTCTTACATTTTTATTTTATTGGCAGATGCTCTAAGGCAAATGGTAGCATCATCATGACATCATTCTTGGAGGTCCTCGTTGCACAAATATGGGTATTCTGAGAAAGATGATGTGAAAATATAAGCAAAATGTACTCTAACAATATCTAAAACAAGTATGAATTTGTATATATAGAAATAGAAAATTATTGATGGAATTCAATAAGAGTCCTCACTGGATTTACTGGAGCTATCCTTCACAATGTAAAATCAAATATCATCACTATTATATAATTCTAAAACAGTTTTAGAAAGATCTCATTCTCTCACTTACTTTTATGGGTATTCTGGAGAATTACTAGAGACACATATAAGTTTTATCCTTATTAAATTCTATGTGACTTTTAATCAGAGTAATAAAATTACAATTTATTCAGCAAAGACCAAATCCTGCTCCCATTTAAATCAGCAGCAAAGCTATTCTCAACTTCAATAGACTCAAATGCTGTTCTAAAAAGACAAAGAAAATATACAGATGGTAAAATAGAGAAGTTTAAAAAGTGCCATTGCTACTGTGCTCATCCGTGTAGCTTAAAGGGGTGAGAATTTGACATGAGTAAGTAGCTACCTCTTGGGAATGGAATAACATAGGTAAATAGATACCACATCAAATATGGGATTTAAATATGTATTCTTATGGTCTTCGGTCCAGAGTTGCCAACCCCAGAAAATTCTTTTTACTGACAACCTGCAAACTGTTTACTGACAACCAAAAATTGTTGCTGACACATGCTTTAACAAAGTCTTACTTAACTGAGCAATGGTTTTACACCAGGCTGCCCCCACCTGCATACGCTAACACACCCAACCACACCCCACCCTGTGCTGGCTCCCCTAGCCCACCCTCCAGCCCTAACCTTACCAGATCTACTCCCCCTGTCCTGGCAAGAACTGCCCCCTTCCACCCCCAATGCCTCTCACCTCTTCCAGCCCACACCTCTGTCCTGGTCTCATAATCCCTTCCCTTTCCCATTTGATGCCTCAGACTGTTCAGCCCTGCCTACCTTCAAGGCAAGCACCCATTACAAGGAGCACATGGAGATGCAGAGGCTGCCATGGGCTACACAGCCCTGAGAGAATGCTCCCTGTACAGCCCTGTGCTCCCAGCTGTTTTGGGGGGTATTTTTCAGCCTTAGCAGCCCTGCTTCAGTCCTTATGAAGGAATTAGCTTTCTTGAAATAAAACACTTAGCACTTCAGTAATACCTGTTATCTGAGATTTCCAAAGAATGTCTAAGCTGGGCAGGAGGAAGAGTTGAAAAAAAGGCATGCACTCCTGTGTTGAAGCAGGATATGGAACTTAAGCTTTCAAAGTCATGAGCTGGTACACCCTAATGACTAGGCCATCCTTCCTCTGTTGTCCTTCCCAAACTGGAGGTTAAAAGTCCTTCTATAGGTACATTGGGAGCAAGAAGAAATCAAACTCCACTGTGGGCCCCTACTGAATATGGGTGCGAAGCCCACAGTTGATTCCTGCGAACAGGCTGAACTCCTAAATACTTACTTCACATTAGTATTCTTGAAACCAGATGGGAACTCATCACCTGTCCAGAGGCCCAGAGAATACAGTGACGACAGCACTCCACATAAAATCAATCCTGAACAGGTGAAGCTACTCTTAGACCAGCTGGACATTTTTAGGTTGGCTGGGCAGGCTGACCTGCATCTGAGGGTCCTGAAAAAGCTGGCCAAACTCATAGCAGTGCCTCTAGCAAGGCTGTTTGAAGAGTCATGGAACTCAGGAGTGGGCCCGAATTACTAGAAGAAAGTTAATGGGGTACCCATCTTAAGAACGGGAAGAGGGATGACTGTGCAAACTATAGACCAGTCAGTCTGACTTTGATCCTGTGAAAAATTTTTGAAAAAATTATCAAGGAAGCTATCAACCACATTGAAAGGCCTGTACGAACTCCTTTCATTCTGTTAACACCACACAACCTCTTCTTCATTGAGGTTAGTGACTACCCTTCAGGACTTGACAACAGTTATAAATCTGCATCAGAACCAGGATTACAACTCTCCAGGCCTTCAGGCATGTTCTTCCTTTGCAAGCCATGCGGCCTGTTCCCTGACACACCTCATATCTATTATCCTGGGGAAGAACCATCTAAAACTTCTTTATATCTTGTCTTCTCCCAAGTCAGTAAGTTGGTTACATTTATGGAACTACATTTAATGCTATACCAGAAAAATATCTTGAAACTTGATCGTGATCTATGTCATCTAAATCACTTAAAGCTGCAAAGAGCAGCCCTAACGTGTATGGTATTTTGGATATGTAAATGATGTTATAGATTTGAGAAAGATGACAGATTTATGATAATTTGGATATTGTTTTTCCCCATCTCTTAAATAATCTTGGAAGAAGGAAATGAAAAATGACTCCTTTTTCCCTATATACACTAGTTACTAGAGAGGCTAGAATCCTAAACTGCTCTGCTACTCTAATCCTACAGCTACAAGTGTAAGCACCTGCATCTATAGTGCATAGTTTATTAAAACCAGTGGATGAATATGAGTCAGTAGTGCGAGGAAGTCACCAACAGGCAAATAGAAGTCTGGTGTGTATCAGCCAATGTGTTGTGAACAAATGCAGAGAGGTGTTTCTCCCCCTCTATTCGGCATTGGTAAGACCACAGCTGGAGTACTGTGTCCAGTTCTGGGCACCACACTTAAAGGAGGATGTGGATAAGCTTGGAAGGGTACAGAGAAGGGCCACCCACATGATCAAGGGCCTGGGGGATAGGCCCTATGAAGATATACTCCAGGAACTGGGTTTGTTCAGCCCGAGTAAGAGAAAACTGAGAGGTGACCTGATAACTGCCTACAAGTATATCAGGGGGTGAACACCAAGATCTAGGGGAGAAACTCTTTCAAAAGGCACCCCTTTGAAAGGACAAGGTTCAATGGACACAAGCTATTTGGGGAAAAAAATTAGGCTGGACATAAAAAAACTTGTTTTCTTTAAGGGTATCGAGGATCTGTAACACACTCCCAGCAGAGATGGTGCAGTCACCATTCCTGGAGGTGTTCAAGAGGAGACTGGACAGGTACCTCATTGAGGTCATTTGAACCCAATAACCTCCTGCCCATGGCAGAGGACCAGACTCAATGACCCCTTCCAGTCCTTCTATTCTATGTTTCTATGATAAAGCACCATGAGGAAGCTTTTGAGGTAAATACATCTCATGTGAGTTAAACCAAAGATAATTTGAACCCTTGCAAGGGACCCCTAAATATCCAGTGCAAATTCTGTATCAGCAGGGGTTCACATAAATCCCGGAATCAGACTTCTGCCCTTCACAACGTTCACTACGCAGCAGTAATATCTAGTCAGCAAGGAACAGGTCATTCTGGTTAAATCTCTTTTTGAGGCAATTGTCACTGTAGGCAGAGATATGCCATTTTGTGATCACTTTGGTATCATTAGATACATCTCAGTGCTAACTGTTCTGCAGCCATGCTCAGGACAAGAAATGTCAAGACTCCATCTTTTGGTGCAATTATGATGATAATCTAGCTAGATTTATTTATTTAGCATATGTTGGTTCAGCATATTGTTTCAGCCATCTTAAGGCAATGTCATCAGCAGTGTGAAGAGCTTGAAGGCCATTTAGCTAGATGATGCCAATAAACAAAATCTCAGGCTTCCCTATGCATGTTGCCTCATGCTTTAGCTGCTGCTGTCAGCTAAACCAGTTTATACCACCTTCAATCGCTACTAATTTATGCACATATAGTGCATATACAGCATTCACCAAGAGTGAGCTGGGCCTTACACATAACCACCTCCGATGAAGTGAAGTAAGTGTTCCTTTGTGAAATGGGGCCCTTTGCCCAGCCTTTGCATCACACTGCTTAACCTGGCCTACAGCCTATATAAAGATACATAGATTATAAAGAAAACACTTCTTTCAGAATGTGATGTGAAAACTTGTAAAACATGGCCTTTGTCCACACAACATGCATTCGTTCTGGAATGTTAAATAAACATTGCGACATTTCAAGAGTTCTTGCTCTCTTCTGGCATCTTTGGGTCCAAACATACAACTGATACATTACTAAATAGGGCTAATAAAGTAAAGTGCATAAACAAGACTCAAAGGGAAGTAGTTATTTCTTTTTTTCAATGGAAAGCCAGGGGATCAAAGCCTAGCTCTCCTCAACAGGGGTCTGGAGCTAAGGCAGTTAGACAGTGATCTCCTTTCCAGAGGACTTCTTGGCCTATATGGAGCTCACTGTAGGAACAAGTTTTAGAGCACACAGTTGATCGTGTTATGCAAAATATGATAGAAAAAAAGAACCAGCACAGCTGGAAGAAAACAGGGATATTTCCCAGAAATTTTCCATAGAAAAAATCCTTTTGAATTGCCCCTTGGGAATTCCTGTTTTTTTTCCAAGGTAAGTAAAAGATGAATTTCCCCACCCTTTGCAGCTCATTTTTATTGCTTCCTAGTTGAGAAGCAAGAAGAAAGTAAGGAAGTGTGAGAAAATACCTTTTCATACTTGTAATAAAATGTTTCAATTTGACATAAATTGGAAAACAGGAATAAAAATGGGAGGAAAAGCACAATCCCACAATTTCTTAAAAAAAAAAAATCTTGAAAATTCTCTACATTTCCTTCTCTTCTAAAACTTTTCAGTTTGAATATTGAAAAAATCACTATCAATTATATCCTATTTTTTGACTGTCAAAATGTTCACTGCTTCTAATAACTGTTAGATATTGTTTCTTCTTTAAAAATGTTCTTCCTTTCTACCTTCTAGATTATCTATCATTCTCTTTTCTGTTCCTTCTTTGCATTTATAATGACAGGCTACTTATCCACTACTGTGTCTGATATTACTTGTGATTAGCATGATGTGATTCATATTAAGGCTTTTTTTTTCTTTATTCATCCAGACATAAGACTTTTTCCTCAGTTTTTCAAACTCAAGTCATATGCAAACTAAATGATACCATTGCCTGTGAAGATGTGTATCAGCTACTATTGGTACTACGTTCAATACAAGTTTTGAACCTCAGCAGTACTTGGAATATTTATTTGATTTCTAATGACCTAAGCCAAATGCTATTCTTCTTATTGCCTTTGTTTAAAGATGTAACTTTATGAAGACAGTACAAAGGGATCCCTCCCCAGTGAATAATTTCTGTTCCTTGTTTTGTATGTTCCCCTTGCTGTTTCCTCTATGCATCATCTGTCTCATAGAAGTTCAATAGAAAGCAGCCTGGGATACATCATCAATGGAAAAAAAAATTGGCTAGCATTAGTCAAAATAC
Source organism: Alligator mississippiensis (assembly GCF_030867095.1). Lineage (NCBI taxonomy): Eukaryota > Metazoa > Chordata > Crocodylia > Alligatoridae > Alligator > Alligator mississippiensis. The sequence goes on from NC_081824.1 coordinate 20,959,522, forward strand.
CTGTGATGATTGCATTATCATCTGGTAGTTTAAAATAAGATACTCTAAGATCTACTTGCAGAACCCAATAAAAAATTCTACCTTCCGTTGATCCATATATTCTTTGATGTCATCTTAATACTTGGCACTGAGCTGGTACCCCCAGGTTGTGAAAATGATGCACTGGTATGAGATGGGAGGAAGGGAACAGTGAAAGATACTGCTTGGATTTGGCACAGATATCAGGAAAGGAATCGGGAGTTGGAAAAGCTGTTAGGAAACACAGATTGGTAAGAGTGTCAAATGAAGACTGAATAGGCAAAACTCAAGGGAGACTGGAAGAGCCTTGTGGAGAATATATGAAGTGAGCGGCTGTTTGAGAGCATCCCTATCAACCATGCTTCATCTTTCCCTCTCCTGTTTCAGCTTCTCATTTACTTGTAATTTTTTCGTTTCTCGGTTTCCCTCTCCAGTGACCCTTTCCCTTGTAAATGACATTCCAAGGCTTAACTCACCCAGGTGCCCAGGTGCTTCCCCTCTCCTACCTATGAAAAACATTTGCATGAAAGCCACAGAGCAGATAGACTACCTCATCATCTGCCACAAGTCCAGGTTCGTGTTTTCTTTTGCATTCAGTCCTGTGGCACCCATCCATGCTTGGGGAAGCTAACACTGTTTGACTGTTTTCAGTTACTGCTGGTGCAGCTTGCAGAGGCTGGGACTATACAGGCTGTTTTTCTGGTGTACAGTTTATTTCTTTTACCCCTGGCTTTTAGAAAAATCCTCCATTTTTCTTCTACCACAGCCCTCTCCCTGCTGACTCCTCTGGCTATTTGTGGGCTCTAATCTCCCTCTGTAATTTCCTCATCCCGTTCCCTACATCCCCTACTCGCAACTTGACAACAGCAATACTTCTCCCTCCTTTGGTAGTATTTACTATGACTTAAGCGCCATCTCTTATTTTCCCACCTGACTTGGCATCTGATTCTGATTCCATAAATAAATATGATTATGAAACATCTTGGACGGGTAGTCAGCTGGCACAGGTGTCAAAACATTCTGTTCCTTCGCGAGTAATGTATCGGTTGTTTAGATCTTGCAAAATGGAACAGCAGGCCCACGCTGTCCATATGCTTTTACTTTCTTTGTTTTGGTCGCTATGCAAGGGAGACTGACCCTTTGCTATTTATGGTTGATGGAAACATTTTTTCTCAGGTGAAAGCTTACCGCCTCTTTCTGCTAGAGACAGATGTTAGGTATCAATGGAGCTGAAGATGGAACATAAAGGTAATTTACAGAAATGCCTCCAAAAAGATATTTATTTCTGCCATTACATTAAAAAAAAATTTAAGTTATTAAAATTTGTAAGTTTTAAGATTGACATAGGAAGCATCAAGGCAAGGCACCTGTTTAATAGTAGGATCATTACTGAATAATCATAATCCGAAACCACTGAGCCACCCTGAGACTAGAAGGCACTTGAGAATATACCCTATTGGACAAAGGAACTAATAAGTCTTTTCTGTCTCAACCACCTGCGACTCAGTGTTCATTGGAGTTGGATTCAACCATCTATCATTGAAAATTTGGCTAAATTACATCTTTGGGCTGTTCTGAGACTTTTCATGAGTTTGGATATCCAAAGCAGCAGTTGTCTTTCAAATGATTATGTGCCTTCAGTCAATTATGAAAACATTGGCCTTAGAAGTAGTGGGAATGCAGAAGGGGCCATTCTGGATTTGACCAGTAGCCCAGCATCCTGTTTCTGGCACAGGCCAATACCAGATGTTCTGGAGAAAGATGTAAGAAACCAACAAACAAACTGTGGAAAAAAATATGCTTGTAATGGATGTTTCTTCCTGACCCCTGACAATTAATGACTGCCGTATGGCCTGAAAGATGACAGATTAGTTAACTTACATTTGTAATAACTATAGAAGTTCTCATTATGAGAACTTACACACACACACACACACACACAATCTTCTGTGAAAATCTTCGTCTAAGCAAAATCTTGTGTCAGTAAATACCACTGATAATTTATGCACTGGCTTTACGAACAAAAAAATCCAAAAAACTTTCATAAGAATATTTTTGTTCTTTTATTATGGAAGTGTGTGTGCTGATTTACATTTTCTGTATTATTCATTATTTTATAGGATTTCATAGAGACAGGATGCTGAATGGTACAGTTCTCAATTCAGGTCACATGTAAAGGCCCCAGAAGGTCAGTACCTCCTCCATAATATTGAAGTTTAAATTAGGGCTCTCAAGTAGGAACTTGCTAAAAATGCTGCCAGGAGAGCCATACTTGGGTAGAAGAATTGGGTTAATCTATAAAAAAAAATCAGAGGGCACTTCTGTACGTGCATTAACGTGCTTTAGTTAATGCACATTAAATCTAGCATCTCCATTGTGAGGTACTAGGAAAATGTGCATTAGCCTGTCTTAATATGCATTAACTAAAAAACACAGGGCACCTGTACACAAGAACAGAGGCTGCTCCGACGTGCTGGAATTCTAGCATATTGGAGCAGACTTGATTAGTTGAGCCTGCCAGAGCGTGACAATTGCCATGCTTAAAAATGGTGGTTGGGGTGCTTGAACTAAAACTTGTTGAATGTGCTTTAGTTTAAGATCCCCCACTGCCATTTTAAGTGTGGGGACACTGATACGGCAGATGCGGTGGCACTTTAGAGTGGCTATTGGAAGTGCTCCAATTAAAGTGCCAATTCCCCACCCCTGGAGCACATGTAAGTGCCTAGAGTTTTTAAGTAATATTTAATGTGCGTTAGCTTATTTTAATGTGCATTAACTAAATAGCATTTTTTTTTCAGTGATGCTTTCATGTGCATTAAAACAGGCTAATGAGCATTAAAGTGCACATGGAGATGCACCCAGACAAAGAGATCTTGTTTACTGAGATAAGCCTTCTATTGCAAAGGGAAGGGATTTCAACTTCTGATATGACTGCTTTGTCCTTCATCTTGTGTAATCACAAAGGTGTTAAGAGATAATGCCACATTACTTCTCATAGATAATTTATTTTCCTGTGGATATATAAGGTTATACATACATACATATATACATGTATATGTATGCATGCATATGTGTGTGTGTATATATGTATATAAACCAGCATCACCTACTGTGGGATACTTGGCATACAATTTTCTTCTTTGAATAACAATGACTAAAAAAGGTCCACGTTTATAGTTTTACAAAATACAACAACAAATGAATAGCAAACAATATATGATATCCTTACAAAGAAAAATGATATGGTTGTTATATATATACATTTTGTTGCTCCTCAGTAGTGAATAAGCTGCTAACCAATTTCATGATCCCTGGGGCTCCTTATATTCTGAGTGTGGTTAGCAGAGGATTGAATCTACTTCTCCGGAGTCTCTGGATGGAACCAATGCGCTTTGTTATTTCTTCTTCCCAGCAGATGCTCAGAGCAGGATGCACGTTTCTCTGGCTGAGAGAAAAGTCATCCAAATTCCCCTCCCCTCAACCTCTTTCAGTTCCTGGGACACAGGACAGATTTGTTACCCCTCTACCAGCAAGTCAGAGCTCACCCAGCCCTGATCGTTTAATGTTTTCAGCAGCACAGCCTGTTTCAGTCAACTCTGTTTGCAAACAGCTCTCTCAGCACACTCCCCTCTGGGCCAAACTGCCCCCCATGCCATCCAACCTGGCTGATAGGACAGAGGGTTTTGTTCTTCCTCTTGACCTCACTGGAACACACAACATGGCTATCGGCTACCACCAGACACCAACCGGGACTGCTCAAGATGGTCTCACTGACTTTCCTAGGATATTACACTACACACTGTGGAATAGGCATGTTTCTCTACAGCCACTAAGAGTATCATCGTACCTTTCTGCTGCAAGGTTTCACAAAGATTGAGGCAGGAGGGGCGAGGGTGAAGCTATAGGGAACTTTTCTTCATTTCTCAGGGCAAAACTTCCACCTCTGCTCTCCCCAAGACTGCTCATTCTGTGCACCCTTCCGCTTGCAGGGAAGAGCCAGGGTCATGGCTTGCTCTGCTGCAGGTGCTATGCTTGCTGCATCCCCTAACAGGATGTGGCAGAAAGAATACATCATCTGTACTCCATGAAATTCAAAGGAAGGAACCTCTCTTAGTTCTTCCTACAACTCCTATTAGGATAGAACAACTTACCTCCTTGAAACTGGGGCTGAAAAACACAGCTGAGTCCATAATGCACCCTAACTGCAAGATTTCCTTTTTTTGGACCTTCAGGAAATTATACAAAAGTCTATTTCTCTAGTGTTTAGTGAACAAATATTTTGCTACTGGGGGGGGGGGGGGGAGGAGGGGGGCACCAGACTGCCATTATTTTAATACTTGCCTTTCTGTTGAGCATTTCTCTCCCTTAGCCTATTATACAGGGATCCTAGTCCTACCACTATCATATATTGAATACAAAGTTTATTCTAAAAGGGAAATGCAGATCACTTTTGCAAGTATTAACAATTCCTTGATATTGCACAGGGGAATCCAAATGCTTTAAGGAAACAATATGAGTCTTTAATACCTTGCCAGTTCAGATGTGCCCAATGGGGGTGGTACGTGAATAAAGGAGGTTACTTAAAGAAGCCATGATTGTTGTGAATATGGCTGATATGGCATAAGGCTGATACCACTAGTTTGGGATGAATAAAATAGGTATGAGCTATAGATAAATACAATGAGTAGGAGCCTGATACAATGCCATTGAAGTACACGAGGAGACTCCTGTCAATTCCAATGGGAATTGTATCGAGCTCTAAGCAAACTACCTGCATGAAAAAACAGATATATTTATCTAAAAAAATGAATCTGAGAAAGGAATGCACCCGAGTAACTGAGTTTTATTGTGGAAATGTATAAACACCAGGCAAATCTGTAATAAATGTATATTTTCTTTACCTGTAAGTAGATACCTTGTGACATTTAGGTCATTTCTATCCACTGTGCTGAATATCTGTGATCATTCTTTTAGAATTACATATTGTACAGCCATTTACTTTAGCTAGTAATAGATTAGGAAGAGATCACATATGAAAGATAACCACATTTAAAGGTTGCATCTCACATATGCTGACACATTTCTTCAGTATAGCATATTTCTTGCCCTGGATTAAACTGAGGTAGAAATTGGTTGATAAATCTTTTAAACCAGTATATGTATATAGTGGAATAATAGTAGAGGAAGAAAATTTTCCTTGGTATCATCAGAGATTCAGCCAGGTCAGGAACAATTGAAGAGTGGGTATTGAAGCTTTTTTGCTTCCCCTCCCTGCACATCCACTCCAGCACTTGAACAATAACTGCTCAGCTCCATTTGCAGAGAGCAATAAAGAACAGCAAGTTGTTAGCAAATAATAAATAGAAGCCACTTTCTGCCGCCTTGTCTTGCTCTCTATAAAAGACTGAACGTTAGTTCACAATCTTGAATATCTGTCACCACATCATCCGTCTTGCTTGAGTACCAAGACACAGTTAGTGGGTAATAAATGTCCTCTCACTGAAAGAGAGTGAATACCCCATGTACCAAGCTGTCATAGAATTTTCTGCTTCATGCAACATTTTATTATAAGTTAGTCTATATAGTTTTCATCACAGGTTGTTTGTTTAACCTCTGCTTCACGATGTATTTGTCAACCCAATTATATATTCCATGAATTCTATTTCAGCCAGAAAACATTAAAATGGCATTTATAAATCAAAATTTTATTTTTTTCCTCTTTTCTAATCTTTAATTTACCCATTCCTTTTTCATCTTTTCCCTGGGCTCTTTCACTTGGTTCCCACATATATGTTAGCCAGTGAAAGAGGTTGGCTGCAAATCCATTTCAGGATTCCTTTGAGACATGCCAAGACCAACCATTTAAACAATGTTGTCTCCTGGCTAAGCAATAAAAGGGTAATTTTCATGGCTGTTCTTTGCTTGCATGTGTGATGTGAGCTTTTCAATGTTACCCAATCAAATACCTGAAGACTAAAGTAGCAATAGCAAGATAATGACAGCAATTATTTCAGGGGGAGAAAAAAGGGGAGGAAAAAGGACAACTTTACAGCTGATCATGACTTTGGGGAGAAATTCGGAAAAACAGATTGACTCTGAAAACATACTTGTGGTTTATTAAAAGTCCAAAATTGGCTGAAACACTTCAAATCTTAAGTGAAACTAAATGGTTGACTTTTTATGAGGTAACAAGCCAAACTCTGGAATTCATTGCCACACAAATCATTTGAGACAAACAGCTCAGGAGGGTTTAAGGCATTCCTCGCAGCAGCTTCACTAGTATCGATCAAGACTTTTGAGACATCAGGTTACTCAAAGCAGGTTTTGTAAAACTATGGGTGTTACACACTGTGGTACCAACTCCTTTGTGACACCATATCAGAGACATTCATCCCATCTGCAAGTCCAAACCCATTCCTGTCCAGGTATCAATTTGTAACTACAGGTCAGAAATAATCATCAGTTCATATAAACTGCATTTCTGTGGTCAAGCCACCATCCAGCAGGATGCGACACACACAACTAGCCATTTTCAGGTGGAAGAGTACATTTTTCATAACTATGAATGGCCCACTCATTTTCTCATGCTATTGAAGGCTGCATTAGATCACTTGGCTTTCTGTGATTTTCAACTGCTCCTTTTTATGGCAAGAGATAAGATGATTTATGCAGAAGAGGGCTGGCTAGATCTCAGGCAATGGTGGGCCTCATGTCCTTGACATTAGTTTTAACAATGCTGCTATCATCAAGGTCCTCCCAAAGGCCCTCCCAAAAATGAAGGGATCTGTTACCTGCTTTTTATGGTCCCCCAAAGACATAACTGGACTTTCAAATAGTCCACAATCTTTAAGAAAGATCAGTTACAGGTTGAGCCATACAGAATGGCCTCTATTGTTTTAGGTACATGTGTTCCTTGGAAAAGGCAAGGAAAGGGGCTGAATCTTACTTTGAAATGAAAATAATAGTTTTTTAAAGATTTCCAAGATTAGACTGGGGCTTGTGCCCAGATTCTTCATAATTCTAAAAGGTATCTCTGGAGGAAAACCAGATAAATGATGCAGTGTCAGCTCAAGGTGTAGTTCAAATGTTGCCAATAGCCCGCTTCCTATCTACACCCAAAACTAAACCTCAAGTCAAGTGGTGTTTAAGCTTGAGCTAGCTGGCCTGTCAAGGAATGCTGATTGAAACTAGAGCGCTGCTGATGCTCCAACTGATTAATACAGCCGGGATGCAGCTTCTCTGTTCTGCTATTACAATCAACTCACAGCATTCCTTTGCAACATGGATGCTCTTGCTTAAACTTGGAGAGGTGTTTGCTCAGCTTATCCACACTCAAGTTAACTCTGAAGTAATGATATACCCTTAGGTGACATCCTTTAAAATCAGGTCATTCACTGCTCCATTAATTTGGCAGCCAACATTATGAATTCTTTTTTTATCATTGAAAAAACAGAAATGAAGCTATTACTAAGGTTTACAAGCATAGAGTTAACAGCCGTTAAGATGAAGAAAAACCCTTGGCATATGTGCAGTCAGAATGATTTCAATTCTAGTTTGTCCTGGAAGAATTTTAGAGGAAATGCTCCCTTAAGTAAACAAGAGGTAGACCTAATGATCCATATGTAGGGGTCACAGAAGGAATCACAGAGACTACTGATTAATGTATACATATGTTTGTAGTTCTGAATAAAAAACAGACAGTTGTTTCAGCTCAGTGCATATGCAACTAAATGAATTGCTTGGGAGAGAGAAATACATCCTACCTAGCCTGGCCAAATATTTCCCCCCTAAATACAACAATTGATTTGTAGCAAATTTATTTCTGTACCTAGACAATGCCAAGTTAACCACTTGCATGGCAGTATCCTAGTCCTGTGCATTCTGCTTTCAGCATTACCAGTTTACCCAACATTTGCCAAAGGAAAAAATGTTAGCACAGAGCTAAGTAGACATGTCTCGTCTTCCACAGGCAGGACAAGAAGCAATGGGCTTAAGTTACAACAAAGAAGATTTAAGTTAGATATTAGGAAGAACTTGCCAGCTATGAGGGTGTTTACAGGCTGAATCAGATTACCAGGAGACTTTGTGGAATCTTTGTTAAAATATTTTTAAATGCAGATCAGATAAACAGTTGTCTGGAAGGCTTTAGACAGGGATGATTTCCACCTTGGACCGGGGGTTGGTATTTAAATGAACTCCTAAAGGTCCCTTCCAGCTAGGGTTGCCACCTCTATTTGAATCTATTCTGGGTTTCATCACATGACATAATGACGTTTATGCCTTTAAGTCAGGACAGCAAATGCACATTACTATTCATTTTTAAAACCCACTGGACTACTGTATAAATTTGGTTAAACATTTAATATTTATTTTAATGAATGCCTTACCATTCATCTCCCAGGTGACTCTTAGCAGTTTCCTGGAGATTTATATCTAATTCCTGGATTCTCCAGGGCAATTTTGGAGGGTTGGCAACCCTACTTCCAGCATTACTTTTTTTTTATTCTCTGTGAATGACATGCGGCCTCCATTCTCTCCTGAGTTGAAACTCTTGGAGCAGTACATAAAAGAAATGAACAAACAATTATCAGATTAAGAGGGGAAAACTGTATTTAGGGTGACTCCTGCCTGTGGATGTCTTAATGAAACTTGTAATCTTGTGTCTGTTTTCTAGATGTTAATGTCCTTTAGACGGTTACCTTGTGTGATCTGGACTGTCTTGATATTTTTAGATGCTTGACAAATAAAGTCCAATTAGAGGAATGTTGTGCAATCACCTGCCCTGGAAATCTTCAAGAGGAGACTAGACAGTCACGTTGCTGGGGTCACCTGGCCCCAGGTCTTCCTGCCTAGTGCAGGGGGCTGGACCTGGCGATCTTCCGAGGTCACTTACAGCCCCTTACAATCTCTGAGTCTACAATAATGATCCATTCCAGTAATCAGATATAAATTTCAGTAACGCATAGAAGTGCCAGATAAAGACACACAGCTTGTGCCTGGACTGACAAAACTAAAAGATACTAAAGGAGTTCAGCTTCTTAGACCAATTCCAGGATTTGAAAATAATGGTAGGTTACAGTAAACACCTAAGCAAATACCAACCAATTCTTTCACAAACATTACACATTGAAAACTGTTGGCATGTAGGTAGGAGTATAGCACAAAAGCAGAGAGAAGGGGCTTCCTGCTGTACTGCCAATCCTTTACTTCTCTGATGCCAGGAAGGTAATTCTTGTACGAACTGATCCAGATAAAAAGAAGATTATTATAATTTTGTGATGGTCAACTGAAGTGAATTGCATACCATTTCCGGATGCAGACTGACACTAGAACTTGTTCTGTTACAATCTGTGCTAAGAAAAAAATGTACAGATTAGATTGCTTTAAACTGTTCATTAACCATGTTAGTAATGTTAGCTAATGGTTGTACATATGATAAATACTTAAACTGGGATGCCAATAAGATGTCAAAATCTGTACTTCTGTCTGATGCAATATGATCTGAGAGCAGACTGTGTTTCCTGGTAATGTCTTGATTGTTGCTCATACCATATTTAAATACCTTTTGAAAGCGACTCATACAAAATTTGCAAATGATCCAGGAAACATAACTCTGAGAGAACTGAGGGACATAAAGGCAATATCTATGTATCGTTACAATATAAGACAGGCTGCTGCTAAAAAAATTGGAACTCCAGAGAATGTCACAGTACATGAAAAGTGCCTGGATTAAACATATTAATATATCCAAGGGAATACGAACCTTCTCCTTGAAAAGAAATTGCCATACAGAATCTAAAAAAAGTTTACGAGATAAGGTTATTGTTCCAACAGAAACATCTCACATATCCTTCGTCAGACCTCAAGATGGGTATTTGGGCATTAGTAACAGTTATGAAGCAAAGGTGTCTGTTTTGTGGCCAGAGAGTAGGAAATGCAGACATATTATTCATGATATGATTGTAGTCAGTTGTGAGTTTTGCTCCTAAAGCCAGCTTTAGAGACCATTAATAATCACTCAGACCCTGAAGAGAGCAGGAACTGACATCTGTGAGCTAAAGGGAGAAGATACGTGGTTGCAGTTGCCTACTTTTCCAGATAGTTAGAGATCACACACTTACTAGCTCAAGTATCATAAATCAAGCAAAGAATATGCTGGCAAAGTGGAGAAGTCCAGATGAAATTATCACAATCCAAAACCCACAGTTTGACATGGAAGAATACATTTAATTTATGGACACGTATAACAATTGCCACATTGCAAACAGTCTAGGTTATCCTCAGATGAATGGGAAGGCCGAGAGGAACGTGCAATCTGCAGAGTATATTCTGAAACAAGCTAGCTTAATTTATCTCACTATAGAACAGCTCTCATATACACAGCTCTTCTGGTGTGGAAATAACTGTGAGCATACCCTACGATTCTCAGAACTATTTCTTCTGCACTAAAACAAGTCAAACACACGGGCAGAAAAAAACACCTTGAAGCATCACTTTGACTAAATAAACACAGTAAGGACACTACCTAAATTGTGTAAGGGTGTGGCTATACGAAGTTGCCACAGTTTAGAGCAGGGAAAAGCAACCCCTGGCATGCGTGCCAATTACTAGAGACATTTTCCTCGGCACATTAGGAGGTGTGCTGAAGAAAATGTTTTAAAAAAATGTTTTTTAAGTTGCTGCTTTGAGCAATCTGGAGCCACCATGGGGCCCAGCGCCGCACTAGGCACCAGGGGTGGGGTATAGAGAACACAGGCAGGGATGAACTCTGCGGTCTGCTGACCCCCCTCCCCCCCGTGTCGGTGCTGGTGCTGAGCACTTCACAAACTCAGCCACAGACATGGAGGCGGGGGCAGCAAAGCACAGGCTGTGTCCTTTCCCTTGCCCTTGCCCTTGTTCTCCTGCTCCCCAAACCCCCAGGGCCTGCTGGGTAGGGAGGGGTGGGGGGGAGAGGGGAAGGGAAACCAGCAGCAGCGGTGCCAGCCACTGCCTTGTATACCCGATGCGTGCACTGTGTGCCTACATTGCTGGGGGAGAGGGGTGGCTGGTCCTTGTAGTTTCTTCCTCCTCTTTCCCCTCCTCTTGTTTTAAGGACCTACCAAATTCATGGCAGAAGCGGGGTGCGTGGCAGCACCTCTAATTGTACAGGTTCCCCCGTGTACCCCTTTGCCACTGATTGGTGGAGGGGCTGTACTTGCAGCTCACTCCTGATTGGTAGGGAGGTGAAAACTGCAGTTTAAAATTTGGTGCCATTTTTGTCTCCCAACTGCTGATTGGCCAAGGGGCCCCAGAAGCCCTGCTGCTTGCTGCTGACCAGCAGAGAGGCTAAAACAATGCCATGTTTAGTATGAGATCCAATTAAAGAATTAATTATTGAAGGTTTGCCATGAATTTGCCCCTCTCACTGCTACAGTAGGAAAAATAAATCGGGGGGGGTGGGAAATCAGGTGGCCCCCTTGCCCTTTGTCCCCCTCCAAGTTCTTCTCCCTGCAGCCCCTTCTCCCCTCCCGCCTGACCATCAGAACCTGCTCTCCCTGAGCTCATGGAAGTAAGGAGCAAATTTGAAAATACTGACCTTGAAATAAATAGGTCTGTAGTAACTTGCATATAGAGGAATTATTACAGGTACCCATAGAATAAGTTAATCCAAGATGGATGCATTTTACCTTTTGCTGCAAGTTTTAGCACAGGTACTCCATAAACATACTTAAGCAGCACTTACATATAGAAAAGCTATGCATGATATTAGTCCAAAGTCAAAAGGCTCATGATTTATCATCTAATTCACTGGGCTGGACCCCAACAGAATCAATAGCGGTTCAAGCTGTGGTGAGCCCATAGCTCAGCACCACTCATATATACTCCACATACCACCCACAAAGGATCCACATGCTAATTAGTCCTCCACTCATGCCTGGACCTGGGTCGTGGTTTTTTCTCCATGCTGATTGGGGGTGGAAAATCTTGTTTTCTGACTGAGTAAATCCAGTGTGTGTGTCGCGGAGTGGGGGTGGAGGTAGGCAGGAGAAAGCCCCTCATCTTTTATTCACATATAAGGAAACTTCATAAAATACATTGTCTATCATTAAACTGCTGCCAAAAGTAGCATGTGGTCAGTAATGGAAACCAACTATGAAGCTGATCAAATGCAGCCAACATTGAGCATGACTATATTGCTGGGGGAGGAGGGTGGCAGGGGGGAGTGGGGTGCTGGGGGGAGGTGCCAGGTAACGTGGGGCCTCTGCAGGACATGCTAGGAAATCTGGTCATCTCAACTGACAGCAAAGCTGACTTATTCAACAATTTCTTTGCCTCCGTATTTCTGAGGAGGGACCTGGACATCTCCCCCAGTGGGACCCCCGAGGGCCCTGTGGGTGGCACACCCAGGCCTAGGGTAAATGAGGACTTTGCCAGGGAACTTCTAGAGGGACTAGACATATTTAAATCTGCAGATCCTGATGATCTCCACCCCAGAGTGCTGAGGAAACTAGCAGGGGTTATTGCGGGACCTCTGGCATGGCTCTATGAGCACTCATGATGCTTGGGCGATGTGCCGGAGGACTGGAAAAGGACCAATGCGGTCCCCATCTTCAAAAAAAGGGAGGAAGGAGGACCCAGGAAACAATAGGCCCATGAGTCTTACCTCGGTCCTGGGGAAACTTTTTGAGAGAATTATCCTGGCACATGTCCATGAGGGGCCAGCAGAGGAGGCTATGCTTAGGGGCAACCAGCATGAGTTCATTAGGGGCAGGTCTTGTCAAACCAACCTGATGACCATCTATGACCAGATCACCAAGTCCTTGGATGCTGGTGTCACTGTGGATATAGTCTTTCTGGACTTCAGGAAGGCCTTTGACACAGTCTCTCACCCCATTCTCATTAAGTAACTAGGAGACTGTGGTGTTGATGCCTACACGGTCAGATGGGTCACTAACTGGCTGGTGGGCTACACCCAGAGAGTGGTAGTGGATGGGTCTTATTCGACTTAGAGGGATATGGGCAGTGGGGTCCCCAGGGCTCGGTCCTCGGGCCCGCACTATTCAACATCTTCATCAGTGCCTTGGGTGAGGGGGTAAAAAGCACCCTGTTCAAATTCGCAGATGACACTAAGATGTGGTGTGAAGTGGGTACACTAGAAGGGAGGAATAGGCTGCAATCTGATCTAGACAGATTACAGGAGTGGGCCAATGAGAACAGGATGGGGTTCAACACTGACAAGTGCAGGGTACTGCACCTGGGAAAGAAGAACCAGCGGCATACCTACAGGCTGCGGAACTCCCTTCTCATTAGTGTCGAGACAGAAAAGGATCTTGGAGTCATTATTGATGCCACAATGATCATGGGCCGACAGTGTGGGTACACAGGCAGGAAGGCCAACCATACTTTGTCGTGCATCCACAGATGCATCTCAAGCAGGTCTAAGGAGGTGATCCTCCCCCTCTATGCTACAATAGTCAGGCTGCAGTTGGAGTACTGCGTCCAGTTCTGGGCGCCACACTTCAGGAGGGATGTGGACAGTATGGAGAGGGTCCAAAGGAGGGCCACCCCATGATCAGGGGTCAGCAGGGCAGGCCCTACAAAGAGACGCTAAGGGACTTGAACCTGTTCAGCCTCCACAAGAGAAGGCTGAGGGAGGATCTAGTGGCAGTTTACAAACTAGTCAATTGGGACCAGCAGGCATTGGGAGAGTCCCTGTTCCCCCGAGCACTCCTGGGAGTTATAGGAAACAACGGACACAAGCTGATGGAGGGTAGATTCAGGCTAGATATTAGGAGGCGCTACTTCACTGTCAGGGCAGCTAGGATCTGGAACCAACTTCCAAGAGAAGTGGTGCTGGCTCCTATCTTCGGGGTCTTTAAAAGAAGGCTGGACAAACATCTGCCCGGGGTCTTTTGACCGAGTACTCTTTCCTGCCACAGCAGGGGGTCGGACTTGATGATCTGCTCAGGTCCCTTCCGACCCTACCAACTATGAAACTATGAAACTATAAAAATACATGGTTCATATTGGGTTAACACACACACACACACACACACACACACACACACACACACACACACTTTACTTTGATTAGTCTATCAGGAGCAAATCTACTCTGTCTTCTACTTGACTTAAGACTAACATGGCTAACTGTCTCACCGTAGTCACTGTCAAAGCCATGTAAAATGCAAAAAATTAATATAGAAAATATTTACTATTAATAGCATTTGTGCTATTTGTGCTTTGTTTGTCTGTATTCCCAGAATGTTTGTATTTAGGCTAAGTGTAACGGTGAAATATAGTCCCACAATGCCTTTCACATAAAATAAGGTGGTCTTGAGATTGAAGCTTATCTATAACTTGGGTAAGATACCAAAAACGTGACTCTACTGATATTGGCAACAGCAGTTTGTACCAGGGACTTACCACAAGGCAACTATTTGGTTGGCAAGTTTGGGATAGTAACAAAGATACCCTGAAGTAAATGGGGAAACAGAAGAACTAGAGGAAGTGCAAGCAGGACGGGGCAACAGGAAAGGTGCTCTCATACTTCCTGAGAAATCAGGGCCATGAATGGTGTGTGCCCCCACTGGTTGGGGGGAGCACAGCTGTGCTGGTGGCGGTGGGAGCATGGTGGTGGGAGTATGGCTGCGGTAAGCATGGAGGGGGGGTGCCAAGCACTGACCAGGGATTGGTGACCACCCGCAAGTGCCACTGACAGTGTCGGTGGCACCTTTTTGCAGGGGGTACACCGCCACACTCAGGGGGTGCACAGGTACCTGCATGCACCCTTTACACATCACCCTGATCAGGGCAATCAACTAGTTACTAGGGCTATGCAAAGCTTTGGATCGCGATTCGGATTCGGAGATGATTCAGATGATTCAGAGGCCGAATCTATGAAACTGAATTGAATCACTAGAAGCTTTAAGCTTTCCAAATCGATCCGGAAAAGATTTGGAAAAGATCCCGCGATTCAGAGATTTGTCCATAGGGTATAACGGGAAATCAATGAAATATCTATAACTTAGTTGTTTTTTGTCTGATGTGGATTCTGGTAGCCGCTGCTGAGTGCATGAAGCCTGCCAAGTTTCGAGGTGATCAGTGCAGGGGTTTCTGGGAAACTGTACCTCAAATCCTGAAAGTAAAACTCATGTCACATTTGTGTGTTAAGCCACAGCAGGGTGAAAACTGCAGGGATGGTAGCACTAGCTGAGGCCAACCTAGTGACAGAGGATGCAGAAAAGGCTGAAGTGCTGAATGCCTTTTTTGCCTCAGTCTTCACTGGCAAGGTCAGTTCCAAGACTACTGCAATAGGCAGCACAATTTGAGGAGGAGGTGACCAGCCCTCAGTGGTGAAAGAATAGGTTAGGGACTACTTAGAAAAGCTGGACAAGTCTATGTCAGCAGATGGGATGCACTCAAGGGTGCTGAGGGAGTTGGCTGATGTGATTGCAGAGCCATTGGCCATCATCTTTGAAAACTCATGGAGATCAGGAGAGGTCCCAGATGACTGGAAAAGAGCAAACAGAGTGTCCATGTTTAAGAAAGGGAAAAAGGACAATCCAGGGAACTACAGACTGGTCAGCCTCACCTCAGTCCCTGGAAACATTATGATGGAGCAGATCCTCAATGAATCCATTTCCAAGCACTTGGAAGAGAAGTAGGTGATTAGGAACAGTTGGCATGGATTCACCAAGGGCAAGTCATGCCTGACCAACCTGGTTGCCTTCTATGGTGAGATGTCTGGGTCTGTGGATGAGGGGAGACCTTGATTTTAGCAAGGTTTTTGATATAGTCTCCCATATCATTCTTGCAGAGAACTAAAGAAGTGCTAAGGAAGTACAGGCTGGATGAATGGACTGTAAGGTGGATAGAAAACTGGCTGGGGCATTGGGCTCAGAGAGTAGTAATCAATGGCTCAATGTCTAGTTGGCAGCCAGTATCAAGTGAAGTGCCCCAGGGGTCATTCCTGGGGCCAGTTTTGTTCAATGTCTTCATCAATAACCTGGAAGATGACATAGAGTGCACCCTCAGCAAGTTTGCAGATGACACCAAGCCAAGGGAAGTGGTAGATTTGCTGAAGGGTAGGGCTAGGATTCAAGGTGACCTGGACAAATTGGAGGCTAGGATTCAGAGTGACCTAGACAAATTGGAGGATTGAGCCAGAAGGAATCTTATGAGGTTCAATAAGGACAAGTACAAAGTCCTGAACTTAGGACAGAACAATCCCATGCACCAGTACAGGCTGGGGGCTGACTGGCTGCGCAGCAGCTCTGCAGAAAAGGACCTGGGGTTACAGTGGACAAGAAGCTGAATATGAGCCAACAGTGTGCCCTTTTTGGCAAGTAGGCTAACAGCATACTGGACTGCATTGGTAGGTGTGTTGCTAGTAGGTCAAGGGAAGTGATTATTCTCCTCTATTCAGCACTAGTGAGGCCACATCTGGAGTAGTGTGTCTAGTTTGAGGCCCGCCATTACAGAAAGGATGTGAACAAATTGGAGAGATTCCAGTGGAGGGCAACAAAAATAGTGAGGGGGCTGAAGGACAAGACTTATGAGGAAAGACTGAGGGAACTGGGTTTATTTAGTTTAGAGATGAGGAGACTAAGAGGGGACTTCATAGCAGCCTTCAACTACCTAAAAGGTAGTTGAAAGAGGATGGAGCTGAACTCTTTTCAGTGGTGGCAGATGACAGAACAAGGAGCAATGGTCTCAAGTTGCAGCAAGGGAAGTTTAGGTTATATATTAGGAAGAATTTTCTAACTAGGAGGGTAGTAAAATACAGGTTACCCAGAGAAATGGTGGAAGCTCCATCGTTGGAGATTTTCAAAACCTGGCTAGACAAAGCTTTGGCTGGGATGATCTAGTTGGGGATGGTCTTGATTTATAGATTCATAGATTCATAGATGTCAGGGTCGGAAGGGACCTCAATAGATCATCAAGTCCGACCCCCTGCATAAGCAGGAAAGAGTGCTGGGTCTAGATGACCCCAGCTAGATACTCGTCTAACCTCCTCTTGAAGACCCCCAGGGTAGGGGAGAGCACCACCTCCCTTGGGAGCCCATTCCAGACCTTGGCCACTCGAACTGTGAAGAAGTTCTTCCTAATGTCCAGTCTAAATCTGCTCTCTGCTAGCTTGTGGCCATTGTTTCTTGTAACCCCCGGGGGGCCTGGGTGAATAAATACTCACCAATTCCCTTCTGTGCCCCCGTGATGAACTTATAGGCAGCCACGAGGTCGCCTCTCAACCTTCTCTTGCGGAGGCTGAAAAGGTCCAGTTTCTCTAGTCTCTCCTCGTAGGGCTTGGTCTGCAGGCCCTTGACCATACGAGTTGCCCTTCGCTGTACCCTCTCCAGGTTATCCGCATCCTTCTTGAAGTGTGGCGCCCAGAATTGCACGCAGTACTCCAACTGCGGTCTGACCAACGCCCTATAGAGGGGAAGTATCACCTCCCTGGACCTATTCGTCATGCATCTGCTGATGCACGATAAAGTGCCATTGGCTTTTCTGATGCCTTCGTCACACTGCCGGCTCATGTTCATCTTGGAGTCCACTAGGACTTCAAGATCCCTTTCCACCTCCATGCCACCCAGCAGGTCATTCCCTAGGCTGTAGGTGTGCTGGACATTTTTCCTCCCTAGGTGCAGCACTTTGCATTTCTCCTTGTTGAACTGCATCCTGTTGTTTTCTACCCACTTGTCCAACCTATCCAGGTCTGCCTGCAGCTGTTCCCTGCCCTCCGGCGTGTCCACTTCTCCCCATAGCTTTGTGTCATCTGCAAACTTGGACAGAGTACACTTCACTCCCTTGTCCAAGTCACTGATGAAGACATTAAAGAGTATTGGTCCCAGAACCGAGCCCTGCGGGACCCCACTGCCCACACCCTTCCAGGTCGAGACCGACCCATCTACCACGACTCTTTGGGTGCGACCCTCTAGCCAATTCGCCACCCACCGGACTGTGCAGTCATCCACATCACAGCCTCTTAACTTGTTCACCAGTATGGGGTGGGATACCGTATCGAAGGCCTTCCTGAAGTCTAAGTATACGACATCCACCCCTCCTCCTGTGTCCAGGCGTTTCGTAACCTGGTCATAAAAAGAGACTAGATTGGTCAGGCACGATCTGCCCGCCACAAACCCATGCTGGTTTCCCCTCAGCATAATTTGCCCTGCCGGGCTCTCACAAATGTGAGCCTTGATAATTTTTTCAAAGACTTTACCAAGGATGGAGGTGAGACTGACTGGCCTATAGTTGCCCGGGTCCTCCTTCCTCCTCTTTTTGAAAATGGGGACCACGTTAGCCCTTTTCCAGTCCTCTGGGACTTGGCCCGTGCGCCACAAGCGTTCAAATATTCCCGCCAGTGGCTCTGCGATGATGTCGGCCAGTGCCTTCAGCACCCTCGGATGGAGCCCATCCGGGCCTGCCGACTTAAAGGCATCCAGTTCTTCCAAGTGACTCTGCACCATCTCAGGGTCTACGCCTGGAAGTCTGGCGCCTTGCTGCTGTCTCTCTACAACCCCAGTGAGAGACTTGTCGTGCCCCTCACTTAGGAACACTGAGGCAAAGAACTCGTTGAGTTCAGCCTTGTCCCCCCTGTCTGTCACCAATTGTTTCTGCTCATTTAGCAGCGGTCCTATTCCTCCCTGGGCCTTCCTTTTACTCCCAATATATCTAAAAAACAATTTCTTGTTGTCCTTTACTTGGGTTGCCATCCTCAGCTCCATGGTAGCTTTGGCCCCCCTAACTGCCTCCCTACAAGCACAAGCAGAGGAGGTATATTCATCTTTAGTGATCTCACCCTGTTTCCACTTTTTATGTGCTCCCCTTTTGTCCCTTAGGCTGCCCTGGATTTCTGTGGTCAGCCAGGGAAGCCTCCTGGCGCCTTTCCCTCTTTTGCCTCGCTCGGGGATCGTCTTGCTTTGTGCCCGAAGGATCGTTTCCTTTAGGCACAGCCACCCTTCTTGGGCTCCCATCCCATCAAAACTCCTACTCTGCAGTGCTTCCTTGACTAATCACCTGAGTGCATTGAGATCAGCTTTCCTAAAGTCTAGCACTTTCACCCTACTAGTTACCTTACCCACTCGCCGTCTTATGTTGAATTCTATTATAAGGTGATCACTGTCTCCCAAATGGCTACCGATCTGGAGGTCCCCTATCATGTCATCTCCCGTTGCCAATACCAGATCCAGTATGGCATTCCCCCTAGTGGGACCGTGTATCTCCTGTGTCAGGTGGAGGTCCTGTACACAGGTTAGAAACCTGCGTGAGTGATGGGACCTTGCTGTCTGCGCCTCCCAGCAGATGTCCGGGTAGTTTAGGTCCCCCATGACTACCGCCTCTTTAGCTTTTATGGTCTCCGAGAGTTGCCTCAGGAGCCCTGCATCTATTTCTTCCCCTTGGTGTGGGGGTCTGTAGCAGACCCCTACCACCAAATCCCTTTCTCCTTGCCCCCCATGTAGCCTAACCCACAATCCTTCTACTTCCTCAACCTCGGATTCTATCTTGATGAGGGTTGATGTATATTGCTCACTGACATAAAGTGCAACCCCCCCCCCTTTCTTTCCCGACCTGTCCTTTCTGTACAATCTATAGCCCTCAATATGTACTGCCCAGTCATGGGATGAATCCCACCAGGTCTCTGTTAGCCCCACTAAGTCATAGGTGTTTAGTGCAAGCAGGAGCGCTAGTTCATCCTGCTTGTTCCCCATGCTCCTAGCATTAGTATATAGGCACTTGAGCCCTGCGACTGGTGCCTTTGCTGCCCCCCCGCTCCGAGTCCCATGGGGCCCATTGTTTCTTACCTTCTTGTTTCTTACCTGTTCTGTAGTGCTGGCCTCCCCATGGCTTTCAGGTTCCCAATGTTCTCCTTCTTCAGGCTGGGCTGTCCTTGTGGGTGCCACATGGTTTGGTGGTCCACAGCTTCCCCTGCCCTCGTACTCCCCTCCCCCCAACGAGCCTAGTTTAAAGCCCGCCGGAGTAGATCCGCCAACCTAGTAGAAAAATTTGAGCAATGGGTTGAGAATGGGTCCCTTCCTGAGGTCCCTTCCAACCATAATTTTCTTTGATTCTATCATTGATTTCAGCTAGTTGGAGTTCTGCAGATGTGCAATATTTAAACCCAAATGTATTTAATACATGTTGGCCCTAGGTCAGCATTCAAGAGTGCCTCATCCCAGACTGAGGAATCTTGTGCTGGGGACTGTAAGTAATGGTCTGTACTTGGAGTCTACAATTAGGAAAGGGAGTCAAAGAGCTAGAGAAAGCTAGGATTATCATCTTGGTGAATGGGCTTTATGTGACTAGCCTGAAGGATGCATAGAAATTTTATTCTCAAACCAGAAACTGAACCTGGATTTCCTGAGTTTGCATCTCTGGCCTTCGCCAAAAAATCTCCTGGAGCATTTTATTACTTAAAAAAATATTTCAGTATTGTCTAATACTGAATGACCAGTTGTCTACAACTATTAGAAGTGGAAGTAGTATCAGTGAAGCAATCTATTTGAATAAATGCATGATTTTTCACCTGACAATGTTCCACCTTTTAAATTATACGCACAATGATTTTAACCCCAGAGGGAATTAAAAGAGCCAATAAACTGTCCTAAAAGTCTGTAGAATGTGGTCCATGCTTTAGAAGCTCCTTAGCTCTGTTTCATTCATTTGGCATGAAATGATCAAAAATTAGTTTTCTGCAGTATATTTTACTATTCTGGCATACAAAGAAATGATTATTTCATGACATAGCAACATGCAGTATTAAATCAGGGTCCCTCCCCCTCCCCCTCCCCGACTCTTGGGCTTCTGGAAAATGCCAGTGTTTACCTTTGCTGAAATGTTATATTATTGTATTCTGAGATGCGTGGAACTTTGAACCCACCTTTCCTGTGTCCTGCACCTGGCCGATGATTTGAAATGGTAATCTGCCACCAGGCCAAGAAGTCTGTTCATTAGAACAAGCTGTACAACTGCTTCAGGCTTACCAAGTGGAAGCAGATTAATTAATCATGTGTTTCTGATATAAAACCAAGGTGAAATTCTAGCATACATTGGCAAAATAACTTCTGCTTTTCCCAATCATAGAGGCTGCCTCTTAGTTAGACATTATGGAGATTGGAGAAGTCTATTTATTCTTTTTACAGTATTTCTTGTTCAGCTTTGATACAAAATGTGAGTCTGGACTGCAGTTCTTATTCATGCATAGCTTTTAAGACTAGAAACGACCATTATGATTAGGAAGCCTGACCTGCTGCATAATATACACCGAAGACCCCCACCCAAACTCATCAAGCCCATAACTCCTGAGTGAAGACATTTAGGGACACATCCTACTCTATCTACTAACCACCTGGGGTCGCAACATCAGGGAATGGGGTTGGGGGTGAAGGGCTGTGGGTTGGGAGTGAAGGGCCACGCTGAGGAAATGGGGCTATAAATGTGCTAATGCTGAGGAAAAGTTTGGGAAGTGCTGCTTTAGAATAAGTCACCAAAAAAGCAGCAAGGAGGTGGAGGATCCACTCACCTTTTCCATTCACAGTTTTTCAGAAACTGGAGCAAGATAGAATCACACTTAGGGACCTTGTTATACAGTAATTTTGGGTGGCTCCTGGAGCTCTTAACCCCTTGGGTTGTCTATATATTAACACTTGAGCCTTGCTTCAAGCACCTGTTAGGTGCCTCAAAGGTACCCCACCCCAGGTCAGGATTATCTCTGATCCATGTTGTGACAGCAAGCCACCTTGTCTCTCCCCAAAGTCTCTGCTCTGTGACAATTTGACAAGGATGGGCCCAGCAGAGAGACACATCCTTACCCTATCTCTTTAGGTAACTTGAGCTGGATATATTCCTGAGGGAGGAGGGAAACCTGCTCCCTCTGCCTAGGTGACTAGTATCACATACCTGGGTGAGGGGCTTCCTTCCTGGTGGGCTAGAGTCTGCCCAACAACTAGTGATGTATTTCAAATTGGTTGGCTCACAGCCAACAGGTGCTGACCTCCATTGGACCAGGTAAATGAGGTCATAAGGGCTATATAAGTTAAGGACTGCCCAGGAGGTGGAGGCAGCAGCCATGAGTGTACCATCTGTACCATCTGAACCTGGCTCTCTCTCAGAACTCATGATCAAGGAACTGCCTGCCTCCAGAGGGATTCTCCAACTACCTCTGGATGATACTTGTGAGTAAGCTACCTGAGATCTAACTAGATATTTAGCTTGCAGTAATTCGGATGCGTGATCAAAGGCTACCCAGCCACAGGAGTTTGCTCTATGGGATTTCTCTGAGATTGCTCTACCCTGTACCCTATTCTAACCCTACCCTCTGTAACCAATAAAGTTCTCCTTTGTTCCTAGTGTGGGAGACTTATTGAGAGTGGGTCTAGATTATGTCTTGGGGTCCCCTTGGTTCAGATAACTAAGGGAGACCGCTACTTGTGCTTCTGACTGAGGGAAGCATCCCAGCTTTGGAAGTGAATCAAGTACCCTCGAGGGCTACTAGGCCTGTGTTTCCCAGGGTGCACAGAGCCAGAATTAAGTCCAGAGCCCTGGGTGGTGGCAGTGGAACCCCCAGGCTAGTGGGTGTGCTCCAGGAAGGGGGTCAGCCAGGCGTGAGACACCCCCAGGGAGGCACTCGGAGCCTGGAAAGTGGTTGGACGCAGTGAGGTGGGTGGCTCAATGCAGGAGCACCCCCTACTGGCCCACCACACGTTACCCAGCTCACGTTATACTACGAGGGAGCCACACTAGGGTACACCTTAGTGTACATACCCCATCAGGTCCTCTCCCCTGCCCAGATCCCCACTTAATGCTTTGCCCTCCCACCCCCTGTTGCTTACTTGTGGCTGCTCATGAGGTCTGTCCCAGAGGAGCAGGCAGGAAAGGTTTAACCTACCTGCTTGGACACTGCTACTGCTGCTGCTGCTCTCTGGGTGGGCTCAGCCCAGAGAAGAACAGCAGACCAGCAGCAGCAGTGACAGCTGGACAGGTAGGTTAACCCTTCCTTGCCTGCTCCCCTGGGACAGACATCACCGGCAGCCACAAGTGAGCCCCAAGTGGGGTGTGGGGGGGACTCTCAGGGGAGCCAGGGTGCAGGGGCGAAGCCTGGAATTGGAGTGGGAGGGAATACTTACCTTTAAGTTCTCCAGGTCCCTGCTGACCTGAACACATGACTGCTCCAAACTTGTGCTAGCACTAACAGCCATCAGCATTTGAACAGCTCACAGTGTAAGGTGTAAAAAGGCCCTTAGGTGATTATGTCCACTTAGACCCTAATAGGGGAAGTAGAATCTAGTCCTCAACCTCGATATAAAGGCTTCAAGTGTTAGAGAAACAGCCACATTCCTAGGCAAGTTGTTCCGATGGGTTTTTGTCCTTGCAATTAAAAATAGTAAATCTTACTTTTTAGTTTGAATTTGTCTAGTCTCATCTTCCAGGGACTGGATCTTGTTATGCCTTTTTTTGTTAAAGAGGTTTCTGCTTTTAGTCTGTTCAGTCAGCGATGAGTTTACAGGTGTTATGTTTTAAGAAAGAAATTCTGGAGACCATGACCTGTGATCTTTCACATCAGATTTCATTGACTTTTTCCACAAATCATACATAAAAACCTTCTTGGTTGGCCTTTGCTTCCCAAAGAGACACTCAGCATCTTGCATGATTTTAATCAAAGGGAAATTTGGGGCATGCAGCAATTTTGGAACATCAGAATTAGTATAATTCTTAGTACAGAATTAGTATAGTTCATGGTATAATTTCTTAATACATCAGTATTAGGAAACTGTTAAATCTTAATGGCAAAAAGATAATAGCAAAGAAGCAGATGAAGTGATCACAAGCCAAAGGATTTAAAAGGAATGGAAACATATTTTGCCAATATATAAAAACAGACATTAGCAAATGAAACAAGGGATGTGATTAATTAAAGTATTAAGAGCTGCTTAATTTATTACAG
Organism: Alligator mississippiensis; assembly: GCF_030867095.1. Classification (NCBI taxonomy): domain Eukaryota; kingdom Metazoa; phylum Chordata; order Crocodylia; family Alligatoridae; genus Alligator; species Alligator mississippiensis. The sequence goes on from NC_081824.1 coordinate 20,983,466, forward strand.
TAGTAGCAAGCTTCTATTTCAGCAGATATGTCTAAGATGCAAAATACATGTCCTGTTAAAAATTACATGTCCTGTTAAAAATTAACACATCCTGCATGCATTTTGAGCAAGGGGTTTTCTTTGGGCCCTAACAATCTAGTACTGAAGGGTGCATCCAGAGCTGTCAAATTACTATTCCAAATACTCTAAATCCAAGGATGTTTAAGCCTGTGTTGAGTGTTAAAAAACAAACAAACAATTTAACACGGAAAAAAAAAAGAAAGGCAGAAAGCAGTTTGGACAATTATGAAAAATGAAAAGCTTGTAAAAATAGCTACTGATAAAAAGGAGGTAAGGGAATACTTGGGAAGTGCTGACAAAGACAAAACAGAACAGACTGGCAATTATAGCCTGAATATCTGAGCAAAAATCCTGGCAGTGTGATCTATGGGGCTGTGGGGAAGTGGTAGATGACCCATTTCTCATCATATTTACAACACTGGACAGAGCACTAGAAAACATAACACTGGGGACAATTTTATACGGGCTGGGACATTGATTAGATGAATTAACAGATTTTTTAAGTATTTGATTTCTATTAATTTCAGATTCCCATCTGTCTTTTACTTTGAAAGCCTCATCCAGTTTCTGGTTTCTTTCCTAAATATTGACTAATAATAGCACTTTACCAGTGGCCCATTAACAGAACTTTGGGTTTTATTAAAAAATAATAAATTGGCAGCTCAGTAAAGCTTTCTGTGTAGCATTCCTCATAAAAAGGAAAAGTACAAAATGTCTTCAACTGCAGATGAAAAATTATTGAAATCTTTACCTGGGCTAATGCTACTGAATGTAACAAAAAAACCACAAACCAACCCCCCCCCCCCCCCCCATAGTTTCATAGTAGTTTCATCGTGTTTTAAAGAACTTGGGACACTGGATGCCTTCTAGAACTAGTAAATTAGAGCAAACCCTTTCACTGATACTTCATCTATTTGCCTTGAATAGGTCTTGATCAAAGTTTGCTAGTAATCTAGTAGCTGCTTGATCCACCTTCTAGCTTTGTTCAGTTCTAATTTATACTTCCCTTAATGTATATCACTTTTCTAGTGTGCTTCATCCGTAAGTAAAAGCATGTGTCAAATGTTTCCTATTTGTCTCCAGAAATTATATCTTTCTCTATTGACGTGTACTTATAATAAGGATGGCTGAACTTTAAAAAGTCTTGGGTACAATAGTTTAGGTATCTATCACTATTTGAACCTCTAAAGCCTGCAAACTTGGGCTGGCAATAATGAGAGATCAGGATTTCTAGTCAAGTTTCCAGCCCTTCTATCTGCTGTCCTAACTGGAAGTAGCAGGAGAAACACTTTACATTGTGACTTGGGTTCTCTGGTTCTGGTCCTGGCAAGATGCTAGAAATAAATTGTTCAGAGGAACGTACCAAATGTTTATCTCAAAGGGCAGGTCCCCCCACCCCTTTGTGCAAGGGCATGCGCTTGTAGAGGCACAAATAGCAGTGGCATAAATTTGTTCTGCTGCTTAGTGCCCCATTGCATACCCCTGCACATGCACTTCAATGTGCAGCAAATTGTCCTGGGTAAGGGAGGCTGGGACCAGCAGCTGTCCTGGCCCCAGCAGTATTACCTAGTGTCCTGGTGCAGCAGGAGTACAGATCCGGCAGCTCGGAGCCTGGCCAGCAGCTCTGAATGGTCAGTCCTCTGTTCGTTGCAGCGTACACTATGGATGTGTGCTATACACTGCTTTTTTCCTGGAGTTTTTTGTTGTTTTTTTTTTGCTACCAGGATTTCCTGGTGGCAAATTTTGCCACCGCACTGCAAATTTACAGCACGCATTTTTGGGTTCCCTGCATGTGGTGACACAAACTGCACGCCCCTGTATGTGGGGATCTACCTAAAGAGTCTGATTGTAGGTTAGTTGTTAAAATGGGTGAAGGTTCAGTGTTTGAGTGGGTTCTTATTTTATTAAAGATTAGTTCATCTATCCCTACCATGACATTATGAATAAGCACTCTTAAATTATGTAGCAGATGCACAAATGCACCATTGGAATCACCGGAACCCAGGATATCTTCCCAGCTTTTATATTTTAATTTTAGAACCTTACTCTAATAGCATACAGATAAAATATATATTAGCAACCTCAATGGACCTACAGTACTTCAGGATCAGTGGGTCCCCTGGTATGTTTGTTCTCTGAACCAACCATCTTTCATTATATGAATGACGACTTCTGCGTAGGCTGTAATACCTGCAAACGTCATGATATCAATAGTTTCTGTAATAGTGAGGCAAAAGATCTGCAAGTTCAAAGCTAAGCTGGTTAACCTCAAACCTGTACGTTTTGTCTTTTGTCTATGGCACTTTGCAAATACAAAAACCTGCCACACAAAAACAAGCGGAGATGTATGTCTGAGGCAACAAAGAGTATCATCATTACAGTCATAGCTGTGCTAAAAAGTCGTTTTATTTAGCTTGGAATACTGCTAGATACAGAGAAAGCTGCATACAATAGGACTCTGATTGCACATAGGGCTTTTCATAAGGTAGGTTCATACACCAATGGAGTGAGTTTTGAAGCTAAAGAACAGAATGCAGTGAAGAGTGAACAGAGAGAACTCGATTAAAGCTATGGTACTTTATGTTTCATAGTTTCATAGATGTCTGGGTCGGAAGGCACTTATTAGATCATCAAGTCTGACCCCCTGCCCTGGGCAGGAATGAATGCTGGGGTCAGATGACTCCAGCCAGGTGTCTGTCCAATCTCCTTTTAAATACCTCCAAGGAAGGAGACAGCACCACCTCCCTTGAAAGCGTATTCCATATTTTGGCAACCCTCACTGTAAAGAATTTTTTTCTGATGTCCAATCTGAATTTGCTCTCTTCCAGTTTGTGGCCACTATTTCTAGTTACCGCGACAGACCCGCTGGTAAACATTGTATCCCCTATTTCTTGACTGGGAAGTCATTGGGTTAGAGCAGTAGGAGACAACTGTTTTGACCAGAAGGCCTTCTTCCTCCCCAAGGGCTACTTAATCCCCTTACCTTGCCTAATCAATTGCTCTGCTCCCTCTTCCCTTCCTTATCTGTTGTTCTGGTCTACTTTTCCTTCCTGATCCATCCATTTGCTCTCTTCCCTGTTTTCTACACTGTTCTCCCTGCCCCTTCCTCCACACCAAACAAAGTGGTTGTGTATGTCACTTGTGGCACATGTGCCCCACACTGACCACCCTGCACTGGAGAAATAGAGAAGAATCAAACTGGAGGCCATTGTCTAGATCCCAAACTATGGTATACATACGCCGGGGGATATGCAAGACATCTCTGAGAGGATATGCAGGAGAAATTGTGTAATGGTGGATTTCATTTTCATTATAGTAATTCATATTTACTAAAGGGGTTAAAATATAAAACACATGCTGGTAGGGGTACATGGGCAGCTGGTAAATCTAGAAGTGGGTATGAAGTAAGAAAATGTTTGGGAACCTCTGGTCTAGGGAAAAATAAATATAGTTTAAGGATACTTGTAAGCGAATGGAAGTACTTAGTATATAACAATGTTTCATCTTTTTTATATCAGTCAATCCAAATTTAAAAAAAATGGCTTCTTAAAAAAATATCCCTTCTTAACTGTGTTCTAGTGAATTCTCCAAATACTGGAGTTTACAAAGACATTTTCTCTGTAACGTTTCCCTATTACTGCCTACTACATGTTGTCCCCTTAAGTAGTTGGCACATCCCTCTGCTGTGGGCCAGATAATAGCCTATACATATTCTTTCCAGTATAGATCAGGGGTGCTCAACCCATGGGTCAGATCCAGCCCCTGGTGCTCTGTTACTCAGCCAAGGGGCTCCCCATGGGTTCATAGGGAACCCCACAAGCCAGGACCCTGTGTATTAGATCAGGCATGCAGAGTAGCATCAGGGCCAATCCTGGCATGCAGGGATGTGGGATCATACAGGACCCAAAAGCCCAATGTGGGATTTGGCAGAGGTGGTACTGGGCCCTCAGATCCCGATCCTGGCAGGTGGAGGCAGCCCAGAGGCCCTGTGGCCTTTTCCTGGTGCACAGGCAATCCAGCCTGCAGACTGGCCTATATACTGTATAAAACGTACAATCAGGAAAGAACCACTATGTCATCACTGCTGTGTCTTTGTTCTATTGCATTTGTATTTGACATATTTTGTAGTTAGAAAATAAGTTTTCAAGTTGTGGCTGATGAAATTGTAGAAGTATAAGAACTTATTCATTCATTAACTTCTGCAAAACTTCCCACTGACTCCAGTCACAGTCTGACCTCTACAATGTAGCTTTTAACTCCTGCCAAATGCACTGACAAAAGTAGCTTAAGAGGAAGAAAAAATAAGAATTTTGTTGTAAGGGGTACAAGAACGGTACAAAATTCATAATATATTTATCTCACAGTGCACTGCTGCATGATATTACTCCACTTATAACTTTAGAAACAGTAGGCAACAGGGAGATTGTTCTCATTTAGGAGCACAAGAGGAAAATAGGTGGTAAATAAAAAGAGGAATTCAAGTGATAAGATAAACATAATGATGTTTATAACCATGACTTTACAGATATAATAATGATATGGCTACACTGTAGGGCAAGATCTTACTGTAACACCAATAAGCTAAGCCCTCTGTGCGTGCCCATGGATTGACGTCCCACTCTGAAGCCCGTTGTGTCCTGTCTCCAGACTTATAGTTAGCTAAGTTCATTATTTTAAAGCTAGTGTGGATCACCATTATTTATTATGCGGGCATAATGAGAAACATGACTTGTTACTCTATAAAACCAGCTTTTAAATCCATTACTAGAAGAACCATGATTCTGCTCCTAATTTACACCCATTTTAAACTAGGAACTCCTGAACTATGTTGCTATATGTGAGGCAGCACTCAAAGGCACAGGTAGTGTATAGCAGAACCAAGTGTCATATTTAAAGACTAGCAAAATGCGTTTATCCTGTCCATTCTTGTCAATATAATCCCAATGAATTAGATTTTAGAAAGTTCCAGGTTTGGACAGATCTAGATCTGAGATATTACATGATGGACAAATTTCCACACTGGTTCACCCCCCTCTTTATCTATAACTCTGTTACATAGATTTGGAAGTGGAAAAACAAACCTCTACCATCTGCTCTATGTTATTTACAATGACTTCTCTAATTAGGTCCAATTAACTTGCTGTCAATGATTAAATGTAATGGGTAATAATAACTTGGCTTCATCATTACCACCAGTATTATTAACTCATTGATTGCAATAATTTCAAAAATTACCCATCAGAATAAAATATGTTTAGCACCTGGTTTGTCTTTTTAGGAACATCTGCTACAAATGTGTGATATATGTGGAATTTAATGTCTCTTGATCTGAAAGGGAAGCAAATAATCCTTACTTTGAGAGTCTGTACTGGCATGAATTTATTGTTAGACAACAAGAGGATCAAATAAAAAAATCAACCTAGAATTTACTGCTAGATTTGCAGAATTGTCAAAAAGGAATGGAGCTATCATATATTTACTAGCTTGAATCTTCTTGCCCAGCAAGCTAGACGTTCTGTTTGAGCTATTTAAATTTATGTGCCTGTTTCATGCTGTCAGATGTGCACCCAGATGAATTAACAGGGAATGCTTAGATTGCTAGGAACTGACTATCTTTTACAGAGTTCTCAGTGCCTGGCCAAAGACAACAGCTTCTGTCAAATCCTCTGAAGTGTCTTGGTGATTGGCTGCAAGCAGGTCCTTCAGGTCCTGTCTCACCTCTACATATGCAGAACACAGTAAATGGAAGATTAATATTTTCTCCCCCTACCATCTTCAGCCAGCATTTCTCAACCCCACATCTTTGCCCTGCTGACTGTGCTGCTGGCTGCTTCTGAGCCCAGATTCCCTTGTCTGGCTCTGTGCTCCCATACAAACTAGTTGACATTTGTCTACATTGAACTGTATTTGCCATCTACTATATTTGCCATGTGCTGTAGGTCAAGTGTTGTGTTACTTGCAGTAACTGTAATACAATTCTGGTTTTCCTATAACCATATGGAAATGCCATGGAATAAATGCTGTCTGGAACAGCTCACAGACACTGTTCAGACAGTTAATGATTCTCCAGTCTTTTTAAGAATGCCAACTAGTTCCCCTTCCTGCAAACAATTTTTTTTCTTGACCATCATGAATTAAAGAAACTTAATTCTGCCCTGATTTACATCCTATGGTGGGACCAGAAGAGATGTAAATTAGGGCAAACTTTGGCTTGAGTTTTATTTTCAATTTTCTTAAATCTCTCCTCAGAAATATTTAGGATCAGGATCTTAATTTCACTAACACCCCCCCCCCCCCCAAAAAAAAAAACAATCTGAATTTATGATTCCTGAAAACTGGAGTATTTGAAGAATACTAGTAAAATGTCTGACTGTTATTTATACACTAAATCTCCGCTTTTTGGCTTGCCAAATTTGAGGAGCATTCATTCTGGTTGAGTTTTTTTTGTGGCTACAAGTGTCTGAGCCACAGGTTTTTTTTTAAACTAACCCAGTGTTGGAAAAACAAGTGAGGCTTTGGCTGGTCTCAGCCCTTTTCTAACATTTCATTGCCCATATTCCCCAATTTTGACATCTGGAATATAAATTAGACTTTTTTTTTTTAAATGTGTTTTATCAAAATTTCATTATTTGGCTATTGGACAAAATGCAGATTGGTAAGGTAATGCTTACTTAGGGTGATTATTTCACTGGGCAAGTAGCTTAATGTCTTCAGGAAATTTAGGAGTCTAGCCTTTAAACCTCTGCTCTTTTTCCTATGGTTGCTCCTAAGAAATGAATCTAAACAGACTTCTGCTTATTATTTTACTGTTTTCTTTACTGTGAAATGAGAATGTCTCTCAGCTGACTGATGGTTGGTTCTTATATGCTATATGCTGTCCCTATATGCTTACTGCAAATCCTTACAGGGCTTTGGTGAAATTAGAAATGATCATTCACAGGTCTCAGGTTCCAGGTTTGCTCACCTCAGAAGTGTTGGGCTTTGGTGTCATGCTCAGATTAGTGCTGTGGCTAGGGACAGAAATTATACATAAACCAGTATAAGTGACTGATGAACACAACAGAACTTCAGTGCACATAAATCACTTTCAGAATTGCTGGAACTGGTTTAAGATAAACCTGGATATGTGTAGTATCAGATTTAAGAGATTTAGGTTAAATTGGTTTATTGAACTTCTGTCCCAGACCCCCTCCAGATTCAAGTTAACTCACAGTCCTGCAGCATCCCAGGATGCTTTGCAGCTCCCCCACAAGACCCCCCTTGCAGGGTAAGAGAGCAAGCCTTGGCCCAAGCTATCTGCACCGCCAAGCAGGGAGGCGTGCTTTAATTCCCCCTGGCTCCTGGCTTAGGCCACTGCGAGCATGGGGCTGCATTTCCAGAATTAAAAGTGAATGTCTGTTCACTTGCTTTTCAGTCCAACCTATGCAGCTTAGAGTAATCTGCAAAGATGGAATTGATTCAGCCTTGGGCTTTTTGACTATCTGTACTTAGCCTAAATGTGGTATAATGGGCCTAACCTCAGTTGAAGCTATGCTGAGTTACAGCATGTAAAGATTGTGGTTCACTTTTACACCCTTTATTCTGATACTACACACCCTCACCTGCTGTTTCCAGATATAAAGGTGTTTTATGAACACTACACTTCCTTGAAAAACATGCTATTGGAGTGACTCCATGCTTCCTCTGAATGTGCTCTTATCCCTACTGCTCTCCCCTTTTCTCTGCAGTCTCAATTTGGGCATTTCTTGAGCCATCCCAACTTAACTTTGGTATCCCAGAGATCAAATAACCCAAGCAGAAGACTGAATTTTTGTTGGGAGTACAGGTTAGTATCTACAGGGTCAACATAGAGTTTGAGTTGTTTGGGCCAAACTCACTCACTATAGTGTAAATCATGAGAAATGCCATTGAAGGTAATTGGCTTAACACTAGTCCATAATGGTAAGGAGAAGAATCAGATCCTTCATGAACACCTGAGAGTTATTCATTAGCTTTCCAATTCATCCTCATAATTTTGTGAACTATGAGCTTATGGCTAAAACTGGGCAAAGTTCTTGTATGAACCATTTCATACAAGATCTCCAACCCAGGGTGCTGAGGGAATTAGCAGAGGTCATTGCGGGACCAACATGGGTTCATTAGAGGCAGGTCCTGTCAGACCAACCTGGTGGCCTTCTATGACCAGGTCATAAAATCCTTAGATTCAAGGGTAGCAGTGGATGTAGTCTTTCTGGACTTTAGGAAGGCCTTCAATGAAGCATGGAATATGTCTCTCACCCCATTCTCATTAAAAAACTAAGGGACTGTTGCGTCAACACCTACACAGTCAAATGACTCACTAGTTGGCTGGAGGGCCGCACTCAGAGACTGGTGGTGGATGGCTCTTATTCGACCTGGAGGGATGTGGGCAGTGAGGTCCCCCAGGGCTCGGTTCTCAGACCCGCACTGGTCAACATCTTTATCAGTGACTTGGACGAGGGAGAAAAAAGCAACCTGTTCAGATTCGCAGACGACACTAAGATGTGGGGCGAAATGGGCACACTAGAAGGGAGGAATAGGCTGCAATCAGACCTAGACAGGTTACAGGGGTGGGCGGATGAGAACAGGATGGGTTTCAACAATGACAAGTGCAAGGTACTGCACCTGGGGGAAAGAACCAGCAGCATACCTACAGGCTGGGGAACTCCCTTCTCGTCAGTGCAGAGGCAGAAAAGATTCTTGGAGTCATTATTGATGCCAAAATGAACATGGGCCAACAGTGTGGGGACGCGGTCAGGAAGGCCAACCACACCTTGTCATGCATCCACAGATGCATCTCGAGCAGGTCCAAGGAGGTGATCCTCCCCCTCTATGTGACACTGGTCAGGCCGCAGTTGGAGCACTGCATCCAGTTCTGGGCGCCACACTTCAGGAGAGATGTGGACAACATGAAGAGGGTCCAAAGGAGGGCCACCCCCATGATCAGGGGTCAGCAGGGCAGGCCCTACGAAGAGACGCTAAGGGACCTGAACCTGTTCAGCCTCCACAAGAGAAGGCTGAGGGGGGATCTAGTGGCAGTTTACAAACTAGTCAGGGGGACCAGCAGGCATTGGGGGAGTCCCTGTTCCCCTGAGCACTACCAGGAGTGACAAGAAATAACGGTTACAAGCTGGCAGAGGGTAGATTCAGGCTAGACATCAGGAGGTGCTTCTTCACTGTCAAGGTGGATAGGATCTGGAATCAACTTCCAAGAGAAGTGGTGCTGGCTCCTACCCTGAGGGTGTTTAAGAGGAGGTTAGATGAACACCTTGCTGGGGTCGTTTGACTCATTCCTGCCTATGGCAGGGGGTTGGACTTGATGATCTGCTCAGGTCCCTTCCAACCCTATCAACTATGAAACTATGGAACTATTTAATCAACAGGAAATTAGTTTTTTGGATTTAATATTTTTGTTGTGTAAAGTACCAGCTTTACACAGAAAACTGAAAGATAGTGTTTTCCCTCAAAAATCCCATATGCTAGAAAGCAAAATATTTGTATTTGAATATGCTGCTATACTGCTTCATTGGAGTTGTAATTTAGTTGCCTCATGTCCCAAGCTCTTTTCTATGGACAGGCTAGACTACATATCCCATGCTTCATCACCTCTTCATTCTTAGACTGCACATATGGTGTATTATGGGAATCAACAATCATTGTGTGTCATAGAAGATATAGTACTATCAGGAAATTTGGGGAAAATGAAGCTTGAGGCACCAAAACTATGACTACCAGAAGGTACCATAGTAGCGGTTAAAATACTTTGGTTTTTGGCCAAAATATTTTGCTTTTCAATTTTTTGTTCTCTGTGGAAAAGAAAACCCTATCAGCTCTGGTGATGTCAGAGTAAATCTTTTTTCTTTTTCAATGAGGGTAATTCCTTTGCCCCTTTGTCTAATGTGAGCATAGGGAGGGAGGATTATTTTGAAATATAGGCTTCTAGTTTCTGTTCCCAGATCTGATATAGACTTCATGTATGGCTAGGGAGAAGTCCACATTTCTTTGTCTAAGTGTCCTTCTTTATAAAATTGGGATGATAATACTGTAGAGTTTATATGAGGCAAAAGAGATTAAGATTTCTGAAGCCCTTGGAAAATGCTAGCATTTAAGTCATCTCTATAGATATACAAAGATTATTATCTACTAGGAATCATACTCAGCTTACTGGGCAGCATAATAGATCAAAAAAGTTTCATAATTCATGAAAATAGTTACATATCGAGCTAGTCAATAGCCCCTCTTTACTACATTTTTGTACATGCCCCAAATAAGACACACACTTTGTTTTGAGAAAGCAGAACTCAAAAAGAGATTTTTCCTGTGTCATGGCCAAAAGCTGACTGAATGGAGCAGCTCGCTCACCCTCAGCTGGCTCACTGGCTACTTTAGGCAAAAGCTAGAGTTTTAACTCTCTCACAGCTTAGGCAAAAGCTGCTGCCAATTCTGCAGAGGCTGCAAGAGGGTTAAAATGGGACTCTGTTCTTGCTGAATTCTGGTTGCAGAGAAGTGAGAAAAGCAACTTTCAGCTATACTTTTTGAAAAAGTCTTTAAATATGGATCACATGCATTGCCAATGCCCAAATCACTGGCTTATAAAGAGTCAGGTCTTCTTGTTCACTTAGAAACCTTCCTTGCTAAACTGTGATAAGTTTCAACAAAGAAAAGACTTTTAAAAATATTTTGACCAGCTCAATTTAGCATATATTGGTTTATAATCTGGTCCTTTATCCTGCTGCCTTTTTCAGGCCAGTTAACTCAGCTATTAGTTCCTCGGGCAATTCAATTTCCACCAAACAAACTTCAGTCTAACAACACAGACAGGAAAACCAAAATCCTCCATCCTCTGGCCATTAAAAGGAAAGTGTGACTGTGACTTTCACTGTGACTTTTCCCCAGCACAACAGCCTAGCTTCTTCTCCTTGCAAGCTGGTCTTCCACTGCTGGCTTCCTTTTGCTTTCTCACGGCTGAATGGCCTTAACCAGGAGGGCTGCCACTTCTGAAGGGGACAGGCCATCCTGTTGCATAATTTTATTGCAGACCCATGCTAGTTAGGAAAAAGCCCAGGTATTCATTGTATTCTCATTCTCAAATACTGCACACTACATACCTGGAGAAGGGACATGAATGAGACAGAGGGCCTTGTCCTAACAGAGAAAAGGTGTTCTTTCAGTGGACTTTGTTGGGGTGAGGCTTAAATCAGGAGTTAGATCTATTTGTGATATGAACTGGGCCCAACAAATCTGTTTTAGAGAAGCACCAGTATGAGATTCCCAGACAGGTTAATCATCGTGGTTTTTAAAAGAAGGACTTTTTTTTCTCTGGGCTATTATAGAATTCCTCCAAAAATTCCTATTTTCAATTGTTTATCCTAGATCTAATAAAACCCCTGTGTTTTGTTTCGGGGTTTGTTTTTTTTTGGTATTCTTGCTTAAGCTTTGTCCTTATTAAGTACAGCTGTCTAGTGTGTTGCTATTCTTGATACATTTTCCTTATGATCTCCCCTGGTTGAGGCCTCAGCGGATGTGTCCCCATGAGCAGGAACATGCGTTTGACCCGGGACAAACAGCACCGGCACAATATGTGCCGCTGCTACTTGTCTCTGGGGAAGACCCATGCACACTTGCTCTGGCGCACAGGACAGTGCCCTGAGTGGGATAGGGGAGGCTGGGGCCACCACCTGGGCTGGCCCCAGCAGCCTGGGGTCCTCCGGGCACTGCAGCCATGGCAATCCGGCAGCAGGGAGCCTGGCTAGTAGCCGGAGCATAGCTGTGGCTGGCCAGGCTCCAGTTTTGGGCAGCACACACTGCTGCCACATGCACTGCCCTGCTTGTTTTAGGCATGGGTTTTTTGACACTGGGATCTCCTGGATCAACCCCACACCCCATGCTGCAAATTAGTAGTGTGGGGAAAGCCTGTATGTCTGGCACATATGGCACGCGATGCTGCAGATGGGTCTCAGCGCCACATCCTGCATGTGTGGACTCACCTGGATGCACCCAGTGTGTTTTGTATGAACATACAGGTAGACATGACACTTGTCCTAGAGAGATTACAGCCTAATTTGAGATGAGACTCGGGAGTAGGCAAGCAGGAAGAAGAAAGGAAGGTATTGAAAGTGAGATCATGGCGGGTGCTATTGCTCACCATGATCATCCCAAATCAACCTATATTAAAAAAAAAAAATTAAATGAGCTAAATTGATGTAATATATGTTATGCTTGAGGAGGGAGTAACACCATCCTAGACTACTTCTTAATTCAGGGAATACTTGGACCTTCATTTCCAATAACTTAATCCTAATAACATATTTTTGTCTATATTATGTCTACTAGAGGACCCCAAGCTGACTGTTGAGCCATTCTACTTTTAACCCCCTACAAGTTTGCACAGTTATATTTCTTTCATATTCAGCCAGTTTTCTATCTGGCATCCTGTTTTGCCACCCGCTTCATGACCTCTTGGTTTATCCATTCGGTATGATTGAATTTTGCTGTGTCCGACCACTAAGTTTCCCTTTTCCTATCTTGACTGTGATGTCTTTAAGGAACTTCAGCAGATCAGGTCTATTATTTATTTATTACAGACATTTACAGTTAAACATAACCTGCCTGATTCCATGCTGCCTACACTTAACCCAACCGCTTTCCCAGGTGTTCTTCCCACTACATACTTGAAAGTTTCCAAGATTTCCCTTACAACAGATGTTAAACTCACTGGTCTCTAGTTTCCTGGTCTTTAATCTCTTGACCCTTTTTAAACTAATGGAGTTGTATTTGCCACTTTCTAATCCTCAGGAATCTCCCCCCATTTTTAAGAATGTCAGTTAATTTCATGCCTCTTACTAAAGCTAGTGAAAGAAATCATGTTATCCGGAACTGGGATTTATCTACCTTAAGTACTCTCAATTGTTTCTGAATAACAAATTCTGGCTTTAACTATACATTGTCTTGTCTTTCTCCCTAGAAAAATTGATCCATTACCTAGCTGGTGCTTCACTTCACTATCATTTTTTTCCCTAAGATAAAAGGGAAAGTAACTGTTTAACAGATCTATCTACTCCCCTGTGCCCAACTATAAGCTCAATTTGCAGAGGGAAGATATGGCTGCAAGAAAATTTCAGTTCCTGTAAACTTTCTTATAACTTAAGGGATCTAATCTCTCCCAACATTTCCCTAGAAATGCAGATAGACCATCAGCTTGATGTAAAACCATGAGCAGGAAGGATGTGAATGTCATGGGACGGCCCACAGTTGATAAAGATAGGTGTAGAATAGGGAATGAGTGAGTCAGAGGTGGTTGAGTGCACTCCTATTGAGTGCCCTCTCCTTCATGCTGTCTTTAGGGAGGGAACTAATTGCCATCTCTGGCTCCAAATCCATACATACTTAATTCAAACATGATAAACTACTCACTTTTTGAAGCGCTTTGCTAAATGGGGCCCAGGTCTGCAGGATGAGCAGAAATACAATGGTGCTGATATCATCCTCTTGGATGCTTCCTCAGGTCTTCAGTCTCTTCTGGTTTCTAATTCCTTGTCAAGAGCATCCTTGGGAGCCCTTTGGAAACTTCTTTCCATATTGATTGGAAAAAACCCCCCAACTTTCAGAATTTTACACTTAAGTACAATTTGACAATGTTTCATTGCAGATGTGTCTTTTCTGTTTGTGGCAACCAAACAAGCAGATAGTTGGATTGCCTTGACATTTTTCAAAAGCCCTATTTTTATACTAAAATTGTTTCAACAGAATTGTTCAGACCACATTTAATTCCCTTCTAGCTCTCTAAGGCCCCCCTGCCTGACTGTAAGCTAGCTCTTCCTTAGAAGCTTGTCTCCTCAGGATTGGATCTTAAAAGAAAGGCAGTTCTTCAGAGTTTTATTATATGAAATGCTCCATATGCATCTGTACTATTAATTTCAACTGGATTCATAGATTCTCAGCATCTGTGAAATCAGGCTGTAAATAGGAGAGTTCAGTTTGATCCTTTATACATCATCAGCATGACACTTTCAGCCATCTGGGACTAGGATATATTTGGGGAAATATTAAGATAAATTAAATTTAGAAACAAATTTTGTACAGATTTCCATGGGAGAGAATGAGTGGCAGAGGCTAATTCAGGGAAGAACATGATTCTTGATTTTTAATAAAAAACAAATCCATGTAGGAGTTTTACTTACGCTAAATTTCCATGATATTAGAATCATTTGGGGAGACAAAAGGGCTGGAGTTATACTTAAAAGGCACCTACATGCCAGCATTTTTTGTCCTTGCATAATTAAAAACAAATACCCAGCTGCAACAAGAGATGAGGGATTTTGCTTATTTTGGAAGTAAAGTACACAATAGACATAAAACTATTGTTTTTTCAGTCCTATTTCAGACAGGCAAGGGCTTGCTTCATATTCCTAGAAACGTCGCAGTTATTACTTTTACAGAATATTTACTGTTTGCATTTTATAGACACCTAAGAAATAATGGAAACACAGGAGAGACTCAAAAGGTATGGCTCAGCAGGGAAACGGGCATTGTCTTTGTGTGCCATAAAATTTGTTATGGTGGCACAAAGGCCAAGCAGCAGATATCCATACTGCTTGTCATACCACAAATGCCCAAAGTTTGTGGCTGTAACATAAGTGGTATAAATTTGTGCTGTGTTATTGTAGCAAACATCTGTTGGGTTTATGGCAGGAGAGCACGGGCAGCCTGAAGCTGCCTATGCTCTCCAGACACTCTGGGCAGACACACCCAGGGCTTCAAGGGCCTGATCCCATGTGCTTCAGGAATTCCCATTCCTGTTGTGCAGTGGATTGGGTCCTGAAGCCCTGGGAATGACTGTCTGGGTTCCCCTGTTTGGATCTACATGAGATACTATATTGCTGTAGCGATGAGCTATGGTGACGTAGCTTATCACTACAGTGACATAGCATTGGTGGGCACTAACTGATGGCACCACTACTGTACAGTAGTAATGAGTAGTAACGTATAGTAACTTGTTACTACTTTGTAGTAGGGTCAAAAACGACCCGTACTGTACTGGGACTGTGCAGTTGCTGCACAGTCATTTAATATTTGCTAGGTACTTGCAGTACCAATTGCGCACTCAGGGGTAAGTGTACACCCCTCCCTGAGCGCCTGTCCTCACTCCAGTGAGGCACCAGGGGTGAGACTTCCAATCAGCTGATTGGTGGTCCTGACCCCAGGACTGTAACCGAGTACCCCAGTGAGGTCTCAGGGTACATCTGTGTAAGCAGGGGAGAAGCAGCCCATTGTCCCATTTATTGAACTTTCAGGACAATGTGCGACATATATTTTGGAAGGAACTGAGGGCAGAAATGTAAGCAAAACTGTCAGCTCAGACTGGGAAAGGAGGAGCCAGGAGTCTGGACAGTAGGCAGATGAAACTCTAACAAAGTAGTGCAAAAATACTACAATGGAAGGAGCCAGAATAGTGCGAATAAGTGTTATGCAGATAATTTCCATGAAAATCTAAAATTACTTAACAGATCTGCTCTGGTCAAATCTACTAAAAGGTAATATTATATATTCTAATTCAATCTATACTACATAACTTAAAATAATTTAAATTAAAATACCATAATTTCTTACTTCAACTCATTTACTAAACTATTATCAATATAGCATTCGTTATTTTTTTTTATATCTATGTTAAAAAATCCCAAGAAGAGTAAGGGTTTAAGCACAACTCCTAAAATTTTTATGCTCATAATAGTGCCATAATTTTGCATTTTCCGGTATATGGAAATATAGACGTGGAAGAGACCTCAAGAGGTCATCAACTGTATCCCTATGCTCTGAAGCTGGACCAGTTTACCTAGACAATCCCTCCTGTACATAATGTCAACCTCTGACATTTTACAGAAACTGCCAGTAGAAAGCAGAGTTATTTTTGTGACCATAAACCTCTTTCTCCTTCACTTTCCATGGGCTTTCTTTTAAGTAAATAAAAAGTGCTCTGTTGTAAGCTTTTTCAAATGTGCCTACATGACTGGGCTTCCAAAGTACTATTTTCAGAAAAGACCGAGGCACTTCAAGGTCTTCAAGAGGAAACTTCACAATCACCTGGCTGGGGTTGTCTGACCTCGGTCCTCTTTCCTGCCAGGCGCATGGAGTCGGACATGATGATCCATTGGGTTCCTTCCAACTCTAGAATCTATGAATCTTAAAGA
This sequence comes from Alligator mississippiensis, assembly GCF_030867095.1. Lineage (NCBI taxonomy): Eukaryota > Metazoa > Chordata > Crocodylia > Alligatoridae > Alligator > Alligator mississippiensis. The sequence goes on from NC_081824.1 coordinate 20,999,734, forward strand.
GCCAAAGATGCATTGAAATTAATAGGACATAGGCTCTTAAGTGCTTAAGTCACTTTCGAGGAACTGAGATCTAAGTAATTTGGATACTTTTGAAGATTTTATTCCTAGCAACATTTTATAGCAGCTAGGGTATAAAATCATCACATTCCCCCAGAATCTTTCTTCTTGCATTTTTCAGCACACTAATAATTTATCTTCTCATATGCCATTCATTCTTAGTGCTGTTTCTTCTCATCCATTCTCTTGCTTTGATTTCCTTATCCCTTGCCCCTTCTGTAAACCCCATGCAGCACCCAGATTTAACAAAGTCTCTCTAATTTTGCACAGAATACATTCTTCTGTCAACACATATGCTTCTCATTCAACAACCTTGTTATGCATTCAACATTTTTTATTGCCACTACCTTGCTAGCATTGTTAAAAGAGAACACCAAAATTTCTTTTAACTGGCCTTGAACCATTGTCATTACAGGTTCCAGACTGCAGCCCAGTGTGCAACCCACACTTCACCACAAATAGGAAATGAGAAATGCTGAGGTATAATGAACACTATTGAATTTTTACAGCAGCTTAACACAAGTCATTTAGCTCAGGTGTTTCAGGAATGGTGAAATACTTGAAAAATCCAATGGTCAGTGCCCTCAAGCTTTTTCTTTTTCTTTTCTTTTCCAGTATGTGAATGAATTTAGTTCTCCTGAGTCTGAGACAACCAACTGGGAATCAAGAATGAGGCCCCATATGGCTGAACACGTCAAAGTGAACAATACAGTCTCCTGCCTAGCTATTACTGGTTATTGTAAATAGTAAACAAACTACCATTGACTTCGGTGTAACCAGGATATTATTTTGTGTATTCAGATTGTGCTCAGTGGGTATGTCTACACCTGTGAATTAGCATATTTTATGCACATTAAAGTGTCATAAAGAAACTGTGACTTTCACTAATGTGCATTAAAATAGGCTAATGTGCCTTTTTCTAGTACCTCACAATGGAGGCACTAAGTTTAATGTGCATTACCAAAAGTGCATTAATGAATGTGTAGACGTGCCCAGTGTAAACAATGTGAGACTTGTGCAAGACCTCTGAGCTTACTTCTAATTGTGCCTTCAGCCTGTGTTGCTGTTCATATCTTCAGAGGTGACAGATGCACGAGAAGTCAAGACAACATGTCACACTTAGACTGCCCACTTTATTCTAACTTTCATACCCACCCAAATAGAAATCTCAGAAAGGTAAAATAGATTGCGCTATAAATCCAGCCCAAGTCTTACCATGAGCAAAATGACTTTAGATTGTAAACTCTTTAGAGCTGGGACTGTCTTTTACTATGGCCGTGAACAAGTGTTCATTTCTATCAGTGGAAATATTTCCACCAGTAAAAATATTTTTCTGGGAGTGGGAATAATACAGGTGTTCAACCTAAAGCCACTCCCTTTCTCCTGCTCTCTGTGCCTTCACCAGATCGGTGTGATCCCTGTTTGGGGAAGGCGTGGGGAGCAGTTGCTGCTCCAATCTTCCTTGCTTGTGGGGAGTGAAGCAGGGGGAAACACTCCCCACGCCTTCCCCAAACTGGGGAACAGGTGGTAAGTAGCCTCCTCTACCCTGCTCCCAGTCTCCAGGAAGGGAAATGAGCTTCCTCCAGGAGAAAGATACCCTAGATGTCAACCTAGAAGATTTTCCTCGTGAGAGTAATTCTCTCAAGTATCAGTGCTTGTAGTTCCTTCCCAGTCTGGTCCAGGAGAAGAGGGGAGCAGTGAGGCTCCTAGCCCATTCCCTAAGCCAAGGAAGGCCTAGTTTTGGAAAGAGGCTCCCTTCCTAGAGCAGATACGGTAAAGCTCCCAACCTGTTCACCAAGCTAAGGCTCTCTGGTCTGAGGAGCAGGCAGGGAACTTCAGGGGCTACTTCAGTTCTTCCCTGGACCTGTCTGGGAGGGTACTGGAGCAGCAGGGACCCTGGGCTGGGGAGTGGGCTGGGGGACAAGGAGTGGCTACTCTGTTCTGCTTTCAGTGACTGAGGACTTTGGTTTGGGGAGTGGGTAGAAGGCAAGGAGTCATTGCACTGCTCCCCGTCTAGACTGGAGCAGCCATCAAAGCTTCCCACTCACTCCACAGACTGGGGATCCCTTGTCTGGGGAACTGGAGGCTGCGTGGGGTTTACTCTGGTGCATCTCTCCCCTAATGGTCCAGACTGGGAGAGGAGCAACAAGCATTAATTCTTCACATAGAAGATCTTCCAGGTTCCTGGAGGGGGTCTGTGTTTCCCCTGGGAGAAACTGAATGAACACTTGTATGCTTCTTGTTTCTATCGAGAGAGTGGTGACTCTCCCCGTAAAAGTATAACATCTGTATGTGATATATATGTATGTGCAGTATCCACTACAAAGGGACCCTACTCTCACATGCAGCTTTAAGGTGTAAGGATCATAGTCTTCAGCACTAGAGCAGTAAGTTATATTTCTGCTAATTGCAAATGTAACCTTAAAAATGTTATGTTTGCTTGAGCTTTGCAACCCAATTCCAAGACATCCACATCAGCATCCAAATTTTATTCAGATCTATGATTATCCTTCTATCACCAAGTACTATTTTGGGTCAGTTTCAGACTTTTTGTGGGACTATTTCCCTGAGTTCAGTTAACTACTAGTTGCATAGGTGTTTGCTGAATTAAGTCTTTTGTTTTTATTTTAAAAATATATTTGTATAGAAATTTTAAACTTTAGAGAATTGGGCATCTGGAGCTTTTGTGATCTTCAACCATCTCTCAGTTCTCTTTTATTTTAGAGCAATGAAAAATAGACCTGAGAGAATTAATCCTAGGAAATATGACTGATGCTTTGGCAGAAGGAAGGTTATCAGATTTTCTGGCAATAAGAGCAGTAAAAGAAATGGATACCCTCCTGTGCTTTCAGTGCTGCACAGTTTTGGTGTTTTCCTGTGAAACCGTTTTGAACTGCATCAATGAAAGGAGTGCAGCGTTTCCCCTCCTTTGTTTTCTCCCTAAACAGGCAATCTCTGTTTAGGGAATTATGTTTAAATTCAGTATTTTTGTAGACTTCATTCAATTTCAGTCAGAGTTAAAAATAAAGGCTGACAAATTTACAAAATGTGCTTGAATTACACAAATTATGTTGATAAGGGCCACAGAAATGCCTATACAAAGTAAGTAAATAGACAGGCAAGGGATATCTCAGATCCTATTTTGGGAAAAAATCAGTCCTGGTGGGAAATTTTAGCGATGTATACATCCACATGCATCAATGAATGCTTGTAAGTTCCTATTGTGATGGTCTTTTGGCCTCTTCGTTAACAATACAATGACTATGCCAAGAAAAATGTGTGTGTTTTTCTTCTAATAAAACACAGAGGATACTCATCCAATTAAAGTACTTCATAATATATGTGGGGCCTGTAATTTCTGGAAATATTTATTATTATTTAATGTCAATAAAAGTGTCTTTAAATAAAAAGGCATGTTTTGTTTTCCCTGAGAAAGCAGATTTGGTTTAAGACCATCTAAATGCACAAACTCTGAAGAGGAGAAGCAACCATATCTCCACTAAACTTCTTAGTTTTGACATCTGGTTGGGGTCCACTGGGAGAAATGTAAGTAACAGTTTACCACATGGATTACAAATGTGCTGAATTGCAAGAATGAATATTAAATGAAAATATCCATAGCACCTGCAGCTTGTCCTGGACTATTCCCCTTGAGTGTTGTGGGTGGGTTTTCTAAAAAACCCCTAGCGAGATGCAAACTGCAACTGCAGCTGCTGGTAGTAGCAGCTTGTATAGTGTTACTGAAGAGCTTGCAGATTCTGTTCCATTCAGTGAATCAACATTGATCAGTGCTGCCAACACACTGAAGAAGAAAGGGGGTGGAGGAGGATTGTAGGGGAAGGATTATTATTATTAGAATTTTTCCCTTGTGTTTTGGATGATCAGGACAATTTTAAAAATAGTGAACATGAAGTAATTTTAAAAAGCCAGAGATACACATGATGAAATATAAAGCCAGTTTGATGTATCCGGGCAAGAAGCAATGCTAACTCTGTCAAAAGGTCAGGCCTGTTTTTTCGCAATAGAAACCCAGCAATTGTGCGAGTTTTGCTGACTTCACACACAGTCTGTATCTACACAACACTACACGTATGTGGCACTTGGCTTTATTTCAAGTGCTGTGTTAAAAAGGATTCAGTTTGGGGTAACTGTGGGTCTTTCCCCCTCACACACCTTATTTTGGTTTTTAAAGAGACCGTGCTAACTCTACATATGCAGATGTTGAAATGGAGTGTTTCATTAAAAAGCATCAAACTGCCTGTGTTGTTTCAAACATACAGAAAAAAGGGAAAGAACAGATGCTGAATGCCCCCTTCCCCCTCCCATCTCACTAGCTTGTCTTTCTGAAGCACACTCATACATTTAGGCACATTGAGGTAGATGGGAAATCAAAGTCAGATCAATGCTGGCAGCACTAAAAGGGAAATATTACTGTTGTTCCTTTGGGTTTTATAATGTCAAGACAATAAAAAATATGAATGTCAAGTGGTGCTTAATATATATATATTTTTCTGTAAGATAATATAAATAATATTTTTAGCCCTGAGAAGCTGCCAACATATTCTGTTCTGGAATTTGTGTGGGATCTTACTACAAAATAGAAAGGAAAACCTCACACATGTCTCTATGTCTATCTGTTACAGCCCCTAGGGAGATGCCAAGTTACACAAAGTTTAGAAAGGAGCCAGATGGCAAATACCTGTTACCCAGGGGCATATTGTTAAACTACGAATTCTGTGAAGAGTTACTTTAAATACTGTGCTCCCTCTGGAGGTGATTTTTTAAAATCTTATTTTTAGAGTGTCACAAGTATACATCATGTTTTGAACTGGACTAAAGGAAGACCCTTACATTGAGCTGTTTTTATCTAACTCTAGATGCTGCAACAATGGATTTTAAACCCTGGTAAATTATAGTCTCTGGCACACACACGCGATATAGATTATAATATACCAGCTTATGGATGGAGGCTTTGGCTTTGATTCTAGGTGCTGCCCAGCCTGTTCTCTCTCCTGCATAGAGGGTGAATGTAAATTTGTGTCACCTTTGCTCCCAGGACCAACACTGTAAACAGGGTGAGGGACTGAATTGTGAGACAGAGCTCTTGTGCTAGCCAAGGAGCGAGCCCTGCAGGCCCAGAAAAGAAGAAAAGAGAGAGATCCTCTCCGCTGTTAGTAAAGGAAAGGCAGTTATACTCTTCCCTGCTCTTCCATACTTTTATGCATGCTTACACCATATTTTTAACAGCTCCCAAAAGACTATCCAGCACTCTTGATTTCCCAGATTGCAGAAAACAGCTTGGCACATCTCTCTCTCTAGCACTCTCCTTTCATACCCTGAGATACATCCACACCACACCTCTCCTTTGGGAACTTCCCGGGAGTCACAATGGCAAGCCTGTAATATCAGAGACTCCCCTTTACACAAAGACATGGAGAACTGGCTGGTTTTCAGGTCTTTTACACATCCATCCTTCCAGGGGTTCAGCTCACTGCCCAGTTGTACAGAGTCACAGTCTAAAATCAGTGTATAATGTGTGAAGATGCTGGGATGCAGCCCAGAGCTTGGGATAACCTCTTTGGAGAGACCAGTTTGAGAAAGGTTCTCAAAAAAGGCAGGGGAGGCAGCAGAAAATGCTGCCTGGTCCTTACAGAGGTGCACAGTATTAGAGAGAGAACGAGCAACATCCTTCCTTCCCATGCAGTGCGTCAAAATCCAGGCAAAATTCAACTTGTTTGCTTGTTGCAGCACGGTTTCTATCCCGCCCCTGCTTCTGAGAACAAGTAGTGTCTCAACAGCTGCACACAGGTAGAGTGGGCGCCTTGGCCCGGGTCCTTATGAACTGGCCTGCATAGTGGTACTGGTGTACAGAGGATCAAAGGAAGGAGAAAATGCTTGTGTGCGTTTGGAAGCTGTGGGAGGCATTTGCAGTGCGGCTTATGAGGCAGTGCAGTTCTGGACCATTCGCAACATCAGATTGCAGTGAAAAGGCACAATCAAGGTTTACGGAGTGATTGGGAAGTGGGAGAAGCTGCTCAGGATGTGCCAGATTGTCCCCACACTTGTGTGCTGAAGGCTTCACAAGACATTTGTGTCACACATTAAGGAGAAAACAACCTCCTGGAGTTTCAAACAAATGGCAACAGTGATCATTAGAGGGAAGATAATGAGAAGCAAAGCTACTTCATGTGTCTACATCTGACTGTTCCTTTGTACAGGGCACCTGGAATCCGGCAATATGGGCTTCAGTAAAGTGAATATACTCTGTTCTGTTAGACATGTGCAGCCCCTGGAGGTTCAGAGTACTCATCACCTGAAACTGGTTACAGTCATTTCAGGGAAAGAAGTACAAAGATTTTGCTGCACCGGAATACAGTAGCCCTTAGAAATGAGATTAACCACGTGGTACATATAGCTCCTGCAAACCTTAGGGTCTTGTCTAAGGCTTAGCAGGATGCACTCTAATCTTTCACCAGAAAGCACAGATGCATCTGATATTATAACCTGTTGTACCTTTTACGAAGTGTACTCCTGTATATATTGCTATCACGGTGTGAGGAGGGAGTGGAAAATTAGATATCCTGTTACACCTGGACTAAACAAGCAGCAAAACAATGCAGTCCCAACAAGAACTGGGAGGTTTATGTATGTACTTGTTTACTGGCCAATAGCTTATTCTCTGAAAAATATGTCTTCTGAGGGCTGACTTGAAGTGTTCAGGTATTCAGGCTGAATTCAAGCAAATAGTTTGGCTAAAGGAACCAGGAAAAAATAAAAGAAAAATCAAACTGTTTCATTTTAAGATTTTTACAATCAAACATTTTCACTGTGGAAATTAAAGAAAAATGATTAGGGATAAAACATTCTTACCATGAATAAAAAGAAAAAGAAAAGAATTTAGTGAAGGTTGAAGTAAAGGTTTTGCTTGAATTAGAAGTAATTTTTTCTTTAATTTGTTTCTCTGAGAAAAACATGAAAAAAATATTTTTTGCACTGACTTATAATAAAGTTTGTTTTGATTGTTTTGCTCAATGTATCTCTAGATCCACTATTTAAGTGATAATAGTCTCTGAGAGTCTGAAATAATTTCCAAAAGAAGATGTTGGAAACATCACTAAGCATCATTTAAAAAACAACTCTAAATATTGCTTAAATACAATCCATACAACCTCACAAAGGCAAGCACGATTACACAGATAACATGGTAGCATTCCCAACTACATTTAATATGTATAATTTTCATTGAACTATGCCTCTCTGAATATTACATGCAATATAGGTAATGAACCTATGTATCCTCATATGCAAAGGGAAGTCCTATCAGAAAAAACCTCAAAACCCATTAACATAAGAATATTTTTATGCAAAGTGTCAAATTTGGAAAAGTAACTCAATTTGGCCTCTAATTCTGAATATATTTGAATGATGATGAACAGCACAAAATTAAGGGGCATTTTAATTCAGAAAATGGATAATGACATCAAACATATATTAGACATCACATAGATCAACACCTATTCTACTAAAATACTGTGAAGTGTGTGCATTCCTAAATTTTGTATATTATGAATAAAGTAAAGTAATCAGAGTTACTAGTAATTGCTTTTTTTTTTAATTGACATTTTTACCATGACATTAACAGAAGTGTGGCCCTAGAATGCCTAATGCCATGATTTGGGTATATAAACTGGTGTTACTTAAAGCTATGCATTTCAGCATTAAAAGAAAAGTAACTGGAAGAAATTGTCTTTTGGTTTAGCAAAACTTCTAATTAATCCTTATGCCTCGCACCCTATTTATACCACAGTCCTGGAAACTGTGTAAGTGTTGTACATAGGTGTTTCTTTTACAAGGGTTAGTCTAATGACACCTGTTAAGATTGATATAGCTAATGCTGCATCAACATTTCCATTGATTTGGTTTATTACGCAGCTGTAAAAACTCACTATAGGCTAAGACTCAGTGAATGACACCTAAATATAAAAGCATAAAGGGGAAAAAAAGAAGACAGCCTCATTTTGTAACTTTCTAGGGGGCAAAATAAATTTAGATTAATTAAACATAAGGAGGTTTCAGGAACCTGCTTTACCCTCCTATAATATAAAGTATGTTTTTTTCCATATGTTGCAAGGATTTGTTGTTTGTTTTTTTTTAAGGCTATTAAGTGTTCTGATGCCTTTAGTTATTTTAAAAGATTAAATCAGTTGGGTGATTTCAAATGGAAAATGGCTACTGTACATATTCACTAATTAATTTTTCATTAAGACATTTATCAGTGAGTTTAATAGAGAGTTTAGGAGAATGTCTAGTTATGGATTCAGAGAGTAGCAAACACCTTGTCTTTCTTTCTGGTTGGGTGGAAGAGATGTCATAAATGGTTTTTCCTATTATAATATGATTTTTCAGTATGGAAAAAGTTAAGATTCATTGTCAAGTATAAAGTGGTGGCACAGGGGTCCTGGCAAATTCAGTTCAGAGAAATTCCAAAGAAAGGTATAACCCAAGTGAAACACATATTTGTAGGTGCCTGATCTGCACTGAATAATTTGTCTCACCCCTCCAGGGGCTAAAACCACAAAATACAACCATATGTTTGGGAAATGCCCCAGCTAAGGTACGAGGAGGACCTGAGACCTGGTTTTAAAATCAGGAGTGCCTTGACATTTGCAGAGGTAAGCAAGGCACTTATTTAACTGCTCCAGGTGTGGGTCATCTGTGTCAAAACCTCTTTCATGAAGGAGATGGATGCAAGTGCTTACAGACTGGAAGCAGTTTTAGCCTGAGAACGAGGACTAAAGAACGTATTACAGAAAAAGGCTACGCTCTGCAAAGGATTGGAAATTAGTGCAAGGTCAATATAAATCACCTGAGATCAGACATGTCCCTTGGAAAGCAGCAGATGATGCACGTGTAAGTATTGGTACTGAACCTGAGATCATTCCTTGCACCTGACTTGGGGTATGCACTGTTAATTCCATTACAGTAAATTGTAACTTGATAGTTACACACAGAAATATTTGAGTGAACGACCTCAGCCTGGGTGACTTATGCTATGCTCATCAAGGCAGTTGATCTCCTGTGGGATTCCAATATTTGTTTAACTCCTGTGGGTTTGCTAAACATGTTATAAATAATGGAGTGGGTATCACTTTCATCAACAAGAATGAATGACTGATTTGTACAGAAAAGTTTCCATGAATGCAGACAATACTGTCAAAGGTAAAAATATGAGAACAGCAAAATATATGTTTCTTACCCTAACTGGCGTCTCATAGGATACAGAGTATAAGAAAAATCTAGGGTCTGATCCAATGGCCACTGTAGTCAATGGAAAATTGTGTGCTGACATTCATATTGGCTGGATTGGGCCTGTACGTCAGCAGAATGAGAAGAGTTTTGAACTGGGAAGGAAAGGCTACAATAGCACTCTGGGAAAAATATTAGTGCGTGATTTATATATAAGGTGAAATTTAAGCTTTTATTTTAATAGTTGGCCTTTTATGTTCTAGACCTTTGGTTAAAAGCCAGCCATCATGGTATCCAATATAATCTCTAAACTTAATTTTGCAACTATTACTCATTTTCAGTAGCACATGCTCATTCAGTTGGCTGCCAAATGGATCTCTTCATATAAAGACTCTGGCCAGACCTTGCTGACATAACCCTATTGGACACCAAAAGATAACTTATATTTTACACTTGAAGTGGATAGATTTGATTTAATTGGTCTTTTCTGTCTCTAATAATTACACTTTTAAATAAAGGAAAAAAGTTTCCAACTATTCTAACTAGGTTGAAAATTGAATGGTTCATGTTATGTACCTAGAGCTTATTGAAAAGCTTAATATAAATAGAATCAGAACTCGTGGTAGAGGTGATATCTTTTCTTAGACCAACCAGATTTTTGCAAAAAATAATTCTTTAAATGCCAGCTTTTGGGCAGAAGCACCCTTCTCCAGGCTTAGGAGAAAAATATTGTAAATGTTCTCCTAGGTAAAAAAAAATGAAAGTTCATGTTTCATAGGAGATTTAAAGGTGTCATAAAATCTCCTGTTTGGAGCAGTTCATTTTATGCAGGTGAGGCTCAGAGAAAAGCTAGAATTGTCTGTTTACCTCAAAGTTGTTTGGAGGCAAGCAGGATGTAGTCATATTTCCTTCTGGTTATGATGTTTCATATTTCACAGAAGAGTAGAAGGATGAAATGCTCTTCTGGGAGGGGATTTCTTATGTGGTAAAGTATCTCAGGGCTCTGTGATGCTGCAAATTACCTTGAACAAAGGCAGGAGCAGGGTCTCAGGTGGTCAAACTCATTGCCTCCTTGTAAAATTATGACTATTTCGTTTAAAAAACCTCTGAGCCGAACCTGCAGAAAATGAACTATTACAAAGAGGCATGTAGGTTGTAGCCGCGTTGGTCTAAGGACATAGCCAGACAAAGTTCTCTGGATAAATCTGATATCTTTTATTAGACCAACTGAATGGCCGAATAACCCAATTCCTAGCTAGGAATCAATGGGAGCTAGGCACCTAGGTGCTTTTAACATCAGGCTTCCTATCTCATTCTCCACATTCATCAGGTGAAGGCATCCCACTGAGTACACAAAGGTGTCCTACACGTTTCACTGGAAACGAGGTCCCACTTTTAACATCATTTCATAGTTACATAGTTTTTAAGGGCTGGAAGGGACCTTACAGTTCATCGGGTCCGGCCCCCCTGCACTTGGGCAGGAAAGACCGCTGGGATCAGATGACCCCAGCAAGATGGGCACAAGACCCTTTTTGACGATTTGCCAGGGTGGGTGACTGTGGGTACCAGGGTGGGTGACTGTACCACCTCTGTGGGAAGCCTGTTCCAAGCCCTCGCTACATGACTTGTAAAGAATTTTTTTCTTAATTCTAGTCTGAAGCGATCTTCAATCAGCTTGTGCCCATTATTTCTTGTCCTCCCCTGGGCGGGGCTTGGTGAATAGTTGCTCCCCCAGAACCTGATGAACTTCCCTGATACACTTATAGCCTGCCACCAAGTCCCTTTTGAGTCTTCTCTTCTCCAGCCTGAACAGTCCCAGGTCTCTCAGCCTCTCATCATATGACCTGGTCTGTAGGCCTCTAATCATGTGTGTGGCCCTCCTTTGGACTCCCTTGAGCTTCTCCACATCCTTCCTGAAGTGCAGCACCCAGAATTGGACTCAGTACTCCAGCTGCGGTCTCACCAAGACTGAGTAGAGCGGGAGGATGACATCTTTAGCCTTGCTCGAGATGCATGCCAGGGTTCGATTAGCTCTTCTGGCTACAGCATTGCATTGGTGGTTCATGTTCTCTACAAGTAGTCCTGATGGTGGCCTATCATGACACGCAGGTCTTGTTCAGTTGTGGTGCTGGCTTGAGTGACTGGTGCCTCCTGAATCTGGGGGGACACCTGCAGAAGCCACCGCCATTTCTCTCATGCTGTAACTCTGCCCGGGACAAAAGCAATTCTGCAGTTGTGCTGATATGAACTGGATAAGCTAAAAAGGGTTTTGGATTTCTCTGAAGCTGTGGCCTCTCTTTAGATTCTTACCTGTAATTCAGAAACTGAACTGGCAGTTTTGTTAATCGAAGTTATCAGTACTTTACATTTTAAAAAGTTAACCCATTCACTCTCACTTATAATTACTAAAAAAAATATTCAGTCTAGTTTGATTGTGTGTATGCAAGTAAAAGAACCAGAGTGTGTGATGAATACTTACTACTTGGAAGAGTGTTGCACTAAAAGTGTTTGTTCATACTTTTTTATTTAAAAGGCGATTTCTTTTACCCATTCTCATGATTGTTTTAAAGCTTTGATTGACAAAACTGTTTTGGTCACAGCAAAATAAACTCATGGGTACTCATGAAATGTGTATTTCTGTGAAGGTGGAATGGTTCCAGCAACGATATTGAATTCTTCTCTTATTTACCTCCTTTTGTTTATAAGTTTCACTTATCCATTTAGAGGCAGAAATATGTCTGACCAATTGCACTAGGCCAGTAATGAATGGCACATAGGCAAAGCTGCCATTGAGATAAATGACCTACACACTGAAGTATGTTGACAAAGTGTCCACTTTGACTAGGGCAAAAAAATTAAAGGCTGTTTGTGAGCCACTCCTTAACAGAAATAAAGCACGATGTATAGAATAAGGGTTTTTCTATGACCTGTACAGTATGTTCATGCTTTAAGCTCCCTTTAAAGCACAGGAAGGCCTCTCAGCTTCCAGTTTGTTCTCTGTTTCAAAAGAATTTACTGGAATGTATAAGGATTTATCCTGATTGCCAGGATCCAAGTCTCTGGTGATCTTCTTTTTTGCTGTTCTGGTTTCCAGTAGTGTATCCTTTTTTATGGAGTTTGGATTGTGAATAAGGCTGACCTTGAAGAAAGTAGGGAGGTGGATTAGCTATTTAGCAAATGGCTTGGCCCCTATTGCTGTGCTGTAATGCACTTTATTTCATCTTTGTCAGTCACATGTAACTAAACAAAATCATATCAAAGACTATCAGAATCCTTTGTGCACTCTTCATTTTTCAGGATTTTTTCTGGGTTTTTTTGGAGTTGTGATTTGTTGGTTTTTTTTTTCATTCTATAATTTCTAAGGTTTATTACATATATCATATGCCCAAAGAATGCATAAGAATAAGTGGCCTGAACATAAACCCAATAGTCTTCAATTAGTTAGAATGACTGAATAGACACTGATTAGGATACATTCACATAGAGGTAATATGCATGCGTTTAACATCTGTACCATCCCTGCTAAAATGTATATTATGGGCTTAATCCTGTTCCAACTCAGTCAAGGCAGATTTTACCTTTGGCTTCAGTACTGGGACCTGTATAGATTACGACTAAAAGAACCATCATGGCTGTAATTCCATGGAGGTTGATTGAGAAACAAGACCAATGCTCCAGATGGATTGTTGACCACAGAGGACTTGCATTACAGAATTAGAGCCCAGTTATTCAAAACCCTGTAATTATTGTTACGTTTATATATTGACCATATAAATACTGAACAATGCTCTTCTCTACAAGTAGTCCTGATGGTGGCTGGCTTGAGGAATATGGTAACAACTATAATCAGAGTCATGTTTTTTGGTGTACCTGGGTCCAAGTATGCATCTATGGAAACAGATGATATTATAAAACATTGCCCCATATTCTGTCTCCAACAGTGGCAAGTGATAAATGGGGTTTAGAGGGAGAGCATGTGAACAGGGCATATCTAAAGTAATCCATCCCTGTCACACTCCCTCTGGCATCAACCACCTCTGTTTTGGGGGTTTAAGAGGATATATCTCTGACAACCCACCATACTGAATAAGTATATTAGGGTTAAGCAGAAGTCAGTGAATACCAGTGGTACCTGAAGTGCTCAAAAGGACATTCAGGGACTTGTGTCCCTAAGGCTGTTTAGACTGCAGTGAGAAGACCATCTTTAAATGAACTAGCTTGTGTCCTAGAAGCAACTTATCTCCAACAGTATGGAGCTCAGCAAAAGCTAATTTACACTACCAAAAACATTTTAATTAGTAACAACTCCATGAAACCCCATCATCAGCATAAATTATATCACCATTGGGGATTTTTATTTGTGTCTACATCAATAGCAAGAATATGTATTCTGGTTCCTCTGTTCTGCGAATACTACAGGTAAATATAATTGTGTGGCTTTCTTCCCTGACAAAGTGGTAAGAAGGAACCACAGTGGAACCTAGTCTCTGGGCCTGACAAATCTTAAGTAGTCAGATGAAACTCATATTGACTTTCATGAAAAAAAAAACAGTGAAGCAGTTTGGTTTGATTCTCCTTAGTACCCATAGGAACAAGAAGCTGCCATCTCAGCTAACAAAACATGGATTGAAAGAGACCTCCATGGAGATGTAACTTTGCAGTTTCCTTGGAGAGGAGAGCCCAGAATATACATTCAGTTACCAGTATAATATAGGAGTCCTTGATTCATAAAATTGTTCTGGAAAATGCATCTGAAGTATCTGGAAAACACTTGCGTATACTTTTAACATTAGACACCTCAGAATCGTTTTAAAGTTAATGAAGCTTTGGGTCAATACGAACACTGACGTTCTTGGAGTTAAGCACATGCTTACATTTTTACATGATCAGGGTCAAAATTAATAAGTGAGTAATTCAAAATGTTTATCATTCAGTTGGGATGAAAAGAGCAAAATAATGTGATGCTTTATCAGAACTATTCAAGTTTATAGAAGCACTCATTGCACATCCTCACATACCCACCAGATTTTGCAATTGTCTATTATTTCCAAACTTCTTGATGGTATCTTTTTGAGTTAGACTTTACTGTTTGCATTCCATGTATTTGGTAAATGGTAGCTATGTTTCTATTTTCTGGTTTTTTTTTCCCTAATTCTAGTTTTCTAGGCTTAAAAATGAGCAAACAAACCACTGCCCATGATGATTTGAGCTCATGATTTCAACATAAATGCTGTGTGACTGGAGACAACAGTGAAACCCGGTTATCTGCTCAATACATGGTCATAACAAACTGAATTTAAATGTCTACTGCTGTCCAGATTATTGGAAACCCAGTTGTGTCCCAACTTTACCCTGACAGGAACAGGGACCTGAACCTGTTCAGCCTCAGCAAGAGGAGGCTGAGGGGGGACCTGGTGGCTGCCTACAAGCTCATCAGGGAAGATCAACAGCAAATAGGTAAAGCCCTTTTCTCCCCAGCACCACCTGGGGTGATGAGGAGCAGTGGTAATAAGCTGATGGAGAATAGGTTTAGGCTGGAGATCAGAAGGCAATATTTTACAGTTAGGGTGGCCAAAATCTGCAACCAGCTTCCCAGGGAAGTGGTCCTCACCCTTACCTTGGGCAAATTCAAGAGGAAGTTGGACGATCACCTGTCTGGGGTCTGGTGAACCCAGCATTCATTCCTGCCTGTGGCAGGGGGTCAGGCTAGATGATCTGTTCAGGTCCCTTCTGACCCTAGCTACTATGATACTATGCTACTATGTCCACTTAACGACTTCTATGCCCTCCCCCAAGTTGCCCTGTTAACTTAGTACTCACTGGGGACTTATCCAATGTTTCAGTAATACAGCAGGGAAGGTAGGGGTAGAGCAGGTCTAAAAATCTATAGGATTTTCACTGCTATTCAAAACTTATGAAAGGTGTTTGAATGCTGTGCATAATTTTCTAGAGTCTGTAATGGCATTGGGATCGATCTTAAATGTTCTGGAGAGGGGGGGAAATATTTTTTGGTAAAAAGAAACCAAACAAAAACACCTGCATAAAAACTGCACATACACAGTACAATACATCCAATTTATCATTGCGTGTAGGCTGAACTAAGCAATGCTTTCCAAACAGTGTTCTTACTGTGGAATGCAGTCATTCTTCATGATAGTCTTCAGGGCATAAGTATTTCTAAACCCAAAGTGTTTCGCAGCATATTTTAAATAATCAGTCATACTAAATGTTCTCAGTGCGTCCAGCTTTTCTACATGTGAACTACTTCTTATACACAACAGTAAAGAAAATAACTGTTTAACCCCCAATACTACCAAGACTAAAACTTTAATAAAGCCTGATTTTGAGCTGGATATAAAATAAGCAAAACTTAAAAAGGTATTTTCCTAAATTTATTTTCAGAATTGCAAACTTACAAGAATACAACTTTGAATAGAAATCCCAATCTGGGAATCTTGGAGAGAAGAAAATAGATTTCTGGCATAAAAGTTAAGATATTCATTTGCTTTCCTTTTATTCTCTAATGCCGAGTTTGCTTCATAGAAGACAAATTCCCACCTGAAAATCCAATGGTAACAATTATGGATTTTATAAGTAAATATTTCCCATAACATAGAAAGAGTGGTAAACAAAATGGTTTGGAAAGATGTCCTCTAGTTGCTTCCAATTTACAATGTAGAACAGGGGCTGGGTTTGTAGAAGGGGAATAAGAAAGAACACATCATTTCTTTGTATGTTGGTACTCTTCTGAAATGTTCTGGAGTTAGTGAAATAGAGCAATACTGTTTCTAGCAAGACTCAGAATCAATATGACAATTTTTGATTGTCACTACACCAGCATAACTGAGATCAGAGGTGGTCTTAATCCTGAAATTGTTACCCATACTTCTGGAGTTCAATGCAAGTTTGGTCTCAGAATGGATGATGTATCTGGTCAATTCATAGCCTAAAGCAAGGAAGAAGGTATTAGAATGAGATTATAGTCAAGGAACAGACAGACCTCAAATGTTTAACACTCACTTGTATCATTTATTGATAAGACTGGGTGACAATTTATTGATAATACTGACTGAACTTTGATTTATGCTTTGCACTCTCATATGATTTTGACATGGAAACCAATAAAAACATAGCAAGTTTGACTGTGTTTCATTTTGAGACTAAGTTTCAGGTCCAAATAAACTCAAAGGAAAATTCATGGGCTACAAATCCACCCAGACAGGAATAAAATAAAACAATGCCCCAGCCCTCCATAATAGGAACCATGGAATTTCACAGCTCTGACATATAGAGAATGACTCAGTGGCTCTGGCACTTTGGACTTCCTGATGACTGACAACTTGATGAAAACCTATGTGGATAAAAGAGTCAACATAACTGGGACATCACAAGTGAATGTAATTTGTAAACAGACCAAAGCTGTAAAATGAACAGATGATGGATTTGCTGGATGTAAGGTTATGGAGATAAATTAAATTTAAAAATTAGTTTAGATTTGAGAGAGTTTTGATGGTATTAGCCAGTGAAAATGATGAATGACAGTGATGTTTTTGGAGGACAGGGCAACAAGACATTAGTCTGGCCAGCAAACCACAGTGTTGAAGATCAAAAAAGGAGGTACCAAAAATGGAAAAGGAAAAATCATGAATAGAGCTTTTAACTGAGATACAAACCAAGTTGAGATACATTTTGGAAGAGTTTCAGAGATCAGTTCTGCCTGAAAGAGGGATGGATGAAGGAAGGGAAATTTTTCCTTGAAGATGTCTTGCTTCTCTACTTCAAATCTTTCTTTAAACAAGTTAGGCTGAATGGGCACCAAAACCACTGTATGTGAATAGACGTGATACTGTAAATCTTATATGTCTTCTTTATATCAGCTAGACTGAGTATAGCATTAAGCAGCTGCAGGGAAAGTTCATTTCAGGTTTTCATAGCTTATTAGGACTCATAATACTAGGTGGAATAGTGTCTGGTTGCTGGAGACAGGGTGTGAGTTTTTAGTTATGTGAATAATTCCACTGAAGTCAGAGTCTACTTGTGATAGTCACTCACCAGCGTGACCAAAGTGGTCACAACCTGACCCTTAGTTATTTAACAAGGGGACATTCATGTAGATTTAACTGAGGCAAATGAAAAGGGGACTAGAAGTTCACTCTTCCTTTCTTCCTCCCTATTCCTTCATCAGTCCCAACATGCATCCTTCCTCTTGCCTAGCAGAGGCGGTCAGCCATGGACAGTCTACATGTTCTATATGACTTGAACAGGTGTATCCATACAGCATGTTCCTCCTAAGTACTAGGAGACTTGGTAGTCTCACTGCCCTGTGAACTCCCATAAGCAGCAGAATTGCATCACCTCAATAGGGCCCAATTCCTAAGTAAAACAAGGCAGCAGTTTGGTGCAGAGGAACCGTACAACCATCTAAATATCGGTATTAATTATGGGCAGTGCAATTTTGCTATTAAATGGGTCAAATATTGCCAACTTCCCAGATGTAAAAAAAATATGAGAGAAGTGTATTTCATTGCATTTTACTATTATCTTGATGTTTGATGCAACTTTCAACTGCTTTTTTCCCTGGCTCCCTCATTACAGCATTTCCCAGATTTCAGAGATTAACTTTGTTCCATGAATTTTAGCTTTTTTATGAGGTAATTATATTGTAATTTGAACAAGCAACTAGATGTAGCTCTGCTTACTTATGTTAATACATTTAATAAAAAATGTTGCTCAAGTTCATGCTGTCATCAATAGTGGTGCTTCTGAGTAGTATAATGAGGACTGGTAGCAGAAGCCCCCCCATTGGGGAATAAACTGCGACAGATGATGAAATGGTATTAGACAAAAATAAAATAAGTCTGTGATTCTGCAGAGAGGAACCTCAATTGTTAATCTGAGACCCAAATACTGCTTTTTGTTGAGCTAGATATCTGTCACTCCAGTGCTTTCCCACTGTTCCCTCTAGGTGGGACAGAAGGAAAAATAAGTTCTCTCTCAAGTCCCTGAAAAGAGTGTCTTAGGTTATTGAAATGATAAGACCCGTAGGAACTGCTCAAAGTTCTAGTAACGCATGCAGATGAATGTGGCCTCTGACTGCTTACACTTAAGTATGACTAGCTCAAGAGTCAGTTGCAAACAAACTCAGCAATAAAGACAGTTTACTTTAGGATATTAAGTTCATCTTAAAATTTAATGCTGGTAAATGATCTATTTAACAAAATATTAGAAGTCAGACTAGAACCAGGTCTCTTCCTTTTCAAAGGAATATTTCTATCCCTGGTACTAAGTCTTGCTCTTTGAGGCACTGAATATTTCAGTAGTCAATAGAGAGTGAAACATCATCAAGACAAAGAAAGATCACCCTTTCTCAATGTACCCTTAGGCTAAGTACAGGCAGTCAAAAAGCCTGAGTCTGCATCGATTCAGTCTTTGCAGATTAGTGTAAAATGCAGAGATTAAGCTGAGAAACAGCTGGACAGACATTTACTTTTGGTGTAGTAAATGCAGTCACATACCTGCAGTGGCTGAGGCCAGAGGCCAGGGGGCACTAGAGTAGGCTCTCTGGTACATAGCCAGTATGGGTTGTGTGTTTGCTTTCTCTTCTAGCTGCCCCAGAGGTTTTTGGGATTTGCAGTCTACAATCACAGCATCAGGACTCTCCAGGGTTGCTCATCACTTTCCTGCTACTGGGTGCCTCTGGGATTTGTATTCCACAGTCGCAGCCAGCACTAATTAAGGCAGCAGGGCAGCTCTGTACTTGGGGAAGGGAAGCTTTAGCTCCCTCCATGGCCCCAGACCCCAGCCAGGGTTTGCCTGGGGGAGGCTGTCTCCCCGCCACCCTTTTCTGCTGGAACAGACAGCACAGCACAGCCCAGGGCTGAAAAGCATGCTGGGTTGCTGGGGGACTGTGATTTAACTTGAACCAGGAAGGGGTCTGGGACAGAAGTTTCATAAACTGGTTTGACCCAAATCAGTTAAGTCTGATACTACGTTCAACCAGGTTTATCTTAAACCAGTTTCAACCATTTTAAAACTGGTTTATGTGCACTGAGCTTCTGTTCTGTTACAGGTTTAAACCAGTTTCTGATGACTTAAGTTGGTTTATGTGTAACTTCTATCCCTAGCCTTATAGTTTGGGAATTCAGTAATGCAATTCAAGGTTGGTAAGACCATTCAAATCTACTTGGTCTTTCACTGCCTGAAGATGCTATCATCTTTGGTAATAGGGAAATCTGGGCCATTTTGTGAATCTAGCCCTTTGTTTCTTTGCCTCTTATTACAAATGCCCAAAATGGAAAAAGTGAAAAATGTTTTCTTTACCCAAAACAATATCTGATTTTTTTAACTGCACCAAATCTAACCTGTTTTTTTGTTTTGTTTTGTGTTTTTTTTGGCGTGGGGGGGGGGGATTGTTTTTTTGCTTTTGTTTGTTTGTTTGGCCAATGAATGAATTTGCACACCCATACTCAAAATAAAGATTCTCAGAGTTAATTCTAATCTTAGGACCTTCTTCCCCAATATGTGAGAAGTTCCAGTGAAGCACATGCTTTAAATATTTTGTTAGCTATATTTAGTGTTTTTATTAGTGACCTGGAAATAGGATCAAACTTCTTAAAGAAATATGTATGTCATACTAAAATGTGAACTGTGACCACCATTTTACACACAGGAATAGTTCCATCCACTTCGAAGGACCACTTAGAACCTCATTAAGAGCATCTCAAACAGTAGAAAGGGCAGGGGTAAAATATAAAGAAACTTAAAAAGACTATAAACATGTTCAGGAAAAACACATAAGAACTAACTTGGAAAAATAGAGCTAATGAAAAGCTTACAGTAAAGCTAAATAAACTCTTCAGAATCTGGTGCATGTGGATTTTTTGAACCAAACCTTTCAGGGTCCATTCAGAAGAGCTGGTGAGAGCAGAATCCTTGAATTTCATTTGGGGCTTGTCTTCACTGGAAAGTATTACTTATTGGAGACTTTAGCAACATCTTTTGAAAAGCCTTGGCAAGGGGCAGACAGTTTTGACAGTATTGGCTTGGAACTGTGCTGATGAGTCAGTCGTGATAACTACCATGTAAGCTAACTCAATTCTTCTTCACTGTCATGTTCAAACATGCTAATAGTATGTCGTGTGGACAAGGATTTGGAGGTTCTGCTTATGTAGAAGTCAAACATATTAAATGAATTTACCTTGCTCAGCCCCCATATAACCCCCCCTATAAGTTTAGAAATCTGTCCCACTTATAATTTGTACAATAAACTGCATGCATCATATAGTGTGCAAAACATGATATTCATTTTCCTGTACACAGGGAGGGGGACGTGGGCATAATCTCTGCTCCAGCTGAGCCTGGTGTTTCCTCTTTTCCACCTTCTCCTAGTTCCCTTCAACATTGGTGCACAATATTGAGAGAGATCACAAGTATCTATGCAGAGTGATGCAGCAACAGTAGGATACCATGATTACCAGCATATGCACATACAACCCAAATTTACACAGTCACCAACAGCACAGAAAGTAGTATAGCAAAACTGTTTAAGGTAATCTTATTTTTGAGAAACTTCTCTGCATCTTCCATCCAATCACATATGCTTAGAAGATGACCAGTGGCTTTGAACATGACAGTACTATTAAGTTATCTTAGAAGGCATCACTGTGGTCTCTTTTAAAACTCCAGCACTAGACAACCATAACATTCACAAATTGTTCCTATGCCAAGCACACAGCTTCTGGTTGAGCTACAGCTACTTTGATCTGGACGGCAGGAAGCCAAACAGAAGCAAAAGCTGACTTGTGACTGTCCCTTTAACTATTATAGAATCACAGGGCTGGAAGGGACCCCGAAGGATCATCGGGTCCAGCCCCCTGTATGAGCAGGAAAGACATCTAGGGTCAGGTAACCCCAGCCGGGTGACCATCCAGGATGGTTGTTTGGAATATGGTAATAGTTCTTTGTCTATTCTTTCTTCTAACATTGCTAGAAAACACATCAAAATCCAGATTCAAATCTTCTAACAATGTTAAAAGACAGGACAATAGAGCCTCTAATGTAGTCTCCCAACTTTATAGAAAGGTAAAATGAGGCACCCAGCAGAAAAGGCCCCAAGATTTAGGATTCCTCACCCTGTGCTCTAAATAGTATAAATATAATCCCCCTTTCAATCACAGATCTTATAGTGCTCTACAAGGGTGTACGTATCATGTTATTTATCAGGAATCAGAAACCGAGGCAGAGGTAAGTGGAGTGGATTGCCAAGGTCATGCAAGAGTTTGTTTTTTCCCCCCTGAGGTGAGTAACATACTAGTTTGGTGCAGCAGCTGATTATGAATGAGTGATGAAGCAGATGGTAAAATAAGATTTTATTTATAGAACTAAAATATAAGAGCTGTGATCATAGATACAGCTATATTTAATGTTGTTCTGGAAACCATGCGCTGTCTAATGAAGGGTTTTCTATTAGTATGGGCTCCTTTCCCATTTTGAAGGGACACATTTCTGGCAATAGAGGAAAACCTGGGAACATGTTTTCCTTGAGGTTCTGAATTATTGAATAGGGGATTACTTCAACCAAGGCACTTTTATCACCAGAGCAGCTATACTCTGATCCCTGCAAATCAAAGATCTCAAGAACTTATTTTACTCACATGATGAAGGGCTGGACTGGAATTTCTCCAGAAAAAGTAGGTTGGCAAGACAGTAGCACTGTTAGCCAAGTGTGTCTCTCCATAGCTTAACCACTGAAAGCAAATGTGCCAACCACTGTTGTCTCTGGTGGCATTGCTCTGAGGTTCTTTGACACTGGCAGAGAACTTGACACTGACTATGATGTCTCTCCCTCTTCTAGGTTAGGCCTGTGTAATATATATTATTAATGGGCATTTTTGCCACAGTGATTAATGATTACTAAGGAAAAATGCTTTTCATATGAATTTGGCTTAACTGAAGCAAAAATCTAGATTTACTGCACAGAAACATGGAAAAAGAGTCAACCTATAGCTTATAGCAGCAGCATCTACTTTCCAGCAGCCACCATCAGAAACATGGTTGACAAAAATCTCAGATGACTAAAATCATAGAACCATAGGACTGGAAGGGACCCCGAAGGATCATCAGGTCCAGCACCCTGCATGAGCAGGAAAGACATCTGGGGTCAGACAACCCCAGCCAGGTGACCGTCCAGTCTTCTCTTGAAGACCTCTAGATGATTGCACCACCTCCAGAAGGAGCTTGTTCCATAGTCTGCACACCCTAGTTGTAAAGAAGTTTTTTCCTAATGTTCAGCCTGAAACTATCTTCCAGGGGTTTGTAGTCATTGTTTCTAGTTTTCCCCCAGGGCAACCTGGTGAATAGTTGTTCACAGAGCCCTTGATGTACACCTCTGATACAACGGTAAGATGCAATCAGGTCTCCTCTCAGTCTTCTTTTCTTTAGGCTGAAGAGTCTGAGATCCCTCAGCCTCTCCATGTATGGCTTGCCATGCAAGTCCCTGATCATACGGGTTTCTCATTTCTCTACTTCTAGTCTTAGTGACCTTCACTGTGGCAACTCATTTGTTTTTACATCTTACTGATAATCTGTTTGCATTCCATTACATACATTTCCTGTGTGTATTACAAAGAGATTTCTACCTTCGTTTTCAGGGTCACTGCCAAGATGGGAACTTTTTTTTGTCATTGCATTAATATGGTGGTGATGAAGCAGGCATAATCTTATAAAATGCTGGTATTTTCCACTATGACTCAGCACCTGAGCAAAGTAACTCAGCTGGATGGGCCATCATGGATTGGCAGTTGTACCCAATTGTGTACATGGATAATTTGTAGGGATCAGTCCAAGAAATCTAGAAACAACTCAGCTTGGACAGCTGACTAAAGCAATGAGTATGGAGTAACGAGTTCTTTAAGAAATCGTCCACAAATCACTTTCAGTAAAATAAGATACCTAAATCCACTTTGCATGTGTTCCTAATCCTTATATTCGATTCTTATGGATGAATGTCCCTCTTGAAATTGTGCTCATCCAATCAGGGAAGAGAAGCAATACCATAACCTACACACAGTCAAAACTAAATGACCGAAAGCTAAATTTGTCCCATTCAGAACTGTGACTGGGTTATAAAAACTGTTGAAAAGAACAGTCTTCTAAACATCTCTTTGAGATACGCTTCCTGGTGATAAACTAGGGAGCATAAGATGGAGCTATCACAGGTGAAAGCATGTTTATGCTGCAAAGAAACAGCTTACAGTAGGTGTAAGGCTTTTGCATGGGATTGTTTTACAAGTAAGCTTTGCTGCAAGGCGGACTGTAACAATAGGTGACACTTTTGCTACCAGAACATTTTGTTAGTGAAAGGCTCACCCCAAAGACCACAGCTTGTGGCAGTTTAGTTTCACTGTTGCTTCTTCCGATGTGTTTTTCCCTATGAAATCTTGTTGTTTTAGTGATGGTGGCATAATAAATTATAGTCCCTGTTGGATATCGATAGCCTTCTGAACTGATCATAGCACTATTCCCCATAGCATTGCTAGTGATTACACAGCTGCCCACTAGGTCATCTATAAAGGTAGGCTCATGGGTCTTTCTCCAACAAAAGTTGCAATAAAGTTTATTTTCATTCATAACAAGATATATTGGAATTATTGTCAGAGCAGCCCTAGAGGCCTTCGTAGGGGGTCTAATAAGCATTGGTAATAATATTAGAAGCCCTGAGGTTATTAGTATTGCAAGTGCACGAGGCTTAGTGGCCAGCTGAGGTATAATTCACCTATGGTACCACCACACACTGGAATAAGAAAATCAAATAAAATGGTCAGGGAAAGTTAACACAAGGTCCCAAATACAGGAGGACCAGGTTCTAAGATGACATAAGTTAGCATAGCTCCATTGAAATCAAAAGAGTTTTGCTGATTTGAGTGAGTGAAGGAGCTGGCACATGTTGTGGAAGTTAGCATGGGCTTTGAAAAATGAGTAGAAGGAAAGCTAGATTTTCGTGTATATTTTGTGCCAAAGCTGGTATGTGATATCCATCTCAGGTGAGTATCAGTTTGGAGAACAAGAATGGAGTTTACCATTCCTGGCAAACATTTCAAAACAGCCATGTTTGACTCCACTAATAAATTTGAAAACATACAAAAGGATAAAATACTAGGTAAAAAGCAACAGTAACAAATATGCATTTCTTCCTGGATACTACTCAACATTGCTGTTTCCCCATAAAACATCACTTCCCCTTCATACTTATGAAGGAAAACAATGGCTGCTTTAATAAAAGGTAATATTGCATTGCACTGTGTTGATGTATTTGAAGTTACAGCTACATACTTCACTGAGTTAATGTCAAGGTACTACAGGAAAGATATTGGCAGAGAGAATGCATGCACCATTAACTTATGAATATTAGATGTAATGCCCTCTACTTGTTACAAATAGCAATGGGGCTCAAGATATAAAAAATTCACATCTGGATTCTGATTCAAGTTTGCATTTTCTCAGTTAAAAGTTTCTCTATGATTTAGTTTAGGATCACCCAAAGTTACACCTGACTATGAACTGGAGGGATCATTTTAATTTATGCTACACATTTTCCCTTCCATTACAATTAGTAATATCAGTTTTCTATGTTAACCTATGAAAGATTCTATGGGTAATATTATGTACATCCAGATGTATACAACCTCAGTATGTATGAGTTTCCCAGAGGAGATTAGACCTAGGGAATCACAGGAGCCATTATAGATTTCATAGACATTAAGGCTGGACAGGATCTCATGAGATCATTGGGTCCAGCCCCTGCCCAAAGGGCAGGAAGTCAATTGGGGTCAGATGACCCCAGCAAGATAATCATCTAAACACTTCTTGAATGTGTCTGGAGTAGGTGCTTGCACCACTTCTGGGGGGAGTCTATTCCAGACTCTGAAGACTTGGATGATGAAGAAGTTTGCCTTATGACCAGTCTAAAATGGTTTTCCAGAAGTTGATGACCATTTGATCTGGTCTTCCCTTGGGGTGCCTTGGTGAACAGATGTTCTCCCAGATCCTGATGCACATCTCTTGTATACTTGTAGGCTGCCACCAAGTCTTCCCTGAGCCTTTGCTTCCCCAGGCTGAAGAGTCCCGTGCCTCTCAGCCTCTCCTCATAAGGCCTGTCCTCTTGACCTCTGATCATGCACATAGCTCTCCTCTGGACTCTCTCAAGCCTCTTCATGTCCTTTTAAAAGTGTGGAGCCCAGAATTGGATGCAGTACTCTACTCGGCTTTGGTGAGACCAGAGCTAAAGTGGGAGGAAAACATCTTGGGTCTTGCTTGAAATGCATTGGTAGATGCAAGTTTTATTTGCTTTGCCAGCTACGGCCTCACACTGGTGGCTCACATTCAGCTTGTGGTCAGTCATGACCCCAAAGTCTCTTTTGGTCATGGTCTAGTAAATGTAGCACTGCCGAGCCTATAGGTATGACATGGGTTCTTTCTTCCGAGGTGGAGCACCTTGCATTTCTCTATGTTGAATGTTATCAGGTTTTGATCCACCTACCTTGCAAGCATGTCCAGGTTGGCCTGAATCCCCAGCTTATTCTCTGGAGTGACAGTGCTTCCCCATAATTTGGTGTCATCTGAGAATTTAGGTAGTCTGACACCCAAATCCAGATAATTTATAATATATTAAAGAGCACTGGTCCAAGAATTGAACCCTGGGGGACACCACTGGTCACTCTATGGTGATTTATGGTGGGAGCACAGGAGTAAGGGGGGATAAGAGCACTCTTCCTATGTAACTGGACTGCTAGGAGCTTTAACTTTATTTATCTCATCTTTACTAAGTTCATAACTGGGCTTTGAATAGACCTGGCTCTAGTTGCTCCTTGAGGGAATAGTCCATAGATTGCAGTAATGCATCAGTACTTGGAACGTCCTGTATCTATTGAAACTGTACGTTTCAAAACTAGTCAGCCATTACAATATTACTCATTTCCTTCAGTAAAGGGGGTTTAGTAATGCCAGCAATGGTATCAGGTACTACTTTCTATATCATTAAGATATTAAAGATTGAAAGCTAACTTTTCTTTCCTGCTCAAGAAAGGCATAAAAATCAAGTCAGCAGGGTCTTTGTAGGTCAGGTCTGAGATATGATGCTGCTTCTTTTCATAATTCCAACCTACATATAGTGCTATCACTTTCAGAAGCAACAACATTTTTCCTATACAGGATATTACATGATTAATTGAAATAGGCTACATTAAGACCCTACCAAGAGGGTAACACAGGGCCTCACTGACACAAGAAAAGACCATAGAAAAATGAAACAATCACAGCTTCTCCCTAGATTCTTTCACTTGATAGTTTACTTCATCCCATTATAATGATGTAACTTATTTCCACTTGGACTTCAGGCTAACTACTTTAGAGACTGCTGCAAAGGGTTCTCTCATTTCTGCTCCCTACCCCTATACTTACAATGCTGCAGCCAGTCACAATCTGAGCAAAGCAGTAAAGTGTGTGGACAACCATGTAGGCAGTCTGCTGCCTTGCTATTACTACTGCTTCAGCTTTCCTTACCCTACATCTCTCCACCACTTCTCCAAGACAACCCTCCTCTGCATTCACTGCAGTCTTTTATAACAGCTGTTTCTAATTAGCTGCTTGGTTGCAGCTGAGGAAGGTAATTAGAAGGCTCCTTTATTAACCTTTTCTAGGAGACAGAGCTTTTCAGTTTTAGCTCTTGCACACACATTACATTAGAATTTATAAACATTAGGGAGCACAGGTCTTTCTGTGCTAGGGCTTCAGTGCAAGTCAGAGACCTTAGTTTGGGAGAAACGTCAGAATTTTTAGGGTTTGATCTATAGCTGGTGTAAACTAGCAGGGTCTACTGGCAGTGATTTCTCTCGAGCTCTGCCCATTTAGGCTTGCTGAAAGTCTGACCTACAGTCTCCAGGAGTGAGTGGAGGGAAAAAAACACTTTCAGGAAGACTGGATAGCTACATAAAAAGCACATCCTAATGACTGCCACCGCAGGAATATCAAATAGTATGGGAGAGTCAAACCTCATGTCAGCCAGACCATTATCTCTGGAGAGGTAAGATTCTCCTCTTCGGAGGAATTGAGTCATGAGCACAGGGGCGATAGAGAATCATGGGGAGCCCCGCAGCAAGAGCAGAACATAAACACAATCCCTGTATTATTCTTGCTAACCTAGGACAAATCTGGCACAGTTAATCTCTGGCCTTTCAACTTTTAAATGGGGCAATAAAGAGCTTGGTGCCAGCTGGCCACTTGCTCTGCAATAGTCAACAAGTTTCTTGACATGCAATGTCCTTCCATCTCATTTGTTGACTAGGGCAGTGAAATATTTATGTATCATAATCAGTTTCCAGCTTTTGAGTTTTAACTTAGTAGAGGATAAATACATAGTAATTTGCCTTTGGCCTTCCACTTTGGCCAAAGACCAGTATTCTGTCCATTTTCAGTTTGCACTGGCCAGAGAAACAAATGTCCCTTTTTCATTTCTACTACCTACTCCAGAAATAGACAATTTAATGACCAAACACACTGAGTGAGGGACAAATCCCACACAGTTGTCCACTGGCCTTTCACCTCTTCATGGCCAGATGCCATCTGGCTGCTAGCTGGCTACTAAATTCTGCAAGGAAACAAGTGTCTCACAGACAGTGCTCCCTTCCATTTTTAGTCTTACCCAAAAAAATAAGCTAAATACACCCTTCCTATGAAACCCATTTTATCTAAAAAGGGATAGGCTCAACACAGGTGGCTGCTGAACTTTCAACTCTGACTGGCTGATTACCAGCCAGCTACTGCTGGACTTGTCACACCACAATAAAACAAAAATCGCCCCTTGCAAAGCTTTTTTCTTGCTGGGCCTTGCCTCAAACTGAGCTCTTTGCAAAATAGAGAAAATCATACTTTAGGTTAGAACGTGCAAGATATCGCAATCCATATGCATGTGACAGGCAGTGAGCAAGTGAACTGGGAATCGAGCATTTTTTTTAAACCTACCTAACAAATCTACCCCATAGGTGTTTATTAACATACATTGGCCATATACTGTAAGTTGTCTGTGGGTAATACCTTAGAGTTATCACTTGTGCCTTTTTATTCTTTTACAAGGGATATCTCATTAGCCTTAAATTGAATAAAATTTGACATCTTCAACAGTAAATCATTTTTGTGTCTTGAAAACCAAAACGGGTTGAGAAATGTCCAGAAACTGAGAACTCCTCCATTTTGGGACAATAATATCATTCAGATACCTTGCTCAAATAGCTTTAAGTATTCTAAGGGGAAAATAAAATCAGCCTGTTCTGGCATAAGACCCTGGCTAGTTAGGTGAAATTTCGGGTAGGTCATATTGGATTTGATAAGGTTAGGGGAGGGTTAGTATGGGTTAAACTTGTTTTCACTTTACTCTGGGGAGATGTGTGTTGCTCCACAGTCACTTCAGAGAGTTGCAGACAATCCTGGAAAGTGCCTTGTTTTCAGATCAGCTATTGGCCCCTTCTGTTCCTGCTATTTACCTTTCATAGGGTTTTCCCTTGGCTCATCACACCTTATCCTTGATGTCAAGTAAGAAATCATTGCTTGTGGGAGAAAACTCTCATCTGGAGTTTACTTAGCAGTGAGTTCTCTACTAGCATCATTGTAATGGCCTCAGACAAACTCAACACTTAAATAAGAGGAACGCAGGAACTTGAATCTTTGAACCCTTTTCAAGAAGAATACTAATCGTGCCTCCATCTGAGACAATTTTTCCTAAGTTATTTATGCATCCCAATGTTCTGTCCTTATTCATATTCCACAGTTTCAGATGTTCCCCTCCCCTGTGTGGGAAGAAAATCACAAAAGTGCTTGGGAAGTATTGTTAGAGAGGGTGAGAGGAGAACACTGGCTCTGCAGGAACATCCCCTGTCTCCACCTTGTCAGGCCTCTATAATTTTTATGGCTGCAATACACATGGGGAAAATATGCAGCCAGAAAGGAGGGGTGGGAGAAGAAAACAGGCAACTCTGTTCACCCCATAAGGAAGCTTTCCTTACAAAATAACATGTATCCAGTTATTGTTCTAAATAGCAGTGATTCCCTACAGTAAATTTGCTTACAGTATGTGTGCGCTACAGGTGGTGAGGCTGAGGATAGGAACATATAACAGTAGGGGCCAGAAGCCTTGAGAGTCAGGTTATCAGGACTGGAAGCAGGGGTCAGTTGTGACCCATAGCCCAAAATGTTATGGGAGGAAGGTCTGAAATTTGTAGGGCTGTCACCAGCCTACTGTTCCTTTCCCAGCCTAAATCTATTACCTGATCTGCAAGTTCTGGATCCTACACCCTTATTAGGTATTTAAATAAATGATCTGATATTCAAAAGAGGCCTGGCAGCTAGGCCA
Source organism: Alligator mississippiensis (assembly GCF_030867095.1). Lineage (NCBI taxonomy): Eukaryota > Metazoa > Chordata > Crocodylia > Alligatoridae > Alligator > Alligator mississippiensis. Next base: position 21,029,438 of record NC_081824.1, read on the forward strand.
GCTCACAGGGAAGTTATTGGTCAGCTAAGTATGGACATCTTGAGCATTTTTATGTGTGTTCTAGGGTAAGGGGGGTATTTTAATTAGAGTGGCTCTTGGGAACTGCTCTAATTAAAATGTCTACAGCTTCTTGTGTATTTAGTGTCCCATGTTTCAAAATGGCGGGGGGGGGGGGGCTTTATTAAAAGCTCATTTGACAATCTTTAGTTAAAGCACCCCTGCCGCTTTTTTGAAATGCGGGGATGCTGAATACATGAGACGCTCCAGCATGCTGGAGCATTCTGGTTTACAACACATCCGAGCACGTGGACAAGTGCCCCTTGAGTCTAGCATTAAGCACCCCTTTTCAAATGACTTGTTGAAATATCATTTGGTTTTGCTTATGGAGTCAGATTTATACTCTTCAGTAGTTACCTATTAATTAGAAATTTACCCTTGTCATATTTTCTCTTGTTCTACAAAAGGCCTTTTGGGTTGCTGTCTACTGTTTGTAGCTGTCAGAGTTAAACACAGACTCATACTTTTACAGATGCAAGGTTACATCTTTTTGGCCAAGCTAATCTGCAAGGCAATTCTTATTCATGTTGTTGCTTTTGATAAGAACACCTGCTTCCAATGTTACAGGGAACATGCTGGATAGTGGGCAGGCAGGAACTGCTTTTGGTTAATTGACTGATCAATATATTTTATGCAAATGTCAGGACTTAATGATTAGCTTGAAGTATGGGGATGTCACATTTTGCAAAAAACATACATTTCAAAGTCAATTTCCTGTTTCATCCAAATAATTTTATTCTCAGTGCAGAGGAAAGATGTTTGAAGAAAGGAAAGCTAACTAGGAGGCAACTGCTTGCTGAATTACCCCGTTTCCAGGTAGAGTGCAATTTGGTAGGTAGGCATAACCTGCTATTTGGCACTTGTGCATGGAATAGCAAACACATGTAGCAGTTAAAATCAAACTTGCATTAATGATTTCACTGCCTGAACTAAATTTGTAATGTAAATCACTCAGAGGTGCTCTAAGGCATTTCTATTCTTAGAAGAAAAGTCACAAACTGGAAAGTACGTCACCTTTGCAATCAGCACCCCCTTTAGCTTATAATGTAGAACACATGGTGGTTGAAGAGGTTACAGTGTTACAGAAATGTCATTACAGAATTTCTCTGTGTTAACATGTATCATCTGTCACATAATTGTTTGTTTTACAACCCATACCTATAATGGGCTAAGTGGGGACTATTTATATCAGTTAACAATGAGTGCCTTTAATTAGTATTTCATGCAACTGGAACATGTTAAAGATTTTGACACAAATCTGGCTTGGGTTGCCAAATTCCATATGAATTTCATTATGAAATTGCTCAGACATTATATTTGCACAGGTACTAAGGTTTATGAGTATGTGACTTGTGTTGTTAGTCAGATGCATGTGAAAAAAAGAAGAAACAAAATCTTCAAAACAATGATTTGATATTGGACAGTTGAATGAAACTTTCGACAATTTAAAACCTTCCTGTTTCTATACAAAAATGGGAAATTTACTGTGAGAGCTGATGTACAATGTAGCAGAGACAAAATTTGACCACTATAGAGCTAAAGTGTAGATAAACATGATGAACAAAAGTTATAAAAAAGTGTTAACTGACAAAAATCCTCAGTCATGAAACACATCGTTTTGAAACGAGCTGTTTCTAGTAGAGAGAAAAGAACAGTGATCTTGTGGTTAAGGCCCTGGCTGGAGATTTAGGAAATTTGGGGACAGTCTAGCTCTGCCAATGATTTCTTGTGTGAACTTCAGCAAGTTACTGGGAGCAAGAGCCTCTCCCTCACTCCAGGCCCTTTTCACTGGCAACAAGGCTGGATACTAAAAAGGCCAAAGTCTCATTTCCAATTGTGGGAGAATTACCCTAGTTGAGGAACCTTGGAATTCAGCTGTAAGACTTTCCTCTAACGGCCCCTCACTAGTTCTTATGTAAGGACTAGGCCGGGGAATGGGGAAATAGTGTAAAGCAGGGAGCCTGGCAGTGGTTGGACCACTGTATGCCATGTAGCAAAGATTTTGGGCTGCATTGTGGACTATGGGACAGTCCTAGTTAGACCTGTGTCTAAACTACACCTGATATCAGCACCAGAGCACCCAAAGTCTGGAAAAGTTCAATGACTTCAATCCACTTTCTCTCCTCCAAGATAAAGCTCCCCTGGGCTGCATCCTTAAGGACAGACAAACTCTCTGCACATCTCCATTTCTCATGTGAGAAATGGTCCTAACGATCTTTCTTTTTTCCACACTTTGGACATCTTCCATAGCTAGATTATAACTTCTCAAGGGTAGGGTTATATCTTACTTCCTACCTGTGTAGCACCTCACATAAATGCGACCCTGATCAACTGGAACAGTTAGGCACCAATCAGAAATAACAGTATAAATAATAAAAATTATTATTTTTACTCATAAAAATTAGCTTCTCCCCCATGCCTCCTTCAATATTTTTAGAAGTTAAAAATGGAAAAGACAGGCACTCAGACATTCTGTTAAATGTCTCTTCAGATAAATAATCTCCCTGAAAATGAAGCCAAGTCATGTTTGGGTAAGAGCTCTTTAGATCCATATATATGTGGAGCTCCTATTTTTATATTAATGCAAGATGAAAGACTGGCAAGGGTTTCTAACTAAACTCACATAAGCTTTTTATGAAGGTTATCATTCAAGATTTTGTGCATACAGAATAGTTAGTCAGACATCTCTGTTTTAGTGGCCAGAACACATTTTCATATCTTGGCTTTGACTGAAAGGAATACTAATCCCCCTCCCCACCCTGCCACCCCCCATCCCATGGTCTGTATCTCAAAACAATGAAAATGTCTATAGAATATTGCCTGTATTCAAAAGCTGGTCTATTGTGTTGCAAGTTGGTCCAATAATCAGCCACAAAAATCCTTGCCTCTCTCCATTTCAAAAAGTGTTTTTAATATTCCATTTTCTAGTGAGTAAAATTTGTGGTGCTTTTCCTGATACTTTAAATGTTATTCTAAGCTGTTTATGATAGGTTTGGTCTTGAAGTGCTGATTGTTGTCTTCTTTGAGCTTAAACTTGCAGTAGATTTATAGTCTTCCTCCTCTTCATTCCACCACTTCCTAAATGACTGGAAAAATTCTTGTCATTCTCCTGATGACTCTTAGTGGCATTAATACTATATAGAAAATTGAATTTTACATGGAAAATTTAGGCTCACTGGCAACAACATAAATATTGCTATGGGGCCAAATCTTTTTTTTTTACAAAGATGCACCTAAGTGGTAGTTACACAGCTGCTTACACTGGCCTGTGGTGGAATAGGATCCCCCAGGTACACACATACCTTCCCAAAGTATAATGGAGGAGCAGAAGCTGCCTCCCTCCCTTTAGTTCAACTGTCTAGTCATTATGGTTCTTGCCTACAGAACAGGAGACCCAGGTGCCTTGCCCCTCAGCCATGAAGAGTTGGAACCTACATCTCCCACTTGCCCAAAAAGTACTCGAGGCACCAAGCCATGGGCTAGCCATTGCCCAGAAAACCCTCCAGCCTTCCAGATCTGGGCCACTGGTCAGCCAACAGAGCGAGGCATGCGGAGATGAGAGGAGCTACGGAAACTAGAGGGGCTGTGTGGATCAGTGATCTGGGCCTCACTTTGGAGGGGCAAGGATCCTGGCCCTGGCCCTTGCCTAGATGGGGAAGAAGATATGCCACTGTTGTGTGTCCATGTATTGAAAAAAAATTAAATAAAGGTAAAGTGTAGAAAAGCTATTAGGATAAGGCAGGGGTTCCTTTCTAGGGCAACATTCATGCAACCCCTGTCTGGCTCCATGTATATCCTCCTTATCAGAGTTTCAAGCTTTGCCTTCATTGAGAATAATTTTTCTGGTACTTGCACAGCATTGTTGTGCATTGTGGGAAATCATATATCACTCAAGCGCTTGTATGGCCTCAGTGCAGCCTTTTGCACGTGCTCAGAAGGGAAGTGTTGAGCAAGTATAGAGAAGCAGGGCTGAAAGGGGCCTCAAGATGTCATTTAGTTCAACCCCCTGCCTGAGGCAGGATCATCTCTATCCAAACCATCCTATACAAATCCATTGTCTAACCACTTAGCAAAACTCCACAGTCAGCCTTGACACAGCTCAAGACATAACACCCTAACCTGCCACAAGTAAAGCAGGGGGAACGTGGCAGACAATGCCCTACTGGTATTAATGTTGTTAATGTATGCTCAGAGATCCCAGGAAGATGGCCACACTCCCCTCCTACAGAGGAATGCAAAAATCCCCACACTCCATAGCAATCTGATCATAGGGTAAAAGGTATTCCTGACACAAAATGTAGCAATCAGTCTGAGCCTGAGAAGAGGACCAAGATCCTCTAGCCAGGAATGTCTGGCTCTAAGTCCCAGCAGGAGCACTGGCACACCCCAGTCAAAATCTCCAGCCTTGGGTGCAGACAACACGCAATGCCTCTGAGGAAGGCTTAAAAGAAACCCTGACACATGTGGCAACAAAGGGAGAGGGGTGGAATTCCCTCCAGCAGCATAGGAACTACCCATAGTAGAATACAGGCATAGCTACATCTATATCATCCCAAAACCAGTGGTTGTCCAACTTATTCTTGAACACCTCCAGTGATGGAGAATCCACAACTTCCCTGGGCAGTCTATTCCACTGCCGCAGTGTTTAAAAGTGAAGATGTTTTTCCTGACATCCAATCTAAATCTACTTTACTGCAACTTTGAGCCACTGGTCCATGTCTTACTCTCTGTAGCACAGTTACATGGGTGGAAAAAAAGTTTGATATCTGCATGAGTATAAAAAAATTCACTTCTGCAGCTATGTAAGAATAGTATAGGCATGTCAAGGTAAAAAGGATTTGTCATACGGTGCTTCACGACAGCTGGTGTTGTAGGGTATCGTGCTCGCATTCTTCCATTGGCCACACTCCCTCATCACCCTACCTTTCCAATGATACCCCATAGCATCCATTTTGATGAGAGGACCTGGACATTCCTGGCCATGAAACTTCAGGGGAAAAGCGTTCCAGCTTGGGAGCTCTGCCCTGAGTGGAAAACGGGGTCATGAGGAACTTCTGCTCACCTGAATCAAATAGGTTTGGTTCTTGTGTCTGGGGGGCCAGAGAAGGAGATGGGAGGGAGGGCCAAAAGTTGACATTTGTCCTTGTTGAGCAAATATTTTTTACCAAAAGCAAAACCCAGTATTTGTTCAAAGACTTTTGATGGAAAATGTTTGTGCAGCTACGCTGTTGTTATAAATGATGATTATGTGCATTTTGCAGACATTCCCAAAGGGACAGAGCCGGCTCAGGGGAGCTCCCAGTTGAAGGTAAGACAAACAGATCAAGTGCAGGTTAAGGAGAAGGACAATAAACCCGTGCAAACACTCAGTACATAAGCTGTGTATTTTATACAGTAGTTATACAAACTAAAAAACAGAGAGAAATATTTTCAACATTAGGAAGATGGTATTTTCCATAGTCAGTCAATTGTTTTTGGCACCATCCAAAAATGCTGAATGCCAAGGAAACTGCTGAGTGGGAGCATGTCATTAATGCATCTGGCTTCCATAGAAAAGACAGGATCCAAGGACAGAGCTAACAGTCCTGCTTCTGTGACCTGTGCTGACTGGGAGGGAGCAGAAACATGCTTGCTGTCCGTGGGGTATAGTGCTGGAGCTTGGAGGGAACTTCTGCTGGCAAGTTATCCATTGGAGGATTGGGACTCTTGCAGAAGTCCCTGTTGGTTCTGTGAAGTGCTCTTGGTCCATGGTCTTATTCTATTATGACTCCACTCAGATGAAGAAGGTCATACTGGCCAAAATCTGGAATAAAACTGGTGCATCAAACTCAGAGAGTGAAGTATTAATAAGCATCAATGGAATAGTTCATTTTTGGTTTTGAGTGCTGAGATAGCTATCCTGAATTTATGCCAATAGGTACCTTGTGCTTTATACACTATGGAGTATTTAATGGTGTTTAATTTTTCCTCTCTTCTGCAAAAGTTTCTAGGTGCATATACATACATACTTCCCACCTATTATTCTACATAACCCAAAATACACTGGAAATATAATGTGCATACAGTAGTTTGTAAAGTAAATATGCTTAAGTAGCAGAAAACTATAGTAACTCACACTAATATGTGGGGTTGGATGACTACATCTAACTTTGTGGATTCAATTATAATTACATCTGTATGAGCTGGCGCATCAGCAAGACAAACCTGCCAAGACTGGCTTACTAGTAACTCTAGAAAAGCTGACCACATCATCAAAGAATATCTCTCTGATGACATAGTCCATCTGAAAGGATCTACAGCTCTAGGTGAAGGACCACAGGTTCAGTTAAAGTTCCACACAGTGATTTTTTGAGGGGAGGTAAGAAGGGAGGGGGGTGAAGATTTGGATCCAGGCTCAAGAGGTGAAAAGGATGTTTCTTCTTATAAAGTACATGGAGAGAACCTGAGACCTCCAAAACAAAGAAGGGGAAATTACAAAAATATATTGGACTTGGGAGGGATTTGGATAGCTAAGGTGCGTCAGAGCCAGATTACAGTTACTTATTAAGGAGGAAAGGTTCAGAAAAGCATTACTTAACACCCTCTCCAGCTCTGCTAAAATATTTATGAAGAACTAGCTATAATTAGAAATCCAAATTTAAAAAATAGTAAACCAAAAGTTTACTTTAAAATGTGGGCTGATGGCCAACTATTTTTACTGGGTAGCACTGGAATGTTAATGTGGAACATACGCAAAAATGCTGTGAAATAAAATTGTGAAAAAAGGCACCTCAATGCTAATGTTCGGACAAGAGAAATAACAAATATATTAATCACCAATAAGGAGCTGGAATCTAATATGTGTTACATGATATATAATCACTGACAGAGCTAGGTTTTGGTATTTCTTTGCAGAAGAAAAAATAGGTGGTTTCATTTGCAGAATGAGTGAATCTGTTTTGTCAGTTAATAAGGACCTGAACAATACCTGCCTAATTGGGTCTTTCTTAAAGCATATATGATTTAAATTGCATGGGATGTGTATAATTTCATGCAAAAAATATAGATTGTGAAAACCCTACCCAATTTGTAGGACCTGGCTTATGCATTTATATCAAGATTTTTAGCAAAGGATCATGTACATCAGTGGCTTGCGTTTTGTCTCAATACTTCATATTCAAAAGGAGCTACAGGGGGATAGGCAGAATGTAATGATCTGAGCTGGAATTTGTCCAGTATACTTGGGTTAACAATCCTATACTTTTCAGGCCTGCCAGAGAATCTTTACTTTTACTGCTTTCAAATTATAATAATTATATGTATCCGAAGGGCAAGGGGTCTACACACACACATTATTAGGCAGTCCTCAGACTTATGACACAGTTGGTTCCTGAAAACTGCATCTTAAATCAAAGCGTTGTAACTCGGAACCAATTTTCTCATAAAGAACAATGTTATAAATGGGAGATTGGTTCCTGAAACAAGGCCTGATACCCTATTTTCACCAAAAATACCTTAGAATTTTGTACTCGATCAATTATAGATGAGTAATATAACTACATTAATGTATACATATTGTAAATAGCAATCATTGATTTGGAAGGACTTCTTTGAGGTAATTTTGCTGGACTTTTTGAAGGGTTCTTGGTTGGAGTCTTCTCAGGAGTCTTGGCTGCAGGTTTTTGTGGAGTCTTGTCTGCTTTCTTAAGGAAAGTGTCCAAGGAAGTTTGGACAGATGTCCTCCAGGGAGTTGGGCCACACAGCAAACTTGTTCGCTGGCATGGCATCACATCAGCTCAAGCGTTGTAAAGTCAAAACTAACATCAGAAAGTTGAAACGGTGTCAATTTATAAAAGTTGTAAGTGTGAAAACATTGTAACTTGAAATGTTGTAAGTCGAGGACTGCCTGTAATAGAATTCAACCTTACATACATAAAATTGGGCACCAAAAACATTTTTCAGCACCAAAGCCATGACCTTAGTGACTGCACAGTTTGAAAGGCCACCATATCAGCAGAAGGGAAAGCAATATCTTGGGGTTAAAGCTGGGTACCTAGTCAGGACAACAGGAAGCCAACAATAAGGCAAGGAGAAGCAAATAAGTACTTGACTAAAAGTATATCATGCTATTTAGCACAAAAGGTACCAAGAAATGGGGGAAAGGGACATTTTTAATTGCCTTGACGTCAATGGTAAGAGCCAAAGTTATAAACAATTCTTGAAATTCCTCATGTATGACCATAAATTTTACCTCATTGGGATTGTTGATGCTTGGACTAGACTGCTAAAAATCCATACTTATACCTATTTTTGTGAGCTAAAGGGGAGAGAGAGTGGCACCATGTGTTGAAAATGGCACTACCTGTTTCTGAATCCCTGATGGATCATGAACAAATGATACTGCATGTTTATAAACCAGTTTTCCTAACAGATAGGAACAGAATACACATTTGCCTTTTGGTGAGGGGTACAAGTCTTAGGCTGGGTTTCACCATTTTTAAAGCAGTCTATATGTGCCAAACATCTGTTCCATTATGGGTATAGACTTGTTTCCATTCACTTATACCAGTAGAAGTGTAATGTCTATACCTGGCCATATAGCACAAGAGGTGTGAGAGCTGGCAGACTAATACATCACAATGGGCACATCTGCATGTGCTCCTGTGATGCTGTTGTTACTGTGTGGTGCTGACGATGCATGGTTATTTTTAGCCACTACACTGCTGTAGGAATGTTTTATACCACAGGAGTGCATTTCTACCGTGACATAGCTGCGGTATCATGGTTTGGTTACATCACCATAGCACATTGCTATGGCAATGAGATGACTGACTCCTTAATCACCTGTGCATAGTGCCCAGGAAAAATAACTGCATTGTCATGGAAGACTTCAGTCTCACTGATGAATGCTACAGGTTGCATGTTGCCTACAGTAAAACAGCCTCAAAATTATATATCTATAATGAATACAGAATAAAGTGCAAGCTGGTAATATGTACATGTGGTACTTTAAAAGGGTCAGTTCCTTAAAGCTGAAAACAATAATGAGACAAATCATGTGGGAGGAAGAATTTGATCAGAAAAATGATCATTTGGAATGGTTTAAACTATTTTATTAGCAACCCAATACTTCACAATCCTACAGTCCAAGAAAGACAAACAAAATAAATTGGCTTAGAGTGGAACTGAAAGCAGCAATAACTAAAAAAGAATATATAACAAATGGAGGGGAAAGGGGATATTCATAGCAAACAATTTATATTAGAAGCCAGGTATTGTATAAAATTGCAACCTGAAATAAAAGGACTCAAGGAGAAAACAATGGTCAGTTAAATCAGGAACAGTAAGAAAAATGTTAATGATATTAACAACAAAAGAAATCGTAACAATGCTCCTGTTTCATTACTTGGTGAAAACAGTGAAACTGTTGATTATAATGGAGGCAAAAGTGAAGGTAAAAGTCTTTGTGTTCTATATTTGAGAAAATAACAAATGATGTGTGCATAGACTCATAAAAAAGTAGGTCTGGAAAGGATCTCAGGAGGTCATCCAGTCCAACCTGACCTGGAGGATCAGATGTATCTAAACCACCTCATACAAGTATTTGCTTAATGTATTTTTACAATTGCATGAACCTACCAAGGCACCAAATGCACCCTAATCTGCCACAGGTAAAGCAGACAGTGTCCTGCTGCTGCAAGACATAACTAATTATTAAAATACATTCACGATATTCAAGGAAGATGACCATGTTGCCATTACACAGGAAGACAACCCCCCCACCCGCCCCCACCCCCACCCTTCCCACTCCCATCTGTGGAAAGCAAGTACCCCTCTCCCCCTTGATACCTGTCCTTTCTGGCTCTGTGTGGCATTTGGCAAAACCCAAAAGCATGGGAAGAACCAAACACCATCCACTCTGTACTGAGGACACCAACCAACTCCACACATAATACCCAAACTGGAGAGCCAGAACTCTCCTTCCTGCTATCCTATATCCTTCATAACTTAGCCCAGCTCCTTTAATCTTCTTTTGTAACCAACCTGGTTGTGCAGCTGTGCTTCATTCTCCTCCTCCTGAGCATGGTCCTCTGTAATTTGCACCTGCTTTGGTCTACAGAGCTCTTTTCGTGATCTCCAAGCAATGTGTGGCAATGAGAATGATGACAAAATACTTTCCAATCCAAACAGTAACTTAGGAGGATGTTAAAAAGCAGCTATCAACATTTTAAATCAAGATAAGAAGATCAAATGGCTGGGAGCTGAAGATGGACAAATTCAGACTTGAAACAGGCTACATATGTGTAACATAGAGGGTAGTCAACCATTGGAGAAGCTTATGGAGCGATGCGATGCATTTTCTATCACTGGAATTTTTAAAATCAGGAGTGGATGTTTTTCTAAAGGGCATATTTTATTTCAGTCAAAAAGGATTTCTTGACTGAAGGGGGGCAAGAGTGCCTGAAAGCCTCCCTGGCTCATCAAGGAAGTCCGGGAATGCCTGGTTGCCAAAAAGGCAGCATACACCTGGTGGAAGGGGGGGCGCTATCTCCAAAGAAGAATATATCTCCACTGCTTGGGCCTGTAGGGGGGCTGTTAGGAAAGCTAAGGCGGACATAGAGGTAGGACTAGCGTCCAAGATCAAAGATAATAAAAAGTCCTTTTTCAAACATATAGGGAGGATGAAGAAGGCACCGGGAAATGTGAAGCCCCTGCAAGATGTGCTGGGCAATCTGGTGGTTGCGCCAGAGGAGAAGGCAGACCTCTTTAACAAATTCTTCACCTCCGTTTTCTTGTGCAGGGACCGGGACTCCCCCACCATGTTTCAAGACGGACTCGAGGGGAATGCCTCAAGATCTAAGGTTGAGGAGGACCAGGTTAGAATGCTTCTGGAGGGGCTGGCCATGTTCAAGCCAGCAGGTCCAGATGCTCTCCACCCCAGGGTGTTGAGGGAGCTAGCAGGGGTTATTGCTGGGCCCTTGGCACGGCTTTACAAGCGCTCGTGGTGCTCGGGCCAGGTGCCAGATGATTGGAAGATAGCCAATGTGGTCCCCATCTTTAAGAAAGGGAGGGGGGAGGACCCGGGCAACTATAGGCCCGTCAGTCTTACCTCAATCCTGGGGAAACTCTTTGAGAAGATCATCAAGAAGCACATCTGTGATGGGCCAGCATCGGGGATGATGCTCAAGGGCAACCAGAACGGTTTCATTAGGGGCAGGTCATGTCAGACCAACCTGACTGCCTTTTACGATCAGGTCACAAAAGCATTGGATGCAGGTGTCGCCGTAGATGTAGTCTTTCTGAACTTCAGCAAGGCCTTTGACACTGTCGACCACCCCATCCTCATTAAAAAATTAGGCAACTGTGGCATTGATGCCTACACAGTCAGATGGATTGCAAATTGGCTGAAGGGTCGTACTCAGAAGGTGGTGGTGGACAGGTCATATTTGACCTGGGGGTAGTGGGCAGCGGAGTCCCCCAGGGCTCGGTCCTTGGGCCCGCACTGTTCAATTTCTTTATCAGCGATTTGGACAATGGGGTGAAAAGCAACCTGTTCAAATTTGCTGATGATACCAAAATTTGGGGTGAGGTGGGCACGCTAGTAGGGAGGGAAAGACTGCAGAAAGGACCTGGATAGGTTGCAAGGGTGGGCTAACAACAACAGGATGAGTTTCAATACGGACAAGTGCAGGGTGCTGCACTTGGGCAGTAGTAACCAGCAGCACACTTATAAGATGGGAAACTCCTTTCTTGAGAACACGGAGGCAGAAAGGGATCTTGGAGTCATTATTGAGTCCAAGATGAACATGGGCCGACAATGCGAGGTCATGGTCGGCAGGGCTAACCGGACCCTATCGTGCATCCACAGGTGCATCTCAAGTACAGCCAAGGAGGTGATCCTCCCCCTCTAAGTGACACTGGTCAGGCCACAGCTGGAGTACTGTGTCCAGTTCTGGGCACCCCATTTCAAGAGGGATGTGGACAACATTGAGAGGGTCCAGAGGAGGGCCACCCACATGATCCAGGGACAGCAGAGCAGACCCGACAATGAGAGGCTACGGGACCTGAACCTGGTCAGCCTTCACAAGAGAAGGCTGAGGGGGGACCTGGTGACCGTCTATAAACTCAGTAGGGGGGACCAGAAGCGTTTGGGGGAGACCTTGTTTCCCCTAGCGCCCCCCGGGATAACAAGGAATAACGGCCACAAGTTGTTGGAGAGTAGGTTTAGATTAGACATCCGTAGGAACTACTTCACAGTCAGGATGGCTAGGATCTGGAACCAACTTCCAAGGGAAGTGGTGCTGGCTCCTACCCTGGGGGTCTTTAGGAAGCGGCTCGATGCCTACCTGGCTGGGGTCATTTGAGCCCAGTTTTCCTCCTGCCCAGGCAGGGGGTTGGATTTGAAGATCTACAAGGTCCCTTCCAACCCTACTTCTATGATTCTATGATTTCAGTTCAATGACCTACTTTTGCAGGAGATCAGAAAACATCTTAATGTCACCTTCCTTGTTAATCTATGAATCAATTAATATGTCTCTGAAAAGCCACACAATATTTATGTAAATATGTAACACTAGGCACTTGTGTTTGAAAATGTTGGCTTCATTTCCATCCCACAATTTTGTTAGCTAGAATAGCTTTGTGCTTCTGCATTAATGTTGGAAATCAGCATAGCTCTAATGAAGTTATTCTGATTTATGCCAACTGAATATTTAACACTGGAAATGTAGTGATTCCTATTTTTTTAATAGTAAGAAAGCTGGATTTTTTTAGCCTGTTTGTAAAGTAAGATGCACTTTTGTGTATTAAAAGAAAGAAGGGGAATTTGTAAAGAGTTAGTGGAGAGGACCTTGAATTGAACATTCCTGTCTTATTCCATTAATGTCACATTTTGGTTGTGTATGTCTTATCACAGAATCCTATTCTGCCTCCAGATATGGCCTTGAAGTTGGTGGTCTTGAAGCTGGTATTAGTTATTACTTATTATGCATATTTTAGGACCATATTTGGCCCCAAAGTATTTGCAGACATCATGCAAAGCAGGGTATGTCTGTTGCATTGACTAAGATGTCTTATGGCATGGAGAGAGACCTACATAAGTGAAAATTAATTGGGATGAAGAACATCCTTTATGGGAGATCTTATCTTCTCTGGTTGCACACATGGCTGTAATGGGTAAAAACAGACACTGGATTTCTTCCAGGACAAATCCTTTTATCCTGGGATCCTAGAGACTTACAAGCCCATTGTCCCACTTTAAGTACCTATGAAGTACCCAAAATAAAACTTTTCCTCCAGACAATCACAGCTAATTCCGATTAATTGCCATTCATTTCAGAAACAAGCTGCATTTGTTAGGGCTATGCTGTTCCCAGGTTTTGATTCGGATCAGTCAGAACTGACTTCAAAGTTCAGCTTCTCTGAACACCAGAGGAATCGAACAGAACAGGAAGTTTCCTTACTTGTGACACTAAGATTCTTTCAGGAGTTGTCCTGAGGGCCTTTCTCCTATGCAGAATGCCTTTCTGCATTTGTTTCTTACTAAGCATTAGGCCACAACCTCAAACTTGGAGTCTTGGTCTGCCACTCCATGGCTGACCACCCTGGCTGATCAAAGCTGGTGTGAAGCCTCCAGTGGGGCCTAAACCTCTGACCCTCCACTTCCCACATATTAAACTCCTGACACAAAACAGAAAATGTCCTGGCAACAGGGCAACCTGACTCAAGACTGCTTCACTGTTTCTTTTGGCTTGCTCCTCTGCTCTGCTCTCTGCTTAACCTCCTAGCTTCTTGACCTGGATTGCTCCTAGACCTTGCTCTTGACCTACAGGTTTCCTGACCCAGTTTGATCTCAGATTCTGTTCACCTACTCTGACCCTGGTTGGCACCTTGATCCCCGAGTGACCCCGGACCTGGATGCCCATGTCCCAGCATGACACGAAGTCCTTTTCTTCTCTCTCTCTTTCTCTCTCTCTAATACAAATGCATGCACACACCCCTACTCCTACTCAATAATGCTCATTAAGGCCTATGTTTTAGACAAGTCAAATTCTTGAATGACCTTGGAAGCTCCTTTGTTTTCATTTTGATATGGCCATCATATCATAAATGACCCTATTTCATCTTCTTCTGAAAGTTGGTGGCCATATCCAAGAATTTCAGCTAGGTTTAACCCAACTTGCAATATATTCATCGTAAATCACAGTTAAACTTCTGCACGTGTTTCACATAAGTGATATTGCTTTTGCAGTCTTTTGCAGTGAATGGATGTAATAGGAGGCCAGGGGCTCCTTTTACTTTAAGGGACAAACTGCAACAGGTATTTCCCCAAGATGGGGAAGAAGCTGATTCTGGGCTAGCTGCAGGGGAGTAGGCAGCCAGGGACCGATAGGCTGCAAGTGCCTATTACGTGACTAGCTGCCTAACAACAGGAGCATGGGACAAAGCTCTTGTTAGGCAGCAAGGGTACTCCTGCAACTTAGCCAAAGAAACAGCAGTGGGCTGCTCTAAAGGCTAAGAGGGCACACCTATGGCTAGTCAGGACCTGACTGGAAGGGGAGGAACTGAAGAGATGAGTAGGGAGATGGCTTGGCAGTGATAAGGTGAGCTTTGAGTTTAAAGTGGTTGCTTGCATTTCTGTTTTGGTTTTATACTGGAGGACTGCATGATGGCTGTAGGGATGGAAAGGAAGCCACAGGGATGTCTGAGGGACACACCAGGTTTTCAGTCAGTCCTGCCAAGGGCAGGGGCACAAGATAGAAGCAGACTGAGGCTGACAGGACCAGAGACTGACCCTGAAAGAAAGGCACAGGCAGCTGAGGCCAAGGTCTGACACTGAGAATTGAGTGACAAAGGCCCCCTGAGGCTGAGAAGACCAGAGCCTGAGTTCAAAGTGGGTGGCAGGGGTGGCCTGAGGCTGAGAGAGCCAGAGCTGAGCCCAGAGGGGCAAGATAGGCAGCTGGAGTCTGACAAGAGGCTGAGACTAAAAGTCCAGACCAGAGCCAGTGGGCCATGGCTGTCAGTCTAGATCCAGAATAACCTGTAGGCTAAGGCTAGGAAGGCCAAAGCCTCTACAGAAAGGTAAATAGTGACAGAGTGACACCAAAGAGGCATGGGTGTGGCTATGGGGGCCATGATTAGGGTTACCATATTTCCAGTTTCAAAAAAGAGGATGCCTGTGGGGAGGGGGAGGAGAGGGGGAAGGGGTATATGACTGTGATGAGGGGGAGGGCAGTGATCTTCCCATGCTCTGCCCCTGCCCCTTAATCCCAAACCACAGTCCCTCTGTCCCAGCTGATACCCTGCACTCCTGATCCTTAGCCCCCTGCCTCTCCCAGCCCTGCCAATGCCCCTCACTCCTGACCTGCAGCCCCCTACCCCCCACCCAGACCTGCTGCCTATGCAGCAGCTCTCTCTCTGTCTCTCTCACCTGCCTGCAGCTGCTGGGGCCCATGCGCAGAGCATGTGATGCCCCAGCCTCCAATCATCTTCCCCAGCTGCCCTCAGCCCCAAGCTTCTCCTTGTTTGAGCAAGCCATAAATGTCAGGGGGAAAAAAGAGGCAAAGCAAAAACCACGACATTTGCTTGCATTTTAAAAACCTACCTGGACGTAAGACAGAGAACCAAAAGGGAGGACATGTCTTGGAAAACCCAGATGTATGGTAACCCTAGCCATGATTGAGGCTTAATTACAGCCAATAGGGCCATGGGTAGTGACCACTGGCTCAGAGTAGTGCCATCTGGGCACCAGTAAGTGTGCTGGGGCTCAAGAGACACCTGTGAAGACCTGTGAAGTTTTGAGTTAGTGGGCAGAGGACCCAGAGAGCCTGGGAAGACAATTTGATTGGTAAATGCCAGTAAGAGCAGCCTGGGGCAGCTTCCTAACCAATATCAAAAGACCATCAAGGCATGGAAGGAAAAATGAACAGGGGAGATTATATAGAGGACTGGCAGTATAGGGTAGCCCCTAGGGGGTACCACAGCCACCCCGGGGCCTGTCTTGCCACCATGAGTAGATAAACTACAATTCCAAAAGCTAGTTTAGTTTAATAAACAGGAAACCAAATTATAGGAAAAATGATATGAAAATCCTATGTTCTCTATAATACATGAAACAATAAAAACGTTAAACCTGTATTATAAAACCACCCCAAAATTGATATCATTTTTGATAATCTCAGCAGGGAGATACTTAGAATAGGTAGAGACTGAACTGTTCTCTCATCCCAGATGGGACAAGTCACTAAAAGCAATGAGCTACCATCTCTGTAGTCGCCTAGGAATGTCCTACTACCACATCAGCAGTATCTGTTCTTTGGACAAAGCACAGAATCTCAGAATTGTCAATTTTCATCTTTCACGTGGAAACACCACAGAGTAAATTCTGTTTTAACCACTAGATGTCTGGTATGTAAATGCCAACTAAGTCCTGGCATAGAGGACCAGGATCAAGGAGAAGTTCTCCTTCACTTGGGCAGATGCTTAATTCTTTTATCCTTTCACTTTGGTGGGCAATTCAAAATGGGAACTGCAGGAAGAGCCTAGGTATCAGAAAAACATTTAGTATTGAAAGGAATGACCCCAACAGCTGCATGGGTGACTGCATTGTATTCAGTTTGTTCAGCTTAAATGTCTCCATCACAAAATTTCCAGTCTATTGCTCCAGACTGCTGCAGAATCCAAGTACCTTCCTCCACAATTTAAACTTGGTTTTCCATAGAATACTCCAATCCTGGAGCATGAATTAGATCCTGGGCTGCTTGTAGATGCTGTGGTGGTAGTTGTGGTTGGCCAAGAGTTTTCCCATCTGTGTTTTGGCAAGAAGAGTGCAATCTTTCCTGTCACATGTGGTCCATGCTACATTTAACCATGCTTTTGTTACCACGAGGTTAGATTACTATAATGCACTCCATGTGAGGCTACATTTGAGACCATTTGGCAACTGGAGCTAGTGCACAATTCAGCCACCTGTTTATTAAGTGGAGCATCATGCAGAGAGCACATAAAAAAAAAGCTAAAAAATCTGCGATGACTGCCAATAAATTTCTGGGTTCAGTTCAAGGTGTTGGTTTTAACCTTTGCAGACCTAAGTGATTTGGGACTTGATTACCTGAGAGAGTAAATCTTTCCCTGTGCAATAGTGCTACAATTGCTATTAATGGAGGAATTTGAGCTGGTAACCCTTTTGGGTTAATGGGATGAATGCTGCTGGCAAGTCTGTTTTATGAGAGGCCCTCAATGGTGTGTGTGTGTTGTAATAAGTTTATCTATTGTGAAATCCTTCTGTTCATGCAAAAATTCAGAAGTGGCATGATGAAGTTTAGATTTGAACCTAAGTTTGAGCCATCCTCTCCTCACTCTCAGACCTGCTTTTTTCTGGTTTTCCCCTTGTCCTAAATAAAATCTCTCTAATTCTTGAAGGTAAATCGCAACATTTGGGGTATCTTGCAATACACCAGGTAGAGCTGGATGGAAAAACTACTCATTAGGAAACCAAAAAATGCTTCTAAATTCTCTGCACAGCTCCAGGAGGCTCTGCTTGGTAGATTGTCCCAAAGTCATGGGCCCTGGAAGCTGTGAAGTCTCTGATTTGGAGGCAATCTGTACAGTAGGCTATTCTGGGACCATAGCCCCTGGAAGTCCTGTGATCTTAAGTTGCTGGGCAGTCCACATAGATTTCTCCTCCGCAGCCATGGACTCTGGAAGGCTGGACTCCAGGCAGCTCATCGGTGGCTTGCCAAGGAGATGAAGGAGGGAGCTGGCAGGAAACACCTCCATGTTCCACTGGAACTTTGGCAAAGTCCAGTCATCTCTGTTGAATGTTTCCATTCCATTGAACTGGCAATTTTTTTTTCTGACCAGCTTTAATCACAACCTTTCCTTCAGAACTCTGCCATCTTGGTTCAGAGTCAAGAAGTGTTAACCTTCTGGGCATGCTACAAAGACCACAAATCAACCACAAGGCAAGACAAGAAGTACAAGAGAAAGGAGATTGCTGGTGAAGAGAAGTAGAAAGGAAGGATGTCTAGAAGAACTGGGCTTTAAAGATGCATCTAATAAAGGAGATTTGGTGGGCAGGAAATGAGAATCAGGTTAAAAATGTATTTCATACTTTCATAGATGTTAGGGTCTGGATGTTAATCTTTCACAGATTATTGGGTCCAGCCCCCCTGCACTTGGGCAGGAAAGACTGCTGGGATCAAATGACCCCAGCAAGGTAGGCATCAGACATTTTTTGAAGATCACCAGGGTGGGTGACTGTATCAATTCTGGGGGGAGTCTCTTCCAGACCCTCAGCACTCAACTTGTAAAAAGGTTTTCCTTATGTCCAATCTGAAGCAATATTCAATCAGTTTGTGCCCATTGGTTCTTGTCTTCCCCTGGGGGGCCTTGGTGAACAGATGCTCCCCCAGGCCCTGATGTACACCTCTTTTATATACTTGTAGGCTGCCACTAAGTCCCCTCTGAGTTTTCTCTTCTCCAGGCTGAACAGTCCCAAGTCTTTCAGCCTCTCCTCCTATGACCTGCCCTCCAGGCCTCTAATTATGTGTGTGGCCTTCCTTTGGACTCTCTTGAGCTTCTCTACATCCTTCCTGAAGTGCGGCACTCAGAACTGGATGCAGTACTCCAGCTGTGGTCTCACCAAGGCCAAGTAGAGCGGGAGGATAATGTCCTTAGCCTTGCCCCACTACTTTGCTTTGACTGCCTTTAAAGGACCATGATATGATAATTAGTGAATATCTCACAATTTTTAATGGATTTCTATATTCAAAACATCCCTGTGATACAGCGAAATATTTATGTCTATATTGTTAATGGGGAAATAAGGAACTGAGTATGTTAAGTGAGTTTTTCTAAGGCTACACAGGAAGGTTAAACCTGTCTTGAAAATCCTATTCCCAGTGTTTATGTACTTACTATACTAACCTCCCAGAACAATGTAGACTATACAAGATGTTTAACTATAGATGAATTGTGCAATGATACTGCAGCCCAACAGCCTATGGCTTTTTCAGAAGTACCTCTGTACTAGAAGGATAAGTATTGGATGTAGCAGTTACCTTCTGCACATGGTAGACTAGGGTACAATACAATAAGAAACAAAGCCTGGAGTATTTGCAAAGTAGGCACATATATTTAATAAGTCACTCTGCAGGGTTGTATTAACCAGTTCAGCAAAGGCCACTACATAAAGAAAATGTAATACTGTTAGTAGTGCCAGCTATTGGAGTTCTTTTTAGTCCAAGTAAGTAGAAGGCTGCGGTTCTAAATACTGTCCTCCACTGCTAGAAATGTGCAGTTTATGGCTTAGATTCAGAAAGGCACTTGGACACATTTATAACCTTAATACACAACCAGTTCCAAGGTAATATCCACCTCAGCCTAAATGGGATTTACACAGAATGTAGTTGTGTAATCCTAGAAGGGGCATAGATCAACCCTGCTCCAGCAGCTGCAAAGCCTCTAAAACAGGGGCAGGAAAAATACGGCCCACAGGCTGGACTTACCCTGCCAAGCAATTCCATCCAGCCTGCGGGCCGTACTTTGCTCACCCAGCCCGTACACCTCGCGTCCACCGTCATGGGCGGAAGGGCCTGGCCCAACCAGCATGCAGCTTCCAGGTGGGGCTGCTGCTGCCACTGCTGCAGCCACCGGGGACCTTCTTGGCTTCCTTGGCATCCCGTTCACTTTGGGCACCTGGTAGACAAGCGGTAGGGGCCGGGGGAAGAGGAGCTGCAGCTGGGCAGGAGCATGGAGCTTGGGGCTGGGGCTGGTGGCAGCGTGGAGCCTATGCTCAAGGGGTGGTGGGAGCTCAGAGCTTAGTGGGCAGGGTATGGGTGTGGAGGAGGGAGGATGGAGGGGTGTGGGGACCCTCCCCACACATCCCGCCCCCCCCCCCACCCCCATGCACAGCCCCTGCCACTGGTGGCAGCAGTAGCAGGTGGTGGAAGCTTGGGTTGCTGCCTGGCAGCACACAGTTCCAGCCAGCACTGCACATGGTGGCAAGGAGTGCAGCCAGGCTGGCCCACCTCTATCATACAAGGCTCCGCACGATGCACGTGCAGCTCCCGGCACTTGCGTGCCACTGGGGGAAGCCCTGTGTGATGGAGCCAGCTGCTTTTCCCGCCCACTGCTGTACAGGTCACAGGACTCTGGTGGAAGTGGAGGGGAGCCCTGCCGGCAGAGCCCCTAACCATCTATGAATCTAAGAATTATGTCACCTGACAGTTAGGATCATCCTATTGGAAACAGAAGAGGTCAATCTGAGTTCCCCCAGGCTGAGAGGATCCTAAAACCTAGATGTCCCCTTTTTTGGCCCACTGCTTTAACCACTAAATTAAAGGCAGCAAAAGGCAGAGCCACCACCAACAAATTAAGTGCATACCTCTGCATGTTCTCCATCTGGAGATCCTCAGCTGTGGAGAGAGGTAGGAGTTCAGACACCCTTCTGTGTACAAGGAGTTTTCTATTGGCTAGCTTTAGGTTCTTCCCAACTCAGCAATTAGGTACTCAGGACTACTCTTTGGAGGCCTATACCTCTGTTCATTGAGTCTATAGGGACCCTAGGCTCCTAAACTTGTCATTTGGATCATCATCCTGTGGAAACATGCCTGTATTTTTTGGTATTGAAACACCTAAACAGAGGCCTCTACAGGCTGAATTAAATCTGGCCTCCACTGACTGCCCTAAATTACTACCACATAAGCTATATATGTTCTGTACATTTGTAATATCTATAGTACTAGAACACAGCTTCTCTGGCAGAAGTCCTTGACTCTGACTATGAGAAGTCTGGCTGTGACTCTATGAACCTTCATAGTATCTTCATAGTATCTCTACAACCTCTAGCCAGAGATATCAAAATGCTCCAATTAGCATAATCAGGAACCACCACTAGAGAACTTACAGTGAAAAAGTGTTGCTCTTCTTCACACTGATGTGGCTGAAAGTACACTTGGAAATTGTTTTTGAGATTTAAGTCAAGTGGCTCTACTCTGGGGTGTAAAGACGTGTAAGCCTGCCAGCCTGCAGCTGAAAGCTCAGAGTTTCAGAAGATGGCTGAAGAGTTTACCATATGAACACTTTATTCCCTGCAGCTCTACTAAACAGATTAAGGTACATGCTAAAGTATAAAAATAACAATAATATTAATCCCAAGCACATAGCATTTGACTAGATAGATCTTCCAGAATCAAATCATTCCACAATAGCCTGTTATACGGACACATAAACTAGCTTGACGTCCTCAGGAACAGGGGACTGTAGCAAATTGCAATGCCTTCTGTTTAGGTGCAAGGGGCACTGCAGTATATTAACTAGAAATAGCAGTAGTAATAGTAATAATAATATTATTATTATTATTATTAATAATAATAATACTGCCAACTAGAAGAAAATGCCACACAATTCTTCCCAACACAGATGATAAGACATAGTATAAAGCACATGTGACAGGGCTTAGTTATGTCACTTATCACATTCAGGTGAAATAATGGTGAAGGCAGTAGAAAAAGCTACACAGAGGGCACGTCTACATGAGACTCTATATCAACATAGCAGGTACTGCACAGTCATTTAGTACTTGCTTGGCACTACCAAATGCCCAGTTAGGGACACATGTAGATGCTTCAGAAAGAAGCAGAATCCACAGAATCCTTATGGCTACCATCAAAATTAAGCCAGAGATCTACAAGACTAAAAATATGATCTACTGTTGGAGTGTCAAGATCTCAGACTGGGATGGTAGCAGACCCATTTCCTCTCTGTGTCAGACACATCTAAATATGTGGATGTGTGCAGGTAACACTGAGAAATGGGTTACATACCCATTTCTGCACAGAGAAAACGTATTACAAACATCCGAGGCCTGCAGCAGCTTGGGTCTTCTGTGACAGTATTCATTTTGCCTGATAATGGTCTTATCTACACGAGACACTGACTGCGCAATTGTTACTTATACAAGTCCTAAATGAGTGCACAGTAAGCTGCATTACTGCACAGTAGCACCAACGAATAGCATTTTTTGTCATGCTGACTGCGCAGTAGCCCAAGACTACTGCATGGTAGTGCCACATCACAGTTTCTGCCACACAACACTACAGCACAGCTGTCTCAGACGACTGCACAATCAGTGTCTCATGCAGACGTGGCCAAGGAAGATTGAATCAAGGGTACAAATAGGAGAGCAAGGCAGGAATATCCTTCCAGAATATTTTTAAGTTGGAAAATATCAGTTTGTCACAATTAAAACTTTTTCAACAAATGTATTGGTTTTCATGACACTTTTACCAGGCAGGTTTCTCAAGTCATGGGAGTTCTAATCAAAGTAAGTTGCCCAGACTATCAGAACACAACAAGTGTCATACCAAGTCCGAAAAATGGTCCATCCAGCACTAAATCCTGTCTCTGACAGGGAAGTAGTGGATGCTTTAGATCAGGGCTGCCCAACTTCTAAGAGGCTGCAGGCAAGAAAACTATTTCTCTTATATATCTGCTCCATACTGGGCATGTCTACATGTGCGTTTGCTGTGGCACCAGTTTACCCATGAGTAAACTACTCATGTGTAAATGGTGCCAGGAATGTATCTACACATGCAGGGATTTGCTACCAATCTGCTTCTGCTTCCCTGCCACCACTAGGGGAGCTCCAGGCTCTGGCCGCAGCTACCTTCTTTAAAAGGCAGCCCCCCTCACTGCTTTCTGGCTAGCCACTTCCCTGGCCAGAAGCAGCATGTCCAGCACAGGGACACCTTGTGGCACCACTCTCCTCACTGCCTGTACCTCCCCGCATTATGGCTGCTCCAGCCCCACCCCCAGCAGCGATGACAAGTGTGCTGCACTTCTGCTGGCCACTGCATTGGCCCTGCTGGCCCACTACACTGACCACAGCCTGACCCATAGCTGTCTCACTCCTCCCAGGTCCTCTGCAAACAATGACCACCTGTTCGCCCACCACACACTGTCCCAGGGCAGCCGCTGTGCACCTGCCACATCCACCCTGTCCAACTGGCCAGACCCCACCAGGGATACCATTGATGAGCTCCAAGATGCCACCACCAGGGATAACCTCACCCTCCTGGGCCTCCAGTCCTGCCACATCTGGGCCCACCAGTCCAGTTAGGACTGGTGGCAGCATGTCATCCAGCACACCTGGGCTGATGAGCAGTGGCTGGAGGCCTTCTGCATGACCTGGGCAACCTTCTAGGACCTCCTGGAGCGGCTCTGACCTCACCCGGAATGGCAGCACACCGGCAAATGACCATCCCTCCCTGCATACACCCACCTGGCCCTCACCCTGCTCATGCTGGGCATGCCCACCAGCTTGCGGTATGTTGGCCACCTGTTTGGTGTGGGTAAGGCCACCACCAGGTAGGCCATCCTGGAGTTGTGCAGTGTCCTCCAGGATGTGCTGGGGCACACCACGCTCCGTGTGCATGACCCCTGGCGGTGGTGGCCGGGTTCTGTGCCCAGTGCTTCCTCCAGCGCATTAGGGCCCCAGACGGGACCCACATCCCCATCACCTGCCCACCCTATGAAGACCACTCCTACTACTGCAGGAGGGGCTTTCACCCCATGGTGCTCCAGGCCATCATGGACCACCGAGGTACCTTCATGCATATGAATGCTGGCTGTGGCCAGAGCACCAGGTGCAGGAGGCGCTGGCTGACCACCTCCTCCAGCACTTCCCACTCTAGTTTGCCTGCATCACTTCCCATGGACCCCACACCCTCCGTGCCCACCCCCAGCACCACGCTCACTGCAGACATGTCTCAGAAGAACAAGTTTTTATTCCCCAACAGAGTCTCTCTACCACCCTCTCCACCCACCAACAATAAAAAAAAACCCTTTTCCCTGTGAAAACTATGTACAAGGCCCCTTGTGGGCCATCCTAAGGTGGGGGGCCATGGGATGGGAGCACATAGGGGGCAGAGCCAGGCCTCTAGCCACTTTCCCATGGGTACACATGCTGTGACAAGTGTGGCAGGTGGGAGGCTCACCCAGGGGCGACAGTGACTGGTGTTCCCCCAGTGTGGGTGGCTCCCCCTCCAGCAGGCAGAGTTCAGGGTCAGCAGGGATGGCATGTGGTCTTGGCCCTTCTGCAGGCAGCTCTGGCTCCATGCCCACATGGAGCCAGAGTGAGCGGTGCGGCAGGGCCCAGGCTGGGTGGTGCTGGGCCTGGGGCAGGGGCTAAGCCAGAGGCACCTGGATGCTGGAGGTGATGCAGAACCTCCTCCCAGGCCCTGCCACTGGGTGGCAGGTGCCTGCCAGGGGGCAAGCGGGCCTAGGGTTGGGGGCCAGGCAGCTGGTGGCATGAAGGTGACCACCGGGGCCAGAACAGTGTCCAGCATCCAGCAGTCATTGTCTGTAGCCTGCACTGCCCAGACCAGGATGGCATTACGCTCTCGCAGTGCCTCCACCCACTCAAGCTTCAGGGCAAGGAGCTGCACCCAGAACTCCCAGTGTGCCTGGTCCTGCACCTCCTTTCACGGGTCCTATTACTCCTCACAGGTGACATCCTCTGTCCACCACCTGTCCTGGTGGGCCATGTCCTCTACTCACCAGGCCCAACTGTTCTCCAGCCAGTACTTTAACACCATAACCAGGTGGTCCAGGAGGAGGGTCCTTTCCAGGGTCGTCCTCTGGCAGAGCTCGTGCATCTGCAGGGTCCCAGGTGTGAGCTGCAGTGACCCTGAAGCTTCATCCTGGCTGCCGAGGGCAGCTTCTCTCCCATGCGCAACTGCAGGCCCTGTAGAGCCATGAGACATAAGCTGTTTCTACTAGTTTGCAACATCTCAGGGATCAGATGCTGTGTACCAGGGGCTGTGCACTGCCTGGTCTCATATCAGGGGTTGGGCACTCATAGGTGACTAGGGACCATGGTAAGTCATCCAGGCAGGTTTGGGCCCAGACTGCTGCTGGCTGAGCCCCCTGTCCCTGCTTGCTCCCCTGGGGCCAGCAGGCCACTGCCTCCCCTGCCTTGTTCCCAGGGTGGGACAGGCCAGGCTCCTGGCAGAACCTGCTGCCATGGCTCCAGACCCCACTCCCATCCCCCTCTTGTCTTGCAGGCCACCCACTCTGCTGCACTACACCCCAGCCCACAGCACCCGGGCTCAGAGGGCATAGGACTCCCAGACGACTGGGACAAGGAGCTGCCCGCACCCCTGCCTTCCTCACAGGGGTCTTCTCTGGGGCAGCACCCCTGGGCCAGCTCCGCCCACATTGCTGCTGTGCCCTGAGCATGCCTCTGCTGCATGTGCTCCAGGCAGTGCACAAGGAGCTGTTTGTGGAGACCAGGGGGTGCCCAACCCACACACCCTGCTGCTGCTGCTGCTGGCCACGGTTCCCCATGTGCACCTGTGTACCTGGTATAGGACCCTGAGCTACAACAGCATGGGGGGCAAGCCCAGGCTGCCCCGCAATTTCTACCACTGTCTGGAGGACTACATGTGGCTGCACAACACATCCCTGTCTCCCGCAGCCAGAGAGGATATCACTGCTGGCATTGATGCTGGCATATGAGAAGCCCACACCTGCCTAGCTGCAGGGGCACGGGCTGCTCAGTAAAGTTTGGTACTATCTCCTCGCTCTCTGCGTGCTGTGGTGGAGGACCTGGGGCCACCTAGGCAGCCTGGGTGGGGGGTTGGGGGGACATAGGGGCAGGGAGGATGCTCCCTCCAGAGCAGGGCCTACCATGTGGGTGGGGCTGGCATGGCTGGTGGCTCCACGCAGTCACGGCTGTTGACAACAGTGTGCAGCTTCAGGTGGTATTCTTGGATGGCAAGGCATGGCAGATGGGCACCTGGCTGAGGCCCCCCACCTAGGGAGGACCTGGCACTGCTGGCAGCTTGCAATGTCATGACTGGCTCTGCCTCATGACTGGCTGGGGCTGCAAAGGCACAGGCACAGGCTCACTGAGTTGCTGGTGTAGGTTGCAGCCAGGGAGCTCAGCAGACCAGGCTGCAGGACACTCAAGGGGCCCTCCCCTGGTGATGTGTCACTGGGGGTGTCAGGCTGGAGCCGGGGCTCAGGCAGGCCACCTATGCTACTATAAACAGCATGGCTGTGGCCTGGGTCCCGGGGTGCAAGGATGTCCATCAGTTGCTGCATAAAGGGCATGGACATACGGGCACTTCCCAACCAACGATTGTCATTGGTGATGGAAACCCACTATGTCCAGAAGGCCTTGACTTTTATATGGCACTCCTGCACCGACCGGTTGTGCCCACGCTCCTGCATCCAGGATGACAGCCCCTCATAGACAAGGGCATTGGAGCGCCTGCCCCACTCAAACTCATACTGCATCTCTGCCTCATCCCACAGGACCATGAGGTCACCGGTCTCCTCCATGGACCAGTTGGGGCCCTGGGTGGTACGCGTGGCCATGGCCATAGGTGCAGAGAATGCCATCATGGTTCCCATACTGGCTCTCTGGGCCCCTGTGTGGCTGTCCCTATGCTGCTGAGACTGGAGAGCTGCCTGTGCAGGCGCCTGGCATGGGACTGGCAGCCGCACAGCAGAGTCAATGCCCTGCAGTACCAGGAGCAGCACTGGGGTGCAGGCAAGCTAGGGCACCTGGCCTGCGGCCTGCCCAGGGGGACACAGGGGCTTGGCATAGCCTCAGGCTGCTTGTCTGTGTGCCCCACAGCTCTGAGTGCCTGCGGCTTCTTAAAGGCCTGAGGCTGGGGCTGCCATAGAGACAGCCCAGCCCTAGTGGCAGGGCTGACCTGGTGCTGAGAGCAACAACTCAATTTGGCTAATTATGCAAATGATCTCTTTTGAGTGGTAAGGACCTGTCCTAATGCCAGCCATTCGCCTATGGCCTAGCACTAGCTGGCCAAATACCTAATTAGCAACTAAGAAAGAAACCTACAGACTCTCACAAACCATTCAACAATTGAACTACATTAAACAAAGTCAGAGAAGATACAGAAACAACAGGCAAATATGAAAAGTGATGAATACAATTCCATGCAATAGCAATTACAGGATTATATACACAGGTTGGGGAAAGAAACAGACTGGAGAGCAAAGAGGAGCTCCATGCTCAGCTGTCACGGGCATGGACTAGCTTCCCCTGGCTATGAGCACAGACTGCCTCTGTGTCTACCAACAAGATTTCCCAGCCTTCACTCCACCAGGACTTTCCTTGCCCTTGAGGCTCCGTCCTCAAGTTAGGGAGGGGTGATACGTTGCCATTAACATTCTCCAAGGCCGCTTGTCAGCGTTGTTCACAGGGATGAGGTTTTAACTGGTCACAAGGGATCACAGCTAAGGACCGCACCTCAGACAACAGTTATCTCACTTAACCATGTACAGCACAACTTTCAGTAACAGTAACAACAAGCAAGCAAACCAGACCAAGCCCAGACACGCCAAACACAGCACAGTTTACACTCCCTCACACCACGGGCACACCACAGATGCACAGCACAGACACGCACGCACACACTCAGCTCCTTGGCCTATTTAACTCTTGCAGTCACGCCACTCGTCAATCTTCCACTCATCCAATCATTCAGGCAGGAAGGCTGCCAATGTCATGCCAGTCATACCGCTGACCAATCTGAGGGTCAGTCACCTCTGGTACGTAAGTAATACCATATCCCACATTGGTAACATTTTCCAGCCAAAACTGTATTATATTATAGAGGCTGACTGGGCATGCTCACGTGTCTAAAGTAGGTCAGCAGACCTGTAAAGTTCAAAACTTCACTATATACAATGGGGACACTGCAGCTAGGGCCAACACCTGGGAGCAAACTTGCTCCCAGATCACGTCTACACGTGCATAACTGTGCAGTAACTAACCACGCGTAAATTTGCTACCTGCATTTTCAGGTAACAAATTTACTCAAGATTAAGCATTTTTACTGGACGGTAAGCGTGCGCACATGTAGACATGTGCACTTACTGTACAGTAAACTATGTTACTGCATAGTTAAGCATGTCATGTATACATGCCCACTGACCAGCAATTTTGGAGATTTACAGAAAGGCCAACAATTGTTTTCCCTTCTATTAAAATATTTCTAGCATCAGAATTACAAGTTCTGACAAAATGTCACTTTTAACTAATGCATATCATAGCTGTGTCCCACATCTGTTTCCATTAGGCATGCATTAGATTTTATAAATGCAATCTTCAGTGTGGCATAGCTGTTTCTGCCATGGCGTTTCTTGCCACCTTACCTAGAAAAAGTTGCAAGTGCCATGATTCATAACTGTGCTTCTCTATATGGAATTAAAAGCTTTAATGACTGTTTCAAAAGAGGTTATAAACATGAAGAAACATCATCACTAATCGCAATAGGTTTTAAGTGTCACCAGCAGCACCAACAGAGCCTTCATGGAGGTATTTAGGCAATGAGGAGTCGTAACAAGTTCTGACAGCTATGCCAACAGAAACCACAAGCGCAATTTCTCTTATGGGCATTCCAGCAAAATACATTTGAAGTGGAAATGATCCAAGGATGCACAAGCTTCATCAGTTAGGCTAGCAGGGCTTGGATTTTCCTTCACAGACTTGGAAGCTCTGCAGACATTTTCCATAATACTGCTAACTTCTGGAAGACCATGTAAACTAGAGTATTTTTAGAGGTCTTTATGGCTGGCTATGGACCTCTATGGTCATGGTTCCTTCTCTCTGTGTGATCCTCACCACCTCTGGAAGGCAACAAGCACAGGAGCTTTGGAAGAAGGAAGACACACCCTGGCCATTATAGCTAATTTCCTCCAGCCCTATTTCCATGGCTACTTCTATTTTGGTGATATGATCAGTTCACAGATGATGTTGTTTGGGATTTTTCCGCTGCCCAGTGTGTTTCCTTTGGATTAAATCTAACTGTGTGAAGGGATTTACCCTAAATCCTGCATGCTATTTAGTCATTGCATGAAGGGTTAGTGTTGCCTTTATTAGAACTGTGAGAATAACTGATTGTTCATGTCAAAGACCAAGCCAAAAATACTTTTCAAATGAGCGGACTCGAGACATTGTTTTCCATAATTTTTCATCCACTGGGACACAAGCAACATTTTGGGGTCCAATGAAATATTTTGGTCATCCCCAAATAAAACAGTTCATTCACTGTTCTCTGGACAGTATTCATGGGCACCCTTAAAAGTGAGCGTTGGTTGGAATTGGAATGGAACCTGGGTTTGACCTGGACGGTTGAAACACTTCCTTCTGAAAACATCTAAACAAAATATTTTCTTTTAAAAAAAATGTTATTTTTTTGTGGGAGAATCCTTCTGTCAAAGTCACAAGTGATTTTAGTCAAACCCAAACTGCATTTGTGGTGAATAAAGTACCATATGCAAAAAATAAACCCCGGTATGGTGGTTTTTGCAATGCTATTTCTCCATTTTTTTGCTATGCTGTGCCTAAGGGGGATGTGTAAAGTAGGTGTAGCATAGTGATGGGTGCATGAGTGGGGCACGAGCCCCAGGCACTGCCTAAGGGGAGGTGGGGGTGCCATCATGGAGCAGGGGGTGCCTCACCCTTCTGTCTCCCACTCCCTCCCCTCCTCTGGCCCCAGCAGTGGCACAGGAGTGTGTGCATGTGAGTGACAGATGTTACCAGGAATATTGTTGTCAGGCAAGAGCAGCAGTAGGGTTTGGGGCTGCTAGGGTGAGATGTCACCCAATATCACCCTTTCTTTTGGCACTGGAAATGGGAGGGTTTTTTGCCAATTTGACACGAGTGTCTGTGGCAGAAAAATGAGGGGACATTTGTCAGTAGGCCCGAACTACACTGCTGTTCCTGTGTGATGC
Organism: Alligator mississippiensis; assembly: GCF_030867095.1. Classification (NCBI taxonomy): domain Eukaryota; kingdom Metazoa; phylum Chordata; order Crocodylia; family Alligatoridae; genus Alligator; species Alligator mississippiensis. The sequence goes on from NC_081824.1 coordinate 21,059,246, forward strand.
CCACCGCCAGAGCCCCCAGAGCCATAGCCTTGCAAAAAGGTAGAGGAAGGAGGGTTGGGAACAGCCCATCCTGGCTGGTTGCACCTTGGTAGTGTAGTCTCAAAAAAAGCCAACCTGGGATGCTGTTTTGCATAATGTTTCTCTGTGCCATGATCCTACCAGAATTACACTACCAGCTCTTCAGTGCAGAAACGTGTCATTTATTAGTCAGCGTGCACACCTTTAGTAGTGGCCATAAATAACCGTACTGCCTCTTGTGGCCCCATACTGTGCCGCTTCTTTCCTCTCCATCTAGATGACAAGAACATAAGACCGCCAAAGTATATTAACTTCCCTCCATCATAGATCTTTTCCTCTCCCTCTTCCTTCTCTCCCTGCTACATATACATATGGCTTCCTACTGTATGTTTCTTTATTATATACTTATTTATTGTTTTGGCTGCACATACTCTCAATGGAGGTTTCTATAAGCTTCAGTGCCATTCACTACTGACAGAAAGCTGCCTTGGTGCAGGTAACTGCTGCTAAGTCATTCATCTGGATTTTATTAGGCCACAAAGAGCTTCACAGAGCAGTTTCTCTCTTTTTCTCCAAACTAAGCCTGGATGGATTTGCTCTGTAGAGCCCCTTCTGGATTACAGGAATAGCACACTGATTTGGTTGCATTAGATTTACAAACTAAGGGGAACTTCTAGTCAGGGTGGTGCCCTCTTTCCACTCTTTGCAAACATGATTTGAATTTTTCTAAAGTCAAGTACTAAGCATTTGTCCAAGCATCACTGGCCCCAGCTGTCTTTGCTACTGAGTGCACCTATACACGTGCACCCTGCAGTGAGGCTGCTCCAACATGCTGTAATTACCATGCTCTAGCAGCCTCCAGCATCTCATGTATTAGCATCCCCATGCTGAAAAATGGCAGCAGAGGCACTTTAACTAAAGTTTGTTCAACAAGCTTTAGTTAAAGCACCTCCACTGCCATTTTTCAGCACGGGGACACTGATACGTGAGACACTCTGGGTGCTTTAATTAGAACCAGTCTCAGAACCACTCTAATTAAAGCATCCTCCTCCAGTCCTGAAGCATGTGTATAAATGCTGTGAATTAATAATTGCTAATAACAAGGCATTTTTTCTTGTAGTTAAATAAACATCTGTGAACCAGAACAGAGAACAAGTGCATTACAGTCAAGGAAAAGTCTGGGAGCTTGTCCTCCTCTTGCTGCATGAATATCTCATCTTCTGTCAGCGTTACCATATCCATCTTCTGCAGGGATGACTAGTCTTCAGAGTGTCAGGGCCACAAAGAAATGAGATCATTTGAGATGATCCAGATCAGTCCCTTAACAACTTTAAAACACAAATACATGCTGATGCCCTCCCTCACCACAAGCCATCCTTTATACCTCACGTGCTCCTTTGGCAGTCAATAGAGCTCTTGCAGACTCTTAGAAATAAGCCTAGCGGACTCTAGCCATGAAACCTTGCCATTTCACTCCAGATAATTCAGTTTAGATATTTATATAAATGATCTGAAATGAAGTAACATACTCTATCTATATAAGTTCCAATAACATGCTGCCCAGTAGTCAATGTGCTCTTATGCTCTTACAAGGTTTGCAGTTTATGAAAAACATTTAAGTGTTTCTGTTACACATTTTGGTTGCCATGTTAACTTGGCTTCCATACCACTGCAACAAACCCAAAACACCTCCTTACATACTTGCTTTATGACATTTCATTAGAATGCCAATATAACAGTTTTATAGTAAATGTAGGATATGGCAGGAGACTAAAATAACACCATATTCTCTGAACACTTTAATCTGGGTTTAATATTTTAAGGTTTTTAGACATTTGTAACTTAACCTGTGGGCATAATCTAGTAGTAATAGTGCTTGAGAGGAGTTATGAGCAGTGCACACTGAGATTATACTGGATCAAATAACACAGGGGTTCCAAAGGAAACTAAATCTTTTTAAAACCCTCAAACATCAGTTTAAACTGTTAACTTTAATTTTATTTTAAATTCATGTTAGAGTAATTGCATCAAGCTGGGATTATATGCATTCTCTGATGCTGTCGTACAGGACTCCTGACTCTTTAACCCTTGCACGGCTTTGTGGTGAACATTTGCTCTCTGTACAGGAATGCCTCTGCCTCACACAGTTTGCTCCAGTTAAGGAGTATTCACTATTGGAGGCTTTGATGTACGATAACTGACTGCAAAAATGATTTCTGCATCTTGGATTTGGAGGGAACATAAGGATCAGTTACTTTGTGGGAGAGTCTCTAATAAAATAGCAAAGTCTTGATGTTAGATCATATTATAAATGAGAAGCTCATTCCCTTTCAATGTTTTAAACAATGCTTTTTTTTTAAAAAAAAGCTGTTTTTCTAGGAAGAATGACAAGAGCACAGACTCAAGTGTTTTATGGTGATGACTGCCTCCATTAATGGGTGCTCATGAGGGATCCCATAAAGGGGCCCACAATTCAGAAAGACTTTCAGAAACTCACAGGGAGTTAGAGTTAACCGATAGGTCAAGTAAGGGCCTCAAAACAACCTTTCAGGAAGATAGGTTTATTACCTTTGCTTTACAAATGAGGAAGCTCAGGCACAGAAATGTCCTAATGCAGAGCAATGGGAAGTTAAGCTTGGTGTGTGAGCAACCTGAATGTCATTCAGGTGCCAAAGAGAGAGAAGAGGCCGTAGCAGGAAAAGCAACTAACAGGCTGCATAAAAGAGAATTGATAGTGCTAGGCTGTGACCTTGGACCTGCAGCCTTAGCCTGCTTGGCACAGCCAGTCTGCCACCACCTCAGCTGAGCCTTATAGTTTCGTAGTTTCATAATTGTTGGGGTCAAAAGAGACTTCAAAAGATCATTGAGTCCAACCCCCTGCCCTGGGCAGGAAAGACCACTGGGGTCATATGACCCCATCCAGGTGCTTGTCCAGTCTCCTCTTAAAAACCCCCAAGGTAGGGGAGAGCACCACCTCCCTTGGGAGCCCATTCCAGATTCTGGCAACCCTTACTGTAAAGACGTTCTTCCTGCTGTCCAGCCTAAATCTGCTCTCTCAGTTTGTGGCTGTTGTTCCTGGTTATTCCAAAGGGTGCCCTGGTAAACAGAGCATCTCCAATTTCTTGCTGCCCCCCCCCCCCCCCCCCCAATCCCCTGATGAATTTGTAAATGGCCACAAGATCCCCTCTCAGCCTTCTCTTGCAGAAGCTGAAGAGATCCAGGTCCCTCAGTCTCTCCTCACAGGGCCTTTCCTGCAGGCCCCTAACCATACGAGTGGACTTCCTCTGGACCCTCTCAAGGTTATTCACATCCCTCTTGCAGTGAGGTGCCCAGAACTGGATGCAATACTCCAACTGCAGCCTGACCAATGCAGCATAGAGGGGAAGTATCACCTCCCTGGACCTGGTCATGAAGCACCTGCTAATGCATGATAGTGTGTGGTTAGCTTTACTGATTACTTTGTCACATTGACGAAGGGTGGACATAGGTAGCCAGAACCTGATATCTGGCCCTAGCTACCTGCCCGCACCCTGCAACCAGAATGGCCAGATATCCGGGGTCAGTCAACCCTTTATCCCTTCCAATAAAAGGCCCTGACCTGGAAGAGGAAGTGTCTGGGCAACAAGATTAACTTTGTATTCAGGTTGCCTTACCCTTATCTGGTGTCTCTACTGGTCCTCTGTTGGATTCTCTGGCTCCCTGACCAGCTTGTCCATGGACCCCGAGTTTGGTCTGATCCTTTGGCTCCTTAATCCATCTCTGGTTTGATCTGGCTGACCTCCTGACCCTGTGCTGTGCCTGACCCTCTGGATCTCTGACTCAGTTCCCCAGACAGATCTTCTGGCCTCCTGGCTCCCCAACACTCAGACTTTGCACACCACCCTTGGATCTTAGTTGCTTCTTCTGACCCTGGGGAACCCCTAGACCTGGCCACCCATGACATGGCATGACATACAGGGCTGCCCCACTCCTCCCCACCCAGTTGAATGAATGCTTCCTAAGCAGAATGCCATTTTAATAGGATCTGAATCCAGAGAGATGGGAAGACATTGAATTTACAAATGATTATAGGAATAATTTGATTTGTGTTCAGAGAAAAAAAGAAAAAATGAAGATGGGGCTATACAGGGGAATTGAAGCTTCAGGAGAGAGAGAGCACTAATGAGCTAGAGCTAATACTCAATATATTCTTGCTGGTCCCCTGGAACTGCTGAGCACTATGATACTGAGAACACTTCTGACCTAGTCCTACTCCTGCTAGATACCAAGCAGCACTTGCAATGTGCTGAATGCCTTCAACTCCAGCCGATGCCAAAGGGAGGTGGGGATGCTGAGGCACCATATAGTTCAATCCTTGGCCATACTTCATTGTTGGAACCAGAATTTGGCCCAATTCTTTTACCAAAAGAGGAATTTGTGCATGAAATACACTTTTCAGAAAAGCAGCATAAACTACTATTAAAAGATCTGAAAAAGTCTTAGGTAAATAGCTGGTTTTCAAAATTAGAGATAGAGAGACTGTTATAAATGCATATTTAACTGATCTGATAGCTGACTTCTATACTTATTCTGGAAAGCCAGTTACATTTTTTAACATCATAATGTGTCTGTGAAAGACTGAGAGTAAATCATATTTTCCTGCTATGTAGGAATTAAATTCTCCACAGAGCAGCTGAAGCTATTGATATTGGAGAACATTTGGCATGGAGACTTCAGCTTAAATGATATGCAAAATATATTTTGCATTTTAATAACCCAGGAATAAATGATGCCTCGGTTCTTCATGTGACTGGCAAGCTGAGCGCTCTCCCATTTGGTCTTCATCACACAGCATTCCTTTCCCTTCCATATTCTTATGTTTGCAGCTTCTCTTAATTATATATTGTTGCATATATTGTCCTTGTATGTATTCATGTTTATTATCATGGAGTCTACAAGGCCTGGTGTGCTAGACAGTGGGAAAACACACATAAAGAGACAGCATCTGTCTCCAAGAGCTTCCAGTCTAAATAGAACAGACAGAAAAAGGATGGGAAGGAAAGTGTCTTGCCCCAAACCACACAGCAGATTGACAGACAGAGATGGGCGGGGTGAGTACTGAAGTCATTGGGCATTTGCCACTTGATGACAGAGCCAGGTTTCACCCCAGATCACTTGGCTCCTTAGCCTGTGGATTATGCTATTTCTACATTGTGTTTTCTGCAGGTTATCTATAGTAAGTTTGTTCTGAAACGTAATGACTTTCAGTGGGACTCCACATATCCATAGAGATCTACCCGCATGGATCCACTTGGTCTCAGATTCCTCAAGGAGACATTTAAGTGCCCTCTGGGTCAGGCAACAGGTGAGTAGAGTTTTGAGAATCTACGTTAGCCTATGAGACCTGAAGTATCAGGGAAGCCCCTAAGCCCCTTTCCAGATCCAGCCCTCTCTCTTTTGTCCCTTTTCCCTGACAGTTTTTAAGATACAGGAAAATAACACATTTCCTAATGGAAAAGTCAGAGCATGTCATTAAAAAAAGCCTGTCAGTAGCAGCTAAAGGTGTGTAAGCAATACTTACCCTGTGCTGTTTCAGATCTTAGTAATGCTTAATAATGCCATTAATCCAAGCAAGAAAAACACAGAACCCAAGTCTTGCCAAATAAAAACTATGTATTTTTTCCTACTAATTCACTGTGTTTGCCTACATTGTGGCTTTATAAACCTCAATCATTTTACAGTGTGTGCAGAGGTGCTGTACAGCAGCAGCTGCTCCCAGAGTGCTCTGCCGATGGAGAAGAGAGGCAGGCTGAATTTCTCTAAGAAACCCTCCTCCTGAAGGTACAGTGCTTTCCACCACCAGCCATTGCAGAACAGGAAGGAGCTATGACTCTGCTCTCTCCCAGTCAGCTTTAGGTGCCTTGCAACCTTGGCTGCCTAGCAATTCCTTTGGTGTGTAGATTTAGGAAGTAAATACCTAGCACTAGGATTCTTCCTATACCAGTTGCTTGGTGAAATTGTCCTCACAATTTTGTCACTGTTTCCACCACAAATTACTTCCAAAGGGAGCCAGAATTTGGCCTTCCAGTTGTATACTACAGAGAGACATAGACCTTGCATACCTCTTGAGCTGAGATAAAGTAGCTCCATGAAGCCCATGAATTCCCTTAGACCTCACTCAGCACAGAAACAAGTTCCCCACTTATGCCTCACTTTAGTACTTCAAGACACCTTAGAATGGAAAAGCTATAGAAGAGGTGGGATGAGTTAGGGAACAGCTAGGGCAGCACTATACCTCAGAAAGTCTTCATCCTTGCAAGGGCCAATATCAGGTAATACATGAGAATAAATAAAAAAAAAGCATCCCTTATGGTCAAACCAGCCCCATAAGTGGTCCAGAATTTGGCAGGGACAAGCTCCTGACCTTCCCTGAGTTGGACAAAATCTGCATATGCCTGACAATGCTGTACATGGATGATGTTATGCATCATACTGTACAACAAGCTCAATTTCTTCTGTGAGCACCATTTGAATGTGAGACTATATTATGCATTCCCTGTCCTTCTTGCCTCAAGCAAGACTGGAATTCCTAGAGGTGATCATAGAAAGCGAACAATGCAAAGCTGTTAAGGACAGCTAACCTCGAACAACTTTTTCCTGACAATGCAATCCTAAAGCATTGCACAACCCCTTCATGAACAATTTTCCAACCTGGACTTGAGATGACAGATAACCAAGTAATGGATGTTCTTATGGGACAGGGGAGCTTTGATGGCATGATGGTGCCTTAGAAGCTGACCAGGGGAGTCACATGACAGAAAGGAATAGAAGTAATAAGAAAACAAAATCTTCTTTTAGTAGCGTTTTCTCTTTGACCAGACAAAGAAGGCTGGACTGGGCAACAAGAAAAGAAGTGGGCTTTGGAACCTGCAAGCGCTGCAAAAGGCTCCCTGAGTGCAAAGGACACTGGAAAGAGAATGTTTTGTATGAACGGTCAGTTATTTTTATGTATATCTCTATATCTCTATGCAAATCTATGTCTCTTTTTCTATGAGTGAAGTGTGCATGTGCATGTTCAGAAACTCCCTTGCAGAGTCTTTGCTTACTATTACATGATTCCTGATGAGGGAACTAGTGAAGCAGCAGGACAACCACTCGAATAGAGCCCTGAGAGCGTACGGCACCTGCTTGACAAGGGTTGGGAGAGCCAACGCTAGCTTCAGAGCAAAGGAAATCAGACTGAACTCTCAATGCCAAGTGGGTGTTGAGGCAAACTCAAGATGTGAGTCACCCATTTTGTGACCAACTCAAGATGTAAAACACCTGTTGTATGACCATCCCATGGCACACAAGTGTCTGAAGTCATGCAGGAGCTTCTTCACCAGCAACCAACCTCTCAATGCCACACCCAATGGGACATGACTACAGATGTGGAACAAAAGGCTAAAGAGAAAACCCGACAGCAAAGAAAGGGGCATTCCAGCTGTCGAGTCTTTACCACAATAGGCTGGCAAATCATGGCAAAAGTAATCATGTCTCAACTGCCCGTGTACTGGAATTGGACACTCCAAGGAACTACTGAAGAAGTTTGGCTGTACCATTGGTTCAACCACCTGTGACTGTGGCACAGAGCCTCAGATTACACAACACCTACTGCAATGCCTGCTGCTTGAAGGCACATGTATAATGGAAGATCTTGCAAAGCACTAAACAAGCATAAGCATGTAACAAAATGGTCAAATGTGATGGAGAGACATGAGAAGAAGAAAAAGTACATAGGGTCTGTGCCAGGAGTGTTCATAGAGGCTCTGAGTCAGAGACACAGTACTTAAACTCTTCCAGCCCTAGCTAGCCAAGAGTGCATGAGACATGAGACTCGAGTCCAGTATAGATATCTGGTCCAGCAAGAGGGATTAATCAGGGTTGCAACAGGTGGCAAAGGGATGAATCTACCACAAGTTATTTTTCTCTCACTGAGCACCATAAAAAAGTCCCATCATTTAATGTCCTTTCCTTTGCCATGGAAGATAGCAAAGCCACAGCCATGTGCATTTTCCCTTTTAAAGAATGAATCCTGCACATGCTGAACTCACTGATTAGCTTTGTTTTCATGCTAAATTAATGGTGGCAGTAATTCCTGCCAAGAACAAAACCCCTTCAAATGATTCATCTTTAATGAAAGTTGAAAGACCTCTTTAAGTTCGCATAGTGTTAGGAAAAAGCACAGTCAACAGAAATCAGTGAGTCATAACATCAAACTTATACTCAATAAATACATAAATTTGATGGTCTCAGGCCAGTTCTGACCAGACACGGCTATGCTTTGCAAAGACTACACCCTTGGTTATTGATACTCATTGGCAAGTCTGTTGGCAGCCTGACCAGACAAGCCAAGGACTGAATGGACAAGGGAACACGCTATTTTATTTGCATCCTTCAGTTCAGGATGGAAGACATAAGCAGTATGGGGAAGCCATTCATTGGAAAAATAGCACAAGATGAGTGTTGTGGTCATGAGATGTGGGAACAAAGGATAGTTGCCTTGGTTCTTCGTTAGTAAGCCAAGCAAAGTCAGCCATGAGTTAGCAATGAGAATTTAAAGAACAAAAAGTAAAATAATGAAAAGCCTATTTTGGCTAATTTCTGTACTTTATTTGTTTTCTTTGGACCAGATTAACCCTTCCATGCATATCCCAGACTCTCAGAATACTCTTCAGCTATATGGAATTCAAGTCCAACATGAACTGAGTGATTGTCTCATTGAACCACTGAGATTTGTGGAAAACTCTGTCTCAAAAGACTGGCTGCCTGCAAACCAACAGTGATATTTAAGTTGCTTTGATCTTACTTGTGACCTCTTGTTACTCACTTTTTAGAGCATTTTGGGAGCAGAATTTTGTTTGCAAGAAAATCTGTGGAAGGGAAAAATGTATATATGCATAAATATATATTCCTGTTAATATTTGCATCAGAAAGGATAACATGATCATTCTGAACTCTCCAAATAGAGTTTATGCAGTTTGAGCATAGAGCAATACCATATTATTTAGAGGTCCAATAACAGTGTAAATAGCAAATTATGAGCAAATACTAAGAGCAATCTTCACTGCTAGTAGCTTGTAAGCAATCCACTGGCTGAAATACATTTGCATAAACCATTCATCAAATAATTTAAAATAGAACCAAGCAGAAATGAGCTTAGTGCAAGGTTAATCCACTGAAATGGTCTGATCTGTGTTATACAGGAGATCTAATGGTCATATCTGCCCTACAAAGCTAAAATACGTAAGTCCAAATAATTAAAAAAAAACCCCAACCATGTAATTCTGTAGCTAATTCATTAGCCAGTAAAAGGTATATTTGTCAGATACATTGTTCTCTATAAATTCACCTAAGTCTGCTCACAACTGACCTAAACACATATTTCAAAGAGTACAAAGGAAGTGAGAAAGAAAGATTCAAAGTTGCATAATCAGATCTTTATTTAGATAGCTTTGCTGTGGGAAAAAATAGAATTAAAAAGACTATGCCAAAACTAGTGAAGGGGGGAAGGCATCCACAGTTCTATCAGACAGTGGTCAAAAGAAGACAAAATGTTACTCCCTTCAAGAAGCTAATGAAAAACATACAAAACTAAGCCACAGCTAAATACATCTGAACCTCAGGCATCCTAGTTGGCTGGGAGGCTCCAGGAATGGCTGGCCTTGTGATTAGAACAAGCCCTGTGCTGCTCAATGTGGACATTCAAGAAGATCCATGCATTGCTGAAAGATGCTACAGGATCCCAAATGGAAATACAACCAGTCTAGAAACACAAGTCTGGAGAGTATTGTGGTCTCTATCTTGATTTCAAGAAAAGAGACAGAGTCTCAATCTGCCAGCACCAAGAAAGTTGCACCATTTTGATAGGTAACAATCGTGTTGATTCTCCTGCATAGAGTAAACCCAGTGCATATGGTCACACAAGCCAGAGAAGACGAGCAAGAGGAAGCTGAAAGAGACTAAAGGCCTAATTCAAGAGGGAATAAATCCAGCTGCTCTGTAAACAGCAAACAGCATGTGCTGTGGTGTGCAAGGACAGGATCGATCTATTTGGGGACACTTTGGCCTCAACAAAATTGTTTAAGTAAATTAAATTGGAAAAACAGGCTGAGCACTTGGGTGCTTAACCACCCAGGCCTTCTCTGGGTGTCGCTGTCCTTCACTATGTCTACTTGCTTATATAAATGAGGGAGGCAAGGAACTGTAACTGCAAACATTGTGGTCCTTCCTCCAACTCGTGAACACAATTTTTTGGTATTTGTACAATTGTACAAGGTATGACCTCATCTGGAATATCATGCACTGTTCTGGTATCAGGGGAATGGCTGGGATGTAGGCAGTCAGGGCTTGGCCTCAAGGGTCAGGAACAGGCAAGGTTGGGGAGGCAAGGGTCCAGACTGGATCTGGGAGTCGGGGGATCAGGAGCAGGCAGGTCACAAGGGACTGGTCTATAAAAGATTGTGGCATAGGCAGTCACCCTGGGTTGAAACACAGGCCAGTCAGCAGAAACAGGGGGCAGGGATCCAAACCAGCATTACTAGCCAGGCGGTCTGGAGCAGGCAGCTGTAATTGTACAGGGACTGGAAGGTTAGCGATCATCCACCTAAGCCCCAAGTCAGGAGTTGGCTATCAGAAGTCAGGGGTGTGGAGTACAAGGGGTCCAAAAGCTGGCGAGGCAGTCTGGAACCAAGAATAGACACCAGGATGAAGGCAGGAAGCAGAACTAAGGGCAAATGAAACCACGAACGAACAAACAAACAGGGCCGAGGAAACCAGAAACAGAGCAGGAAGCCCAGGGCTAGATAGGGAGGTCTGGCTTGTTGAGTAGCTTGCTGGCACTGAAAGGACTGCGTCTTAAAAGCAGGCAGGCATGCCCAGTAAGCAGCTGTGGCCAGGTGGGGGCACTGAGAACAGTGGCAACTGGATAAACTCAGATGACTAAGGCAGTTTGTGGCAATATGATTAACCTGATAACCTGGCCCTTGATATGTGGTCACTCACATTAAAAAAGATTATTTTCCAACCAGAGAAGGAGCAAAGGAGGACTGGAGATTAAAAGAATTGGAGCTGGGTTAGCCTAGCAAAATGATGGCTGAGAAGGGGTGTAACTGCTCCTTATAAATACATTGGTGGGAATGAGAAAAGCTATTTAAGCTACAGAATAATGTTAGCATAAGAACAAAAAAGGTATAAACTAGTTATTTAGGCTAATTTTTCTAAGCATCAGAATGGTAAGGATTTGAAACAGACTTCCTACAGTAGTATGGGGGGTGGGGGGTGTCAAAAACCAACCACTCAAAAAAACTCATTTTAAGACAGAGCTTGGCAAGTTATGCATACTACAAAGTGAGTCTGTGTAGCAGCAGGTGACTGGTTTTAAATACTTAGCAAGGGGCTTATAACCCAGTGTTCCTAATTGCTACTGTTTTGACCACATTCTGCCAATGCCTATAACTACTTGGCTCAATTTAGTTCTGCTCACAGATGACCTGGATACTTCCTTCAAAGAGCATTGAGGATGTGAGAAAGATTAAAAGATGCAGGATAATTCTTTTAGATAGCTTTGCAATGGGAAAATGGAATTGAAAGGACTCTGAGGACAGCTCTGAGAGCTGTACTGAGCACCCTCATTCTGGAAAGCATCATAGCAAAGCCATTGGTGTCTCCTGGAATATTTGTAATGCATCCGCCTAAACTGGACACACACATTAATTTTACTGCCTTTAATAACTGATAACACCTATACACTGACTTAGTCCATATCACCCTACTTTTCTCAACATTTCCCCCCACACTTTTCTTGACCCCCCTCAAAATACACTCCCAAAACTCCCACCCCAAAGTTGTTATTATCATTACATCACCTGGGGTCATCCAGATGCTTTACCTTCTAAGCAAATGCAACATGGGCCTGTTTCCTAAGTGGCCCACAAAGGGAAGCATAGTTCTAGTTCATCCTTGCTCCTCTTCACCCCACCGCATATAAGACAGTAAATGCTGAGCAGCTGACTAGCAGTTAGGGGCAGCCACAGCATGTGGTATAAAGAAGTAAGAGTGCACCCCTTGACTTTGCCCTTAGGATCTCTGACTTATGTCATCTCTCTTGGGTAGACTAGTACATTTTTGACACCAGAAAAAACAAAGTCATGGAATGAGTGTTAAACTGTGTGTATTTGAGGAGCTCAGATGGGATGGCAGTTTGAACTGGGGTTTTCTACAATCCAGATGATCAGAATCTCCATCCTAAGCCCTTATGTGATGAACGCTTTATTGAAACTGGTATGTTTCTGATAAAAATTTCAGTTTTGACAGACTGACATTTTCCAACAAAAATATTTCATCATAAAATTCCTGATCCCTGGTATAATTTAAAGCTAAACCAACCTGCTGTCTAGACAAGCAGTAAATACTGTACTAGCTGGGAGAAGAATTGTTCGAAGTCACAAGAGAAATGGACTCCTGGAAGTTAATTTATCCTCCAGGATATGTGGTACTGAATGTCAATACAGCCCCCACTTGTTATGCAAATGGGTATAGCCACATTTTACAGATAGGAAAGTGGAAGCAGAGAAATATTAGTGACTTACCCAAGAGTATTGCAGGGTTCAATAATGGATCCATAGCTTAAATCCAAAACTCCTAACTCACAGCAAAATGTCACCTCCCTCTCTCAGAAAGAGTAGTACATTTTAGTCATGTGTATTTGCCACCTCTTTCATAGAGTCATAGAAAAATAGGGCTGGAAGGGACTTCCAGGGGTCATCTAGTTCAACTGCTTGCTTGAGGCAGGATCATCCCTATCCAAACCATTCCATATAAATCCTTGTCTAACTTATTCCTAAAACTATACCACCCTGTCACAAAATGACAAGGCATAGCATGCTAACCTGCCAGAGGTAAAGCAGTGGGATGATGGTGGTCAGTGGCTTGCAGGAGTTGTTTAAATATGCTTGAGAGATCCAAAGAAGAGGGCCACACCTCTAACTACAGGAGAAGGCAAACTCCCCAGCCCCCACTACATAATAGTTTGAGACCCTTTATTCATCGTTTTCCTCATAGGATTTTTGCTGTTTCCTGCTCAAAGTTCTCTGAATACCCTTTATTACAGGAAAACACAGCAGAAATATACATGTTGGAGGTTTCTCACCTCTGTGCCCTTTTCTCTTTGTAATAGTCCTCTTTTCCCATCATCTTCTCATTTTTCAGGACCTTACCTTATTTCCTTTGGCTCCTTTAGCTAGTATTTCCGTGTTAGCCTTCCTCTTCTTTAATGTTATGGGCTAAATTTCCCTTTTCTTTTTGGAGCTCTCTTTTTTCCTGTTTCCCACATCATTTTTTGTGCTTTAGTTTTTTCACCAATACTCAGTGAAGACAAACAGAGTCCATGTAAAAACACCTGCTGCCAGTACAAATTGTCTGGACTGTGACTTAGAATGAGGCCCATAACTTTCCTCTAGATCTTGGCAAAAAACACATTAGCTAAATTCCACATTTTTTAGTTTCAAATTTTCTTTTGCAAGTAATTATAGCCTAATATGGCTAGCAATGCCAATCATCTTCCTTTATATCCCAATTTTGATTTATTTGTGGCCAGTATCCTCTGTGTTTACCTCCTGTTTTCTGATCTCTCCTCTCATGGTTAATACCAAATTAAGACTATATCAGCCTTTCATGTTTCCTTCATCTTGCAAGAAGAAAAGCACTTTGTGTGAAAGGTAAAACTTTATTTTGTGGTGGTTCTGAAGACTCGTTTTTCCCAGAGTCTTTTCAGTCTTAATCCACCCCAATAAAGACTAAATTCAAGGTCAGTATAGAAGAATGGACACATCCTGTTTTGAGTCACTGCCTAGGGACCTATAGCAACCCTCACTGAAATCAATGAGCATCTTCCTAGGGAAGGTCTCAGAATGAAAGGGACTTTAGTAACATATTTACATGACATTTCTGTTTGATTTACTAAATAAAAAAAACAATAAATACAATGAACAGAATTTTTAAAAAATCCATAACATTGATGTTCTGGTATCATTTACAGTCCGTGTAATGGAAAATCAGTTGTACTCCGATTACATTAGGCATTCTTCTTTTCACTTCATTAATGAAGAATATCTCCAGTAAAACTAGTTATCTTACTTAGTCTTGACTTTGCATTTGGTCTGTAGAAAAACTAACATCATTATAGAAACCACAAGGACTCCTGATACATTTTCTCACAAAGCATCTACACTGAGAGCTGGCTTTGAGGAAACTAAACATGGAATTCAAGTGAGAAGACCAAAATATGGAGCATAACTCATCCATGCAAAATCATTAACCCCAGGAGGCAATTATTCATGCTAGAACAGTGTGTTTAAAGAAAAAAATATGAGGGTAAAAGAGTCATATAGTGATATTAATAAAAAAAATCTGGCTTTTAAACTAAGAATGCAGCCCAAGAAGTGCAGAATGCATGTTTGAAATGGAGTAGAGATTTGAAATATGAGTGATTTGAACGGCGATGACATTCGTTTATCAAATATTGTCTAGAGACACATGAAACTAATAGTTCTCTGACCAGCAGGTGGCGAGTTTTCTTCAGGATTGTGTCTGTAGACAAGATTTTATGATCCCATGCTATCCTGTAATGTTCAGGCTGTAATATTCTTACAATTTTGCACGCAAAACCTATCTTAAAATAACCTTGAGGGTCTGACCTTAAACCACAAATAGCAGGAAATTCTTGGTGAGGGTTGAAACTCTGTTGTTACTTAACCTTCCCCTTGGGCCCACATATTAAAGCCTATTTGGTATTTAAGATCACCTGATGGCAAGAGGTACCCCTCTCCTAGCTGACCTTTATCTGCAACTCTTCAGTATAACTGGGTATGTTAGAAAATCATCTTTCTTATGCAATTCACCACTTCCTTTGTGATTGTGAGTTTTAGCTGATCTACTGGCTTTATTTCCACGTAGTTTTCAATAGGAATTTGTTTCCTTTTATAAAGTTAAAGCTAAAAAAAGTTTAAAACTGTCATTTGTGTCTACAGAGGAGATATATATTTAGAATATGATAAAAACAGGAAAGACATTGTGGGTAACTATGTATTTAATTAAAATAGTTATTCCTCTCCCCTGTCCCTCAACAACCTTCCTTCATTTGGGGAAGTTTCAAATAATGAAATATTTGCCCTGGTCATCATAATGATGTCCTTGAGTGAGTCCAGTGAATTAAGTAAATGTAATCAATACTAATAGATATTTATTAATAGCAGTAACACTTTATGTTATTTTAGCACCTTTCCACTAAGTACAAACATACGAACTGGATCTGCAGCAAAGGTATACACCAGTGGTTGGATACTACTGCCATTGAGATCAATAGCAAAACTCACATGGAAGAAGGATTGAATCCCAGAACTGATACAGTCATACAGATGAGTCAACAGCTTCCCTAAGTGAGAGAACAGCAGGGGACAGGACTGATCCTCAAAAACATGGTCACTGTGTTATGGGAGGAAAGAGATCGTGGCAGATGTCAGAGGATCAGAGAGAGATGACAGCATGGTAAAAACTGCCATATTCACATTATAGATTAGACCCATCCTACTACCAGTAGATCTGCACTGCTGATCAAGTATAGCTTCATAGCTGCTGCCACGGTATGCGAAGTGGCACTGTTCCCTGTCCTGGTCATGAAGGACTGATGATATATTTGTGCAAGCCAGGAAAATCTGGCTCCAGTGCATGGTGTCTTTTGGTCCTGTGATGGAACAAGTGTGATGACTTCTAAGATTAGCAGTTATTACAAGCCAGTTGACACAGTGGTAAGTAACAAATCTCCAATCTGTGTCCCTCTCATACATTGGCTTCCCATTAAATACTGATTGAAGGTCTCACTCCTTAGCTTCAGGGACCTGGACTGGGGCCTGGGATACACACAAGGCTGTCTATATTTCCAGGATGATTACAGCAGTGACAATTCTACTTGTCAGACATAATTAAACTTTCTCTCATCAGGGTAAAACTCACCTATACAGGAGACAAAGCATGCTCAGGGACTGGTGTAACATTGGAACATACCCATGTTCCCCAAAGACATATCCACGTACTGCAAAGGGTCCATGGCAAACTTCATTGCCTTTGGTTCTAAGTACAAGGGACACTTCTTCAACCCACCCTCTCTAGTATAAACATATAGCAGCATATACATTAAATAATACCCTATTCAGACAATCTTAGCAAAGCAGAACCTTAAACTATATATACCATCACCCTGCTGGGAAAAAGATGAAAGAGAGAACAAACCGTATGTGACAGATGTTAGTCAAATCCTTCAATGCGCTGTTGGAAGGTGCTTACTGCGGTGACAAAGGAAACTTAAGAACTCAGATAAACAGAATGGAATAGATACACTTGGGGTCTTGTTACCACTTCTAACTCCAACAGGGACTAGGCACAGGTGGGAAGTTAAAGCTATGGAGTTGCTTAGTATGGACAAGGCCTTATATAAATTTATCATACACACAGACGTTGTTCCAAATAGATCTCCTTGGTGCAGGAGTGGTTTTATTTAGTCAGACCAGCTTTCAGAGTATTCCTGTGGTATAGGTACATCTGATATTGCTCATTTGTAGGAAAAAGATAAATCATGGTAAAAATATAGTAAAATCTAAATCCAAATGTATATGAAGTCAAGAGGTGAGTTTCCTCACATTGCAGTGGGAACATTATTGACTCCAAATCACCTTCTTGAGATCACAGTAAGTGAATGCTATAACCAGAAAAGGAACACTACAATCCTGATTCTTATTCCCTTTTTAGTGACTAGATTGCAGGCAAATCCTGCCTTTAATCCCAAAGAATTCCAAAATCCACTATTAATTATTCATCACGATATTAGTGCTTTGCAGTACAGATGCTGTCCTGCATTTTTCTATTCCATATTATATGCAAGCACAAACTAAGATATATTATCTTCCTTGAACAAATAGAACTAACCCATAAGTGTGTGTATGTGCATGTACACATAGTGTTCTATAGTATATAGCTCTGTATTCTGTGTTTATCTCTGCATACATACAGAAGCAGTAACTATGTCATCAGCTGAAGAGCCATGTGATAAATTGCAAGTGTTATGCCCCTTTGATACACTCGCCCACATTCTTTTCCTTTTCTCAAGGCTCTCCTCTCCGCGTTCCAATCCCCTGAATGTCAGAAGTCTGCCAATTTTTTCAAAGTACACCCATTGAAGAAACATTTCTTTCTTGGCCTGCTGTGAATATTTTCAACCCTCTCATGTGCCAGCAACACGCCCCAAAGAAAGCATTACCATGACCCACCACCCAGGATAGACAGTAGTGAAATGGCACTATGGTGTTTCAAGACTTGTAAAATAAATGTGTTAAACCACTACAGAAGGTAGAATAGGTACTACACACAGAATCCATGTGAATGGTGTGTGATATCAAAGCATCACCGGCATTTAATTCACTCCATTCTTTGCCCCAGATGCCCATCCCAACTCATGCCTCTAAAATCTTCATGTTATGCCAAGCTAGTTACACCATTGCATCAACATGGAAATGACATAGGTGCACATGGGACATACATGAAGCACTTCAGCTGCCTTTGTATTAAGGATTTTTTTTTAAGCTGGTTTTTGACCTGATAGACTATAATGGTTCCAGAGGAACCATTGAGCAATTACAATCCATCATATAAATGAATACTTAGGGACACCTAAATCCAAAGATTATTTGACTGCTATACATACACTGTACACTAAGGGGACTATAGTATAGACCCCTAAAATCTGCAGCCTAAACACCTGCATACTTATGAAATTGTTGATAGATGTTAGTGCATGCACAACATTCCTCCATTGAACAAAAAGACCAGGTCATTTTTAACCCAAACACCCCGGGGCATCGCTCCATATTGTAGATCAGTTACCAACAAATTATCAGTTTAGCAAAGAAAGCAGTTTAGCAAGATAAAAGTTATTTTCATGTGACCAGTCCTGATTGTGGACTCTGGATTCGATATAACCTGATGACTTTTCATGTGTTATTAATTACTGTGCAGTACATTCGTTTAATGTCTGTGGCAGATACCATAAAACTGAACAGAAATCAGGGTTATAAAATGCAAAAAAAAAAAAAAAAAAAAAAAAAAGTTCTCCAAACTCTGCATTTGCTTCCTTTTCTTTGCGCTCTCGTAATGTAAAAACAGATAAATGGTTTCCTCTTTCAAATACAACAAAAAGGACTGACTCCCTGGAGGAGCCCCAGGATGCCAAGTTTGGAGCCTGGATTGAATTTTATGATCACTGTAAAAACTCTTGAAAATAGGAAATTATAATGGAAATGCTGACTCTCACTGGAGCAGCCTGAGCTGCATCCACAGGGCAGCAATGGTGGGCGAAAGGGGCTGGAGTTGAAAATGGAATAATTTATTTACACCATGGAAGTCACCCTAGTTTGCAAACAAGCCAGCACTTAATTTATCGCTATGTAAAGACTTTTGTGCTGTTTTAATGAAACGTGCTCTCTCAGCCTATGCATGTTCTGCATCTGTTGTGTGAGTGGGACTGAAATGTAAAGAGGAAGTTGGCAGGGATCTGTCTCTTTGGGGTGATTTGTGCAAGAAGAGGACGGGTCTGCATATCATACCATCGGGTTTTCAAGCAGACACCCGCTGACTTTAATAGGCAAATACTTAGGAGCTGAAGCCACGTTGTTAATTCGGTAGTCAAAGGACAGCAATCTATTTTAAGCCATGGGTGAAACCTCAGTAGTGGACTAAAACACGTTTCCTAGGCTTTCAGACACGATCGTGACGCGGGGAGGTTTTGCTGCTCTGTTTGGCAACCCCGGAGCAAGCTGGCAATTAGCAACGTTTTAACCAAGAAGGGCACCACATCTGAAAAACCGATTTCTAGATATGTTTTGCTGATTTGCTTATCCTGAATGGTTTTCAGCCGGGATTGCCCCAGCCTGTCTGCTTTCAGCTGGGGGGGGGGGGGAAGGGGGGACACAAATAAGACGATCAGCAAGTGACAACTGTAACGAGTGTGTTGAACGGGACTTAATTTATTTATTTTTTTAAAGCAGAATTTAAAAATCATCAGTCGAGATTTACGAAGAGGGCAGTGCGGAGGGTCTCAACACTCCCGGCCCGCTTTTGCTTTCAGTTCCCCCACCCCGGGGGTTAATCCGGAGTCACTCCACGCGCAGTTTAGAGAGAAGTCGCTCGCAGGGCGCGGGGACGGCGGGCGTGTCGCCGGGGCTGGGTCCAGCCGCTGAGTGCCGCACAGCCCAGACGGGAAGGGAGCAGGGGAGGCAGAAAGCCCGCCTGGCCCTGCAGCTCTGCCTGGCTCAGCACCACGGGCGGCCGCAGGGTCATCGGGGCAAGCTGAGCCCCATGCCCGGTGCCCGGTGCCCCGCGCACAGCGCAGCCCCGACGGGAAGGCAGCCTCTGCCTCTGCCCCGCTGACACGTCTAGCAAGGGCTTGGAGCTCCGAGGCACTTGAGCCTTTTTTTTGTCTCCCCTTCCTTGTACCTTTCCAGCCATGAATCAGCCCATTGCCCAGCCCTTGCAGGCTGCAAAGTCCAGGGCTGGGGAAAGTCTAAACGCTTCTGGGCAAAAAAAACAACAAACCAAAACACCACACCGGAGAGGTTCACTCATCTCCCCCCAGGCTGTCCTCCCAGGGTCTGGAGCTGGGATGCTCCTTGCTCTAACGAGCCCTGCACTAAGACACCCATCCAGCCCAGCCTGGAGCGCAGCCTTCAGCAGCCCCGATGACCCTATCATCCCTGCTGGCTCTGATGCTGAAAAGAAGGAAAAAAAATGTAAAAGGGCTGAAAGTTTCTCCCGATGAAAGCACTGGAAATGGATCAGCAAGGTTTGATCCTGGGAGTCCTTTGTCACGGGAGGCTTTCAGTGAAGCCCAGAGGAGTTTTGCTTGCAAATGACTCCAGGATCGGGCCCGGAATCGTTATTTTGCCCCGATCCAGTGGGTGCAGGCTCATCCCTGGGTAAAGGAGGGAAACACGGGGAAAGCACTGCCCCTAAATGCACACAGCAGGTCGCCTGTGCCCTGGCTCCCTCGGCGGTATCACAGCCCCTGGTAGCAGCGGCCGGTGCGGGGCGCAGATCTGTGCTCTGTGCCTGAGCGAAGTAGAATTGCCCCAAGGCTAGCGTCTGGCTCCCAGGTGTCATGGGGAGCTACACAGCAGCACGGGACTGCTGCTGATTCCGGGTGTGCTTTCAATATATGTTTATGTACATATAGATAAGCATCACGAAAACCTACTTCAGCTCCGGGCAATTACCCAGGATTAAATCCGAAGTAGCGCCACTCCAAATTACTTCGGATTCACACCGGTCTCCGTGGAATGACAAACTGGCACTTGATGTGCGGCTTCCCAGGTGTACATCCTTTGGGAATTGACCCCTCTAGAGTCACGGGCTGGCTCGACACCGTTGTCCTGGAGTTTCCTAGGAGCAGGGAAGAATCAGAATCCGGAGCATCCCCAAGTCATTTCTAAAGGATTTTTGATTTCACTGTAGCGTCTAATTCCTGTTAACAACTCCGGGGCTGGCTTTGGAAGCAGATGATTTTTCCTTTCTTGTTTTTACGAGTCTCCTGAAATTGTAACATTCCTAATCGACAGCAGATCCTTACTTTGGAGAGGCGAGTGAGTGTATCCCCTGCATGCCAGTGTTAGTGGTGGCTTTGCATCTCGTTCCTGCGCTTATGATCCCTGCTGTTGCAAGTTGACATAATGCAAATTAAGGGATACTATAAAAAAAAAAAAAAAATGACGGGACAATAAAAGTTTTGGAGCAGCGCTCCCCGCTCATTTAAATACCAGATATTTAAACCAAATGCACGTAACAAGACAGTTAACCTGGAACTTAAGTGGAAGCACCAGCTGCTTGATCATTTCCAGTGTTTTTAACAAATACATAAATATCACCCAGCCCTAGAGAGACAGCACAGCTCCGTTAGACTGGGCGCTGCAAGGGAGTCCCTGCCACTTCTTCTAGTGTTAAACTTCCTTGTGGGTAACTTCTCCATTGCTTTCCCCTTCCAAAATGTTCTTTATTACGATAAAAGCGAGAGGCTGCCTAAGGGAACAATCTGCCTAGAGCGCTGCTTTCTTGCTTCAGTCGATGTATTTATTTATTCAGGGGGGAGGGAAGGAGGAGATCAGGTCCTGGAAATTAGCTTATGCTTTTCATCTGAACATCCGTAAACAATATTATTATTGTCATCGCCATTACTGTTCTTATTACTGGTAGTAGTAGTAGTAGTAGTACTATTACTATCATCATCATCAATAGTAGTGGTAGTCGTATTAGTAGTATTATTATTACTATCGTCATTAGTAGTAGTAGTAGTATGACTATCATCCTCAGTAGTAGTAGTGGTAGTAGTATTAATAGCATTATTACTATGATTACTATCATTCGTAGTAGTAATATTACTATTATTACTATCATCATCATCAGTAGTAGTAGTAGCAGCATTATGACTATGCTTACTATCCTCATTAATAGTAGAAGCATTATTACCATTATCATCAGCACTATTACTACCATCTTCGTCATTCTTATTGTTGTTACAAATGTTGTTATTACCGTAATCACCTTTGTTGGTATTATTGTTGTTGTTATTACCGTAATCACCATTGTTGGTATTATTGTTGTTATTACTATCGTAAGCATCATTGTTGGTATTATTGTTGTGGTTACTGTATTACTATTGCTATTATTATTACGGCTATTGTTTCTGTGATCATTCTCATAAATGTGCCCTCGGTACAACTGGCGTCTAATTTGGTTCTGCTTTTAAGATACACACGCAAGGAAGAGTGAACATCTCCGTGGGAATGGTGAAGGCTCCAGGCAGGGGATGTGTTTGGGTGGTTTGATACTCTCCTTTATGGGCTGTGTCAGCCCGACATCCTTGTGCTGAAAAATGAAATCAGAGCTGAAAGCTCTTCTTATCAGAAACCTATTCCGCCGCCGTTGGTGTTGCTATTAATATCATTATTATTTAAAGAGTTTTCTCAGGCGGTCCAAGGCACAAGGCTAGCGTTGCCGTGGGCTGCAGGGCGTCCCGGTCCGTTTCTGCAGCTGGCAGAGCCGGGGCGAGGATGTAGCAGCCCGGCTGGACCCAGCGCCGGGCGCGGGCGATGGGGAGCCCCGTGGGAGCCGAGCGGGCGCCCACGTGTCCGCTGTCCGCGCCGCCCGGGAGGTGCCCACGCTGCATTCATTGTGCTCAGTGCCCCCATCAAGCAGGCGGAGAAGCCGTCGGGCATCTTTTTCACCCAGCGGTGACAATGACGGTGACAAGGTAAGACACGAGAGCAGCGCTGATCCCTGCTCGGGGAAGCCGCCACGTCTGTCCGCACCCGTCTATTAGAGATCCTTCGGGATAATAGCCTAGACCCGGGCGATTTCCCCCACCAGGACTGTGGAAGCGTGTGAATGGATGGGTGAATAGAAAAGCAAATAAGCAGGGAGGTTACGGCCCCGGGATTCATTCCCAAACACGTCTAAGGGCTGCTTTGCTTTGTCTAGTCTCTCTACAGAGCCCGAGACGGACACTGCTAGACGGGCTATGGGGGAGCACGGGTGGGACCGGGCGGATCTCGGCCCCCGGAGAGGGGATCTCCCGTGGGGCTGGATCCGAGAGAGGAGGATCTCAGGGGGGGCTTCTTCAAAGCTGCTCAGGGGAGCCTGTCCCTGGGGCTGTATCAGGATCTGCCTCCGGCTGGGGGATAGGCAGAGAGGATCGACTTTGGGAGGCTGCATCCAGCTGGAGAGCGGGGCCGGGATTTGGAGCGGGGGCCTGGGGAGCGGATCCAGATCCCGGCCGGGATCCGGGGACTGGAGGCTGGATCCCGCCGGGAGGGGAGGGGGACTGGTCTCTGGACAGTGCGGATCCATTGGCTCCTGCCGAGGACGTGACTTCTCCCCCCCCCCCCCCCCCACACACACCCACCAGCCAGCGGGGCCTGACCCTGAGCCCACGTCCCCAGGGAGGCGAGGATGTGCTCGGGGATGCGCAGAGCCGGGCCCTGGCGGGGCTGTCCCGGGCTCCCCCCGGGCAGGTCGGTGCCCTGCAGCGGCGGGCGCCGCGGGGGCCGTGCCCGGGCGGTGAGGAGGGGGGTCCCACGCTGCCCGGCTGCAGCGCGGCCCCTCGGCCGGCACAAGGAGAGAGTTGCAAAGTTGGAGCTTCCCAGCCAGAAAGTTTGGGCCTCAGTGCGCATGCCCGGCGGCCGGGGGGAGGTGGGGGGTTGAAATAAGGAGGAGGCTGGAGGCCGGGGAGCGGTGCAGTCCGAGCCCGGCTTCTCCGGGGCGCGCCCGCCGCCCGCCGCCTCCATCCCCGCTGCACCTGGCACCTGGCTCTGCGGATCTGTGCGTGCCCGGCCAGGGCCACTCACTTAGCCCCACTTTTCCCCAGTCTCCGATTTAGCCCGGGATCTTTTACCAGCCGCCAGCGGTGGAGCACGGATCGGGACTAGGTAAATAACAGCACGGCTCCGGCTTGCTTCCCCAGGCTCTGGCGGTTGGATCCCTCCAGCCCCCCTGCCCCTGTCCCCCCGTCCCGGGCAGGGGTAGCTTTAGTTAGAAAAGTTTCTATGGATGAGGGGACGGCAAGGGGGAGCCTCCAGCCCCTGCAAGTAGCTGAGTTTTGGTGGCGGTCGTCTTTCCCTCCTGCGGTTGACATGCCGCCTGCCCCCAGCCCTGCTGCGGCTGCAGGGGGATGCGGCTGGCGCGGGGCAAGCGAGGGCGGCACGAGCCGGGCCGGGCTGTGCGGGCGGGATCCCTCCCTGCCTGCCCGCGGTGCCCCGGGCCCGGGCAAGAAGCGGCTGGGGCTGAACCCTGGCTCGGCCGAAGTTGTGTGCAGAGGGAGGCGGGCCCGGCGCCCGGGTAGTGTCCGTGCAAAGCTGAGGATTAGGGTGTCGCTGTTATTTCTGGCTTCCAAGGGGGTGGGGGGGGGGGACGACTGTAAAGGGAAGAGGAGGAGGAGGCGGGGTGGAGCTGTCAGGTGAAATAACAGCCAGGCCGGGCTGCAGGGGTAGGCCCCGGGCAGGTGCACGGTGGGGCCGGTGGGAATGGACGGGAGATGGGCGGACGGGGCCCCCTGCACTCCCGCCTCCCAGGCCGGCTGGACCGGGGGCCGGGGGCCGTGACCAGCTGCCCTCCCGCAGGCCTGCACAGGCCCTGGGCCTGCCGGCCCGCGGCTGGAGGGCGGGGGGCTGCTCTCAGCCCGGTCAGGCGTCTCCCCCAGGGCAGCCGGGTGCATTGATGGCCGGATCAGATCAGAGACTGCGGGGCCGGGGCGTGGAGCAGGGTGGGCACCCGGGGCACCGGCGCAGACCCCGTCCTCCCGTGCATTCAGGGCTTCGGGTTGCTCCGGCGGCTTGATCTGTTTTTTTTTTATTTTTGAAGACGAGAGGTGCAGGCTGCAGCCCGGCTCCGCACCGCCTGCCCGGGCGCTGCGATGCCTTGGCCTGCGCAGCTCCCCTCGGGCCCCCTTGCCCCGGCTCTTCCCGGCGGGTCCGGCCCCTGCGATGGAGAAGGCTGCTCTGCCTGCCTGAGCCCGGCCATCTGCAGCGGCTCGGATTAGCTGCGGAGGCTGCCGCCCGCCGCTGGTGGTCCGCGGGGCTTGTCACCACTGATTTGGTGGGCAAATGCCAAGGCTGACTTTTCCAAAGCTTAGCGGAGATGTTCGCGGTGCGGGAGGCCCTGCAGCCCTCCTGCGCGGGGGCAGCTCCGTCAGAGCCCACCAAGCCCCCCTCGGGCTGGATGCTGCCCGCTGCCTTCATGCTCTGCGGACCTTGAGCCCCACGCGAGGCCGGGCCTCTCTAGAGCATCCCCGGCTGGCATCACCCGAGCAGCCTCCTTGCTTTTGCCCCCCGCCTGCCCCCAGCTCAGGCTAATCGGCAGCGCCATCTGAATCGGATCCGACTCGAATTCAAACCGGGAACGGACCAGATCCAGTTGGAGAAACAGGCCAATAGATGTGAACGAGGTCACTCGAAACCGCCTGGAGCTGTTGACAGATGAAACTCATGGCAAGATTTCTCCCCCACCCCCGAACTAGAATTTTATAACTGCTCCTTTATCACGATTGGACTCCCCCCACCCCTCCTTAAACAAAATAATCATGAAATGAGCCATGTTTGCGGGCTAATTGACCTCCATCTTTCTCCCAGGTGGAACTAATTAGCAAAAGGCATTATTTATGAGCTCGGGGTTGAGCTCTCTCAAACGGCGCTGCAGGGACAGACGCTCAAGGTGGAGGCAGCAGTAGGGACTGACCACGAGGATGGCACAAAGGGGCTGAATTTCAATTCCCCTGGAATCGGGCTCTTCCAATATAACCCCCCACCCCTATTTTTAATCATTTTGATCAATTGAGACTACTTTCTAGATTTCAATCTGGGCAGATTATAGTGGTCCTAAAGCAATGGACAGAAGTTTTAGCTGGACAATAGTACTAGCACAGGACAAAGGGTAAGGAAGATGGGGCCAGATGTAGCTTTTCAAGTTTACGATCTTCTTTCGCAGGGTGAATTTGTCTGGGGGTGAGCGGGTTTCGTTTCAGCCCTGTGTCCGTACACAAGTGGTTTGTTCTCCTCGCCTGCGCCAGCCGAGCCCTCTGCTTTTCTTTTTATTTTTTTATTTATTTAATTTTGGAGCAGTTGGATGGGGAGGGGATTGGAGAAGGGAGCTCGCAGGCTCCTCGTTTAAAAATCAAATTAAAAAAAAAAAAAAAGCAACCCCCGAGGTAAGGATCTGTTTATATGGAGCCCGGTTCAAGGTAGAGGTGACAGGGAAAGGCGAGGCGCGCTGGTGTGTCCGGGCCCTGAGCGGAGGGGCACGGCTTTGCGGAGCCAGCTCCGCAGTCCCGGACCCGCGCTGCCCTCCCGCTAGATTTGGGACTCACCCCCCTGGTGCAAAGCAAAAGTGTCGTTTACATTTCTGGAAAAGCGCCAGCAAACTTGTAGCAACCTGAACAGCTCCCTCCTCCCCGCCCTCTCCCCTCTCAAACCCACTCTAAAACAAATAAAAATTAAAAAAAAATTAAAAAAATTAAATTTCCAGTGAACGATCATCAGTACAATGACGCTATTATGAAGCGGTTTGCACCTCCTTCTGGAGCTCAAGAATGATTACCCCATATAGTCATTTAAGAAACTGAAACCGATTTTTAAAAAATAGATCTTTCTTAAAGCGAGAATTGACCTACCTCTTTATGGCAGGCTGGTGCTGTGTTCTTATTTTATTTTATTTTAATATTTCTATTGATCTTAGGGAAATATCTGTTTTTAAAATATGAAAAAAGGGGCGGCGGGGGAAACTAGTCACCGCTAGAAACTCCCTGAGTTTGGGCTGGCTTGTGGCAGGCATTCAAAGAGCTGCAGCGAGTTAGCCAGGAGGACGCGTGCCCGAGCCAGCACAAACCCGGCGGCGGCTGCTCCAGGTATGTGGCAGCATGGGGCTAGGGGCGTCGCTTCCTTTTATTCGTTCTGGAAATGCCCCATCGAGGCATTTATACGTCTTCATTTCTTAGGAAAAAGCTGGTGATCAAATAGGGGCTGCAGGTTGGGGCGTCATCCCTTGAAACAGTTAAAAAGGCCGGGGGGGGGGGGGAGACAGAGAGAAAGTGTGTGTGTGTGTGTGTGTGTGTGTTAATCAGCCACTATACAAAATGTATCCAATTAGCAGAGGCAAAGCTTGGCAAGATGTCACCCTCTCTTATTCTGGGTCACTGCGGTGGCATGCCAGTAGGGTCTCCTTTCCTGCAGCTGATGCCTAGCCAGGGGTGTAAGAGGTGGCGTGTTTTGGGGGCTGATCAGAGCCCCCCCCCCCGCCCCATGGATCAGGAGGTTCCCTGGAAGCTCATCCCCATGCAAAGTTTTTATTTTTGCTGGTCAATCAATATAGCAGATCCGGCCTGGCCCCTGGAGACCCGGCTTCTCTGCTACTCCTGACACCGCAGGCCGGGCCGGAGAGGTCCCCAGAGCTTGTCCCTGGCAAAATGCCCTGGCGAAGGGCAGACCCCCGGTACCCCCGGGAGGCGCTGGGTCTGCTCGAACCCCAGTCTCCGGGGAGGATCCTTCTCCCGGCTGCAGGGCTGATCCCGCGTTGGCCTGGGCTGCTCCCTGCAGACGTGCTGCCACAGGGGTGTCAGTCCGAGGCGGGCTCTCGCCCCAGCTCTTCAATGCGGGGCCGGGAGCCCTGACCGCTGGGCCGGGAGCTGCAAGCCCGGGGAGCCTCCCTCCGAAAGGCTCCCCCGGCGTGTGTGTGTGTGTGTGTGTGTGTAGGAGCATATCTAGCTCCTCTGAGCTGCAGCGGGAGAGCCCCTGAGCTTGCTGGGGGCAGGAAAAGCAGCTTTTGCCCTTGGAGAGGAAGATTTCGCTGGAGAAGACCAGGGAACCAGGGCCTGCAGCCCAGCGGGCATTGGCGGGGGCAAACAGCGGGCTGGGCTCCTGCGCTGGGGGGCCACGGACAGGAGATCGGGGAACCAGAGGACAGGAGATGGGGGATCATAGAGCAGGCGATGGGGGATCACGGGGCAGGCGATCGGGGAACCAGAGGGCAGGCGGTGGGGGACCACGGGGCAGGCGATCGCGGGTCGGGGTGGGGTGGCAGGACCTTCCGATGGGCAGCGAGCGTCCTGACATCCTTCCCCCCACCTCCCGGAGGTGGGAGGCCCCAAGCAGCCGGGCGGGCCCGGGGGGCAGGGGGGCCGCCCCACCCCGCCGCCGGCCTGGCCCCAGCGCCGTGTGTCGCTCTTGCAGGCCCGCCGCCATGGGAAGCAAGACGCTGCCCGCGCCGGTGCCCATCCACCCCTCGCTGCAGCTCACCAACTACTCCTTCCTGCAAGCCTTCCACGGGCTGCCCGCCGCGCCCGCCGAGCCGCTGGCCGGCCTGTACGGCTTCAGCGCGCTGCACGCCGTGCACCTGCACCACTGGGCGCTGGGCTACCCCGCCGCGCCGCTGCCGCGCTCGCTGCCGCTGCCCGCCTTCCCGCTCTTCCCGCCCGCGCCGCCGCCCAAGGCCGAGCCTCCCGGCGCCGCGCTCAAGGCCAAGCCGCGCTTCGACTTCGCGCACCTGGCCGTGGCCGCCACGCAGGAGGAGCCGGGCAAGGCGGCGCGGGGCCCGGCGCTCGAGGCCGCCCGCCTGGCCCTGTCCCCGGAGAAGAAGCCGGCGCGGGGCCGCCTGCCCTCCAAGACCAAGAAGGAGTTCGTGTGCAAGTTCTGCGGGCGCCACTTCACCAAGTCCTACAACCTGCTCATCCACGAGCGCACGCACACGGACGAGCGGCCCTACACCTGCGACATCTGCCACAAGGCCTTCCGGAGGCAGGACCACCTCAGGGACCACAGGTCCGGGGCGCCGGGGACGCGGGCGGGACGAGGGATCGCAGGGGACCGGGGGGCAGACGGGAGGCGTGGGGGGCACAGGGGAGACGATCAGGACCAGGGGACCAGGGATCAGAGGGGAGGCGATCTGGGGTCGCAGAGGCAATGATCAGGACCGGGGATGACAGGGCACCAGGGAGCAGAGGGGAGGCGATGGGGGTTGTAGGGGAGACGATCAGGACCAGGGATCACAGGGGACCAGGGATCAGAGGACAGGCTGCCAGGGATCAGGGATGGCAGGGGAGACAATCAGGGATCCCAGGAGAGGGGATCGGGGATCCCTTCCCTAGGGTCCAGCGGAAAGGGGAGCTTGGGTGCTCGCTGCTGCTACTTTGTCCCGGCCCTGGCGCTTGCTTCCCACTGCATTTCCCGGGATATTTTCCTTGTCCACAAGTCTTCCCTTCCCGGTTGCTCGGAAGGACGCACCCGGGGGAGATGGAGGCGCTTTGCACGGGCAGGATGAGTCCCAGAGCCTAGTTAGTTTCCCGTATGATCTGCTGCCCCCTTCTCCCTGCCCCTGTCCCTCCTCCTGGTCCCTTGCCTGGGCCTCAGCAGGTTGCGCAGGGCGCTTCCCCATCTCAGTAAGTGGCTTTGACAGGCAGGTCACCTTGCTGCCTCCCGCCTGGTTTTCCCATCTCTCTTTCTCTCCCCAGATACATCCACTCCAAAGAAAAGCCCTTTAAGTGTCAAGAATGTGGGAAAGGATTTTGCCAATCCCGGACGCTAGCGGTCCACAAGACCCTGCACACGCAAGTAAAGGAACTGAAACCGTCCAAGCTGAAAGGCTGAGCGGGCTCCAACTCCCACGAACTCAGTCCCTCTCCAGGCTTCCTCCCAAATTCAGAACAGACACGACAGCCCCAGGATGGGAGCACAGGCACACACACACACACACAGACACACCCACACACCTACACCCACACACAGCCACCTCCCCCCCCCCACACACACACTTCCTAAATCCTGGTTTGAAATTGAGTTTGGGGGCTGGAAAAGCAGCTGAAGCGCGTGGGGCACAACCCAGCCGGCTGAGTCTTTGGTGGCTTTGAGAAACTTTATGCCAAAAGGTGGTGCTCACGTATCGGACAGGAATCTCTCTCTCTCTCATTATTTTTTAAAAGAAAACAAACCCGTAGCTTCCAAAAGTATTCCTTTTTAAAATATATAGATATATATTTTATATTTCTTTTGACTGTATAAAGCTTATTACTTGTACACTTCAGAACAAAAACCCGAATTCCAGAAGACGATTCAGGACTGAAACTTGTAGCTTCTCTTCGCAGCCAAACAGACTCTCGGGTCTTATTTCCCCCACTTTTTGCCTTAAAAGAAACTTTCCCAAAGAGACCTGAGTCTCCAGGGATCAGTCCTGCCACGCGGGATCTCGCCTTGGCCAGAACTCAACCCGACAGATCCCCTGGAACTCCGGACAGATCTGCTCAGTATTGGCACTGCCTGAAGCCCTGGTTTGCTTTGTGTGGGCTGGTGCCTTGGGGCGGCGGGTTGTCATTGGTGGACTTATTTAAAATATATATATAATTCTGGACTTATTTAAAAAGAATAACACCCAAAGGAATGATCCACCCTGGCTGGGATGATCTAGCTGGGGCTGGTCCTGCTTTGAGCAGGGGGTTGGAGTAGATGATCCCTCCAGACCCCCACGGGCGATGATGCTATGCAAGGCCGGTGGCGACACGGGAGCGATGCCCGGCACGACGTGGTCTTGGTGGTACTTTAAAGCCTGCGCGTGTCCTGAGCAGAGAGTGGGTCGATCTCGACCTGAGAGGTTTTCTTTTCTTTCCTTTTCTTTTTTTCTTGTCTTTTTTTTTTTTTTTTTTTTAATTTGCGGCTGGCTTTTGTGAGCAGTGTATTCCACGGATGAAAACCAAAAGACATTCCATTGCTTATTAAAAACCAAGAAAGAAAGAAACCCCAGTTGTATGGCTATGTGGCACTTTATGCTGAGTATTGGTATTGACATTTATCACTGGATTGTGTTTTGTTTTGTTTTTTTTTAAGTATTAAAATAAATGGTTATTTTACAGGCCATTTGGAGTGGGTGAACTGCCCCGCGTGCGCTTGGGAAACTTTGGGGTTTTTTTTTAACCCTTTGCTTACCCAGACCAACACCCACTCATTGCTGCTCCTCTTTCAGGGCGTGCAAACTGAGTGTTCAAAGAGATCCCCGGCTTCTCTTCGCCTGTCCCAGGAAAGGGAAATAGCTCTGCCAGTCTCGGGGCATTAGGAGAGGAGATTAAGTGTCAGAGGTGTTAAAAAACAAATCGGATGACTAATGGGCCCGTGGAAGGGGTCCCGCCGGGGCTGCCCCCTGCCAGGCAGCGCCCTGGATTTATCAATGGCATCTTCGGCGTGTTTGGTGCGGATCGGGCGGCCGGGGCTGGAGGGCAGCTGGTTTAGATCAGTGTTGTGTGCTCCTCTGCGGGGACGCGGAGCAGGAGCTCGGGGCGGCGCGTGTGCGTGTGTCCGTGTCGGTCCTTCCCGGCGCGTGTGCCGCTCACAGCGCCCCGCTCCCTGCCCCGAGCAATCACCCCTGCAACAGCAACATCGCCAGCCTCTCCGCATGACTCGCATTGCAGACCGAATTAAACATAAACCGCTGCAAAAAAGGCACAGCTTTCATTCCCCGCATCCGATAGAAAACACCAACCTCATCCACTTTTTTGGTCCCCTTCTTTTAGTTTCCCTTCTCCTGGACGCAGCGATTGCTTTCGAGGGGGGGAGGAATTCCCCGAGGGATGGAGGGAGGCTATTGCATTTGCTTCTGATTTAGGAAAGATAAAAATCCACCCTCCGACAGACGCGGACGCACACACCCTCCTTTATTAGATACAGACACAAGTGCATCACAACTAATTCGATACACTTGTTTGATCAATTACAGCTTCCACCTTCGTTTTATGAAGCCCGCTGGGAAGTTCAGTGTATCCAGATTCGGATTGCTGGCTAAGAGCAGCTATAAATACTGCGGGATGGAAACATTCTGCAAACCATGCCCCCCCCCACCAAGTTAAAAGTTGCATTTAAAAATGAATCGGAAAGTGTCTGCAGCGACGATGCACATATTTTGCTCTCGGTTTCGGCATGTCTAAGATGCTAGAGAGACGGAAATAAGCTGGCGTAGGACACAGGCTCTGCAGCCGCCTGCTCTGTGTTGGGTGGGACTTGCAGGCGAGAGGCAAGCATCGCAGCGCTTTCCTGCTCCATCAGCCGGGTGACTTCACCCGTGCCCGTGTCTCTTTTCGTTGCTTCTGCAGGGATCGGTTGCAAGAAAGTAGCTTTGCAGGTGGTTTCTAGACAGGAGCTCCACTGCACCGTGCCCATCTCCTTGGAAGGTGGATTGATAGAGCCGGGGGCTCGAATTCAAGTCTCTAGGGTGTTAATCCAACGTCCCCACAGCTTTCTTCCCACAGGGTTCACACACGAGTAGGTGTGTGCTCCACGTGGGAACAGCTTTCTCTCAGCAGTTACCAGTGGAGCATCTATCCTTGCAGAGGCAAGAAGAACAGGGGCTTTGCCGAGCTGGTACCAGCAGATCTGTCTTGATCTGAAACAATTGATCCGGGACAAACTTTTTCCAGCTCAGCAGCTCAGTGGCCTTAGGGGTTGGCAGATCTCAGGGGAGAGCCAGAGAGAGAGAAAGCCTCCCTCTCACGTGTGAGCTACTTGTGTAATTCATTATAAGGAAGAAATGAGCAGAAGTGCTCCCTGGAGCTTATTCGTGGGGGGGCTGAGGTGAACGACAGTATCTTCTGCGACCCGTCATCTTTTATCTAGGTAATAAATAGAAGGGAGTTTTCTGATTCATTTCCAAGGGGCGATTACTCAGATGAAAGGTTCCCACGCTGGCTGAGCCATCCTTTCTTATCATCGCTGGTTGGGACCCCTGAAAAAAAAGGTGAGGTAAGAAATCTGATTTATTTTGTTTATTAATCTTAAGTATTCTCATCACAGGATAACACAGGGGGAGAGCAAAGAAGCTGTTCCTTTTCAGATCCAACTGGGCATGAGGAGCATTTCATGTATAAGGTTATGTGACTGTGAGTGGGTTTGCTGCCAAGAATTTCCCTGTACATGTATTTTTATGTGCAATAATAATAAAAAAAATCCCTAGAATTGACATAATCAGAATTACAGATGTACTTAGAATTTATACAGGGTAAATATTTTCTATAAACAGAACGCAGGATTAGTCATTGTAAAAACAAATTTTATCTTTCTGGTCTCATTCCTAGTTTTGCTGGGATGCAGTTGTTCAGTTTCCAGTGACGCTTTCAAATCCTTATGGTGCGCTGTAAATGCTGGGAGTCCAACCGTGGGCATCAAATCACAGAGATGAAATTATGCCATTCAGCAGAGATAAGTAGGACTAACGTCCAACAATGGGTAAAGAAAAATTAACTTGGGGATGAATATTTTTGCATTATTACCATGCGTACTTTAAATGATGACTTACCTCTGTCTTTTTATTTTTACTCTTTCAAATCAAAGCTCAGTATCAAATATTTTCACAGTTGCTTTAGTTTTCAGTTTGCACCAGAAATATATCCTTGAGTGGGAGTTTTGTCTGTGAGAGGACTACAGCATCTGGCTCCGGTTGTCTCCTGATATAAGATTTACAAGGGAAATGAAGTTTTTACCATTTCCAGTTACAGACTGAAATGTAAAGATGTCTTGGCACACTTACTCTTTTGCATTCCATTAATTTTTTTCCTGCTCATAAAACATTGTTACACTGTTATTGGCCTGAGTGAGGGCTGCAGAATCATGCTTGAGTACTCTCCCATACACGAGGAAGGCCTGTGGGTTTATACTCCTGCTTTTAAGCCAAGCAGAGCGAAAGTTTCCTTGAGAATCTTACAAGGGCAATAGGCACTTGCTCGGCTATATCGGGGTTAAGTTTGGCTCCACAGATAGTAGAAAAATGACATGGCTGTGGACCAGGCTGGTGAGCAGAGTGTGGAAACAAGTATTTTATAGCTGTGCACGTTGAAGCAGCATGGTGTAAAGGCATTGATGTGTAGCAGTCTCCTCTGCCCTGCTGTGTGACATCAAGCAAACCACTTGCCTTACTAGCCTTGGTTTTCTCTGTAAAATAGGGATAGTAATACCTCCTTTCCAGGGATACTTTGAAGCTTAAGTCATTTATGCATGTAACATGCTGTACATTATCAAAGCTGCATGCAATGAAGTGTTCTAGTGTTCTACAGAAATGGGAGGAGTGACTGCAAATTCTTACCTGCACAGCTGAGAGTAACATCTGGTCCTGTAGATGTAACCGAGTAGGGAAGTTTATAGTTCTGTGTAATTTTTTTTTCAGCCTTGGCAGATTTGCTGAGAGCCTGAGTTGTAATGCCCTGCATGCATTTCTGCATGACATTCTTATCTAGTGACTAAACAGAATAAACAATGTGGGCCATGTTCATCCCTGGTGTAATTTCAGTTGTATAAGTCATCTTTATAGGAGTTTTTTTTTAACGATGTTGATTTTTGGCTTATCTGAAGGCTGAATTTTGCCACTTATGCATTTGCAACGTGCTTTTTCCTTCTGGTAAAACAGAGGTGGCTGACCTTGCCCTTCATCTAACATACTTTTGAGGAGGGTTATAGAAGGATGAACCATTACTCTCTTTTCCATATTCAGGTCAACCTTCTTAACTTGCATAGCAGCTGGAGTGGGCTTGGTATTCTACTAAACTCAGACAAGACATTGAGTGACAATTTCAAAAGTTCTTACATCCTTTTGACTTCCACAGAGAGATGGGCTACTAAGTGACTTTTAGAAACCGCTAATAATTTTACCTACTGTCTTTGTTTAATGGATTTACAGTCTAAGCTTAGACATAGCAGCACAAATGACTGCAGACAAAGAAAGGCTGTAGGGGAGAGAGAAAAAGGACAGTAATTAAGGTAACAGTGTGATTGATCATATATAAAAAGCAAAAGGGACCTCTATAATTTATGTTATCTAACATTTCCTGACATCCTACATAACATAGGCAGCCATATAATTTTATCCAGTACAGTAATTTGTGAGATGGAGGATGTACCCAACTAGGGAAGTGAACACTATTGAACCATAGAACTTGTGCTTGAACTAGAGCAAGTCTTTTGGAAAGGTATCTATTTGTGATTAAAAGATATAAGCATCATTTCCTTGGCAAATGTTCCAGTGATGAATTACCCTTTCTGATAAGATACTGTGCCTGTTTCCAATTTTATTTTTTCTAACTTCAACATCTAGCCATTCCTAAGCATGTTTGTCTCTGACTAAATAGCTCCTCAGTTACTTTTCTTTGCACTTTCCAAATACTTAATTGTGTAGTGGTTTCAGAATCAAATTTAAACATGGAAGTAAACATGGGAAAGGTCATGAAAGAATAACCAAGAAGGCAAGCACATGGAAAAGATCTAAAATTTGAAGTTAAATTATATTCCTAACTCTGACTTGAAAAACACCATGTAATGATTTGGAAACAAAATGGTGTTTTTCATTTATTGATAATTTAAAGTATTGATAAAGATTAATGCTGTATTGATAAAGATTAATGATGTGTTTTTAATGTTGCTCCTTAAATCTGAAGTTTGAAATAGTCTTTTATTATTTTGACTGCCCCAGTTTGACTGGACCACAGTGTTACACCCGACTTCCAGCACTGTTAGTACTACTTTTATGGCTGCTGTTATGCCTCCCCGGTTCTTGCTTCTAAAACAAAGAAAAAAAAAACTCTGACATTTTCTCAGTCCTACTGACCATCCAAAATGGCCTTTGTTACTACCAAAGTCACACAAATGTCTGTTTCTATTCTGTATGCATTCATTTATTTTTTTTTTTATAAATGAAAAGGTCAAATTTATCGGTGGCGTTCACAATAACACGTAAACCTGAGTAAGTGCAAACAGTGGCCTGGACATGCCATCAGTTAGTAACTAGACTTGTCATTCTAATTACTATCTTTCATGGGAAAGCTCATGTTCCTCCTTTTGGATTTCAACTTGCTCATGCCACATCCATCCTTTTGGATTTCAACTTCCTCCATCCCATACCAGCTTTTGTGGGAGCATCTCTCACTTTAGATTTCTCATGTTTTTTGGTATTCATGTGCAATTATGAAAACTGGGACCACCATTCACTGCAAACTGTGGACTGGTTTCGTTCACTAACCAGCATATGGAGTTATTGTTGGTTTATGGTAGGACTGATGAAAGCAGTTAGGCCTATTCCTATGCAGGTTAGAGCAACATGTTTCCTGTGGTTAAAAACTTCTTGTGCTAGTATAATTTTGTATCTTTTTATATCTTCACTTTTCTGCCCTGCCCTGGGTCCTATCACTGCTATTGCCTGCATATCATAGACAATACAGTGAAGAAACAACTGAACCCAACACTTTAGTGGAACTCTATGCCAGTTTGGACCAAAAATCAGGCCCTTCGTATTCCCTCCTTCCTTTGATCCTTCATATTTCACAGAAATATGAAATTCTTTTCTTTCATCAAACCTTGTCACTTTTTCCCATCTGAAACCTGACCTTTCTGCTCCTTACCGACTGCTCAAACCATTGTTGTTGCCTTAGCCACTTCGCACCTTAATTAGTACAACTCCTGCTTCTGTGGACCTCCCTCCTTCTCACCTGATTCTAATTAATTAATCTTATTGCTGTTACTATTTTAACTTTTTCCATCACTGCACTACTCTTGTCAGCTCAGCACCCAGGATGTTCCGTGGCTTCCTCTTGCCCCTGTAACAAGTTGAAACCTCTCGTTCTTAACTGTGAGACTACACAAGTCTGTTCCATCTTACAAGTTTGTGCTTTTGACCCCATCACTCCTTCTGTACTTCCTTCCAGAATTTCCCTTTTTATCCTTTTCTGTTTCTCATCTTGGTTCTTTAACCCAAGTTGTCTTTGATACTGGAAACAGAGGTGCTCAAATGATATGGTGTAAGTAGTTTATGTCAGTTGAATTTTTATTTCCATTCTCAAACTGTCCAAACAGATCATAGTAACTTTTATTCTATAAATAATGTCAGTAATTTTCAGCCTCTAGCTTGTTCCTAAACTCTATGATGTGCATTAAGATATGCAATAGTCTGGATTAATGAGGTGTCAAATTTCCCCATACCTACCAGCCTACCACAGGACCTGTACACTCTTTAGCTCTTAATTAGGACTTCTGGGCAAGAAAGAACAAACATTTGTTCCCTCCTAGGATGTGAATGTTTTAACCAGACTTTGGCCAGGGAAGGAGTACAGGGTCTGTTTACCACACACTGCATGCATCTACACATGCACTTTACTGCTCAGTTGACTAATTAACTCTGCAGTAAAGCATCACCGTCTATACATGTGCCTGTATTAGGGTGCAGTAAACTAATTAATTCTGCTGCTGGATAGTACTGTCAGGGAAAAGTAGCATCCTATGGTGGAGGAGTTACGTGTGCCAAAAGCCCCACGGAGATGGTGACTGGGGCACAAGGGTGTTATAGTTTGGGGTCTGCCTGCTGGCTAGCCCTGCATGATAATACGCTTGTGCCCCAGTCAGTTTTTCCACAGCACGTTGAGCCAGAACAGAGCAGCCCCAGGCTGAAAGACTGGCCTCCTGCACTCCTGCTGGCCAGGGCTGCTCTGCCCAGGCTAGTTGTGCTGTGGTCCTGGGCACACACATAAACATGGTGCCCAAGAGCAATAAATTCTGGTATGAACTATGCTGGAGTTTATTGCTATATCCTAATTGCACTTGTAGATATACCCACTGTGTGTGTAACTTGGAAGGAATAGGTAGTGCTGTTGTTCCTTCCTCGCATACCCACCAGGGAAGCAGTTCAGATGGGTGGTACAAGCAGAGACTAGGCCACGCACCATAAAGGCTGAAGTGGAACTTAGTGGTCCTGTTCTCCAGTCC
The DNA here is from genome assembly GCF_030867095.1 of Alligator mississippiensis. Lineage (NCBI taxonomy): Eukaryota > Metazoa > Chordata > Crocodylia > Alligatoridae > Alligator > Alligator mississippiensis. The sequence continues at coordinate 21,096,637 of NC_081824.1, forward strand.
AGTAATTGGATCAACCCCTGGCCACAATCTCCTTTACACTTTTCCCTCAGGCCACAGTTTATTAATTTAAGCAAAAAATACTGTAAATACAGGATCGTACAACAAAGTTATTCTCAGAGCTGGTATAGATTGCAAGGGTCCATGGGCATTTCTCTCTGTGTTCTAGGGAAAGTCTCAAACCTTTTCCTCCTGCAGAAAATTTCTCTGAGCCCTTCACAAGTTTCCTGACCCATATCTATATACTCCCTTCTTGCTTGGGTTTCATAGTTAAAGGGTCAGACCACTCTTTTACCAGGCTTCTGTGAGGGCTTTCTGCACAGGGGTTGGGTTTCCTCCTAATCAAGGTGGGTGACTTGATGCCTAAAGTAAGTGTTATTGTTTCTGTTTTGTGACTGTATATGCTGAGCTTTATGAGCAACTTCCTTTTGCATTCAGTATGAATTTTGTTCCTTCGCAAAACACATTTTGTTATATGATTACATAAATCTTGGCTGTGAGCCCTAAAATTGTTTTCCACAAACATTCGCACACATAAAACTTGGCTCATGTGAATCATCGTGAAAAGAAAATGAGAGAGAGCGATTATGTGTGGTGGGATAAAAATACGATCCAGACTTCACACATCTTCAAGAACATTCACCCCTTGCTTTCACTGGAGCTGTCTCTCGCTTCTCCTGTATCTACTTTAGATTTCTCCTTAACATATTTCTTTTGAGCAGTCTTCTTCTCACAGTCTCTTCAGCTGTTTGCCATCACTTTGAGCTTGCACCACCCATCAAGTGGTGCAAATACTGGCTGTTGGCCTTCTGCCAAATTGAGACTATCGCGGTTAAGGGGAAAGGATTTTCATATACAGCCTTGAGGACCCAGTTGGCTGGGCTCAGGAACCAATAAATAATTAAAAAGCTGTACATTTGATAATTCCTGAATTCAAGTGACTCAGCCAAACATCCATGACTGATATCTGCTTTAGCACAGGCACATGTCCAGCCAAAGGAATGGTTTTCCCCTTCTGTATTTGTATGGTGATGACTTAGATATGATTTAGGAAACAGGTAGTGCTTCCCCAGCATTTGGGAAATGTTTACGTTCACCTGTTTATTTCCCTCAGTGGGTTAATAAGACTATTTCAAATTGCTACAAGGAAAATTTAATTTTTCAAAATGGGGAAGGAAATAGCTTCAGTAATGAATCAGTCATAGGCTTTTTTCATTACGAAAATTGAGAGGAAGGCATTCCCAATGAGCTGTTGGGTATTTCCTCTATTTTAAAACTTTAAATGAGCATGTGAAAACATTGGCATAATTGTACTGTATTATGTTTAAAACTGAGCAAAGGCAAGAATGGAGTCGTTAATATTCCTCACCATAATCATCATTGGCTGCCACTGCTGCTGGAGCCAGCCTTGCTACCTGGGCACCCCAGTCTGTGTGCCCTGCACCCACCACGGGGCAGGACTCACACAGCCAGGGTGTATCAGATGGGGCCACAGGCAGCTAGGGAGTGATGTTTGGGAACAGGATGGATGGGCACAGCCACAATCCCAGGGCAGGATCATGGGGCAGTGACAGTGCAGGGCTAGGGTCCAAGGCAGAGCCTTGATCCACTGCCTGCATGTCCCTGCAATGGTCCTTGGTTCCACGGGCAGGGGGTATGGGGAACAAATCTCAGCTCCATCCAAGGCCCCAGCCCTGTGCTGTCACTGCCCCACGATCTTGATTACAGCCCTGGACCCTCCTGTCCACCCTGCTCCTGGATGCCACTCCCCATCTGCCTGTGGCCTCCATCCCATCTGCTCAGCTGTGCAGGTCCCAGCCAGTCTCCACGGAGACCCTGGGATCGCTGGGCACTGATAGCATGGGGCTGGCGCCTGGAGCAGAGCTGTAATCTGCTCCCCCCATGCTCCTGCCTGTGGAACCAGTGCCCATCACAGGGGCATGTGGGGATTCGATCACAGCTCTGCCCAAGGCCCTGGCCCTGGCCCTGGCCCTGTACTGTCATGGCCCTGTGATCCCAGCCCTGCCTGCTCACCTTGCTCCTGGATGCTGCTCCCTGCCCACGGCCCCATCCCAGCCACGGGGCTGAGTGCAAACCACTTAGAAAGTTTGGGAGAGCTGTTGCAGGGGGGTGGTGGGTGCTAACCTAGCATGGCAGGATGGGTGGTGGTGACCTGGCCTGTGACAGCTCACCAGAACTCCCTAAGTGGCCCTCCAGCCCAAATAAATGCACACCCCTGCTCTAAGATGTCAAAAGCCTTCCTATATTACTAGGATTTACTAGGCAGGTTGCCCATGCTGGAGGCCTTGCCAAAGGAGGAAGAGGAACCTGTTTAAAAGTAGATCAGAAGGACAGGACTCCCTTTTGTGTTGGTAGTTGTCACAGAACTTGATGGCATGTAGCATAATGGTCTTGCCTTTTGTCAACAGGATGCTGGATAGGAAGCACTGGTGGATAAGAGAACAAATATATCTGGATGAGTTCCTGTCCATACACAAGCCTAGAGCAAGGCAAACAAAGGTGTTGAATGTGTGTTTGTGAAGTGTGTGGCTGTTAAAGACAGATCTATGCCACAATCTTTAAGAAACAAGAACCAAAACAGGGATGGTGGAGCCCAAATATCTAAATATGGATTAACATTCTGGGTATCCAAAGCTGAGTTTCTAAATCCAGATTTAGGCACCAAAATACAAGTGTCATGATTTTCAGTGTCACTGACCATTTAGGAATCCCACTGAAATCCTTGAGAGCTGCAAGCATTTAGTACCTTTGAAAACTAGGCCACAATGACGGACGCCTAAATTCAGGAACCTAAGATTGATAATTGACTTTACTGGAACTACCCAGTCTATAAATCAATGTTGCATTTAGTCCTGTGTCTGCAGATCTCCAGATGGAGAGGAAAGTGACCTGTAGGTGGATTCAACAGTTCTGATCTGCCTCAGGTCAAACATCTGTAGGAAACGTGTGTTTGATTTCCTAGTAACTTCATAGTTTCAGTGGATGGTATATTTAGTTCAGTGTTATATCTGCTACTGAAGTTACTGAATGCAAATACCAGCAGCCTCTGGGAAATTTTAGTTAATCTGAAAATAATCTAAAACAAATTCACCCAGTTAGCCAGCCAGGAAAAAGGGAAAAGAAAAAGAGTAACAGATCCAACCAAGTAGGCACAAAAATGAAACCCCTCTAGGATTTTCTCTTTAGATACTCCAGCTTCCATTATTTTAATGAGCAAATTAGGTCATAAGCAAAGTCTGGTTAAAGATAAATAAATGCCATAGTTTCTCATTAAATATTAAAATAGCGAGACATTCCATTTCATTTTCTGCTTAGCTGAGTGTTATGGCATAATATTTCTAGGGCTTGAGTTCCAATTCAGCCGCCCGACGTAGCAATCCATAAAACAACAAAGCCTAAACACAGACAAGGGGAGACATACTTTTGCAGCAGTTGAGTTAGCACTTTTTGGAAGCAGGATAAAATTTCTCATCTAAGTCACGTCTTTCATTTTCTACACTACAGTTTTCATTAGTATAGCTTGCTGGACACCAGTGTTAGAATTCAAATAGGGAAGAATGTAAAGACTATCTTATCTCTCCATTATTAAATACTAATGCAGCCTACAGCGATGGTCTAGGATTCTGCAGTAACTCAGCTACATATAAAATGGATCGTTATAATCCAAGGAATGATTTACAAATATTTTGCAAATGGTTGCTGCTTTGCTGTTATTTTTGGATGTTATAATATTTGCCAACAGTGCACATCAGACAGTGCCAATTTATTATTGAAAATCTTCATGAACTGTTAAAAGATTAGGGACTTTAGTACACTTAGTTTTTGGAAGATGCACATGCAAGTCCATTGCACTTAGGAGTCCCTTGCTTCCTACTTGCCTTTTGTTCAGTAGGCTTCTATTGAAAACGTATTAGATACCCAGGCCCCAATTAATGAAATCATTTAAGCGTGTGCTTAATCCCCATAGGCTTAACATTTACAATATGTGTATATGCTCCCATTGCCCATTTCCTCCCCCTCCCCCTTCACCCCCCCCCCCCCCCCCCCGAACAGAGGTATATTTTTGAACCAGCGCCAAAAGTATGTACCGGAAAAAAAATCTTGTGATTCAGGTGACCAATTAAAATAGATAGAAGCAGTTTGCAAACAACTCACAGATGGACATTTACTTGCATGAGCTATTTGCTAAATATTTAGATACATGAAATAAGTCAGGAGCAACATATGAAAGCAAAAATACTACTTTTATATGGCAACTTATTTTCTGTTAAAAATTTACTCTGGAGTGCATGTAAAATCCTGCAGAAAGTCTTAAGTAGAGGGAGAACTTATATTGAATTTATAAACTAGCTCAGTGTGGCACTGATAAAAATTAATGTTTTATTTTGCTCTTTAAAATTTGTTTCTTACTCTTTGTCCCTGCCAGACGGTGATAATCGTAATGTCCTTGCATTATCTAGTTGGACTTTACAGGAGTACCATGCAGCTTTGCTGTGGGCTTTTGCTTCTGAACAGACTTCTACAGAATCAAATAGGAATGCTCAAGTGTCCTTTAGATGCCAGTGAAACAAGGGAAAAAAAGAGGAAGAAAAAGTCTGCACAACAGGGTTGAATTTGGACATGATGAAATATTACATAACTGTGGTTCTAAAAAATTATGGAGTTAGTTGAACTCCAAAATGTTTAGTTTCTTCTATGCAAGCATGTAAGCACTTGCATAACCAAGCTGCTTCTTGGACTTCTATAGGACCGCTCAGACATAGAAAGTTGCACATGTGCTTAAACACCTAGCTAGTGCAGGGCCATCGCTTCACAAAAGTTCTTTCCAAGCTGGTATGTTATTACTATCAGGTTGTCCTACTGTATCATGAGCCACAACATTTGTCTGATTTGCAGGTATTTGAGAAAGAGAATAGTTCCATCAACTGCTGGCAGAATTGGGTGGAGGAATTCATCCTCCTCCGTTCTTGTTGAAGCTTGCATGGGACAATGGGGGAGTTGCTAGCAGCAGAGTGTAAAGGAGATACGGTTGGGAGGCAAAGGGAAAATGCTGAAAGAGTCCAGAATAGATATGCAAGTAGTTGCTTGCACTAAAGACTTGCACTAAAGACTTGTCCAGAGTCTCTGAGAATCTCTTTTTGTCTTTCATGGGAAAGATGAGCCAGTCCCTTAGCTTCCTGGCTGAAGGACTTTTCTTTTCTGGCTATATATTGTTTCATTAAATATCCAATAAAAATAAATGGCAGCTGGGGATGTAGGCTGCATGGGTACTTCTTCAGCTCAGTCTGGAATCAGAACTCAGAGCTTACCAAATAATTACACACACAAAAAGTCTTCAAAATATATAAAATAGTCAAATAAATGAATATGGAAATATTATTTAAAAGTATTAAATATTTCATATTGTCAAAAGGATTTTAACTGAAGCAATTGTTTGTGTGGAGATTCTGAATATCTAGGATTTGCTTTGCAGGCTGGCACTGGTTAGATAGGCATAGTTCAGTTTCCTGATTAGATATGTGAGTTGCATCGAGGCTTATCAAACAGGAGTACAGTACTTTTTTGTGGAAATTTTAACTCTGGGTTCCATGACTGCTCACACATGTGACCTTGGAATATAGTCTTTGTGAACAGTTGTGCCAATGAAATTCATGGAAAGTATGGCTCAAACACATTCGTTAAATAAGTCAAAAGGATATTTATGTATTCTCTTCTTTTTTTTAAATTTTGCGCTATTTTCCCAGCCCTAACAGACAGATGGATGCTCTGGTAATATACAGTGCAGAAACATCCAAAGATAAGATGACATAAATAAAACAATTACAATTTAATTCCTTCTTACAGACAGTGTGTGGGTGGTGGCGTATTCTCTTCTCCTATTTCAACTTGGCCAGATTCAAGCTGGATACAAGTACAGCTCTCATCTTCTCCTTATTCTTGTGAAACTGGGGACTGGAGTGCCAACAGGCCTTTTGGCAGCGGAGATTGCAGCGTTTGGAACTAATCTGCCTATGACCAGACAGAACAAAGAGAGAGTTAATCAGTGTACTCGTGGGCTAGCTAGCCTAAAATTGTGCTGGTGACAGATGGCTGCATGAGACCAGTTTTTTTTGTTTTGTTTTTTTTAAACAAAGGCAAACCCTTCACACCAGATGTAAAACAGTCACTACTGCATGAGGATCAAACAAATGCTGGAAAGAGTATTGCCACCCTCCTTCCCCCTGCCCCTCAAAAAAATGTCTTCATCATGCTAAAGGATTTAAATTCCACTTTGAATACTGAAGTTTTTTATCTTTGGTTCCCCAGCTTGCTGTCTTCTCTAATGAGTGATTTAAAGATAAGAGACAAAATAGTGGAAGGAACTGTCAGGAGCAGAATTATATATTTGAGTCCTAATTAGTTTCTTGTTTTATTTTTAAATGTTTTCTGTGTTCGTGAGTAACCCATTGGGCAGTGTGTCTAACATTTCCTGTCCTCTGCCCTCAACCTACAGAGAATGATAGTCCATTATGACCTCCTGTGGTGGAGTCTGTCACCTTGGCTCAAATTGTAGAGATGCACACTTCATTCTGGAGTTCCCTGTTGTAATTTTTCAGGCCTGGCAAGAAGGTGGCAATTTGTGGCTTCAGGGATGACACTGACTACTGAAACAGTGCGTGCTCAGCATGGAGGGAGAGGCCTGGACTGTTTGGCTGGAATTCTGTTACACCTTGTACACATAAATGGTACTTCTCCAGGCAAGTAAGCGTGGTTTGTTTCCTTTTAGCATTTATGCATAGTTTGTGATTCTGTTGCTTGTGCAGTGTGGACACAGACATGTACAGCAAGGATGTTGGGTGTATTTATATTTATAGAAGTGCGTAATTGCTGCATATATAATTGCTTATGAGACTCATTGTAGTGTGTGAGAAACATACATGGAATTTATGGGCATTATATTACTAATATGCCTGTAGAAAGCCTATATTTCATAGGAAGATCCTGGGTCAACTAGCTTCATTCTAGAAAAACTACTGGAAGAAGAGGACCGAGGAGGACCTGCAAGCATTCCATTAGGCTGTAAGGCTGTTTCCGTGTGGTGTGAGTGGAAGACGGCTGCAGGGTAGGCGGGTAGGTACCCCTGCTAAGCATAGAACTGATTGGGTACAAACCACAAATGTGACTCACGGATGCACTATTTTGCCAAAGGGTAATAGTTATAAACCCTCTAGCAGTTGTTAGAGAACCAAAGACTATTTGGAAAGGTGAACACTTGCTGAGCTTCAGGAGCTCTTCTCATTGGCACTGCTGCTCAGATTCACTCGCATCCAAGGAGCTATCTCCACTGTCTAGGCAGTGCCGGCCCATGATTTTTTGAATATAGTTTTGGGGCCCCCTGATTCATCAAAAAATCAAAATTGTGGTTATTTGCAGCATAAACTCAGTAAAATATAATAGTCAGGGCTGGGTTGCGCACATGTGAGCTGTGCTGCGGGGGATGCGGGATGGGGGCAGCACGTCCTGGGGACACCCAGGTTCCCTCCCTGGGGCTGGGGCGGGAGTAGAGCCAGAAACTCCTCCCCCATTCATCTGGGAAGGGGCTCCCTGCCTGCATCGAGCCCCTTCAAGATGGTGCAGGTGGTAGGGGGTGAGCAGGGCATAGCCCCTTGGCTGCGGGGCCCCTGCGGCTGTAGGTTCCTCAGGATAGCATGGGTTGGCTCTGTGTCTAGACTACTGCTTCATGAACCCTGGGGACTAGAAAAGCCAGAGTATGACTCCTCTCCTTTGCTTGTGTACTTTGCTATCTGGCTTTGTTAGTAGCGTTACATGGATTACTCTTTCATCCTCTCTACTGCAGAGCTAGACTGCAGAGCTCCTGCCATAAAGAAGGACAGATTGTCAAAGACCTTCTTGGTTGCTCATTTTGCAAGCTGGGTTGCTCCAGTCTTCTAGAACTGAGATAAAAATTGTTTGAATGACCCTGGTCTTTTGGCATCCTACCAAAGGTGACGCACTGATTTGTTCTTCTCAACACTTACTTTATTCCAAAGTCCTGGGGTCCTGTGCAGTAGAGTCACCTGAAAGGCGTTCACTGGCGCTACTGCACAGTAACTCGAGTTACTGCACGTTTATTTAGCGCTTGCTAATACAAGTGCTAAATAAATGCTCAGTAATGACTGCACAGTAGCATCTTGTGTAGATGTGCCCAGTGACTGCTTATCTTGAAACTAATCAGAAAGCCAGTGTATTCCCCATAGCCAGTGTCCTCGCAATTCTCCCCTATTGCTAGGAAGTTTTAGATCAGGGGTGTCCAACCTTTTTGAATGTGGGGCCAGATCACAAACTTTTTATTACCCAGTGGGCTGGTGAGCCATATTCAAAGACCTCACAGGAAGTGGTATCACATCAGGAAGTGATGTTACGTGACCTTTGACACCAATGAAGTTGCAGGAAGTGACAATGAAATGAGTCTGGAAATGTGATTTAAAATCCCAAATAAAAACAATATAAAAGCAAGAATGAAATAATACCAAACACTTGACTAAAACAATCACTTTTGCTTCTACTCACTTCTCAATGAATGAAAGAAGCATAATAAAAGTTGACAGATCAAATGTGGAAAAGATATCAGCCAGAGTAGAAACTAATCAAAGCAACAAAATATGGGCATTTTTGAGAATAATCTAGACTATTTATATGTAGGGTGACCATATATCCTGGATTGGCTGAGACAGTCCCAGATTTTATAGGCTGTCTCAGTGTCCCAGCCACTGGAGAAAATTTAAGCAGAAGTACCAGACTGGTGGGAATCTGAGAGCTGGGGGGTTGGGGCTGTGTGTGCGTGTGTGTGTGTGTGCATGCATGTGCATGTGTGTATGCTTCCAAGCACACGTGTGTTGCAGCAGACAGAGCCAAAGCAGCTAATGGGATGTGCTGGGAAGCATGGTACTTTTGTCACTGGAGCAAGGGCTGTGGGCTGGGGTGGGGACTGGGGTGCTGGCCAGGCTGGGGATGCTGCATGTGCTCTGTCTGTCCTGCTCTGACTCATGGCTCTGGCCCCATTCTGGCACCTGCTGCTGCATCCTGGCTGTGTGCTGCTGGGCTAAGTCAAAGTCAGCCGCATTGCAATCCCATGTGGAGAGCCCAGTCTGGCCTGGCCACATCCTGCCCTACACGGAGAGGGGAGTCTGAGGCTGGGGCTGGCTGCCCCTGCCCAGCCAGGGACTCATGGCCAGGCTGCAGCTGCAGGTGTCAGGATGGGGACAGGGCCAGGGCCAGGGCCAGAGGTGTGAGTCAGACAGAACCCATGCAGAGTCCCCAGTCTGGCCAGTGTCCCAGTCTGCAGCCCTGGCTGTGGTGAGAAAGGCACCGTGCTCCTGACAGCTGTTCTGGCTCTGCTCACTGCCACACACTTCAGCGTGCATGCATGTGTGTATGTGCACGTGTATGTGCACGTGTGCCCTCCCTTGTATCTCTCCACCCTGGATGTTTCAGTCTGAGGGACAAATGCAGCCTCTGGTCTGGGCTCCTTCTGCCTCCCACCCAGCTTGGCTCCGGAACCGCGTGCCCCGCAGCCCCGGCCCGGCCCCGAGGCGCTCCCAGCTCCACGCAGGAACTTACCTCGTGCCTCCATCCACCACACATGCGGGCAGGGTGTGGGCCATGCTGCAGCTACCCCAGTCACACGCTGGGGCAAGGGGCAGAGCCAGAGAAGAAGCTGCATGTGCTGTTCCCAGCTTGTCTAATCAGGTGGGTCTGGGGCAGGCCCGTGCCACGCAGCCCTTGGGGCAGTGGCGGCAGGACTCAGCTCACTAATAAGCCTGGCCCTGCGGGGGTAAGCAGCTCCCCTCCCCTTGCTGCCAGCTGGGGCCTGTGGGCTGGCCCTGCCCACCCTGATCTCTTCTTTTAATACATTGTATGCTTAGTATACAATCAGTCATTAAATTATGATTGGACCCTGACTTAATAGCATTGCAATATCTGTCTATAATAATCTTGGCCTCCTCCTTTGTGAGTATGCTCACTTAGTAGGAGATAAATCATTCGCTACTGGAAAGAAATCACTGGCCCCTGGAACGGGGAACTTTTCCATATCATAGGTGATCTAAACTCAGATAGACAATCAAGGAAACCCAATGACTATTTATTATCAAATCCATAATATCAGAGAAATGATTGGGTCCTAGGCCCATTTCATCTGTAATGTGAATGTAATGGGTGCATCCAGATGAGAGCAGATATGTGGCGTGTGGAGTCACAAACCTGGTTGCAGTGCCTCACACCCCACAAGTCAAAAATGAAGTCATTTCCTATGCTGCTAATTTGTAGTGCAGGGGGAAGGGGCAGGGGTTGACACCGGGAAATCCAAGTGTAAAGAAAACTTATGCTTTAAAGTGGAGTGGCACATGTGTCAGCAGTGTGTATTGCTGGAAAACAGAGCCTGGCTGGCCGAAGTCACACTAGCTGCTGGCCAGGCTCTGTGCTATTGGATTGCCACAGCTGCAGCCCCTGGTGGCCCATAGGACCCCAGGTAAGGCTGCTGAGGTCAGCCCAGGTGCTGGTCCCAGCCTTCTCCACCCCACCTAGGGCAACATGCCATGTCCCAGAGCATGCGTGCATGGACATTTCCCAGGGACAAGCAGCAGAGGCACATATTGTGTCATATTGTGCTACTGCTGCTTGTCTCCAGGGAAATGCATGCTCCTGCTCATGGTGACATGCCCAATGTGTGCAACTGCAGGAGGAACCAGTCTGAAGAGCTGTGCTGACTGTCAATTTGGCCTACAACTCCCAGAAACCCCAAGGAGCTGGGGGGCAAGGAAAATAGAAAGAAGACATTTCAGGCTGAAGCAAGGGGAAGAGAGAACATTATGCACATGGAACCTGGTCAGGTCTATACAGAGGAGTGCACAGTAGAGCTGCAGACCTCACTGGCTCGGTCAGCCAGGACTGTGGCCTGAAGGAGGTGGATTCAGACGTGGGGGCAGTTGCAGGGAGCTGTTTGAGCTCTCTAGGAACTAAAGGCTTGTTTGGGGACAGGAGGCACTACTTCATTGTCAGGGCGGCTAGGAGCTGGAACCAACTTCCAAGGGAAGTGGTGCTTGCCCCTACCCTGGGGGTCTTCCAAAGGAGGGTAGACAGCCACCTAGCTGGGGTCATTTGAACCCAGCATCCTTTTCTGCCCATGGCAGGGGGTTGGACTAGATGATCTGCTTAGGTCCCTTCCAACCCTACCAACTATGAAGCTATGATACCTGGAGATGTGTGTGTGGTGGTGGAAAGTAAGGTGCTAAGTACATGTTACCACAGTGTTGATTTTTCTTTTCCTTTACTTTGGCTCGTTGGCTTGTGACCCTAACCCCTATGGTTTTCTATATAAAAGTGGGATCTCCCGCTTGCTTATTGTGCCTGTTTCTTGGGCGGCAGGTATGGCACATATCCTTGCCATCTTTCCTGAAGCTTCTGGTAAAGATACCAAGTAGCGAGAGCCATGGTAGTGAAATTATTATAGGTGTGGTGGACTTACTGATACAGCCTGGCATGCCTGGGCTCTGAGGAGCTTTGATGTAATTGGTGGAGCACGACTGCTAATTGGGTAATTGCTGGGAGGGGCTGGCCCTGCCCCTTCCTGGGGCAGGCAGGAGGGCAAAGAGACCCAGACTTGATTGAAGCCTGCACTTTGCAGGTCTGACAGCACCGAGAATAAAAGGAGCAGCGTGCTCAGCATGTGGCAGATGTGACTGGGGGACAGCAAAGAGAATGGAGCTGGGAAGGGCTGGGAGAACTGCACAGTGGGTTGAATGCAGTTGCCTCTGAAGAGCTCCTGAAGACTTCTGGCAGCAGTGGGGAGCGGTGGTTGGCTTCGGCTCCAGCACTCGTTGCACTGTGTGAGACTCTGGGAGTGGTGCCAGGCAGCTCAAGTCTACAACTCCGGTGTGAGGCTGGAATGGTGCACAAATGGTGCATGAAGCTGGTGCAGCTCCGGGAGCCATTTGCAGTGGTTCAGGTTCCTAACCCCTGGACTGTGGCCAGGACGCAATGTAATCAGTGTTGCCCAGAAGGCCTGAGTGCAGACCGAGTCCAGACGCCGCATGAAGTGGGCCAAGCCTCCAACCCCCAGCAGAAGGAGGAGCCCTCGGTGCATGTGACGGTGTACAGGGCCAGAAGGACCCCAGAACGCAGTGCAGGCAATGCTGCATGGAGGATCCAGGAGGAGGCTGAGCCCTGGCGCCTGCATGAGGCGGGCCAGGCCTCCAACCACCAGCAGAAGGGGAAGCCGTCGGTGCACATGATGGTGCAGAGGGCCACCAGCAGCCAAAAGGGGAATCCAGGAGCCCTATGGGTTCCCACATGTGGGGAGCATCTCAACCTGAGAAGGACCATTCGTCTGGGCCTACCCCAGAGTTGTGACTGCCAGGGGGAAAGGGTCCCACAGGGGAGGGGCAGTCCCCCCTACCTAGCCAGGGAAACCCTCTGAGTTTACATGTTCTCCTGTGTGGTGGTAAGAGATCACAAGGGGAATTCAGGGTTTCCCCATTAGTTCCTTTGGGTTAGCCTGGGCCTTGGGATCCTTTAATAAGTTCAGTTTATTCCTATTACCATACGCCTCAAATTTTGTGACAGCACCTCATATTTTGTTGTTACTGTGAGATTGATAATTGTTGGTTTGTGTACATATGACTCCCTGAAGTCCCCACTGAGACCTCTTCCCTGCCACGCTCTTGTTACCTACTTGTTCCCCTTCGATTCATGCTTACCTGTCTTGATTGATTACTTACCTGTGTGTTATTTGTGCCTGCCTGTGTTAATTCGTAATTTATATGTATACTACCACTCGGGGTTCCACTCAGGAACAGGTAAATTATGAATTAACATAGACAGGCACAAGTAAGACACAGGTAAGTAATCAATCAAGACAGGTAAGCATTAATATATTCCTCTGATTCAGCTCTCAGTATAGATAAGTTGTATATTTGTAAATATGTGCATTAGTCTTCTGACCTATATTTATAAATAAATTATATATAGTTAAGATATTCTGTGCCCTGGCCTGACTCTACGGGGGGCAGAGGGAACTGATTGACATCTCTCAGCACTCCTCCCTAGCCACCTATTCCTTCTATTTGGAAGAGGGGAGCATATACCTGGGTGCACCCGGGTTACATAGGATACACCAAACTCTATTATTTATTCTGAGAAAAGACAAGGTAAGGTCAGAGGAAGAGATTCTACTTTGTAGCTACTGTTTAAGGATGATAACTGAAACCTAGGAGCACATTTCCCTTTCATAATTACCTATTCTGTGATGTCTTGCTCCTTCCTCTGAAGTGTCTAGTGCCAGTCACTGCTGAGGCAGAATAACAGAGAGAGAAAACTGGTCTGACTTGACAGAAATGTCTTTGTTTCCAGAAATTGACTGTAAACTGATATAGATAAAGGGCCATTAATAAAATCAGATTGAGAGACAAGTTGTGCCAAAAGTAATGTATGAAAAACCATACGCCAAGCAATTTCTCTCTAAAAGAAGTACAAGAAAAGGGGGTTTGACTCTATCAACAATTCCAGTATAGTAATTACTATTCAAAGCAGTCCCATTGGCCTCTATGACTAATTAATTGTGATTAGTATTACTCATGATAGTAGGCATTATGCTCAAGAAGTGCTCTCTGGATCTATATGGCATTTAATCTCAAGGAAGAACCCACAATATTTAAAGTGAAGTGCCTCTGTTTTAAAGGAAACAAGACTGGGCACTTACCAGTTCATCTGTCAGCAACAGACAGAAAACATTGTCTTGACTTACAAGATATTTTATTTAAAATGTTTTTAGCTGTAAGAGTAATCCCCAGCTATTTAACAAAAGCAAATTAATTAGAAAGAACTGTTTATCACAGCCCAGCATTCCCAGAAGGGGAATCAACTATATAAACATGCTAAAACTGACCTATTTATGAATTGTTATAGAGAGCTGAGAAAAGAACCACAACAGATCTTTATCTTACGTTCACTGCTTCTAAAGATCAAGAGTAGGGTGAGGGCTGAGGCCACTTATCACATATGTTTTAAACATGAATGTTAAGGTCATTTAAAATTCCATTGCCAAAGCTTCTCTGGCTGCCAGAGAAATGTAAAGTAGTCTTCTTTGGTCCTCATTATATGCTTAATATGCTGTATTACGGGACTATGCTTCCCTTTCCATATAAATCATTATTGCAGGGCACCACTGATGGGTGATCCTGAGGTTTCTGTCCCCAGTTGGCTCTGCACTCCCCCTCTCTTACTATCCTGCCATGCCTTGATATTAAACAGTTTGCAGTAAATTGCTTCATCCCAGACAGGGCGGGGTGGATTTTAAGCCAGGCGTCAGTTCAGTGTTTCATCTTTATTGTCACTATCAGTGATTGGGTCCTGGCCCCTGTCCAGGGTCTCAGCCTTGCTGCCTGAAAGGTCCCTCTCTGCCTTGGCCAACTGTCTTAATTGCCTCTGTTCTTGGTCTTGAACCTAGAGCCTTCAGCTCCATTGGCTAATGAATCAATCTCTGGGCCCAGTCTTTAGGCTTTAGGCCTCTGCAGCCTTGGCCTCAAAACAAGCACTCACAAACTGCTGAGGGTCAATTCCAACTGAATCTCTTGTCTTGGTTCCCTGCTATGTGACCTGCACATCGCCCTTTATAGCTGCGCCCATTCTACTGGTTGTTAACAACAGAGATTTTTAACATACTATCCTGCCCTCTCAGCTACCAAACAAAGTCTCAAACCTAAAACAGCCCTCTTGGGCCCAAAAAGATAACAAGGGAAAAAACCAAACATGTAGCTTACTGCTGCTGAGATTCATGTGTGTTCAGGTCCATTCCCCATGTGCCCAAGGGCACTATCAACCAACTTCTGGGGTGTCTCCCTTCTCCCTCTCAAGGGCAGTCAGTCCTGGGTCCACTGCCAAGTCTCTCCTCTCTCCCCATGGGTGCCGGGGACCAGCTTTTATGCCTTGGGGCCTCCCCTTTCTCGTCACCTGACCCTGTCTGGTCAGGCCATTATATATGGTCCTTATTACCAGTGTGCAATCTCCAGGAGGGGTGGATCTGCAGCTTGTCTCCAGCTGAATCTCTTCACCTTTTTTGGCTCAAATGGTCCTCACCTTAAAAGGACCTAACCCTGCTGCTCTCTCCTGTTGTCTCTTCCCGGTAAGAGGGGTAAAACCTCCTGTTACGATTGTCACAAACAGAGCAATCAGTCTTTTGTAGGCAAGTCACCAAGTATAAATGTTAATAACAAATGCTGAAGAAACCAAGCTGTGCTGGTTTTTTAGTTCCTAAGAAAGAAAATATAATTTAAAAAAATGTTTGACGTCTTCCAATTATATGTGATGGGTATGCAAATTGAGATATATATGTTATAATGCAAATATAATAGCTATATTCATATGACAGGATCATTTGGCTACTATTGAAAACCATACTTAGAAAAAAATAATAAAGATTTTTTTACAAGGTGTCTGCTTGGTCCGTAAAATATAACTGCAAATTTTCAGAGAAAACAAAAGTATTTGAGAGAATTCTGCAACCCTCACTCAGGCAAAATTTCTGTTGAAGTCAAAGGATGAAATTCTGACCCTATTAAATCAATAGCAAAACTCCCATTGATTTCAGTGGGACCAGGATGTCACCCACCTTCTTTACATCCATGGAGTAAAGATTGCTTCCTTTTAGATAAGGACAGAGTTATACCAAACCATTGCACATGTGTGCAAGGAATGAATGGGGGCGAGGGCAAAAAATCTCTTACCCCCCGCCCCCCTCCCCTGACCACATAACAACAGTTGGGTAAAATGCATTTCTTAATTCCTTCATTTTCAGTATAGCCAGAGGCACCGGAGGGATTGTCTTCCCACTACTGGTGAGCAGAGCTAGTTGGATTGATATTGAAGGCTTATTGTGGCTTCTCTAAGGGATATAATAGCCAACATACTCCGTGTGAGCATCTGGTTGGTCTGAAAGATTTGTGCCACTTTACAACACAATGCCTTGTGGAGTGGTGAAAATCCAAGCTATGCCTCACTTGAAACAAAGCCTTACAGAAGTGTCATTATTAACCTAGGAACAGTAAGGAAACATAGGCGTATGGTTTAAGAAAAAAGGAATTTTACAGTGCACCAGTGCAAAGAATTTCGATTTTTTTTTTTAAATGTGTGTGCTTATGATGAATTAGGGGTGTTTTATTTTATTGTATTTATAAAGTTCTCCACTGGCATCACTGTAAGCTAAGCTCTATCACTGTTTAATTGCTGATTTTCTAGGAATGCTAGTTTTCTCTGCTGAGGAAGTAAAAGAGAGAGAGAGAGAGAGAAAGGTGCGGCAAGGAAGAAGGGAGGAGAAAAGGAAGAAAGAGAAAACAGGAAGGGTGCCAAAGCCTGGGGGATAATGTTTGTGTTTAAAAGGGGAACTTGAGACTGTGCCAAATCAGAATATTCTTTAGGAACTTGAGAGCAGAGAGCCTCCTTATGACTGCAAATCAAAGCATAGGAATAAGAAGCCTTAATGCAATCCACCATAATGGTACTGTCATGAAGCCAGGCAGTGAAAGCTAGAAAAGGAAATAAATGTCCACTGGCTGTCACCATAATGGTCTGAGAGAGGTTCACTGAAAGGACTCTGAACCTTAGCAGTTCTTTCAATGAACCTGTGCCTAATAACAGGTTTGTAACAAAATCCAGAACCAGGCAAGGGATTTCACAAAGTTTCTACGCTTAAAATTGACAAATTTAAATTGTTCCAGCTGAATTTTTGCTTTGAGTTTTTCAGCTTTCTTGGCTCCAGCAATTCTCTGAAACTTAGTGGGTTTGAACCTGTGGACTAAAAGAGGATTACACAGGCCTTGTACAAAGTAAAACATAAAGTCTACACAGCTTTTGTACAAGAGGACAAATGTACACCTAAGTGTGGTCAATAGATTTATGCTAATCATGAATTTGACTTGGGATGATTAGGCATCCAGGTTGTAGCCATATTGGTCTAGAGGAAAAAGCAATCAGGACTCATAGTAGAGATGATAACTTTTATTAGACCAACAAGCTTTTTGGCGCTAATGCACAGGTTGTAATTCTATTAATTATGCAGGGTGGACATGTAAGCTTATGATTGTAGACTGAGCATGTGCAGTAGATTGTGCACTGATCATGTGTGTACCTGGCTACATTGTGGATTGGTAAGTGTAAGTCATGAAAATATAGCTGCAAAAAGCTCCAGATCACTAGGAGGGTCCCCACATGTTTGACTGAATGTTCAGAGCATTCACCTGGGAAGCAGAAGACCGGAGTTGTAGCACCCATTGATCCAGAGGGATTTTGAACCATTATCTCTTTGACTTCTCCCATACACTGTTTTAAAGCACCAGGGCTGGATAGGTTAGGCAGAATCTAGCCTATCACCAGCGCCACCTTTGAAGATGGGTCCCTGTGCAGTTGAGATGAGAGATGTGAGGCCAGGAGGAAGCAAGCAAGCTAGAAGGTGTGTGACTCACTGATGGCTGCTGCCTGTGGCAGGAACAGCTCTTGTGTTCTGGTCTGGATCCATGTCCCCAGTGGGGTACAGACTTCTGCACCACAGGCTCTGGATGCTTTTCTTCCACTGTTACATCCAAGGTGCAGTGGTTCAGAACAAAAATGAGAGGGTTCTGGGGAGTGGTGTGGTGGTTTGAACTTTGCACACAGAAGTCTGTAGATTTAAACCCCCTCTGGCTGAGGGGGCCCAGAACCAGGGTCTCCTGCTGCTTCTCAGGTTAATAATCTACTCCTATAGCCTGCAGAGCCTAATATATGTTAAGCATGGGGGTGCTGCCCAAAACCACATTGTCATGACTTACGCGCACTTACGTATCCACAATGGGGGTGTGTATATGGACAGAGTGTAAACTACTGCACAGATTCAGTTCACATACACAAGCTTATGTGTCCACATTGCAGGAGTAATAGAATCAACCAAAATGCTGGTAACAGGGCTGGAAACTTCCATTTAGGTGCCCAAGGAAAATACAAATTCCACCTTACATAGTGATTTAATAAGTGTCCACTGGAGTCCTTTGCATTGTGATCCTATGGTTGGCAGTACAAGATGGGAGCCTTCAATGCTACCCAGATGCTGTGATGAGAAGTTTGAAGACAAATAGGTTGGAAGAGATGCTCTTTCTTCTGTTGTATTACTCTGATAAAGTTTTTAAAAGATGGTCTAGCAGTGCCTTATGAATTTATTTAAGACAGCAATATTTCTAACGTAACGCAGGAACTTGTTTTTAATATAGCAAGGTGAATTATATTTTATGTTGCACCAAACCACTGACCAATTCACATGAATACAATATCATTTTTAGAAAGGACTCTTCACTACTTATTCAGATTGTTAAAAACTACAGTTAAAATTCCATAAATGTAAAACATCACTCTGATGAACCACTATGTTCATACCCAGAGTCACATCTTACTATATAAAATTTATACAAAAGTGATTGTTTCCTGATATTCTTAATAGAGTTTATTACAAGGAGAAAAGACCTAATTCTTTTTCCTTATAATCATGAACTTAAGCTGTGAAAGTGATTTCTTGGTCTTTGTGCTCTCAGAATAATCCATCCCGCTAAAGTCCTTTTTAAATTGTTGCACTAGATGTCTGTTTACTTCCAGGCATACTGGAGGTTTCAAACAGTATGACTCTGTCCCTTGTCCATGATTACTAATTCACCATAAGTGTCTTAAAAAAAAATCAAAGAAATGAAAATAAGTGCCATGACACAGTAGGCCCCATTCTCACAGGATTGCAGCTCATGCTGGAGCTGGAATCTCCGATTTCATTTGTTTTGATGTACTGTGTAAATATTTAAACAATGCACACTGCAATTTTATCCAGGCTTCAGTGTATTTCGGAGCTTAGCGTCTTGGTGGGGGTTATAATGTTGATATTAATTACAGATAGAATCCCTGAATCAGCAAAGCATTGACAGATCTGCATGAGTCCATTGCTATTCAGAAAAGCACTTAAGCATGCATCCTGCTTAAGTCTCATTCAGGTGCCACAGAAGTCAACAACACTTAGGCACGTGCTTCACTAAACAGGGATGATGTTAAGCCCAAAGATGAAAAAGCTTCTATACACATATATTGCACATGTAGCTTTGCTGCTTTTCAAGGTTTAAATAGTTAGCGCTCTCTTAAACAAGTGGCTAAATTTGAAATGACTGAATTACCTAAAGGCGATTAAAAGTTACAGTGACTAATACTGTGATAAGATGTACAATTTTAGATAATACAAACATGTGTCTATGAATTATCTGAGGTGAAGTGGTCAGTCCTGGACCAGTGATAAGTTAGAAGTCCAATAGCTCATAACAAACAAGGACTAGAAATTACATTGTTATAAAAATGGAAATCCAGAAGTGATGGTATAAGACTCCGACTTCAGTGGACCATGAAGAGGTCCTAGTATGTGCCCCGGTCCCTGATCTCTGCCTTCAATCAGAAGAAACTATCCCATTACTGTTAATTCAATGAATATTCAATACAGGGTGCAGAACAATCACTGGTGGGGCCAGGACCAGGTGCTGGAACCCAAGGTCCTTCCCTCTCCCTTTTAGGGCAGCATCCAACAGACTTGCTGTCTGACCCTCCCTCTAACTTGCTGTCCTTTTTCCAGTTCTACACATCTTTTGGCCTTTAGCCCTTTTGGCTAAATTATAACTCTAAACTTATGCGCTATTGCCATACAATATTAAAAAAAAAAGTCACATCATCCAGAGGTGGCTGTATCACAGTGTCTTTTTCTTACATAGCCAAATTCAAGGCCTTCTAGTTACTTGGACCACACAAATCAGCCATGTTCTGCAGTAAATGAGTTTCTGTGAGATCCAGAGATAAGCACTTTTTCAAGGACAAACATGAAGCTACTCTGTAGCCATCAAACTCTATGTCCTCTCTTGGCATTGACTTTATATATCTGTCCCTAAGTTTCTGATTCTGGTGACAATCCTAGAAAATGAAAGGGAAAGCTAGTGTTAGCTGATTGATTATTGAAAAGGCTCAGTAGGCCATAAGGCTGACAGAACAAGATCAAAAATTAAATTGAGAAAGTTGGTCCAGTTGTGCTTCTCTTTCCTACTGCATTCTCAGACAGACTCTGCAAGTGACTGTCTTGAGCTCCTTGCCAACAAAAGTAATCCTTTTTGGCTCAGAAACCTGTGGCCAAGGGACCTTTTTCTTGGTCCTCCCTCCTCTCTTCATGTGTCAGCTGCAAGAGGTTTTCTTCTGCTTTGAAGTAGAAAACCCTACTCTAGAAGAGATGAGACTCAGGATTCATGGAGAGCCTCTCTAGGTTGGTAAAAAGGAAAGGAAGAATGGAAAATTTCCATGCTAAATCATTTTAAAATTGAAATCTGGGACTTTACAGAAAGGTTCTGCTTTCCCACAAAGAATTATGACTTTTTGACAAAAGCAAGGAAAGAAAAACAAGCAAACCATTAAAGGCACAAATGCATGTGTGTGTGTGTATTTTAACTTGAGCAAAAACTAAAGTTGCCTCATTTTGAACACACTGCAGTGAAGACCCCTGTGGAACCTACCCCTATCATATTATGATACGTACCCTCTGTTCCCCTTTATGCCCTGAGTGTGACTATCCTTAGCTTTATGTGATACATTATATAGAGAGCCTATTTATGAAGCTCCTTGGAGCTCATGCAGTTTCTAGGGTTGTGGAAACAGCTCTTGGGATTTGCCCCAGGTGAAGCATTTAGCAACATAACATTTTGCCTGTTTTCTCTGGATTGTACCTATGGATCTGTTTAGGTCCCTTCCGACCCTAGGCACTATGAAACTATCTCATGGTGAATCTCTTGTCTGTTGAAATAAATCTCCATGTTATTTACAGTTCAGTGCAGACTCATTAAGAAAGTGTGCTCTGGTTTCTCCTAGGATCTTCAAATCCTTACTTTTTTGGTTTTTTGGTACTTATTTTGCCATCGACAAAAATCCTGAGGGGGTAGCCTGGTAAGACAACAAAGAGCTCAGGGACAATGAAGACACAGCAAAAAATTCTGACTAACAAGAAAAAAAAGAGAAGAAAAGGACCAATATTATGGAAAATTTTCAGTAATTTGCCAATAAAGAAAAGAATGTAATTGGAAATATATGTACAAAGGCAAAAATGGTTCCATGATTACATTTACCCTAGGCCATAATTTATAAATCAATAAGTATGAATTTGCTCTGTAATCCTTCTGGCTGAAAGGCATCACATAAATATAAAATTGTTTTCATGACAGTGTGATCATACATATGTACAATGTGTTTGAAGATTTATAAATTAAAATAATTAGTATAATGGGCCAAAGTATGTGCTAAACAGAACATTCACTAACTATTAAAAAAGTTATGAGATGGAATTCATTTAAAGAAAATAAGAACAAGTTTTTGAAGATGAAATAAATGGACTAGTCTTAAGAAACATCAGGCTAATGGTAAAACATCTGCATGCTAGTTCCTTTCTTGCCTCTTTCAAACTCAGTTAATTTGTGCTTTTGTATAACATTCAAGGAGGATCCCAAGATTAATCTAAAGAGTGTTACATGAATGGGTAAAATTAATGCTATTTCTCTATCAGATGATTACATTTCTACACGCTGGGATAAATTAGTTTTGTGTCACTTTCAAATCTCAAACAGCCTTTGTCAAGAGAATAAAATATCCATTAAAAAGATATTTGTAATGCTTATCAGAGATGTTCCTGTGCCAAATATACAATATTCTGTGAAATACAGCAATGTGCTGGTACTCCTTTGATCTTTTCAATATTCTCCAGCTTGGTTAGCAGCCAAGGATCATTTCACTCTCTGGACAGATTAGTTGGAATGGGAAAATAAATGAATGAAACTGAAATATTGAACTTTATTCATGTCTCACTGACATTGTTTCTATGGACATATAACTCAAATGACTCTAGCTATTCTACTTCTGATTTATAAGTGACATCAAACTTGGACCCTTTTTCTGCAATGGTGGCACAGAGCAAATTATTTCTTACTTGCTTAGGAATGAAAGAGACAAGAAAACCTGTTTTAAAGTTGTAATTATTCATATGAAGATGAGTTTTCTGAATTAAATATCCTACAGTCTATCTGAGGTACTGAAATAGTCACCATTACTATAGTGCCTGAGCATTTCTTACTCTGGGATGTCTACATTGTGTCCTCATGCAACTTGGGTGAATAGTCTTGAGCGTGTCTTGCGGACCCACTAAAACTTGCGTGCACCAAACTCAGAACCATGGTGGTTGGGCCACTGTAGAGATCCCTTGGAGTTTGCAAATATTGACCATGTCTTTAGGACTCTTTTACTGTATTCTTTACTGTGGCATGAGCCAAGTTTGTCTGTATATATGTTTAATCAAGCTAAAACCTCTTTTTAATACTTTTTTTTTTTGTACAGAGTCCGGCATAATGAGGCCCCAAGTCCCTATACAGGGCCATTAACTCATTAGCTGCTACCCCAAGTTAATTAGCTCTCCCATTAGCTCTCTCCTGGGTCAGAGGAGGGGCACACTGAAGTGCTCTGGGTTAGAATACAAGGAAGTCAAGGGGAAAGGGACTTGACGGTGGGGGTCTACTACAGACCACCCAACCAAGGGGAAGAGCTAGACCAGGAATTCTTAAGTCATCTCACGGAGGTAGTTAGGTCAAAGGATGTGTTCATCATAGGTGACCTGAACTTTCCAGACATTTGCTGGGAAGAACAATCAGCCAGGTCTGGCTGCTCACATAGGTTCCTAGCCGAGATACAGGACCTCCATCTAACCCAGGAGGTGCACAGCCCCACCAGGGGAAACGCCTTGTTGGATCTGGTCCTGGCCACAGGCAATGACCTGGTGAAGGGTCTGTGGGTGCTTGACCACCTGGGTGACAGTGATCATCGCCTGCTGGAATTCACCATCCAGTGCAAGGTGGCAAAGGCCTGCAGCAAGGCAGCAGCCATGGACTTCAAGAGGGCAGATTTCAATGAGGTAAGGAGAATAGTCGGAGAGGCACTGAGGTCTTGAAGGGGAGGGGAGTTGGGTGTCCAGGAAGAGTGGTTGTTCCTTAAGGAGATGATCCTCCAAGCCCAAAGGGAGGTAATCCCAATGCAGATCAAAGGGGGCAAGAGGGCGCAAAAGCCCCCATGGCTCACCAAAAGCATACAGAAATGTCTCCTAGCTAAAAAGGAGGCGTACACCCAATGGAAGGGAGGGGCCATCACCAGGCAGGACTATACCTTGGTTGCTTGGGGCTGTAGGGGGGCAGTCAAGGCCAAGACGGAGATGGAACTGGGACTAGCTACCCGGATCAAAGACAGCAAGACATACTTTTTTAAATACATAGGGGATAAAAAGAAGGTACTGGGTAATGTGGGGCCTCTGCAGGACACGCTAGGAAATCTGATAATTGCACTAGACAGCAAAGCTAACCTATTTAACAATTTCTTTGCCTCCATTTTTCTAAGCAGGGACCAGGTCAGCCCCCCCACCAGGACCCCCTTAGGTTCCAGGGGAGGTGCACCCAGGCCTAGGATCAGTGAGGACCTAGTCAGGGAACTTCTGGAGGGACTAGATGTATTTAAATCAGGAGGTTCTGATGATCTCCACCCCAGAGTGCTGAGGGAATTAGCAGCGGTCATAGAGGGACCCTTGGCATGGCTTTACGAGCACTCATGGTGCTCTGGCATGGTGCCAGAGGACTGCAAAAGGGCCAATGTGGTTCCCATTTTCAAAAAAGGGAGGAAGGAGGACCCAGGAAACTATAGGCCAGTCAGTCTTACCTCAATCCTGGGTAAGCTTTTTGAGAGACTTATCCTGGCACATGTCTGCGAGGGGCTAGCAGGGGAGTTTATGCTTAGGGGCAACCAACATGGGTTCATTAGAAGCAGTTCCTGTCAGACCAACCTGGTGGCCTTCTATGACCAGGTCACAAAGTCCTTAGATGCAGAGGTAGCAGTGGATGTAGTCTTTCTGGACTTTAGGAAGGCCTTTGACACTGTCTCTCACCCCATTCTCATTAAAAAACTAGGGGACTGTTGTGTCAACACCTACACAGTCAAATGGGTCACAAGTTGGCTGGAGGACTGCACCCAGAGAGTGGTGGTGGATGGGTCATTTTTGACCTGGAGGGATGTGGGCAGTGGGGTTCCCCAGGACTCGGTCCTTGGGCCCGCACAGTTCAACATCTTCATCAGTGACTTGGACGAGGGGGTAAAAAGCACCCTGTTCAAATTCGCAGATGACACTAAGATGTGGGGCGAAGTGGGCACACTAGAAGGGAGGAATAGGCTGCAATCAGACCTAGACAGGTTACAGGGATGGGCAGATGAGAACAGGATGGGTTTCAACACTGACAAGTGCAAGGTACTGCACCTGGGGGGAAGAACCAGCAGAATACCTACAGGCTGGGGAACTCCCTTCTCATCAGTGCAGAGACAGAAAAGGATCTTGGAATCATGATCCAAAATGAACATGGGCCGACAGTGTGGGGACACAGTCAGGAAGGCCAACTGCACCTTGTCATGCATCCACAGATGCATCTCAAGCAGGTCCAAGGAGGTCATCCTCCCCCTCTATGCGGCCCTGGTCAGGCCGCAGTTGGAGTACTGTGTCCAGTTCTGGGCGCTGCACTTCAGGAGGGATGTGGACAGCATTGAGAGGGTTCAGAGGAGGGCTGCCTGCATGATCAGGGGGCAGCAGGGCAGGCCCTATAAGGAGAGGCTAAGGGACCTGAACCTGTTCAGCCTCCACAAGAGAAGGCTGAGGGGGGATCTAGTGGCCTGTTACAAACTAGTCAGAGGGGACCAGCAGGCATTGGGGGAGTCCCTGTTCCCCTGAGCACTACCAGGAGTGACAAGAAATACTGGTCACAAGCTGGCAGAGGGTAGATTCAGGCTAGACATCAGGAGGTGCTTCTTCACTGTCAGGGCAGCTAAGATCTGGAACCAACTTCCAAGAGAAGTGGTGCTGGCTCCTACCCTGGAGGTCTTTTAGAGGAGGCTGGATGAACACCTTGCTGGGGTCATTTGACCCCAGTACTCTTTCCTGCCATGGCAGGGGGTCGGACTTGATGATCTGCTCAGGTCCCTTCCAACCCTACCAACTATGAAACTATGAAATAAAAGCAGCAGCAACAACAACATTGGGCCTGTGGAACCCCCAGGGGCCTGAATTTTTATTTACACTGGGGTGCAGAGAGCAATGCAGCTCCCAGCTGTAACTCCCAATGATTTTTGCGAAGCGCTATGAGTTACACTGTTACCCCAGACCAAACAGAAGTTCACTGTTGGTTCTGGGGGGAATGGAACCTAGCTGTGGGCTGGGAGCCTGCCATCAGGTTCCCATAGCAATGGCCAGGGCTTTCTGCCAGTGCGTGCTGTTTTGGGAGGGCAGGAAAGCAGCAGAGGGAGCTCATTCTTGGGGGTCCCCAGCTGGAGGATCCAATACATCTGCCACACCCTTGAGGGGGGGCTGAAAACCCCCCAGACTGAACACCCTCCACTACCTTTCCCACCTCCCATTCTGAAAATAGCACCAGGCTGGGAGCTCAGTAGACACAACTTACAAAAGATGCTATATTTTGAAATGTCTTTATCTCATCCCTCATGCAAAGAGGGGTCAGATTTTCACCTAATCAGCCATTTTTGAAGCTGTCTGCAGTCATGCACTTGTGTTTGGTCCAGCTATAAACTGGTTTCTGTGGCCAGATCAGTGAAAATTGTCGCTTTTATCTGCACCCTTGGGCACTCTAAACGGACGTAAAAGTAGTAAAATATTAGTTAGACCCAATTTAAGGCTCCTTTACATTGTTGGAATGGTATAAACGCTCTTAATGTAAAGAAGAATGAAGCCTATTGACTTCAAAATCACTTTAAATTGCTGTATTAGATTGGTGTTGTATAATGGCACTACGCTGTCGTAATTCTTTTCAAGTGCTGGGTACTTGGAATACCTGCAGTATGAACTACAGTTGCAGGTGTGACACGTTCGCAGTTTCAGGTCTTCTAAGCATACAGGAACCTCTCCTATTAACATTTCAATGGACGTGTAGGTGTCTTTGGCATTAAAACAGAGTTAGTAGCAAATAGTACTCACTTAGTTTGCCCCTATGAGATTCTCTGCATTACCTTCCCTTGCAGTAACAGAGGTTACATCTGGTTATACTAAGGTGATAGCTCTTTGGTTGCAGTTATCACTGGCAATTGAGCAATCTACTCTATATGTTATCCTTTGCAGATGGTGAACCTGAGCAATCCATTACCTGTGTCTGGTAATATCTTGGGGTTTTTTTCTTTGAAAGATTGTTTCCAAAATCCTGGAGCCTGTTTTGAATATTTCCATGATCTTTTTCATCTCCACATATGACGAGTAAATTACGAATGCCTTTTCAAACACGTATTACAATATCTGAATAGGAAAAACATCTCTGATGCAACTCTACATACTATAGTGACATAAGACAAATGTGTTCCGCCTGTAGAATATGGACTTCATTCTCCAGTGCCCGATGCACCTTGTGTAGCTGATTATATACAAAGTGAGTGTAAATCTCCACCTCATCAGAATGGCGGGGGTTTGACTCTCAGCTACGTGAGGTCCTCCTTACCCCTCCTGGTGCATTACAGGTCTTAAATAATCTACGTGCATTCCTGGTCTTAAATAATCTACGTGAAACATACACCCTTTTTAAGGCCTCATTACACTACCAGATTTCAGTGGAAATGAAAATCAAGCCTAAGAGCATTTGGAATTTATTTGTTAGTGGTGTGAATCAGTATATCAGAGGCACAGCAGTGGAGAATCACGTCCAACAAGAGCAACCAGGTATTTAGGCATGAAATCATACATTCATGCATATATCTTCTATAGGTGCAACTTGAAGGGGTCAGAAAACATTGCATTTTATGTACTTGTACCCTAGGGCTTTTCTACATAGGGACACACAGAAAAGATGATATGAATGAATGTTTAAGGTAGATTTATTAAACTGCATTAAATTGTTCTTATTTAGTGGCTTTGAGTTGAGTTAGCTTAATTCACTTGCAAAGTGAGTTGTGATGAATTGAATTAAGCCAAGTTACATTCTGAAAAAGAACATCCACATAGGAGTTTAATGAGGTTTAACTAATCCATTTTAAAACCCCCCATGAATTAACTTGAGTGTCCCTGTATAAGCCCATGGATAGAAATGACTGAAGATGTGGACCTAACAATCTAGGCTGCAGTAAACATTACTTCAAAATGAATGAAACAATAGTCTTGATTCTTTTTCACTTATACCAGTAAAACATTATTGGAGCAAATGGAGTTTTGATGCTGCTTCTGATCCTGCCTTGAGCAGGGTTGGACTAGATGATCATTTGCGGTTCCTTAAAGCCTTACGTTTCCATGATTTTATGATTGTGTGGTGTAAAACTACTGTGAAGAGAATCACCACTGTGGGCTTTAGTGAAAGAAATAAGAGGGAAATCTGGATGGTGATTTTGAACAAAAAATAATCAAACCCTCATGAAGGAATATTTTTAGTAACTGCATATTTCTTGGCAATTTTTAATGTATGTAAATGTAAAATAATTTCCCTTTTGCTGTAGGGGACAGTGAAGGAGATAGATGATGCATATCTAAAATCAGATCAAAGTTGGAAGGGTAAAAGTCTGACCAATTTTGTAATCGTTGGTCACAGTTGTTGGTCCTTCTGTGCCAGCTGAATACTATAGAAACTTCAGAGTTTCTTCACTGCTGTTTAGCATCATACCCAGTTTATGGGCCGTAAGAGCATTTGCATCAAATATTCGTGTTTATGACTTGGCTCACAGTGTGTAAGAGCAAATCTCAAGTAAACAGGGCTGTTTGGGAAATAAATGAACTCATTTTGCCTAATTTCAAATCTGCTGAACCATGTTTGAGTTAAACATAAGGCTTGAGTGCTTTTCTGTTGGTGTTCTGCCTAAATGAGGCTGTGACAAAAGAACAAAGGAGAGAACGCCAATGGAAAAGAAGGGGATAGTAACAAAATGGAAAATGAATACAAAACTACCATACAGGGTAAAAAATGAGTAAGATCTCCTGGAATTATCCCAATAAGATGTGATTCCTTTAGATGGACTTTCCAGTGGCAGCTCCAAGAACAATGTAATGGAATAATTTCCCTTTGAAGCACTTTAAGGGCATGGCTATCCCACCTCCACATGGTGCTAGAGAGTGCCACAGAGAAGCATGGCTCGCACCCAGAACACATGCAATGTAACTGCATTACCTACTGCCTTGGCACTGAGCAGTCACCATAAGCCATTTAAGACAGCAAGCTTACTGATATGCCCATGCCACTCCATGCTGGTTACTTCTCTTTCAAGGTGCCGTGTGTCCAGAGCAGTTGTTCCACTCACTGGTGACCAACCCATTATGGTCAGTGTTTATAGAAGTATGCTGCTTTGCACCTACGTTTCTGAAATGGGTGTTTTAAAGATGGACAAAACAGATTTTGCAAGGCTAGCTGTCTTGTTTTCCTGTATGAAAGTGAAGTGTATTGTCATGTACCACAGATGTGTGCCACATGTAGTAACACATTTTAATACTCAGCAATGTGCTTTTTTATTATACATTTGTTGGAGGAATAAGCTTCATGTCATGAAATCAGGTGACATAAACCCTCCTGAGATGTGTTTAGTGATGAGTGAAAGGGATGGAGGAGCAGATGTATCTAAAAAATATACTTGGCATGCAACTAAGATAGGGAAACTTGTGCTAAATTTGGCTTTTTTGTGTGTGAGGCTTTGGCTCTGGATAAGGATTCTTGATATGCATTTCTGCCAAATAAGTTTAGTGTCTAGCCCATACATATTGCCATATATGGTTATCTACTTACTCATTTTTGTGTCTACCATATGTCTATTTTTTTCTTTTCCATCTAGCAGAGTTCTAATTGTTACATTAGTAGACATTATCATTGTTAGGGTTTTCATTCACCTCAGAAAAAAGGTACCCTTTTTTTTAATTATTCAGATGGAGGTCACAAGGAAGCAAGGAAAAGCAAATATACATTCTCAACAAGAGAGAACAGTAGGCTGAACTCTGCCCTCAAAAATGCATTCAGTTCCTATTGCTTTTAATGGGAATTCTGCATGGGGAACTGCACTAGTCCATAGTTTCATCCAATATGTACTCAGTTCCCTGTATGAGAACAGCTATTTGAATGGAAACTACTGTCCAAATAGAAGTCTAAGTAGAAGTCATCAGCTTTTTTGAAGAATATGCTAACTGTGTCTCCGTGGGACCTTGCTTTGATGGGAACAGTATAACAGCAGCCATTGCAGTCCATAGATACTGGCCACTACCCAGTCCTAAGAACACCCCTCCCCCCCCCCCATGTCAATTGACTGGAAGCAGGAAATACAAGTCAGTCTCTAACCAGAGCTCTTGTGTATTAAACTTTTTTTACATTCAGTGTCTTTGAAAAACCAGGCTACTTATTTAGTTTTGTAATAGGGTCTCTACCCCATTGCTAGGGAGTTGAAGACACTCAGAGCGAGCTTTCTCTTGCTGCTAGTCTCTCCTGCCCCCGCCTCCCCCCAATTTCTTTTATCACCTAGCTTCCCTCTCCCTTCTCACTGCAATGTAGACATGACCTCCCCTGTTTGTTCCTGGGTCAGCACCTCCCTATCTCTTGCCCCACTCTGTGCTTGCTCCCTATTGCTCCACACACACATGCACACACCCACACACACGCATGCTCACCTACCTACCTTTATCACATGGTCAAGGTTAATGAACTTCCAGGTGTGGCTGAGGCTGAGGCAGCAGAAGCCATATAACTGTAGGGTGTGGGAATTACTCAGGGCAGAAGTGGAGGACTCAGGTGACCCACTGCCACAACGTGAGGCTCGAGCTAGACCTGAGAGGAGAAAGGCAGAAGGAGCCCAAAGGGAGGGAGCTCCTGGGACCAAGGCAGTCAGCAGGAGTCAGCATCAGGTAGAGAGTTGAAATTTCTGGCTGCTGTAGGATGATGGAAGATGTTGTATGGAGGAACCAGCTAAGTTTCCAGACTTGTGTTTGTTTTATTTTATTTTCAATTGCAATTCTGGTGTCAGTCTTGGGTGAAGTGAACCCTGGCAGAGCACGTGCACCCATAATTAGACTGCTGCTCATGACTGCAGCTCAGCCTTGGCTCGGGGAAGTGGGCTGGATTGTAGGGAAGAGGAACAGAGATTGTACAAAGACTGAGTGAGACACTAAGAGCAGCCAGGAGATGCTGGCATAGGCCATATCGGATGCAAGGGACTGGCTCTGAGCTCAGCCAGGAAGTGCTTGTGCAGAAGGATAAGCAGCAACACGGTCCAGCTTGGCAGCTGCAAGCCTCCGACAGGCTGTGCTGCACCTGAAGCCTGTAGCCCTGAATAGCAGGCTCAGAGCTACTAGGTGCAACTAGAATAACAGTGGATGGGCACTGTGCAGACCCCTGTCCAGAAAAGGGCCACGTACCTGGGAGCCTGTTCCACTGGAGAAACTGTCCCTAGTCAGCATATTCCATCAAGTCGTGGCAAGTGAGACCACTGACAGTGATAAGTCTGCAGTAGTAGTGAGGCAACCAGCAGAGGAAGGCCCATAGGGTTCACACACAAGCCTCTGTGCTTAGGCAAGAGTACAAGGTTCCTGATTATGGATTTATTTGCCTAACTTAAAGGGTTCAGGTTTGAACATCTGAAATGTATTCATGTATAACATCTGAAATTTTGGTGTTGGATTGAACTAAATGA
This sequence comes from Alligator mississippiensis, assembly GCF_030867095.1. Lineage (NCBI taxonomy): Eukaryota > Metazoa > Chordata > Crocodylia > Alligatoridae > Alligator > Alligator mississippiensis. The sequence goes on from NC_081824.1 coordinate 21,127,432, forward strand.
GTGGAGTCATTCTTTAAGGAAAAAAAAAAATAAAGATCCCAAACCTTCATTAGGTTTTGTGCTAACCAGCATTCCTATGTTTTATATTCAAACCAATGCATTAACATGAAACAACTGTACCAGATGGAAGAAAATATCACTTCTGGGGTCATTGAGGGGGTACATAAAATTCTGGCAAATTAGAAAGAGAAATTCACAGGGGCATGAGAGCTCATTAATATATGCTCTAATCCCCCTGTGGATCATTGTGGTTTGGACCTGTAGAAACTGAAATGAAAAAACAGCCTACCATAAGCTGACCAACTGCAGTGCTGAATAGCCAATATCCACAATGTTCCTCAGGCTTATAGGGAATGAAAGGCCTTGAATGTATGCATGTATAAATTCTACTGAACAGCTGACTACAGTAGACGCCTATCCTAAATTAACGTGTCTCAGATTATGGTGTGAACTTCAATAGAAAACATATACCTAGCCAAAAGCTAACATAGTTTAAAAATATAACACTTCATGTGCATCATATTTTTAAAGCTGTTTTTGTTGAGGAGCAGAAAAAAAATAACTACCATGGAACTTTTTATTTTCGCCTTGGGGATAGATTTTCAAGAAACTAGCATTTATACCATACTTTAGCTAATCCACCTAAGTACAGCATCTGTAACTCCTTTATGTGGTGTTTAGTATTTTGACAGGACTATTTTACTGTTTTTTCCGTCAAAAAAAGAACAACAAAATATTACTAGGCAATTCTATAACTTTGGTTATCATATTTTCATATATGTTAAAAGTAGAATCAGAGGATTCTTCATTTCACATACTTAGTAATATAATATCACTAACTGAAGCTTGAGTTCCCACCATGGCTTGTTTTTTTAAGATGATTGTGTAGGTTCAGGGTTTTGCAGGGACCAGTGAAGGGAATGCTAATGGATTTGGTGAAAAGGGGCAATTTTTAACCAACTTTAGCTGACCACCAGAGCATGCCTGTGGGCATCTTATGACTGTCATCCATGTATTCCAGGGTTGCCATCCCTCCAGGATTGCCCTGGTGTCTCCAGGAATTAGAGATAAATCTCCAGGAAACTGCTGAGAGTCACCTGGGAGATAAATGATAGGGCATTCATTAAAATAAATATTAAATGTTGAATCTGATTTATACAGTTGTCTGGCGGGTTTTTAAAATGTAATAGTAATGTGCATTTGCCTTCCTGACATAAAGTCATTAATGTCATTACATCATGTGATGAAACTTCCCGGAATAGATTCAAACAGAGTTGGCAGCCCTAATGTATTCATTATCTCTGGGTTAGATTAACACTTCCCCCTTTGCATGTGGATTTATAATGATCTTCAGCCCAAAGTAACAGCTACAGCTACAGCAGCAGCATGAAGCAACGTTCTGATCAGCAAATGCAGGCAATGAGCACTTTGCAGCAGTACTCCAGATTGCACTAGCTGCAGATCAATTTTTAACAATCATATGAAACAAGTATACCAATTCCCTATCAGCTTGATTGTCCAGTTCTATAGGGCTATCAGGAGGCCAACACAATGGCCAACCATTCTCCCCCAGCCCTTCTAGATAGCTTACATTCAAACAAGGTTCTTAGGTCCAGGCACCCTTGCTATAAAATCTGAGTAGATCAGACCAAGCTCCAAGCCACAAATTATAGCTGAAATTGTGGTCTTGTAGTCATTCAATTCCTCCTCTACCCGTTGCATCCACATACATGATATTTCCATGAGTTTGACTGGTGCTGGAAGCTGGACTCCTGATTATGTTAAGATTTTGGTCTAACAGAAGCTCAGCACAAGGTGTAGCAATTCTTTTGTTGAAAGACCTAAAATATTTCAGAAATGTTTCCTAAACATTAACAGGAACTAGGAGGTATTTTGATAGCCTTATAAATTTAACTCATTTATAACAAATACTAAACTTATTGGTTTATTACGCCAACAGGAATTACGTATTGTATTATAAAATCAAAGGCCAAAATAGTTCAGATAACTTCAGCTATAATTAAGACTTCCATGTATTTTATGAGATTCTAGAGAAAGAAATACTATAAAGTCTATAGATCTTATTGATTAAAAAGCTGCCTATGTAATCAGCTTGCATTTTTCAGTGTGTTTTATGGGCATCCTGGAGTATCCACATTCAATACATACTGGGCAGTATCAGTCATAAACACTGTACAAATGTACTAGCGCTATGGCTACTAGAAGGTAGGTCAGTTTATCCACTAATTTTGTATATCACAGTGATACCCAAAGTGTATAACTTTCCTCACATGAACTGTCAATGAAATTACTCGTGGGTTTACAGCAAAACATTGGCATGTATTTGGATGACTGGTCACATTTTGCATAGTACTTTGGGATTTTTAGATAAAAGGGGTTTATAAACAGTGATTTTTTTTATTACTGCTGCCATTAGGGAAGGGATTGGTTTGTGAAGAACAATTAAGTACAAAGGGGAAGCTCAGTCAAATGATAACTAAGGTTTAGTCTTCAAGGTTTTCCACACCAACAGAACCCCAAACCTTTGTGATGCCATATTGAATTAATTGGTGCTCCGTGGAAGCCCAAGGGTTTGCCTGCAGGATCAGAGACTAAATGATGCATTGTCCAGGTTTGTGACCAGGCTTTAGATGCGAAAGAGTGCGCTGTGCAAAATGTTGCTAGTGAAGTTTCCCTAAATTACATTTAGAATTTAACATCTTAACTAGAATGATGCAAAGAACAGACTCACCCACTATCACGTACTTCCCTGCAACGGGGGATGATTTAATTATCCATACATTTTAAAAATATTTTGTTGCTGCCACTGTGGCAGATGAATTAGTATGGCAAATTGCTTCTGATTCTACATTCCTGTAGGCCCAGTATATTACCAGGTAGCCATGGGCTGGAAAGATTATAACTTACAAATAGAAATATATTGAAATCGTACCCAGGAGTCAGAGGAACTTGTCTCGTGGAATGGCTTCTGTGTTGGCAGAAGTGACTGGGCAATGATCCCAGCAGCATATTAATCTCCAATCATGAAACTAGTACAGGAAGGTCATATAGTTATTAGGAAAATAAAAAAAAGTTTTATAAACTAAGGTTTGGTGGTCAGAAATGGATTACACTCTTAGCCCTTATGTTCAGTGTTATCTGTTCAGGATGCTTCCTGAAAATAAACGTTAGGGGGAAATACTCCCCTGGGCAAAAGGTCTATGCACTAAAGCCCAACTTAAGCTCTGAAGGAGACAGTAGCTGGGCATGGATTGTGCATAGGATTTCTGCACAGTGTGGGGAATGCCGTCTGAAGTACTGTAGTGTGATTTTCAATCCCAAATGTGCCATTGTCTGGATGATGCTGAACAGTGTGCTGTCTATCTCATGTTGAAGTTCTGTTGGGCTCCACAAATTATGTCATAACAGGATTATCTTGCTCCATCTGCTAGACATATTTACAGTGTGTTTTCTTTTTCTAGAAGGCAGACAGGGGAGGAAGGGGTTGTATTCCCTACTTTTATGAAGGAAGTACAACAAGGGTGTCAAAAATCGAATCTACAGACTGGATTCTGGCACTCCTGGCAGACCACCACAAGCTGGGAGGCATGAACAGGGGTTGTGGCCTGTGTCAAAATCCAGGTGGGGCATGGAGACTGGCAGCAGGAGAGCAAATGAGTGTGCTTCAACTGGTTCCAGTCACCACCCAGTCACTTCACCTGTTGCCACTGTCACAGCCCCAGCTTCTTGGCCACTGCTGTGTGCCCCATGCTGGAGCCGGAGCAAGAGCCGGAGCTACCACTATGGCATGGGGGATGTGGCAATGGGAGCTCTGGCTCTGGAATGGGGCACTTGGCACATTGCAGGGGTTCTAGCCATCACCACATGGCCTGGGTCAGAGCTGGAGCTGTTGCTGGTATCAACCCTGCTGCCACATACTCCAGGTCAGAGTTGGATCTGTCACTGCTGCTTCCTAAGGCCCTGGACTGGATCCAGCCCTCAAAGAGCCCTGTGGTCTGCATTTGGTCCAGGGCATAAAGTGAATTTGACACCCCTGGCTTAGAGCATTGAACAGGATGTAGGATAGCTGGATGAATTTCCCTTATCTACTTGAGGGTCTTTTACCACACATTCCCCACTTCCCATGAATGTGTTCTACCCACAAGCTTATGGACTATCCTGGAATGGGCCAGATAGTGAGAACAAGAGTATGATTCTCTAGCCCAATGGTGGTTCTCAACTAGGGTGCCAAAGCACCCCTAGGAGCCACAAGAGCCTTTCAGGGGTGGTGTGGCAGGGACATCACTTGCAACAGTAATGGTCTGACAAAATTCTACTGTGGTGCCAGCAGTTGCCTTCTCAACACCAACCTGTTTAGCCTCTGACCTATACCAGTCTGAGGGTGCAATTAGGACAGAGAAATTTACTCCGGTGCAGTTTGCACCAGAGTTTATTTCTCCCAGGTGCAGTGTTTAAACGTGAGCCCTGGACCATAGCAGGCAACACAGGGGGTCAGCCTGCTAGCCCAGCGCTGCTCCAAACTGGATTAATGTGCTGCAGATGGGTTGGCTGTGGTACAAGGGTTGCTATAGTGTGGGGATAGCTGGCAGGCAGCCTCTGCATTATAGCACCCTTGTGCACTAGCCAGCCCTGGTTTCTGTTTATACATACGTTTTGGCACATGTAACTACTCTGCTGTAGGATAGTACTTGTCCTGGACAGTACTATTCTACAGTGGACTTAATTCATTTACTGTGCCCTAACATGGATGCACATGTAGACAGTGACACTTTACTGTGGAGCTCCTTAGTCAGCTCTGCAGTGAAATGCATGTGTAGATGTACCTTGAGGTAGCCAGCTTTCAAACAGAAGTATCCACTTCTGAATTGGCATGCTCTCCCCAGTTTGTAGACCCTGAAGCAAGAGAGGCAGAGAAAGCTCCTCATGTAGTTCCATGAAAGTCTGCTTTCTGCTGTGGAAATTCTGGAGCATGCTGGACATCCCAAGTCTACACAGTGATGGAAATCATTGCTCTATACTAGTTGTCCTATAACAGAAGTACTTCTTTGTGTAATAGGGGCCAAGCCCTTTTACTGAGAGCAAGGCTAGGCAGTAGAGTTAGAAAGTTTCAGAAAATAACCAGCTGGCAGGTAATTAGGTAATGTCCTGTTGATGCAATCAATGGAAAACACCTGTACCCTGCTGAAAGGCTCCCAGGGCAGGTGACCAGAAGGGGTCAGAGTCAGGGGCCATTTGAGCCATGTGCAGAGTCTGACCTGAACAGAGCTGGAGGCAGGGGCTCCCTGCTGGGAGTAAAGGGAAGCAGCAGTGGGACCTAGATCCTGTGCAAGAAGAAGAAACTCTTTGCTTAAAGCTGAAAAACAAGACCAGAGACTAAGGGAGAGGTGACTAGGCCCAGGAGGGCCAGAGCTGGTAAAAGTCAGTGGGACTGAGTGGGAGCTTGGGGAAGGCTGTCAGAAAGATCCCTCACCTCCAAATGTCTTGGGGTGGTGTATTGCTCATTGTGTTTTGAGCTGTGAGGCATTGGATGCCTGAAGAGGCAGAGCAGGCCACTGAAGGTGGCTAGGGAAGGCACTGAAGTCAACAAAGGACTATTAGAGTGCCTATACACTAGGGCTGTGTGAAATTTTGCTGGCTGTTTCGTTTGGATGCTGTTTCAATTCATTTTGAGCTCAAAACAGAGAAATCAAAAAGAAACAAAGGACTTCAAAACAGCCTCAAAACGAAACAGCCAGCGGGAAGGAGAGGAGGCAGCACACGTGTGTCCCGCACGCACGTGTGCCCTTCTTACCAACCAACTGACCGGAGGCGGTGGCGGCAGCAGCAAAAACAGAAGAATCAGCAGCGGGGGCAGCAGCAGCTGATCCCCCGAAGGTAAGTGGGGCGGAGGGACCCGGTGCAGCTGAGCCGGATCCGGAGGGGAAGCCCCCCGGGTCCCATATAGCTGAGCCGGTAGGGAGCCGCGCTCCCGAGCCGCGCAGCGCGAACAGAGCGCGCAAACAGGCGCGCTCTGTAAGAGCACGCCGGCGTTTGCGCGGGCGTTCGCGCCGGAGGGCGGGCCAGGAGGGCCAGGAGTGGGACTCCTGTAGGGGTAGGGCGTAGACACCGCGCAGGTCTATAAACAGCAGCTTGTAGAATGGTGTCTACGAGGAGTACTGCTAGGGCCTCTGCCCAGGGGGACGAGGCTACCCGGGGCAGGTCTGAGGCCTCCACCCAGACCGAGCCCATGGGGGAGCCGGTGTCCCCCTACCTCCTGGCCTGTGGGGTATCCCCAGCAGGGCCGGGGGGGGCAGAGATTGGGGGCCCCCACGCCTGTCCGGCAGGTGCCCGTCTTAGGGCCCTGGAGGCGCAGGTGAGGGAGCTCCGGGAGGAGGTTAGCAGGCTGAGGGGGATCAGGGAGGCGGAGGATGAAATTGACAGTTATTTCCTTTCCCTGCAGGCCCAGGCACCAAAGGAAGAAGCACCCCGGGGAATACCCTCCACAGCAGAGTGGCAGACGGTCACAGCCAGGACCGGAGTGGCACGCAGAGAACCGGTACCAGCTTCTCCAGTCCGACTGGTGAACAGGTACGAGGCCCTGGCGACCCTGCAGGAGATGGAAGGGGAGGAGGACACCCTTGGGCAAGAAGAAACACCATGTTCTTCACACCCCAAACAGATCAAGAGATCCACGATGACTCAGAGGAAGAGGCGACCTGTGCTCGTCATAGGAGACTCCATCCTGAGAGGTACGGAAGGACCCATCTGTCGCCAGGACCCCTCGGCACGAGAGGTATGCTGCCTCCCTGGAGCAAAGATTCGGGATGTGACGGAGGTAATCCAGGCCAGGATCAAGCCCACCGATTATTACCCCATGGTCCTAGTCCATGTGGGTACTAATGATGCGGCCAGGAGAACCCCCGATCACTTGATGGCGGACTACTGTGCTCTGGGCGGCGTGCTGAAGGAGTTCGGTGCCCAGGTGGTTTTCTCTTCCATCCTACCAGTGACCGGACGAGGAAGACGGCAGGAGAACTGCATCAGAGAGACCAACTGGCGGCTTCGGCAGTGGTGTCTCGAGGCAGGCTTCGGCTTCCTGGACCATGACCCGCACATCACGACAAGGGACATGCTCAGCTGGGATGGGCTTCACCTGTCCCCCAAAGGTAAGCGTGTGTTTTCTTCTAGGTTGGCGGATCTCCTCCGGCGGGCTTTAAACTAGGCTCGTCGGGGGGAGGGGAGTACGAGGGCAGGGGAAGCTGTGGACCACCAAACCATGTGGCACCCACAAGGACAGCCCAGCCTGAAGAAGGAGAACATTGGGAACCTGAAAGCCATGGGGAGGCCAGCACAACAGAACAGGTAAGGAACAAGAAGGTAAGAAACAATGGGCCCCATGGGACTGGGAGCAGGGGGGCAGCAAAGGCGCCAGTCGCAGGGCTCAAGTGCCTATATACTAATGCTAGGAGCATGGGGAACAAGCAGGATGAACTAGCGCTCCTGCTTGCACTAAACACCTATGACTTAGTAGGGCTAACAGAGACCTGGTGGGATTCATCCCATGACTGGGCGGTACATATTGAGGGCTATAGATTGTACAGAAAGGACAGGTCGGGGAAGAAAGGGGGGGGGGGGTTGCACTTTATGTCAGTGAGCAATATACATCAACCCTCATCAAGACAGAATCCGAGGCTGAGGAAGTAGAAGGATTGTGGGTTAGGCTACATGGGGGGCAAGGAGAAAGGGATTTGGTGGTAGGGGTCTGTTACAGACCCCCACACCAAGGGGAAGAAATAGATGCGGGGCTCCTGAGGCAACTCTCGGAGACCATAAAAGCTAAAGAGGCGGTAGTCATGGGGGACCTAAACTACCCGGACATCTGCTGGGAGACGCAGACAGCAAGGTCCCATTGCTCACGCAGGTTTCTAACTTGTGTACAGGACCTCCACCTGACACAGGAGGTGTATGGTCCCACTAGGGGGAATGCCATACTGGATCTGGTATTGGCAACGGGAGATGACATGATAGGGGACCTCCAAATCGGTAGCTATCTGGGAGACAGTGATCACCTTATGATAGAATTCAACATAAGACGTCGAGTGGGTAAGGTAACTAGTAGGGTGAAAGTGCTAGACTTTAGGAAAGCTGATCTCACTGCACTCAGGCGATTAGTCAAGGAAGCACTGCAGAGTAGGAGTTTTGATGGGATGGGTGCCCAAGAAGGGTGGCTGTGCCTTAAGGAAACGATCCTTTGGGCACAAAGCAAGACGATCCCCGTGTGAGGCAAAAGAGGGAAAGGGGCCAGGAGGCTTCCATGGCTGACCAGAGAAATCCAGGGCAGCCTAAGGGCCAAAAGGGGAGCACATAAAAAGTGGAAACAGGGTGAGATCACTAAAGATGAATATACCTCCTCTGCTCGTGCTTGTAGGGAGGCAGTTAGGCGGGCCAAAGCTACCATGGAGCTGAGGATGGCAACCCAAGTAAAGGACAACAAGAAATTGTTTTTTAGATGCATAGGGAGTAAAAGGAAGGCCCAGGGAGGAATAGGACCCCTGCTAAATGGGCAGAAGCAATTGGTGACAGATAGAGGGGACAAGGCTGAACTCCTCAACGAGTTCTTTGCCTCAGTGTTCCTAAGTGAGGGGCATGACAAGTCTCTCACTGGGGTTGTAGAGAGGCAGCAGCAAGGCGCCAGACTTCCATGCGTAGATCCTGAGGTGGTGCAGAGTCACTTGGAAGAACTGGATGCCTTTAAGTCGGCAGGCCCGGATGGGCTCCATCCCAGGGTGCTGAAGGCACTGGCCGACGTCATTGCAGAGCCACTGGCGGGAATATTCGAATGCTCGTGGCGCACAGGCCAAGTCCCGGAGGACTGGAAAAGGGCTAACGTGGTCCCCATTTTCAAAAAGGGGAGGAAGGAGGACCCGGGCAACTATAGGCCGGTCAGTCTCACCTCCATCCTTGGTAAAGTATTTGAAAAAATTATCAAGGCTCACATTTGTGAGAGCCCGGCAGGACAAATTATGCTGAGGGGAAACCAGCATGGGTTTGTGGCGGGCAGATTGTGCCTGACCAACCTAGTCTCTTTCTATGACCAGGTTACGAAACGCCTGGACACAGGAGGAGGGGTGGATGTCGTATACCTGGACTTCAGGAAGGCCTTCGATACGGTATCCCACCCCATACTGGTGAACAAATTAAGAGGCTGTGATGTGGATGACTGCACAGTCCGGTGGGTGGCGAATTGGCTAGAGGGTCGCACCCAAAGAGTCGTGGTAGATGGGTCGGTCTCGACCTGGAAGGGTGTGGGCAGTGGGGTCCCGCAGGGTTCGGTCCTTGGACCGATACTCTTTAATGTCTTCATCAGCGACTTGGACGTGGGAGTGAAATGTACTTTGTCCAAGTTTGCAGATGACACAAAGCTATGGGGAGAAGTGGACACGCCGGAGGGCAGGGAACAGCTGCAGGCAGACCTGGATAGGCTGGACAAGTGGGCAGAAAACAACAGGATGCAGTTCAACAAGGAGAAATGCAAAGTGCTGCACCTAGGGAGGAAAAATGTCCAGCACACCTACAGCCTGGGGAATGACCTGCTGGGTGGCACGGAGGTGGAAAGGGATCTTGGAGTCCTAGTGGACTCCAAGTTGAACATGAGCCGGCAGTGTGACGAAGCCATCAGAAAAGCCAATGGCACTTTATCGTGCATCAGCAGATGCATGACAAATAGGTCCAGGGAGGTGATACTTCCCCTCTATAGGGCGTTGGTCAGACCGCAGTTGGAGTACTGCGTGCAATTCTGGGCGCCACACTTCAAGAAGGATGCGGATAACCTGGAGAGGGTCCAGAGAAGGGCAACTCGTATGGTCAAGGGCCTGCAGACCAAGCCCTACGAGGAGAGACTAGAGAAACTGGACCTTTTCAGCCTCCGCAAGAGAAGGTTGAGGGGCGACCTTGTGGCTGCCTATAAGTTCATCACGGGGGCACAGAAGGGAATTGGTGAGGATTTATTCACCAAGGCGCCCCCGGGGGTTACAAGAAACAATGGCCACAAGCTGGCAGAGAGCAGATTTAGACTGGACATTAGGAAGAACTTCTTCACAGTTCGAGTGGCCAAGGTCTGGAACGGGCTCCCAAGGGAGGTGGTGCTCTCCCCTACCCTGGGGGTCTTCAAGAGGAGGTTAGACGAGTATCTAGCTGGGGTCATTTAGACCCAGCACTCTTTCCTGCTTATGCAGGGGGTCGGACTTGATGATCTATTGAGGTCCCTTCCGACCCTAACATCTATGAATCTATGAATCTATGAAACAAGGGCAGTTGAAATGTTTTGAAAATTTTGAAATGTTTTGAGTTTCAAAGCTCAAGCTCGTCTTGCCTTCAGGGAAACAGAAAGTAAGGGGGGAGGGGGGGAAGAAAGGGGAAGAAGGGGGAAGGACTGCTCTCATATTGACTGTGTGTAGCTGGCCAGTGACTGTGATCCTTCCCTGAGATCCCTTCCAATCCCAGTGCTCTAGGGGAGGGATGGAAAAACTGCAGAAAAGGCAACATTGTTTGAACTGCCCTGCTTTCTGCCTTGGGGTCTGACAGTTACTGAGCTATATTCCAGCAGCTCAGGAGTATTAGACAACGTAGGCTACTACTACCATTGATTTGAATGATTTCCTACTTGCTAGCCTAGCAAGTGTGATTCCACAATACCTTTTGCTTTCTTCTAGACTCTTTTCTTTTATTATTATATTCATTGATTTATTCTTTTCAATTTTAGAATTATATTAGATTTTACATTATAGAATTTAAATAGGAAGGGAGATACACTTACATTTTATTTCTATACATTTATACCCTGTGGCATATTACATACATTATAAAATTATAGGAACACAGATACATTTACAGTGGAATCGCATCTTATGCGGGGGTTAGGTTTTGAAGTCAGCACGTAAGGTGAAAATCGCGTAAGTTGAAAATTGGCGACTATACACGAGGTGGGAGGGGGGCAGGGCTTGAGTTTGTACGCGGCGCCATGCTTAGTGCTGTGCGGCCGGCGGCAGTGGCGCAGTGCAGGGTGGTGGTGGGGATGGCTGCATGCCACCCAGCCACCATCACGCTGCTGCTGCCATCTGGCAGCTGGCCACACAGCTCCAGGCATGGCTCCATGGCAACAGTGGGAGGTTTTGGAGGCAGTGGCCATCACCACCATAATGGGCCTCCAGGTAAGCGGCAGCACCGTGTGCAAACCCCTCAAGTTTCCCTTAGAACCAGATCTCCTTCCCCAGAAGACGCTTTGGAGGAGATTGAGGTAGAAGTTGTGGAGGCAAGCAGAGCAGCTCAGTCCACTCCTCCTGTTGCTGTGACTCTGCCTGCTGAGGAGTGAGAAATTGCAGCAACCACACATGCACCCGCACCCCAGAATTGAGCAGGTAGTGTGGTCTGGGATCATTTTGAGCTGGCAGATGATTACACATATGCTAGCTGCCTGCAAATCAGAGCCAAAACCAGCTGCGGCAAGGGAACAAAACACACAATCACCGTGGGGATGCTGATGCATCTCTGCAGGCACCACCCCGTTGCCCTTGCTCCTCCTCAGCCTGGCACCAGCAGGAGCATGCCCAAAGGGAAGTTCCCCTATTGTTCCAAAGCCCCCATTCCCCCAAAGCAGAGGCACGACACCCTGGAACAGTGGGGGAAAGGTGGACAGAAAGTGGGGGCACATTGCAAAGGCAAGCGAGATTACCCAGAGCACTGGGGAGATGCTTGCCCTGGATGGCCAACCTTTCTCCTTAGTTGAGAGGCCAGGGTTCAGGTGGCTCCTGGTGCTCATGGCCCCATCTTTCCAAATGCCTGCATGCACCACCTTCAGCAGGACAGTAGTGCCCTGCCTGTATGAGGCATGCAGGGATTACTTGAGGAAGAAGGTGCTCAAAGCAGGTCCGCAAGTGGCCTTACACTTCACCTTGGATATCTGGAGCAGCCGGAGTGGAGATCACACCTACCTCTCCCTCACAGGGCACTGTGGCAACCAGTCAGGCTGTTGGTGGGCTCTCCTTCAAGCCAAGGTGATGGATAAGTCCCACATGGCAACTGAGATCATGGGGACCATGAACCCCTTGGTGTAGGGGTGGCTCATTGGGCAGGGTGAGCTCATCCGCAGGTTTATGGTCACCAGCAATGGGGCCAATATGGTCAAGACGGTATGTGATGCCAACTTTGTTGGCATCTGCTGTGTGGCACACAAGTTACACCTCATTGTCAGGGACAACTTGGAGGGGGACAGGGCTGCTGGTGATGGTGCCAGCACCACCAGCAAGCTCATTTCAAAATGCAGGAAGGTGGCAGGCTACTTTCACCGGAGCATCAAGGCGGGCAAGATGCTGTGGGACAAACAAGCAGAGCGGAACATCCTGCAGCACAAAATCATGCAGGATGGGGAGACTCAGTGGAACTCCACATATCCGATGCTTGAGAGGCTGGTGGAGCAACAGAAGGTCATCGATGAGATGGCCTTGCTCAGGGAGTTTGGGATTAGCGGCCCTGTTAACAGAGCTGAGTGGGATACCATCTATCAGATCTTGGTGGTCCTCAAGCCCTTCCTTGAGGCCACTGAGACCCTCTGCACTGGCAATGCCTTCCTTAGCTAGGTGATCCCTGTAGTGAGGGAACTTCAGAGTCAAATGGAGAGTTTCCAGGGAATCAATTTTCCTGGCTGGGGCAAGATGCTATCACCAGATGTGCAGGCACTGGTGAGGTGGCTGAAAGAGGGCATCAGGAAATGGCTTGATCCCTTGCGGTCCAGTATGGTCCATGTGCTGGTTGCCACATGTGACCTGATGGTGAAGGGCAGCATATGCAGCATCCAAACCCTGGATCAGTGGATGGAGGTGCTGGTGAAGAGTCAGGGAGGCAGAATGGCGGAGGCGGGGGGACATGGAAGAAGGGGATCCACTGTCCCATGCTAGCATGCTATCCGCCAGCCTGTCTCCTCCTCCACCATAGGTGCTACCAATGTTTGCCAAGGGCATGGCTTCCATGGCGGGGTCCAGAGGCACCAGACCCCACTATCCCACTCGGCAGGTAGCACTCAGGCTTTGGTGGCTGCCTATCTTGCCAAGGATGAGGAGTCACTGCTATATGACCCCTTGGCCTACTGGGCAAGCCTTAGCCAGATGTGGTTGGATCTAGCCATGGTTGCCCGTGAACACTTGTCCTGTCCACTGACCAGTGTTTTGAGCAAGAGGTTGTTCAGCATTGCTGGGGATGTTGTGACATCCCACTGCACCTCCTTGGATCCTGGTTTGGTGAAGCAGTTGGTGTTCCTCAAGGTGAACCTCCTGCTGCTGGGGTTTCCCAAGCTCCAGGTGCAGATGGAGTGAATGCCACCCTTCTCACTCCATCCATACCTATTTCCTTTTTTTCATCTTTTAAAAGCCACTTAATGCCCCGCTTTCAGAGCTGGAGGGGGCACTCACTGCATCACCAGCCAGCAAGGGAAAAATATGTCCCTGTTGAGCTTCCATGCCAGGACGAATTCGGAGGTATGGACTGGGGCGCTGGGGAAGGAGGAGGACCCAGGTCCTGGGCATGACCACTAAAACTGCACTCTGCTAGGGTCAGGGAGGCCTGGTGGTATTGCTAGTGGTGTGACAGGCCCAGGAAATACCAGGACCAAGGATCCCTCTGCTAAAAGGTGGGTAAGAGGTGCCATAACCTCCAGCTACCACACGCATGTACACAGTCCCGGCTGGGGAAAGCCCATCCCTGCCACGTCTTTGACAGGCCTGAGGCTTGCTGGTTGCACTGGGGTTGTGAGGCTCCAGGTGAGCTCAGCTTAGCTGCCTGGGATGCCAGCTTTTGGGTTGGAAAACCCTTTGTCAGGCTGAGAAGTACCTGCAGTTGGTGTGTCTCCTGGTCCTGGATGGAAGGAATAGTAAAGAAGCCAGAGGCTGGCCTGGCATGCAATGCAGGCAAGAAAGTCAGTCAGTGCAAATGGAAATGGAGGCTTCAGGGGTAAGGGATAGGCTGGGGTGGGGGGAAAGGGGGATGTAGCAGCACAGGTAAAAGTGCAGAGGTACCTGGGGAGTCAGATGTCCGGCAGGTTGTAGCACGTCAGACTTCCACTATCTATACTGAGTCCATGAGTTGCTGTACTGGGAGGCTGATGAAGTACAGTTCATCGGCTCATCCATGAAAAGTGGTTTGTAAACATCGAAACAGAAGTTGAAACGAAAGAGTACTGTTTCACACAGCCCTACTATACACATGCAGTGAGGCTGCTCCAACGTGCTGTAATTACAGCACATCGGAGTGGACACAATTAATCTTGGTAATTACCGCGCTCCAGCAGACTCTAGTGCCTTGTGTATCAGTGTCCCTGCACTGAAAAATGGTGGCGGGGCGCTTTAGCTAAAGCTTGCTCAACAAGCTTTAGTTAAAGTGCCCCTGCCTCCATATGTTAGCAAGGGGATGCTGATACCTGAGACACTCTGGGAACTTCAATTAAAGCGGCTCTTGGAGCCGCTGTAATTAGTGTCTTTTACCCCCTCCCCCTGCCATTCCCAGAGCACATGTATAAATGCCCTTAGACTGGGGGGCTAAGCTGAGAGGTACCAACCCAGGCAACTGAACTGAGCCTGAGGGCAGTGAGCCCAGTAAACATGAAGTCCAGGTAACCTCCTTTCCAGGATTTTCTGTGGCCTTCAGAGGGTGTGAAACTATGGTTGAGATATACCCTACTACATTTTTTGCCCTCTTTTACATTTGCTACAATAATAGTGCAATCAAAAGCAGAAACAGCTCATCAGACTAGGCTAGATTCTTGACTTGGCATCATTTGGAAAGGACAACAGTAGGGAATGGGGATGGGAGCAGGAAGTGACACTGTTATTTGTGGGCAGGCTAAGGATGCTTCTCAGGCTAAGGACACAGGAGCGCAGGAAGGACATGCCTGTCCTTCATTAACACAAAATGACTCCAACGATGACTTAAACTAGTGAAGTGTTAAGAATTTGGGATTATGCCCCCAGGAGCCCTAGCACCAAATACTAATAATGGCAGTGTCATGTAGGCACATTACGAGGATATGTGCTGTGGATAGCTCCGTATTGTAGATGGAGACTTGGTTATTTCAGCCATTCATTTCTGGAAGCCCAGAACCAGGCACATGCTACAGGGAAGACATGCTTTTTAGTTTCAGTCAAATGGTCAAAATGCTGAGGTTTCCAGGATGGAGAACAATTCCTATTTTCCAGGACCATGTCATTTCCCCCTTACTGTTTTCAGAGTGTAATAGAAAGATGGTTTTCAATAGCTCAGTGTGTTTTCATTTGCCACACATTTTAGGAGGCATCAAATGAAAGGCCAAAGGTGGAAGCTAAAATCCTTGTCCAAAGACGGGGAGGGGGGAGATACAGGAGAAAAAAAATAAAATAAAAGCCCAAGTTAATTCTGAAATAAATCTTTAACTTCTAAACTGCAGACCCAGGGCCTTGGATATTGTTAATGAACCATTAGCCCTGCCCTAATCACAACACTGCTTTCTTTTGTTCTCACACCCTACTGCTTTTTCTCAGCCGGAGACACTTGGACTTTCAGAAGTGACAGTGCTCTTCATGAGCATGTCTCATGCTGGTTATAATGGACACATCTGTGCTTGCAGTGTTTGTCCATCATATCCAGTGTTTGCTTTGAGCAGCACGATGGAGAGTGTGGGACAGCATGTGTGTGTATGTATATGTGAGAGCAGGGGTAAGGAGGTAGTGAGAATACAGACACTACTTAAAACCCCGCTAAGCCATTATGTTTCTCAATACTGTATTTATTGCAACTCACTTTGTAGTTAGATGAATGGGATTTTTTTTTTAACAGAATCTTATTTCTGATTGTTTTTCCTACAGCAAATCTGCTGACTCTTTGCTGAGGGCTTTGGACAGTAAGAGCACAGGTTACCCTTGGTGTGACCTGATAGTCTATTGAAATATGTACAAACTTTGCCCCATTAGAAGTTGTTTAGCTATAGAACAAAAAATATGATCTGGATTTTGTCTGTGCTAGTTTTACCCCTTCCATAACTCCCATTTCAAAGGATGAACATTTCCCAATAAATATTCAGAGTTTGTCTGACATAAGTGTCCAGTCTTTTCTAAAGATGGTAGCTACAACTTAACTTTTATGTAGGCTCTGATCCTGCAGTGAAGTCTTTATGGGTGGATAATGGGGTTTTATATGTGATTGCCTATATGGATATCTTCTCAGAATTGGGTTTTTCCTGTGAAGGTACTCCTTATTTTACACTTCTGTAGCTAAGAGAACAACCAAGACCCTTATCTAAAACTTGCTTTTCTTGCAGAAAAAATGATGATACAGTGAAACCCTAATTAGAGAAAGGGCATAGTAAAGTGAACAATTGTCTCTTTCAGTCTCCTTGCTCTTTCATTTAAAAGAGAAATAAGAAGGGGATTTCTCCTACCCTTATATATTTTAAGCATTGTTCTCTCTTGTCCTGAAGCTGCATATCAGAATGATAGCATTTTACAATGATTTTGCGCTCCATTTCCAACATTATTCAAGCATTATATGAGAGGGAAAGCAACAGAGCATTTAGATCTAAAGTATGAAACATAATCCAAGTTAATTTTGGTCTTCTATGTCTTCTCCTATGAACAATCATACTGTCAGAGGCATAGTTGGGAAACTCCATGCCCAGGGCAGCTGGGTGATGCCCAGAGCACACAAAACACCAGCAAACTCTCCTTATGCCTGAAGAAGGGTGTTTGTGTCCAAAAGCCTGCAAAGAACTATTTTTTCCAACTATTTAGTTGGTCTAATAAAAGATATCACTCAACCTTTTCCAGTTAACATTTATTAATTTATTACTTAGTCATTATAATAGCTGGAGAAGCAAGGAATACTGTAGTTAAGGTCCTGTAACTCCATTTCAACCCCTTGTTTTTGATCCCTTACAGATATCTACATTTTTCATTATTCACTCTCAAAAGTCATGTGCTTAGTTCATGCAAAAATGTCCCAACTATTCTTACAAAGGAGCAGGCAAACATTAAAAAACATACTCGTCTCCCATTATTAAAAAAAAAATCCAAGCAACCCACATACTACTTTGAGTACATCTTTCATCAAAGTTGGTAGGATAAAAGGATAAAGGGACAAATTCCTTGCTGGAATAAATGGCTGAAACTCCATTAAAGTCACTGGAGTTGTGCCACTTTATATCTGCAGGAAATCTGGCTTGTAATTTGGCATTGAAATAATCTTTGTTGGAAAGAAGTGATTTGGTGAAAATTTGCTTTACTTTGACAAAGTTATGAACCTTTGGGAATAGCATTCTTATGCAATAGATTTTTCATGTATAAAATATTATATGGCCTAGTAAAGGGGGAGTTTAACTGGGTAGTGAAAAGCCAAAAGCTCTCTCCTCACAATTCTCATAAAGCAAGAAAGGATTACAAGACCAGATTGCCCACCAACTTCACAATTCACCCCCGGGAGGAGTCAGCACCTGTGGAACAGCAGAGACCCTCTTAGTCCATCTTTTCAGGACTTACATGTTGCAGTGATCTTATGTTGGTTCAGTATTTGAGGGAATAATTTTAGTAAGACTTGATTTAAAGACATCTTTTTAGGTAAGAGAGTCAACCTATGATAGCTATTGTTTGGTGCAAACCTTACTGTTTGTGGTTTGAAGTCTACCTGAAATATGTCTTTCCTGAGGGAAGGCTGTAGCATAATACATTTCCTCATTTCAGCTGTAGCATAATACATTTTACTCCCCACCCCAAGAATTTGCCAAAAGTGAAATATCTTTTTCTGCCGTATCCAGGATCAATGACTTTACTGACATCTGGGTTGTATCTAACTGAACATATAGTTCTACATACATTGTAAATATGCAAAATGAAAACTTTTTTGACAGTAAGGTAACCATGGAAGTTTAATAGTTTCATCCTTCTTCAGATACTTGGTGATGTATGAGAGTGTATCCTGCTGAATCTGCTAGCCTGCTTGTCTTCATTAGGGACAGACATTACACATAAACTGGTTTAAGCGATCAAAAACTGGTTTAAACCTGTAACAGAACAGAAGCTCAGTGAACACTAACCAGTTTGAAAATAGCTGAAACTGGTTTGAGATAGGTCTGGTTGAATGTAGTATCACACTTAACTGATTTGGCTCAAACCGGTTTATGAAATATCTGTCTCAGACCCCTCGCTGGTTTAAGATAAATCAGACTCCCCCAACATCCTGGCATGCTCTCTGAGCTGGGCAGGCCTCTCTGCTTCACAGCAGGGCTGTCCCATCCCCTCTGCTCCCTGGCTGTAGCTCCAGCAGGGACTGCAGGCTGCTCACCCCTCTCCCCAACTCCCTGCTAAGCAGGAATTCCCCCCTCCCCTCTGCCTTGGGGAGAAGTGTCTGTGTATTAGCTAGCAGATCACATGCTGGCTACGGTCTGTGCTGAGTCAACAGGCAGAATCAACAGATAGCTGGTAATATCCCTTTGTTATTTTCTTAATGGGGTAATAAGCACTGAGTTAAGGGTGATAAACACTGTTATCAATTCTCTGCTGGGCTAATCAGAGCCTCTTGCTGGGGCCTGGCCATACCCCTCCTCAGCTCAGTGCTATGGAAGGAAGGGAGGGCTGCTCTAGGGCTCCCCCTCCCCGCCACGCCTTCTAGCCTGAGCCACTGCAGGCATGTGCCTGCATTTCTAGGATGTCTGTATAATTACAAAGTGATTTAGACTAGCCAGATTAGACTAACCTGCAAAGCTTGAATCAATTCAGGCTCAGGTTTTTTGAATGTCTGTCCCTAGCCCCTATGCCCAAGCAAGATGGTATTGTACTGAGCGTATGCACAGTGAAAGGAGAGCAAATTATCAATGAGATAGTGGACTCATGATGCTATTTTACTGACAGGTCAGTGTCAAACAGGCAGGAAGAGATTAATTTAAAAACATCTGGGTGCAGATTTGAGTCACATGAACCTGCTATTAGGCCTGATCCAACCTCAGTTGAAATCAGTGAGTGTTTTCATTAATTTAAATGGCAGTTGAATAAGAATAATCTTTGACATTCGTTGCAAATTCTGGATCCCCCATTTATACGGGCAACAAAATAACATGGGGTTGAATATGGTGGGGGAATGGGACAGGACTTTGGGTACAGGCCTTGTCGATGTAGCATATAAATAGTGGATTCCATAATAGCTTCAGGAAGCCCTGAGTCTCAGATACCTGCTTGAAATAAAACTTGTTTGCTGCTTGCCCCTTCTTTCACAGCATTGCTGACTTGCTGTCAAAGTCTAAGGTGCCTGCCAACCCTGTATATGAAAGGTGGCACTGACCTAGTTGGCACAGTATTATTCTGTGCTATTCCTGGCTGGAGCTAGAGCTATCACTTTCAAACACATTCAGTTCACTTGTGGCTATAAAAGAGCAATTACCTCACATTTTACCTCTCTTGCTGTATTATCTTTCTCAAGCCCCTTGTTTGCTCTGTCTCACCTTCATGTCCTCCTTTAACTGTGGGCCAGCTGCAAACTGTGTTTTGGTCTGCAACCTTGGAATGGTCCTTTAGTCATGTTCATTACACCAGCAAGGGGTTTGGCCCTTATATGGACGCTATGTGCTGGGAGATTATGTTTAGATTTAAATACTTTCTGTTTTCTTTTAAAGGTTTAGTAGTTTAATCATGCAACATGAAAGAATCTCAACTGATAAGAACAAGTGAAAGATAAAAGGTGTTCTAGGGAGAAACTGAAAAGAAACCCTTTTGGGTTTCTGAACCCAGGGCTGACTGCTTTATACATGACCACCTGATAACAAGCAAGGGATTAGAAATCTTGAGGGCTGTAGAACACTCCATTTTCACAGCAGATCAGCACAAAGTTATTTTGCACAGATGTTTCTGTAATTGTGATACACTGGGAAAATTCTCCATGTTCAAACTTCAATGGCTCCCAGACTCACACTTCCACTTGTGTGTTGTGGTGGTCCAGCCCTAATACTCTGGGCTGTAATGTAAACCATGTGGTAACATGTCTGGCTCAAACTTGTTAAGGTTTTTTTTCTCCTTCCTATGTTTTCCACACATCTTTAGATATGGGCCTTTGTTTCTATGTATATGTTTTAAAAGATTTACAAAACGGGAAAATGAAGACCCAGAGCAGCTTATGGGATTAGTTATGTAGGAAGGGCCTAATTGAAATCCATTCAATTTGGTAGTGATCAGAACTCATTATCCTGTGATGTCTGCAGTGACCTCTGTGGTGGTGCCAATTAAAGCTGGTGGGGCTACTTGTAGGGAACAACTTATTTGATTCAGTTGCTTCCTCTTCATGTTTGTAAATTATTTGTGAAGAGACTTTATGCTTTAAAAATATACTTATTTTTGAACAAATAAAAGATGCAAATATATTTCAACTTAAGGATATGGCTTGTGAGCTATTTATTACAGCTATTATCCTCTTATTGCAAGAACAACAATATCAAATGGCTCTTAGCACTTTCCCCCAGTAAATGGCAAAATGCTTTACAACAGAAGGTCATTCTAAGCCATTTATAATCAAATATTTGTTCTTTGTGATTGGCTACTTAAGCTGTATCATACTGGTTTTTAATGGATGATTCTTAACCCTATGTGAGTGTGTTCTTCTAAGGCACACAACAAGATGATGTTAGAGTTTCATTTTCCCTCGTTTCGGTGTCAATTTTGCCTGCAACAGCTTTGATGGGAGTGATTAAAGGGGGACACCACACGAGAGGAATGCTCACTTAGTTTTAGTAACGAGCATCAACAATGCCCGCTCACAAGAAGTACAACTCGGCTAGCTGCCAGCTATAGGTCCCTCAGCCGGCTCTCCCTACACATTTCCAATTCACATATCAGTCCCACAATAAACACTCACCAGGTGGGCATTTGCAAGTCTGCCCTGCTTATCAATTCACAGCAGCAACGTCCCTGTCACAGATCCGGATGGAGCTGCAATCGTCCGGCTGAATCAGCAACTCGTTTTCCAACAGGTCGGATGCCCAGCACTCGTTGGTTCAACAAGAAGTTCTTGGCAAATTTCTCTCTCATCGCCTGTGCCTCCGCACAGGCTGCTTGCCATCTCTGGTGTCTAAAGCCTTGGCTCCTCTTCCCCTTCTGGGGAAAAGCTGATCGCACCGACAGTCCTTTATACAATGTTTCCACCCAGCTGTTGTCACTCTCTGGTTGTCTGCCGCCAGCCAGGAAGACTTAATTGGGAATGAAGCCTTTAGTTATCTCAATCTGTTTGAGCATCTCATCACTGTCAGCAAGTAATGGACACTTCGCCAAAGTCCATAGCGGGTATTTAGCATCCTGGATGGGCAAACAGTCAATATGTTGTCCAGTTCCATGGGTCCGACAGAAAGTTCTCAACAAATTGGGTGCTTTTCCTGAACGTTCCCATAACAGGCAGTCTCTCCCTGTTATACCCTACAAAGAGCTTTCAAGGTGGTGTGAACATTTGTATTGCAAGGGCTTTTACATATATATATAACTGCATGAGTGCTAACATAACTATCTTTCTTTGAAACTCTTGATCTAAAAAGGCATCACCTGTACATATATTAGTAGAAAACAAACAAAGGGAAATTAAAAAATCCAATTAATTCAAATTTACATTTTTCCTCTCCTCCCAGTACCAATTAAAGGGATATATATGGATATACAATATGGCTGCTTACAGAAGTACAAAAAACCCCAACAAAAACAAAACAAACAACCCTTCCTCCCCCCAAATCCTCCATCTCTTTACTTTAAGTTCTGCATTCTCAGAAGAGGCATCATGTTAGTTGGACCTAGCTCACCCAACAACTGTATAGATTGGGTGCTTTCCTGGGGCTTCTGTGATGCTTTTAGCTAATTGCTGATTGACTCAGCTTTAGATAAAAGTGCCAAAAAGCCTGAAGTGCCTGTTCTGCACAGACGCTGCAGTGAGGGTAGAAGTAACATACTGCTTCTTCCAGTAAAGCACGTCACATTTTAGTTTGTTTGTTTTTTTCCACATCTGTCAGCAGCCTATATTCATAGCCCCAGTTAGTCATCCTCTCTCCCATGCCATGAGTAACATTCACATTATGCTACACATGGATCAGAGTTGCCAACCTAGACCTTTTTTTTACTGACAATCTGCACATTTTTACTGATATAAAACTCTTTTAATGACAGATGTTTAACATGATATAAATGTAGTTCTTTTGCCAGGCCCTGGAAAGCAGTAACTGGCACCATGGTGCTGTACTTCAGGGGGCCCCTTACTCACTGAACACCCTGATATCCCCATCACACCCTGTACCATGCTGATCCCCACAGCTATCCCTATCCCAGTTGCACTGCTTTCCTTGCTGTCTTGCCCAGTGCCTCAGACTCTCCAGGACTGAAGCCCTGCCAACCTTGGAGGCGAGCAACTGATTACAGGCCAACAAGATGCAGTAGCAGCATGAAGCTGAAGGGGGAAAAGGGGCTATGGGGGCATCTGTGGGCCACAAAACATGATGGAAAGCACCCTGCAGGGCACTGAGCTTCACTACTGCTTAGACACAAGGTGGTACTGCTCTGCTCTGTCCATCAGCATTTGCATGCAGTCTCATTCCAGCAACTGATCTTCAATCAAGCTCATTATTTCTTAGTTTTTTTTTCTTACAGCTAGCCTTTTTCTTTTTTTTTTTGATAGACAGTTGGTAACCCTGACAGACCTATGCAAAGTATACAGTTTCAATTAACTATAATAATGCTTCCTCCCTGTATATGCAGTTCTTGGCTTCCTACTCACACCCTCTAATATAACTGCCCCGTTTCAGCTATTCTACTCCTCTCCCTGACCTTGGGCTAGGCACCATTCAAGTATGAAATAAAAATAATTGATAGATTTGTTTAAATAAGAGTGTGCACTTCAAGGCTTATAAAATTATGAATAACATTTTTGTTAAAATAGCGAATGAGTCACAGACAATTTGAAAACAAAAGGTACAAGTGTATTGAATAACCTGTTCACAATGAATAGTGTGGCTAGCTCTAATTTACAGGCCCAGCAGATGATTGAACACAGCTGGTCAACCGATTTGCAAAACTTTTTTTATTATTCTTTTTGTTAAAATTTGACATTTTTAGACAAACGCTTGGAATATGTTCAATTTAGAAAGTTTAACTGCAATTTTTTTTTCACAGAAATGACATTTTGACAAAAAGTAAAACCATAACAATTAAAGATTTATAACTAGAACTTCAGTGGAACATCTTTCATAACAACAAAGGACACACCTGAAACAATTATATTAAATAAAGAGGCTGTCTCTCTGTGTATGTTACATGCAGATTATTACTATTTGATATTAGGGGCTAGATCTTACTCCCTAATTCTGTTTTCCCAGCTCTGTAATGCAAAACAAAATGGTGGCCTCCCTACCCAGAGCAGATATCTATATACTGCATCTTTACATCCCCTGATGTTTTATAGGACAGTCAGGTATATGGCACAAAGGATATAGGTTCTGATCAAAATCTTGTTAGGAACTGTTGCATTTGGGTGAAATTAAAGGAGCTGCAAGGCAACTTGTATTCTGTCAGGAATCAAGCGACCCCCACCATCAGCTCCAGGAATGTGAACAAAGATAGCACGTGCTCACCTTTTTTCCTGCACTGTAAGTAGTCTATAATTGTCAAAGATATAGGTAACTTACTCTGGTTTATATTTTCTACAAGTTGAAGAAAAGATTCATGTCCTAGCGAAATCTATAATATTGACATTTTCATTATTACCCATTTTTTTTCTATGCAACCTATGTCTCCTACTCCAAGATACACAGAAGGTTGTGATAATTAATTAGCACTTAAGCATCTATGACATAATCATTAATCACAACTTAATATCACACAGAGAAAAAAAAACAATAGTCACTTCTTGACTTAAACAAGAGTTACATTCATTTAAAAGTCTAAATAAATTCTCTCTCTTCCCTGAAAACATATTCTTACAAGAAGCAACAGGCCTATTGAATCACTTAAGTGCTTAGTCTACAATTCATGTGCTTTGTCTTTGAAGCATAGATTGGATATGCGTCTTGGAAAAGACGTTTGGGATCTTGTGCAAACAAATCTGAAGATAATGCTGTGCTATAATGATGTTTGTGTTTACTTTGTGAGCTGCAATGGAAGCCTAGTAACCACTGGAAAACATTCATCTTTCTAGTATATTCACCTATAATGGTGAGCGATCAGACATGGCAGAAATGAACTGATATGATCTTTCACTATAATTCATGGCCTGCAGATTAAACTGAGAGAGAAACCAGCACACTGCAACAGCATGAGTGCTGGAAGCTGTTTGCTAAATGTAGATCTAAAAGAGATCTCACATATTCTAACTAGGACTATGAACAATGGACTCAAGCTGAAGCAGTGGAAATCTAGGTTGGATATTAAGAGGGTAGTCAAGCATTTGAACAGGCTACCTAAGAAGTTGTTAATGTCCACCCCTGGACATTTTTAAGAGCAGAGGTGGAGAAAGACCTAAGCGTACTAGTTGATCACAGGATGACTACAAGCTACCAATGTGATGTAGCTGTGAAGAAACAGATCAGAAGAGGTATTTCTGGTAGATACATGGATGTATTGATTATGTTGTGAGCTGTTGATGATGTTGTGCAAGGCTCTGGTACAGACCTCCTAATTTTCATGGGGAATTAGCACATAGCTTATGCACCATGTTGGCACATCCTACTCATCCTGCAGAACCACATAGCTCTTGAGTTTATTTTCATAGGAAGAACTTCAGCTACCTCCAGGCACAGATTAGAACAGTGGTTTTCAATATTTTTTCATTTGCAGACCTGTAAAAGATTTTGAATGGAGGTGCGGACCCCTTTGAATTGTAAGTGTAGGTAGTCGCATATTTTGATCATAGTCATCTTTCATAGACCGCTTAGACATAGTCTGTGGACCCCAGCTTGAAAACCATTGTATTAGAGCACTTGCTGAGGAGAGGGGAGACCTGGGTTCTAGACTTCCTCTTAGCTTGAGGTGGATTTGAGCCCACAACAACTATGTCCCAGCAGAGTAGCCTGATCACTAACTTGTGAGACAGGCATGACTATGAACACATTTCATTCCCTTCTTCTTGAAACTGGGCAGCCAAGAATCTGAGTCATGAGATCAGAAGGTGAGCAACTAAAGGGCGGCTATGTCTGTGACCCAACGAGGGGCTCTGATTTCTGGCTCTTGCTCCCAAGGTTGTTATGCATCTTACTCAAAGATTATGCCAAATGAATCATGTACATTGGTGCATATCTGGATTTATGCCAATATAAATCATGGCAACATTGTGGATTACATATTAATGACAATGGGCAGGATCTGCCCCCATGGAGTTAGATTCATAGATTCATAGTTTCATAGATGTTAGGGTCGGAAGGGACCTCAATAGATCATCGAGTCCGACCCCCTGCATAGGCAGGAAAGAGTGCTGGGTCTAGATGACCCCAGCTAGATGCTCATCTAACCTCCTCTTGAAGACCCCCAGGGTAGGGGAGAGCACCACCTCCCTTGGGAGCCCGTTCCAGACCTTGGCCACTCGAACTGTGAAGAAGTTCTTCCTAATATCCAATCTAAATCTGCTGTCTGCTAGCTTGTGGCCATTATTTCTTGTAACCCCTGGGGGCGCCTCGGTGAATAAATACTCACCAATTCCCTTCTGTGCCCCCGTGATGAACTTATAGGCAGCCACAAGGTTGCCTCTCAACCTTCTCTTGCGGAGGCTGAAAAGGTCCAGATTCTCTAGGCTCTCCTCGTAGGGCTTGGTCTGCAGGCCCTTAACCGTACGAGTCGCCCTTCTCTGGACCCTCTTGACTTCTCTGGACCCAGTGATACAGAGTTGTATCACTGCAAGTGGGAGGGGGCTCTGGCTTGCAGGGTAGTGCACAGTGTGATCTGAGAACAAATAGTTCAGCAATCTTTAGTGTGAACACCCTTCCATACTTTGCAATCTAGATGTGTAGTGAGGGAGGTCAGAGACAAAGTGTTATTTCAGGAGAGATTTGACAGCTGCTCCCACAGGAGTTAGGAAAGGGGGCTAATGGCAGAGGGCTGGAGAATGCTGAGTGATATACATTTGTGGCCTTGTTTCTCCTGAGCAGGAAGTCTAACACTATGAGGTTTTGAAGGCTTTCCAAATACTGCAGTCTGGACATCTACTTCAGCTGCATTGATAGGGAGCTCCAGGCAGGTGATGCCTGCTCTTTGTTTCAAGGAGGTTCATGTAGTTCTTCCAGTGACCCTGGAATTGGCCTTCTGTCCATAGTTTCATAGTTCCATAGTTGGTAGGGTCGGAAGGAACCTGAGCAGATCATCAAGTCTGACCCCCTGCCATGGGCAGGAAATAATGCTGGGGCAAACGACTCTGGCTAGGTGTCTATCTAGCCTCCTTTTGAAGACCCCCAAGGTAGAAGCGAGCACCATTTCCCTTGGAAGTAGGTTCCAGATCCTGGCTGCCCTGACTGTGAAGTAGTGCCTCCAGATATCTAGCCTGAATCTACTCTCAGTCAATTTATGGCCATTATTCCTTGTTAATCCCGGTAGTACTTGGAGGAACAGGGACTCTCCCATTGCCTGCTGGTCCCCCTTGGCCAGTTTGTAGGTGACTAACAGATCCCCTCTCAGTCTTCTTTTGTGGAGGCTGAACAGGTTCAGGTCCCTCAGCCTCTCCTCATAGGGCCTGCCCTGCTGACCCCTAATCATGTGAGTGGCCCTTCTCTGGACCCTCTCCATGTTGTCCACATCCCTCCTGAAGTGCAGCGCCCAGAACTGGACGCAGTACTCCAACTGTGGCCTAACCAGTGTCACATAGAGGGGGAAGATCACCTCCTTGGACCTGCTTGAGATGCATCTGTGGATGCATGACAAGGTATGGTTGGCCTTCCTGACCGTGTTCCCACACTGTCGGCCCATGTTCATTTTGGCATCAATAATGATTCCAAGGTCCTTTTCTGCCTCTGCACTGATGAGAAGGGAGTTCCCCAGGCTGTAGATATGCTGCTGGTTCTTCCCCCCAGGTGCAGTACCCTGCACTCGTCAGTGTTGAAACCCATTTGCCCACCCCTGTAACCTGTTTAGGTCCGATTGCAGCCTAGTCCTCTCTTGTAGTGTGCCCACTTCTCCCCACATCTTAGTGTCATCTGCGAATTTGAACAGGGTGCTTTTTACACCCTCGTCCAAGTCGCTGATGAAGATGTTGAACAGTGCAGGCCCGAGCCCTGCGGAACCCCACTGCCCACATCCCTCTAGGTTGAAAATGACCCATCCACCACCACTCTCTGGGTGCAGCCCTTCAGCCAACTAGTGACCCATTTGACTGTGTAGGTGTTGACACCACAGTCCCATAGTTTTTTAATGAGCATGGGATGAGAGACAGTGTCGAAGGCATTCCTAAAGTCCAGAAAGACTACGTCCACTGCCTCACCTGCATCTAAGGATTTTGTGACCTGGTCATAGAAGGCCACCAGGCTGGTCTGACAGGACCTGCCTCTAATGAACCCATGTTGATTCTCCCTAAGTATAATCTCCCCTTCTGGTCCCTCGCAGATGTACTCCTGGATAATTTTCTCAAAGAGCTTTCCCAGGACCGAGGTAAGACTAACAGGCCTATAGTTTCCTGGGTCCTCCTTCCTCCCTTTTTTGAAAATGGGAACCACATTGGCCATTTCCCAGTCCTTTGGCACCTCACCAGAGCACCACGAGTGCTCGTAAAGCTGTGCCAGGGGTCCAGCAATGGCCTCTGCCAATTCCCTCAGCACCCTGCGGTGGAGATCATCAGGACCAGCTGATTTGAACACATCTAGTCCCACCATAAGTTTCCTGACTAGGTCCTCACTAACCCTGGGCCTGCTGCGCCTCCCTTGGGACCAGCCGGGATCCCAGTGTGGGGGGATGTCCCGGTCCCTGCTTGGAGAAATGGAGGCAAGGACATTGTTAAAGAGGTTAGCTTTGTTGTCTGGTGTGACCACCAGATTTCCAGAGTTGGAATCCTTTCCAGTTTCATTCCCTGTGAAAAAACTATGTGACTAAGTTAGGTGCTTTAAGGTGTGCTGTGGGTTCAATGAACCCCCACTGATTATTCTAAAACTACAGTTACTGTGTGACATGCCAAATCTTTGCAAGGAGGAGTTAAGTGGCCAAGAATTTCATGCAAGAGATATTGTTGCTTATGACATGGAGGCCAAGTATGGTTTCCCCAATGCTTATATATCAACTTGACATCATCACAAATGTGCTTCTGAGCTTTTTCTGAATAAAGACTGAAAGTAATGTTGGGTTGTATGTGTCCTGGCTTGGTTGGATGCGTGTCACTTATGAATTCAGACTGAGACTATACATTTTACTGTTCATCTGTGACTAAATACAAAAGCTGAACCTTAAGACATAAAGACTGATTCCTAAATTCACTCTGTACTGGCTTTATGCTGTCTCCACTCCGCTTCTCTTGTAGCTGGACTGTATAACCTCAGGCTTCCTTCAGTCCTTGTAAAGTGCCATTCACCTCAGACCTGACCTGCAGCAGCCCTTCCTGTTGCCAACCTGTAGAAAAATTTATTGCACTATTTTATCAGATTACATGAGGCAATGCAAGCAATTTCTCCACTGCTATCTGATTGTGATCAAACAACTCTGTATCTGTAAATTGAGCAAAGTTATATTGGGTACTATTGAACATTTTTGACCTGTAAAGTCTACTGGTCATGTACTTGTTTGACAAGAAGTAAATAACAGATATTTAAACTGAAAGTCTGTCAGAGACAATGCTTGGAAAAGTCTCATTTTTGTACATCAGGACTGTGCAGTATCTTTCTGATTTATAGTTCATCCCCTTGACATTATTTTTGTTTATGGGGTAATTTCTGCAATCAGTCTTAAAATGCATGCCCCCCACATCAGTAATCAGGGATGAAGAAGATTAAATAACAACGTAAACCAAACTTTTGCATATGTTTGTGCACTGTGTCAGTTTGTATTTTTTGTAAAAAATATGATACATCAGAGAGATCTTCATTTTACTTGTGAGACAAAATATACAAATATCATTTCCTAACATTCGCAGATATTTTAAAGACATCTCTAAGTTCAGTGTTTGTCACAACTTTTTACATAAAAAGAAAACTAGGATTTCTTACGGCTAAGGTACTTTCATGGACCCCGTGTGACTGCATAGTACATTTGTAACTGCACTGCCAGACCACTGATTTAGATTTGCTTCTTAAGTTAAGGTGCCTAATTTTTAGGCCTTGCAACTTGCAAGTGGAGACACCTAAAAGACTTGCCTAAGTTCTCAGGGAACGTGTCTATATGAGACATTCACTGCAGAGCTGCCTAAATAGCTCCACAGTAAGGTCTCCACATGTACACAAGAGGTCTTACTAGGCCGCAGTAAACTAATAAATGCTACCTGTAGGTTAGTACTTGTGTTTACAAGTACTATCCTGTGGCAGCATTATTTACTGTGCAGCAATGTATATGTAGATGCAGACATGGCTGGCTGATGTATGAGGGTGCTTTAATGGGGGTGCTGCCTGCTGGCTAGCCCCACCATGAAGCACCCTCATGCCCCAGCCACCCCCTGTACAGCACGTTGGGCTGGGTCAGAGCAACCCCAGGCAGCCAGGCTGATCCTTTGGATCCCCTACCAGCTGCAGCTACTCCAGCCCAGCTCAGCATGCTGTGGTGCCAGGCACATGTTCAAACAGTGTGCCTGGGAGCAATAAACTCCAGCATGATATGCTTCTCATTAATCATACATGTAGGTGCACCCAGGAAATCTGAAGCAATCAGAAAACTGAAGCAAGTTAGACACCTGTTGAAACCATTGTACTATATTCTAATATTTTTTTAGGTAGAACAAAAAGTAGAGGGTGCATCTTATACTATATTTTAGGTTGAAAGCCAAGTACCATTCCTGTTTAAACCAGTGCACATCTTGCATATGTCCACTATAGTCAGTGGAAGAATTCCCATGGAAGGTTTTTGAAACTATGAACTCAGTAGTTAATAATGAACACTTTAATGAACGTATCTCCTGTCTATTGCTTTATTGTGTATTGTCTAGTTTTCTATGTGTTCTGTAAAATGAATATACTATTTAGCAATACACTTTATAAATGAGAAATGTAAACACTAAAATAGCACTAGCGACTTTTATTCTGTAGTTAAATTCAAGGGGAGTTTTGCACATACAGGCTGCATCTACACGTGCTTAATTGCGGAGTGAACTAATTAGCTGTGGAGTAAAGTATCACCATCTGATTAGATGCTAGATTAGTGTTTTCACATTATACAAGCTTCACTCCTTTCTCCCCAGTCTCCACTACATATTATAGTTTCCACTACTGTATATTGCTTACTTTAATTTAGTAGTAGAAAGTATACTCCAAATCTAATTGGAAATCATAGTACAGTGACTTAAATGTATTACCCTTCATTTTCATAGCTTAGTTTTCTATGTTTATTTTTGGTTATGTTTGCTCTTCCTTTATTTTTTCTTTTCCATAGTGGCCTTAGCTACTTTTGCAGGTTTTTATAAATTTACCTTTAGAATAATATTTGGAAACAACCAACCTCTTATAATTAAAGTTTTACTCACTCTTTCCCCACAAACATGTTGGCAGCTGAACAAAATCTAAACTATCAAGTAGTATTTATTTAATTGTGATTTTCTGGAGAGTTATTTAAGAGGGCTTATTAGGTCAGAGCTATTTAAACCTATCTGCATTGAACAGAATATGCTTTGTACTGAATTAGATCAAAGCTGTATTGCCCAGAATATTAGACTAATATAGCAGCATTTATGTTTTGCTTTAATATTTCAGGGATATTTTTATGGGGAAGAAGTAGACATATGCATGGAAAAAACCCAACATCATTAATAATATTTTACCATGAACAAGCTAGCTTTCTTGGGTAAATTCTGTGAATTAAATATGACTAGCTATGGAGATTAGTGTTTTCACATTATACAGGCTTCATTCTTTCCTCCTCCCCCCCGGTCCTCTGACATTGTCATGTGAGCTGGACAAAAATGCCTGTACATATTTTGGGATTCACACAACATGTCCACCCAAGAAAAGGAAGGAGCTGAAGATATCCTGTTACTTCCCTGTGTAGGTTATGCATTTTGAATCTGGTGCGGGGAGAGCATGTTAATCCTGATCCATGTAGGTGGGAGTGGTCAAAATCTTGGATCCATTTCCTTAGTGTACCAGCCAACACAGATGAGTTGGCACATGGGAGTAGAAGTAATCTGGGCCAGGTGCAGAGCTGGCATAGATTCCTTCCCCCAGGAGTAGGATAGAAACCAGGCACTATATTGTGACTGACAGGGTCACAATGCAAAGGTCTCCTCTTGGGGCAGAATAACTATCACTCCATTCTTCCCCATCCCCAGCACACGAGGCAAAGCCACAATTTAGTCCTCATATACTCCATGACATTCATTGCAGACTTTTGTGGCTATCACACAATGTAAACTTGTTGGCCAACAAAAAGACCAGGCTAGCAAACTTGCTACCTATAAATGTGATAGCTTTGGCGCTTGTGGTTGTGAAAAGTAATTCTTTGTACATAATAAACATTCATAAAATATGGAAAATGGCCCTGAGTTTCCTAAAAAAAAAATTAAAAAATAATAATTTCATTTGAACGAGTTATTTGCCTGTTGAAAATCTTTTAAAAAATAGGGGGCTAGCTTAGAGGAATTTTAATGTGTTTTTGTGCCTGATTTATTGTAGGAACTGTGTTCTGATGAGTTGTTAGCAACTTGGTGAATGCATGTTTGTCTCCATGGGAAGGAAGATGGATGTGTGAAGAGACACAAAGTTCCAGGGAGAAACTGAGCAAGACTGATTAGTTCCACCTCAGCATGACACCTGGACCATGTCCTTATCTAAGGGGGTAAATGGATCAGAATGTTACTGCCCGTTTATTTATTCTCCTTCTGTTTGGAGACTTTCCCTGATTAATTGCTCTCTAGTAATTGCTGCTGTTAACTAATGTCAAACCTCATTAACCTGGAGTTCCTTCATCTAGTACCTCAGTCATCCCGCTTTCAAAGAAGGGAAGGTCATCAGCTAGGAGGTTCTGAGGATGGCCACACTTTGCCCATTCGTTTATTTGCTTTGGGCCTTGTTTGCTATTCCTGCTGCAATGCCTGGCGACAGCTTTCTCGAATTCCCATCAAGTCTAATTGGCCTGCTGAAGCAGCAGTGAACACAAGATTTAAGAAATGTTTTCTTTAAAAACTTCTGGTCCTACAGACACTTTGAGATCAAGTTTCACTCTGCTGAAATCACACACGATTCCCTGTGATTTTCATGAGAAATACTGTAAGAAAGTATTAAAAGAGAAACACATCTCAGTGGTTTGGAGGGACTGATGGCCAGGGGGGTTGAAGAGTGGGTGGTGGTAACATAGCAAGGCATCTACAGAATCTTTAGAGATTGCCAAAATTAACACATACAAGGTATTCAGTATCAAAGTTTTCAATATTTGGCTCCATAAACACAATACCGGTTGCAAAAACAAAGCTAAGGATTTCATGCTGATTACTTAAATAAAAACTGTTTAATTATGAACGTTTGGGAAATGAAGTTATGAAGAACTGACCAATATTGCTATGGCTTCCTAGTGTTCATACCAGACTGTGAACACTGTGCCAGCATCCTACTGCTCAGCATACTGGAGATTCAGCTATATAGGAAGCAGTTTCTGAAACTTAGCACAGCTCAGGCACGTAGCTTAATGCAGGAGGAGTGCTGTCTTCTTGGGCATGCTTATCTCTTTTAACTTTAACTAGTTGTCTGATTGATGCAGCCTAGTTGTAGTATAGCCTAAATAATGAAGTCTAGAGATGCTGGTGCTAGTCAGGCTGATTTTTTAAAAGTTATTCCATATGAGAGAGGAAGATTTGTGGTAGAAATAATACCCTTTGGTAGTTAGGATATACCACATTCACTGCAGGCATAGTTGTCACACTAGATCCTATTTTTATTCTTTCTCTGCTGAAGTAAATCCTTGGTTATACTAATAAATATTTTACTAACATTGGATATTATAAAATAGCACTGGCATGTCATTTCCTTTGTGTTGAAACATCTTAAAAGAGTTTTCCCTCAAAACAAAATGTAACGACGTGATAGTTGTTCTTTCCTCTCTGTGGGCATTGCCAAACTGCTTGTCTATTCCTCTCTCATTTCTTACCTTGATTGCTTCTTTCATTTTCGTTTTGCCTATTTTCCCCCGCATTCATCAGGACCTCCCCTAGATGTTTTTACCACAACAAATTTGTTCAAATATTTAAGGATTGACTTTCCTTCCTCTCTGCTCAGGTCTCCTGTTTCTCTCTCTTTTGCTTCATATGGCCTTAATTCAGTAAGGCATTTAAAAATGTGCCCAACTTTAATCATGTGCACAGGCAAGGACATTATAACTACTCTTTAGCTTCAAGATCAGCATGGGCTTTGGGACCTTGTTGCATTAGGGTATGCACTCCCCTCAATTCCTCTTTTTATCTCCTACCATGTTAGGCTTCGCAGCCTCATATGATCAAGCTCTTAAGCTCAAAACAGTCACTCTTTTGATAATCTTTGCTTACTTTCTTCCTCTCATAAATTCATTTCAAATTGTCTGGAAATATAAGTGCCCATCAGCAATTGCATAACTAAGGAGGAGCAACCAGGCCAGCAGGTTCAGGTGCCCACTTGGCTGGGGAGGTGTGGGGGTCATAAATATACAGTTGCTGCAGCTGCCAACTAGCTACATTGCCACTGGCGGTGGCCCAGCATCCATCACTGCCCTCTGCGCTGCTGCTGTCCAGGGCACAGAATTGCCTTGTCATGTGTCTGTCATAATTGTGTAGTAAGTTCCTGTGAAAATACTATTAAAAAAAGGAAAAAGAGCTGGGAGCAATCAACCTGAAGGAGACAGATATTCACAAAAGTTGCTGCTTCTACGTTAGCCATATCACTGTAAATAAAACAAAGTTTATATAGCATGATAAAAGTTATAGAATTTCTATGTTTAGCAAAAGGATACAAACATGGTTGCTGGCATCTTAAAAAAAATTAGGAATAAATATATAGCAAAAATATTCTCCAGTTGTTTTGAGGTGAAAGAATGACCCAGTATGGTTAGTGTTAACTAGTAATGCACTATTATCATGCCGATTTTTAAAAAGAGTTAAGAAAAAGGTCAGCGAAAACATGTCTATTTTTTTAGTTATACTATGTGGCACCTTTAAAATGTCATCAATCCTAAAGAAAGCAAATGTCTTTTATATAAAAACTTGTCAATACTGAATGAAATTCATATGGTCATGTAGAGAATTCTCTACTAAATATGATGAGTTTCCAGGTTGCATGACTATAGTCCCTTTTATCACATTTCCATTTTAGCTCAGGCTGACTGGACTGGCCTGGAAAATAAAAAAAAATAATTTACATTATCCCAGAACTTACACCTGGCCTTGGGAACCAAACTTAAAGTAAACGTTTTGCTGAGGTTCTTAAAAACTTGGAACTTCTTGAGTTCTGGTGTCTGGGAATGGGCTGTGAAATAAAGAAATTCTAGAGAAAGACTCTTTTCATCTTTTTAATAGCTAGAGCCAGAAGTAATAGTAACTGGAAATTGCAGAAGATTTAGCCAAAAAACCCCTGGCTGAGGAATCAACTTTTGGAAGTTGGTCTGAACCCACCCCTCCTTGCAATTTTGACCCAGCTAGAGATTATTCCTTGGCTTTATACATAGATTTTAAACCTGTCTAAACACATACTACCCACACAGCATTTTCACATATAATATAGCCACTGCCACTATAGAAACTGAGGACCAGATTCAGATAGTTCTATAGTGCCTGCCTGGGATATAGGTGGAATTCAGGTTTCTAAAATCCCAAGTGTGATCCAGATTGTCACTACTCCACAAGTCCACAAAACTCGGTAGGTATCTAACAGCACATCCATTTGGGAATGCAAACTTCCTTCAGTGCCTATATTTGGGTTTCTGCATATTTTCAGAGGTCACCAATTTTGATTCCTGAGGCATCTAGCTACCACATAAGCTCCATTATGGTCCAGGTTGATGGTGGGAGGTGCCTAAACCCAGGAGGGCCCCTGTGCATTACACATACTTGAAGAATACCAACTTGCACACAGTTCAGCTTGGAGATTTTGGTGCTGCTGCTCTACAACTTGTCTCTAATAGCTCAGTGGTTATCTCACTTATCTAGGAGGTGGGAGACCTTGGCTCTGTACCTTCCTTAGCCCAAAAGGTCTCCACTTCCCAAAACAGTGCCCTAATCACTGTGTGCCAATTTTCACTCCACCTCTGTGCAAAGGGAAATTAAATTCCACCCTTGATGCATCCAAATGAATGTGTATGCATGTTTCTCTGGGGACAAATAGCAGTGTCACATAGTTGTACTGCTGCTTCTTGTCCCCAAGGAACACTTGGGCATGCATACTCTGGCATGTGGCAAGTTGCTCTGGCTGGGGCCAGCATCTAAGCTGGCCCCAGTGGCTTCATCTAGGATCTTAGGAGGCTCCTTGGGCTCTAGCAGCAGTGATCTGGGTGTACAGATGGAGTATGGCTTTGGCCAACCAGGCTCCACTTTTTTGCAGCTCATGCGGCTGCCATGAGTGCCACCCAGCTTTCTTCTGCCATGGGTTTTTTTGGCACTGGGATCTCCTGGTGTAAAAAAAATCATACCATACTGAAAATTCCTGCATGTGCAGCATGTGCAGGTTGCCGTGTCGCAGACAGGTCTGCACCTGTGCAAACTGCATGTTCACACTCATCTGAATGTGCCCTGAGATGTGTGACAGGTGGAACAGAATATAGCTCCAAGAGGCTATATTACTGCACCAGATCTGACTGGGTGTGTCTACATGTGCAATTAGTGCATGTGAATAAACTTTGGAGCTTATTGTTTTGGAGTTTTTGCTCCTTAGCTTGCTGTTTTGAACATGTGCCTGGGAGCAGTTAACTCAGGAGCAATCAGTTCCAGAGCTTATTCATGTGCAGCATGTGCAGCCTGGTCGGAGCAGCCCTGGGGGTCGGCCTGCCAGCCCAAGGCTGCTTCAACTGGGCTCAGTGTGCTGCGGAGGGGCTGGCTGGAGCATGAGCATGCTTCAGTGTGGAGCTAGCTGACATGAAAAGACTCTTCAGCGGGGTAGTACTTATATTTACAAGTACTACCCTGCTGTAGAGTTTATTAGTTTCCTGCGCCCATGCTGCACCATGCCCAGAAGCTGAGACATTTACTGTGGAGCTAATTAGTCAGTTCCACAGTAAATGTCTTGTGTAGATGTGTGCACTGAGTGTCACACGATCTACTAAATTTATCCTTAAACAGCCTTGTGAGCCAGGGAAGTGCTGTTCTTATTTTTAAAAGGGAACTTAGGCACAAAGAGACTAAAACCTACAGGATTTAGGCACCTTCCTTCCATTAAATGTAATGGGAATAAGGTGCTTAAATACCTTTGAAGATCTGGGTCTAAGTGATTTTTCCCATGGTTACACAGGTCAGCAGTCATGGTGTCAGAACTTGATTTATTCCTTTCTCTCTGTGCCACCTATATACATGCCCGCATAGATAGTAACAAATTTACGTTCTTTCTATTTATGTAGATAATGCCATGAAGCTATAAATATCATTCTTCAAGACCCAGGCTGGAGCTTTTGTATCATACCAAGAATAAAGTTTTTTAGGGTTAAAGTACTAGTATGCTAAAAGAAAATGTGAGAAGCAAGTTATGTTTGGTACTGTCTCTTATTGGACCAGCTAAAGAGTTTGGGGAAGTATTTTACCAGCTTTTGGGCACAAAGAGCCCTTCCAAAGACATATTTCAACTCCATTGTTACTTCTTGGACAATTCCTTTATTTCTTTGTTTTTATTTTCCCCCTATGAATAAAAATGTAAAATTGATATGCTTACAAACAAATGGTGCACAGCCAGATGTGTGTACATAAGACTACTTTTGCTGCCCAGTGGAGATTCATCTGTGCAGCTGCTGCATCTCGGAACCAATGGGGGTGAACTAAAGATACCAGCAGCAATTCTCTAAAACTGATGGAATTACTTAAAGTTTACACTGGCGTAGCCGAGGGCAAAAATGACCCCTTGTTACTGGCCTGTGTTTCAATGTACAGGTCTTGTAAATGCTTAAACATTATGTCAGTAAGAGGGCTGATACTTTTCTGCTGTTTTGTAATCGCAGTTGCTATGTAGTTAAAAGCCCCATAGCAGATGCAAACTAACAAATCCTTCTGCTGATATAACTTATTTATCGAGGGAACTAGTTTAAGGTAGAGACTTACAAAAACTCCACTAGTGGACTTTGATGGTATATCTCAGTATAGCTATATAGACAAACCCTTTCAAGTGTAGATAAGGGCTAATATGCCTCTGTACAATTTTCTTGATGAAGATCAGCAGCTTGTTAGGTAGCCTTAAAAGTGTCTGTGCCTGTTGAGGGGTACTATGGGACAAGAGAAAAATTGCCCATGTTCTATCACTGAAATACTTACGCAATGAGTTGTGTCACAATGGAGAGTGTGTGGGTGAAGTCTTCTTAGGAGTCTTTGTGTTTACTAGGTGCCTAAGGCAGTTCCAGTCAGGTTATCCATCACAGTCAAACATGTCTACTCTAGCTTGTCTGTAAGTGGATACTGTATGTTTCACTTACCATGACAGATTCATCTCCACAGCTCTTAGTGGCAGCTCATATCTTCAACCAATCTTTCATTACCAAACAAACTGGAAGATTGAAAAGCAAAAGATATAAGATGCCACCTTTATAGCATGTGGCATAAGAGTTTCCTACTTGAGTGAATATAAGCTGCATAGATCATATTAGGGAACCTGGTGGTATTAACCATGCCTGGGCTAAAAGAAATGCTTTTGTGTCTTCAAAGAGAAGTTAATTGACCAGAATGGGAGAACCTGGGCACAATGATGTGCAATTAATACAAAGCAATACATTCTGGCACTTATTGTACCAGAGTTTATTGCTCCTAGGTGCCATGTTTGTACGTGCACCTGGTACCGCAACACATTGAGCCGGGTCAGAGCAACCCCATCTAGTAGGGGCCTTGGGGACTCAACCTGCCAGCCTGGGGCTGCTACAACACAGCTCAATGTGCTGCAGACAGGCTGCCAGGGCACAAGAGTGCTCCCTTGAGGGGCTAGCTGGGAGACAAGGTGTGTCACTACTACTTGTCCCCAGGAAAACACACGTCCATGCTTGAATGGCCTTGCCCAATGAGTAGAATTGTATTTGCCTTTTTCCATCCAAGTGCCATTGTTGACACTTGCATGCAGGTAGTGATTCTACTTCCTTTGTAGTGTGAACATAAATGTGAATGTGTATACTGATTATGGTCAGGAGGGTATGCACTGGCCAGGAATGTATGCATCTATGTATGTACACCCATTCTGGATATGTACCTGCATCCAAGTCACAAATGTGCTTTCCAGCTGGCCAGAAAACTTAAACTAGCAGCTATTGGACTGTAGAGGTTGAGGATGGCCCTCTCATATTTTAACTTAATTATCTCAGTGGTTAGAGCACCTGCTCAGGGATCAGGAGACTTAAATTATAGGTCTCATTTCCCACAAGGGGAGTATCCACACAAGTACATACATGTGGTTTGTGCTGCCTCAAAGCTGTTTGAAGTGCCACAAACCACATGGCACATGTTGCACAGCTAATTTACTGTGCAGTATATTTTTTTGACACCAGGAGATCCTGCTTATGGGGATGTGCCCAGGAGGTTTAAACCTGTATCTCTCTGATTTTCTTCTGACAAGGTTTTAACTACCACACTACAGGTCAGACATTATCTAGTGTCTTCTTCAGCATTTCTTTGAAGGCTGATCCCCTCAGTAGCCAAGATAGAGAGATATATAGGGGGATGAGAAAGTGAATGAGCCACTAGTTTTGTGATTCATTGAGATGGATGCTGCTCTAAGTCCTAGTGTAGAATTTCTAGGGGAGTAAAAGTTTTCCCACACCATGGCTATTTATCCACTGGCTTTAAAATTCAAAGAGCAATGACTCAGGATCAAAAGGAGCATGGGAGAGGTGCTTTTGCCCTAGTGTTACAATATCTTGTTGGAAAATCAAAGAAGATGCAGGTTCATTTAGGTTGGGGCGGGAAATTATTTTGGGCGGAGGGCCACTTACAGAGTTTTGGCAAGCTGTCGCAGACTGCATTTGTAGCCCTTCCCCTTTACAGATGCCCCGGCCCCGGTTGCCATCTTGTGACCAGAAGTCCTGCCCCCTAACGCCTGACCTTTGCCACCAGAAGTCCCTCCCCTTGCCCCCAGAAGTACTCCTTTTAGGAAGAGGTGTTGCCATCTTGGAACCAGGAAAATACTAAATTATATTTTAAAAAGCAAACATCTACAGCATTCATTAATTTGATTTCAGAAAATATTTTTTTCTCAATGTATGTGTGTTTGTGTAGTCTACATAGAGGTGATTGCACAGTATTTTAAAATGAAGTTTTACTCTTGTATATTGTGGGGTGTGGGCATAGGTTTGTGGGGGGATGTGGATGTGTGGGTATGTGAGGTGTGGGGGAGGGTGTGGGGGGGTGTGTGTGTGGATATGTGGAGTGTGGGTAGGTATGGGGTTTATAGGGGATTGGGTGCCTGGGGTGTGTGAGGTGATGTGGGGGTTTGCGTGTATGGCAGTGCAAGGTAGGTGTGGGTGCATGTATATGGTGGGGTATGCATGTGGGACTCAGCCTATGAACACACACACACAATCTGTCCCTGCCTATACACACGCACACACACACACACACACACACACACACACACACACAGACACACACAGAGTCCCTGTCTTCTCCCCCACACCCCACACACACTGTCCCTGCCTTGCATACATACACACTGGTGCGGCCCCATGCTCCCTGGTCTGGTGATGTAGCTGGCAGCCACATGGTGCTGGAGCAGGGTGGGGGCAGGAAGGGAGTGAAATGGCTGGGGGTGGGCAGGGCTGGGCTGTTCAGTCCTGCTGAGGCTTCCCCTGGTCCTACTGCCCTTTGCACTTGTCAGCTTTGACAAGCTGCTGGGGCAGATAAATATTAATTTTCTAAATTTTTTAGGAGCTCTGTGGGCTGGATAAGATGGCCTGGCAGGTCGGATCTGGCCCACAAGCCATATTTTGCCCACCCCTGATTTAGATGTGAGGAGAAATTGAATTCTGCCCTAAGTCTTTTATTTAGGTGCTTAAATGTATTAATGTTTGAAAATGTTTAGTTATTTTTTTCTGTTGTTTTGTCCATATGTAAAATAAGGATAATTATTTGCTTTGTAGACCTTGTGCGGGCGGGGTCAGACCCCGGGCCCTTTTTGTCGCTCTGCACGCGGGCTGTGGCCAGCAGCCCGGGCAGGCCAGGTCGGAAAGGGAGGTTGCTGAGCTAGAATTAGGCACAGACACTTAACGGTTGATTTTAAGATTGTTTACTTACACCGAGATGGTAGAGATGGTCGTGGTGTAGGCTGAGAACTTGCTTGAGTTGCGGTTATAACAGAAAACACAAACACATGTGGAGTTTGCAAGGCTCCACGCAGACAGAACACGAACACACGTGGAGCTTGCTAGGCTCCACGCAGACAAAACTCCAGATGTCCAGGACAAGCGCGCATAAAACTCGTCGGTACATCTTATAGTAGGCTCCGTTCGAAGACAGGAAGAGGTGGGCGGTGGATCAGGCCGCCAAACTCCTCTGGGCAACACACAGGGTTTCTATTACCCTGCTGTGCACACCCAGAGTCCCCACGAGATGGATGCGGAGTCCTCTTCGGCTTGGGCGGAAACTGCTCAAGCCTCTTATATGGCTAGCAGGCCAATCGCTAGCCGCCACGTGTGAATAATTTAGCACTAGCCAATTGCGGGGCGCGAATTTGCATGCGACAAGCGGGATCTCCTTTGCACCGTGCATTTCTGTGTTGCAAAGGAAATGCACCCTGCAAAGATAGCTGCAAAGTGGCGGGAACACTCCTTTGCACGCGGGTTCTCTGCGCAGCAGAACTCCACCGTGCAATGAAGCTGTAAACCCACGGGAATAATTCTTAGTGCTGAAGCACACACAAAAAAAATCAGACCTTTGGGTCATGACAGACCTGAGATAAAATTATTGGATTCACTTAGTTGCAAAAGTAAGTCGAGACTTGAGTCAAACCAGAAGTTCTGGATCTCTAGCCTTATAGATTCATAGTTTCATAGATGCTAGGGTCGGAAGGGACCTCAATAGATCATTGAGTCCGACCCTCTGCATAGGCAGGAAAGAGTGCTGGGTTTAGAGTGCTGGCCTTCTGCTGTTGGCCACAGAGTCTTTAGAGCAGTGGTTCATCTCCATTTTAGACTCAACACCTATTGATACTCAAGGCCCCTGTCAGAAAATTGCAGCTCTTAGTTTTGAAGCCCACAACCAGTCAGAATGTTTTTTAACACTATGGATTCCTGTTTGAAATATCTAGGTTTAACTTGTGAATCATCTTTGCATACTTACCAGTGTTAACACTGCCTGGCTCCCTATGGCAGTGTTTCTTAACCCATGAGTTGCGACCTAAAAGTGGTTTGCAAGAATATTTGAAAAGGTCACAAACAGCCAGAGAAAAATACAGGAAAGAATGGGTTTTCCCTTGCAGGCTGGCAGAGTTCCAGCCTGCAAGAAGCTGCTTAGGTCTGGGTGGAGTGGGAGGAGGGCAATTAGGCAGGGGGCACTACATGCATGTGCATGTGCACACATGCACATGGTAACCAGGCAGGGTAGAGAGCAGTTTCTGTAGCTGCCCATGGGTAAGTCTGTGGGGGCGGGGTGGGTGGGGCATAGACAATGTGTCAGGGCAGCAGGACAGGACACAGGCAACTTGCTGGGTGGGGGGGTTATGTGCCCTCCGCCCCCATTTGTGCACCCATAGTGGGCATGGGACTGCAATCTGGCCAGACCAGAATGGGCAGGAACTGTCTCTGGGGTCCAGCAGGTGGCTCCCAGCATGGGAGGGTGGAGCAGGGGAGTAAGACTTGCTGCTGCCATTGCCATAAATCCTGGAACAGCTGGAGCACCAGTGGCATGAGGAGTAATGGATGAGATGGGGTGGGGGGTGGGGCATGCTGCCCTCACCATTTCCCACCACCAGCCACTTGCACACTGCACCACAGCTCTACCCTGCCACCATGGCCCGGCTGCCACCACCACCAGTCCCTTCAGGCCACCCATGATGCTCACCATCCCACTTTCCCTGTGGGGTAGAGCTGGGGTCAGGGGGCAGCAGTTGAGTAGTTCAGGAGTGGTGGGTATTGGACTGTGGGTTGGGAGTGAGGGGCACTAGCAGGGCCAAGGGGCTATTTTCAACCTAAACTATTTACTGGTCAGAACTGGCCATTGATGTTTACAAATGGGTCCTGGTATAAAAAAAGTTGAGAACCACTGCCCTATGGCACCCTTGGATGGTTTTTAAGGCAACCCAGGGTTGCATAGCACCTGGCTGAGAATCACTGCTCTAAAGGAATACTCTCTCCCTGGCTACTATTAAATGGTCCGTGCATACTAAAAAATTATAAAGACTTGTCTTCCTTAAATGTCTTAGAAGGTCTCAATTATAAACCCAAATTCTATATTACCCTTCAATGTACCATACAGTTTTACATTAAGAAATATGTAAATCTGTTGACCATGAGAGCTTCCAAAGAATTAAGTCTGAGATCAGTTAACAAACCCTAACAAGAAATCCAGCCAGGCATACACAGGAAACAACCTTTCAGTTTCAGTGTTGTTTCCAGGACTGAACAAGTTAATGTTATACCTGATACATTATTAGAGAAACTTGGATTCAATAGAGTTTTGCCTAAGCAACATTTCCAACTGGAACATAGGGGAAAAGTAGTGTTTTGTTTTGGTAGAGCCCCACGCACAGCATTATAATATAGTCAATTATTTATTATTAGTAAGTTTGCCAGAAAGTCCTAAACAATGCCTTGGAAACAAGAGAAATAATAACTGAAAGATGTTAGTTATTATTAAACTTAAACCCTTCACTATAAGCAGACAGGCAGCTTTGAGTGTTGACACAAAAATCAATTATTTTAGTTATAAAAAAAATCAGTTTCACATACATAAAAAGGAGGGAATAGGCAATCACCAGGGATCCTGGCTTTCTCTGGTTAAAAATCACAAATTGTCTGATAAAAAACACAATTTCTCTGATTAAGACCCCCAAATCTGTGATTAAAATGAAATGCCACTATACAGGTATCAACTGAACAGTGTTTTATTGATATATGTACAATTTGAAAGCACTTTGGAAGCCTACCAGTGCCTCAGTCACTATAATAAAATACATTCTAAGTACTTATACATTTTGGTATTTGATTTTGGGGGTTTTGTCATGGAAAACCACAGCTTCTCTTGTCCTGTTTGCTTACTAGGATGTGGGTCCAGGCCCCTCACTCCCAACCCACAGCCTCCCAGCCCTGCTGGTGCCCCTCACTGCCCACCTGCAGCCCCCCAAACCTCAGCCCTTCCAGAGGGGGGCCCCAGCCATGGGGCCAGGGACCTGGATCGACAGCCCCCTGCCTTTCCCAGCAGCACCTGAGCTGCAGTTGCTGCCCATGGGAGGTGGAGAATGCTGCAGCAGAGAGCAGGGTAGAGCGTGGCTCCTGCTCCTCCACGGGTGGTATGGCCGGTGTGGAGCCTGATGCGGGGAGCGGATGTGAGCTGCCCATAGCAGACGTGGGCTCCCTGCTCTGTTGACCTCCCCCAGGGGCCTTTGTGGCCCAGCGAGTGGGACCCGGCAAGACAGGGCAGACAGGGCCAGGTGGGGAAGCTCGATGCTGCCACTGGGAGCCCTGCACTGCCATGGTGAGGTGCTGAGCCACTCAGCAGCAGCAAGGGGCATGACTCTGCCCCAACATGCCCGCTGCTGCTGGGCAGGCAGGGCACGTATCATCAGGGTGGCTCAGGGCTCGCAGCAGCAAGGAGCTTCCGCCACCCAGCCCCACTCTGGTCTGCTGTGCTGCATCCTGCCCATTGGTCCAAAGAGACCCCAAGGGAGGGCAGCAGGGCAGGGAACCTGAGCCAGCAGTGGGAAGCCTGCACCCACCCCGAGCACAAATCTGGGGGGCATGTGCTCCCCATGTCCCCTGGTAGTGCACACAGTGGTGGGGAGCCAGCCTCACTCCTCCTACCCCCTGGATGAGCTGCCTGCAGCCCCATCTCACTCTCCACTAGGGCCCTGCAGTTGTGCATGGCTCCAGGCCCCAGCCTCACACACCACCCAGCTGGGCAGCATCCCCAGTGCCAGCCCCAGCCCTGCCCAACTCTCTCCCTTCCT
Organism: Alligator mississippiensis; assembly: GCF_030867095.1. Classification (NCBI taxonomy): domain Eukaryota; kingdom Metazoa; phylum Chordata; order Crocodylia; family Alligatoridae; genus Alligator; species Alligator mississippiensis. The sequence continues at coordinate 21,171,848 of NC_081824.1, forward strand.
ATGTTAACATGAAAATTCAGTGTTTTTCTCGGTCAAGGGGGAAAATCTGTGGTTTTTAAAATTTTTCTGTGGGAAACAGAAAACCCAGATCCTTGGTAATAATTACAGACCAGTGTATTAATTAATCATTTAATCATGAATTAGATGTATATTCTTCTGTATCCAAAAGGCTCAGAGTGGCTTATAATAAGCAAACAACTCAAAGTGTACCCTGACTTTCTTTTCTCAAGGTATATCCAGTCTCATGAGAAAGGTTTATTTTTATTATTATAATTATAAAAAATTATTTTCATGTTCTGTTACTGATGACACTCTCTATCCCAAGTATATTTTCACTGAAGACATTCCTGGCTTTGTAAATAGAGAATTTTGCCTCAATAGCCTCATACCCAAATCTGAACTATAAATGAGGCACGATTTTTTCAGCGGTGAGGGTAATTGAGTGAATGGATAACTTACATAGGGATGTGATTGATTCTCCATGGCTGAAAAGCATTAAGGCAGAGCTGGATGTCTTTCTAGAGGATATGTGAGACAGGAGAACCCTGATACTGTGCAGGGTTTGTGAAGTATCCAGGGATATACTGAGCTGCAAGCAGACAGCTGCTCAGAACCACTGACATCCTTCCCCCTGTTTGCTTCAGCTTTTGTTTCAGAGTGATGATTCTCCTGGACCACCAATGAGCCCCAGAGGACTGGAGAAGTGGTGCCCTTTGAACTGAAAACTGCAGCAAACAGCAAAGCAATTCTTCCCTAATTTGGCAACCCACTGCAGATTAAGTGAGTTTCAGACCACTTGGATAGGAATGTAGGAGTTTCAGACCACTTGGCTTTTAGTGTAATTCAAATGAGCTATGAGTCTGATGCACACCTTACTGGGTCCTGTGTCCTTATGTAGGCGGTGAGAACAGATGTCCATAATAGTCCTTTTGGCCCATGAAATCTGCACTCTAGTGTTCAGGATGCCGTCAAGTTATGCTTCATCTTTCAAGAATGGTTCTGCTTTGGTATGTAACAGCAGACATAGCAAGGTTTGTTTTGCAGTTGAATGAACAAATAAGATGCTTTAACAGGGCTGTTAAGTACTACAAGCAAAATGGTTATTGCATGCAGTCCACACAGGTCAGCTTTGTTTGTTTATACCTGTCATCAGGTATCACAAAAATGCTATTCATTGTTAGTGTTAGAGTAAATATCAGAAATTTTCATCAAGATTAAAGGTCAGTAATTACCTATAGTGTCTTTTCATTGGACAAGTAAACAACAAAAACAAACAAACAACGCCTGTCTTAACATTTGCCACCATGTAACTATGCATGTTGTTAGCTTTTATCAATGTGTAATTGGATCAGAATATCCCTTTGCTTTTTACTGTTTATTATATTCACTTTTATGTCTTAAAATATATGAAAGGCACAGATTTTTGGTGATATCTTTTATTGGGCAAAATTAAAAACAATTGCTCTACTTTGTATTTAGCTTGGATGGTAACTGCTTCTTTTCTAGACCCAGTAAATGGCCCTTGGTGTGGGAGACAGCAGACAAGCTTTTAGGCATCAATATGATCAAAGCATCTCGATAACGTACTCCAGGCTCTACAAGTATCTGTACAAATAGAACGAATACAACTGTTGTGCTCAGTTTGTTTCTTTTATCCCAGTTTCTGTGTCAGCAGGGTAAAAGTTTGTTTCATATTTAAATACATATTCCATCTGTCTAGCACAGAAAATCATCTATTACATGCTTTGGTACAAATGTCTCATGTGAAGATCCCTTGAAATATCTTTGATGTCACATTTGTATCTCAGTGAAGCACTGTCTCCTTTCCTGTGCATTCAGATCCCATCTCTAATGGCTTTCCCATATGTGCCCACTTGTCACCCGTTCCTCATCCCCCTAACAAAGAAACATGACAAGATATTATCAAGGCTCAAGAGATGTATTAAAATTTAGCATGTCCTTAAGGATGGATGTATTTTACTTCATCCATCTCTTTGCCTTCCCCCCAGGTGGTAGAGAGGGACTATCCCATCTTGGCTCTGACCCTCCAGTCCTGCTACTGTTGTTGATACTGCCGTTGACTCTGTTGTCATGATTGATTCCTTGCTGACAGGCACATAAATCATGTCCATTCATAATGAATACTGTCAGCATTCACATGTATTAGGCATGTTTTTGCTCCAGCACACTTAGCGCCATGTGTGCAGCTTTCTGTTACATCAGGGTTTTGAGGGGAAGGGAGTTAGCAGCTTATACATATTTTTGTTTGGGCAATAGGGAGAACAGAGACCACTGTTAAGGAACTTTGGAGATGAAAGGGGATGAACTTTGCAGCTGGAGCCCAATTGTCTCAGACAATGAGGCCCAACAGGCTATTCTGTCTGGCCCATTGCATATCAGCAGCTGCACAAAAAAAAAAAAGGGAAACAATTCTTTCCCACTGACACACAAACTGGACAATGGACAGCTCGCTGATGATTCCTGAAGAAGGCACAATTCCTTGGATTTCATGTGCTTGACCAGAATAATCTCACACACACATACATACATACATACACACATATATAGAGATCCATAGGTATATATATGACAGAAATAACTAAGAAACTGCTCTTATTTGGTTACAAGATAATTAGCAATAATCATGACTCCTTTGTTCTTGTCCTCTGCCAAACGTCTCAGAAAGGAACAATGTGTTCCAGAATGCAGCAGCTCTGAGTGGGCTGTGGTTTCTATGTAACCTCTTGATGGGGATAAAGTTTAGGCAGAGTGTGGGGCCATGAAGACCCATGAAAGCCAAGACGGCAGAAAATCCAAATGCCAAACCACAGATCTCCAAAGAGAGCTGCCCTTTGGGTACCTCTAGTTCTTCAATATCCCCAGCTATGACTGTGCCTTCTGGCTATAGGAGAAAGGGTAAATGCAGCATTAGTTCACCATCTTCATTTCTTCTGCGTGTCTGTCTTTGAGGAATTTGCAGCTGACAGTTTCTCTCCTGGATTCTCTCCCATTCTCTGGCCACTTTCCTTTTCTCCATGATGATCTTCCTTCACCCTCTGTTTCAATCCATGGCTTCAGTTCCTTCTGTGATACAGGGTGAGGGAATGAAGAGAAGAGAATAGGGACCCAGAGAAATACATGATGGATAAAGCAAGGGGAAAAAGCCCTGAAAGAAAAGGAGGAATGGGTCATCCTTTTTCCCAGTAAACATACAACTAACAGGTATATCGGTCAAATTAAAATAAGGATACAATTAAAACTAATGTTCCAGAGTACTTCCCTACTTGGATAGGATTTAAAATCCTCTGAATTTTCAGTATCATGATTTTCAAAGATTTTTAAAGAAGGGGGCCTAAAATTAGTCTCCTAAATTAATATTTTGGCATCTATGGAACTTGATTTTTAGAAGTACTTAAACCTCCCAACATGTGCCACTGATTTCATAATCAGGTAATGTCCTTAACGTCTGTTCTGACCTGGTAGCCAAGTTAGGATTTCACAATGTCCCTTTCATCTGATATCAGTACTCATGGGTTCTATTCAGTACCAAAAGGAATTTGGATCAGTGAAATGAGCACTAGCCGCAGTGGTGAATGAGCTTTATTTAAAGCACTCCTGCCACCATTTTGAAGCACAGAGACACTGATACACAAGACAAGGAGGCTGGGTGGAGTGCACTAATTAGCACGCTCCAGCAAACTTGTTTAATCAAGTCTGCTCCAATGCACTGTAATTAAAGTGCATCAGAGCAGCTTCCCGGCACATGTACTGGCACCCTAGAGTTAGTAGGTGAAAAAGTGAGAGCATCTTCATCCTCTATTGTTTTACTGTGATTTATATGAAGCTATGTGCCTTTTGGGGGAAGTAGAAACTAATATCTGCATAAGTGGCCAAAATGCCACTTATGGGTACATCCACATTCAAATAGAAGTGGTGCAAATTTGAGCCAGGGCTTTTTGCCTCAGTGCACATGCTTGGATGTGCATTTTGTTGTGGAGCAAATTGTGCCACTTGGGGCAAAATAACCCTGCCTGGCTCCTCCCGGATCTGCAGCCAAGGGGAACTAAAGCCCAGGGCCAGCACCTATGCTTTCCCCAGAAATATAAAAAGCCACTCTGGCAAGTAGCTCAGGGCTGCTCACTCTCAGGAGCTTCTGGGGCCCAGCCAGTTGGTGCCTGGGGACACTACCCCTTATCCCAGTTGGACTGCTGAAACAGCCCTGAGAGTTCCCTGCACCCTTTACCCACTGCAGCAGTCTGGCACTGGGGGCTGCTGTCTGGCTGTGATCTGCTGTGTACCTGCCAGACCCAGATGGGGACTGCAGAGTCAGTAGAGGCATCTGCCCCTCTGGGCCAGATATCAGTGGGCTGTGGCTACAGGGTTGGCCTCTGTTCAGTACTACTGCCACATGTGCCCCCCGCCCAGCTGTCTGGGTAGCTATCACCTGGAAGATGTTCCCAGTGTGGTGGCCTGCTTTGAACTGTCAAAGCATGTCCTCCTGGCCCCATTTGGCCAGGAGGTCAGCCACAGCCAGCTGGGTCCAAGGTGCCAGATCTGAGCAGGCAGGATCCTGCCACTGGCCTCCCTAGCAGGATTTCTGGTGTCCCTATTGGAAAACTGAAAAATCCCTGATAAAAAAAAAAAATCCCCAAGTCACTCTGTAAAATACCCCAAAATCCATGTTCCTCCACAAGTAAAACAAAAGACCACTATAAAGAGAGTGAGAGAGTGAGACAGAGACAGCAGTCAGTTGGGCAATGTTTTATTGATATATCTACAGTGTTAAGGTATGTCTCATCATAATAATTAAGTGAACTCTAAATACACATTTCATGAATTCATGAATACATGAATATATATTTTGCTGCCCTCCCACAGGGGATATGGCCCCCACAAAGGGATTACGGCCTCCCAACAGGGGATTTGGCCCCCACACAGGGGCTACAGCTCCCCAACAAGGGCTATGCACCCCCAACAGGGGAATCAGACCCCACACAGGGGCTATGGCCCCCCAAAAGTGGTTACGGCCCCCACGCAGGGGCTACGGCCCCCAAAGAGGGGCCAAATGGCCCCTGCAGGGGCTACTACCTCTCCTGCAAGTCCCACATGCCTTACTCCAGCCCCCTGATTACTGCCCCACCTGGCCCCATCCCCCATCAGCTGCTGCAGCCCCCTGATGACTGCCCCACCCAGCCCCACCCCCCACTTGCACCCCCAGGCCCCCATGGCTACCCCCCCAACCCCAGGCACCATCACTTTAAAGAAAAAAAAAGCATCTTCTTACCAAAGAAGCAGGGGTGAGGGGTGGCTCCAGGGCCTCCTGGCAGAGCCCCCCTGGGCAGCACAGGGCAGTGGGGCAGGAGGGCCTGAGCTGGGGCTGCTGGGGCTGTTCCTCTACCCTGAAGTGTGCGGGTGGGGCCTCAGTGAGACAGACAGCAGCCACACTGATGGTAAGTGCTGGGGTTTGTCTTTTGTTTTTTTTAAACTATGAGGTGGGGTGGCAGGGATTGGGGTGACTTTGAGGGCTGAGGCCAGGCAGGGCAGGGTTTGTAAGATGTGTAAGTGTTACTTATGCAATAAAAGTGGACTTGGCTACGGACCTAAGTGTCAGAGTGTCTCTCATGGCAAAGCAGTAGCAGGTGATATCTCACATAACATCTCACAAAATCTGTATGTTACTCAGTGGCTTATTCCATCTGCATAAAGTCCCTCACACTACTGTATGGACAATTGCAGCATCATTTTTGAGGATTAGTTTCTCTCATATCCTTGCTTGGTTATTGACCCACCTACAGAAAGAAGAACAACAATTAAGCATGTACTGGACTGGCTAAGCCCTACACTATTGCTTTCTCCCAGAAAGGAAATAGAAAATGGAAAGACTTTGTCTACTTCCTCTTGGTAATCAGCACAAATCCCTACAAACACTCTTATAGTAACCTCCTTACTCTTAAAATGATAGCCCAATAATAACTGTATAAAATGGTCTCCACCATGCTTTGTGTCATTCAAATGGATATTGCGAGAGAAGGAGGTTCACAGAATTGTGAATGCCATACACACAATTTAATATGGTAGGTGCCTACTAACCATAAAGTACAATAAGCAGAAATTGTTGTTGGGCTGTTACTGTTTAGAGAGTTGTATTTTTTTTTCTTTTAATTGCAGCCCATATCACTGGTCTTTAGTATTTTCCCACAAAGTAATGAGTTGTATTAAAGAGAAAAACTGTCATCGCTAGTGGTTGTAATGAAACAGGTTTATATGCTGCTGCACCCCAGGGATATGAACCTAAGTCCTTTGGTACACCAGATACCAGTGATTCTCATAAATGTCAGCCTTGACTAATTAATTAAGGATAAGGTCTGTCAGTCTTTATTTAAAAAAACCCCTGCCATTTACTCCAGAGGGAGCTTTGGCTGAGTAAGGAGCGCAGACTTGAACCATACATAACTGTGAAGCAGAGTAACCTTTCAATTTTAAAATACTGGAGTTGAACTTTGGCAAATGCTGAAAGCCTGTACTGTGAATACATGACCTCTTTCTGAAAATGAAACATAGCCATGCCTGAAACTGTCCAAAGACTAAGTTTTTTTCACTCAGGCAAATTCAGAGCCTGGCCTGAACTGCTCTGGCCAGGGCCTATGAGAGTAGAGTGAAATTGGGGTACAGTTGTACCATGTCCTTAAGGCTGGTGGTGGTGGAGAGAAAATCAGGTCACTCTTTATTTCCTGATTCCAAAATGGGGCCTCCCTACCCAATTATGTGTATGGTTTAAGGGGGAAAGCTAAATAGTGTGCATTTGTGGGGCTTCAAAAGTTTCTTGAAGACTCCCATGACAAAAGAGAGAGAAGGCAAGTACCATACTATTAGAATAATACACATCAAATATAGCTTTAAAATGATATATTTTCTCTGCCTTCAGTGGTAGATGATGGCCCAGGGAAGTAGCAATAGACCTCCTTTAATATACAAATCAAGACATGATCATTCATCATCTTTGTGTTTTATAAACAGCCCAAGGAACAGACCTGCACCTTCCTTGTATATTCCTCTGACAAACTGCAACATAACAAAGCCTTTATGCTGATTCTCCTCCAGAATTAAACTGCCTGACACATCATTTTTCAATGACATTTCCCAAGAAATTTCCAACTGACTTCTATATTCTGAAAGCATTTTGGATACTCTCCCTTGTACACAAGAATCCTCCAGAGGTAAAGAATGTTCTGAGACACCCCAGGAGTACATTCATCTTCACAGTGGCCAATAGCATGAAGATTGTGCAGCTAACAGGATGTGGCCTCTTCAAGCAGCCAGGAATCTGGACTCCACCCATCTTCAGAGCATGTGTAACCAAGCTGTCAGGCAGATGAAGAGAGTAATGTGGGACTTTCAAATGTGTGGCAATGGGAAACAGTGCAAAACTCACATACAGAATCACTGTAACATGTTGCACTGCTTTGATGAATAAAGTGAAAAAAATGAGGTCCTGCTTGCCTGTCATTGCATTTTATTCCTGAATACTTTACTCCTTCAGGCATCCTAAAAACATTTGTTTTCCAGGAGACTGGGGAAATTGTAGCAAGTAACCCTTCTCCTTGTACAAGAGCAAAGATGAGAACAATGACAGGTGAGCAACATGCATTACTGTACTGGTGACGTTATAACAAGTTTTATGTAGAACAAATCAAATGAGTTTTCATATGGGGCATTTCATCCCAGAAGGCTTCACAAACCATTCATGTACCATAGTGTTAGTACACATCCCACTGTGGAGCAGAGGTAGAAACATATAGCAAACTGTGCACTAGGTAAAGGAGATTTTTTTTGCCAAGATCTATTCTCATTAACAAAATAGTCCTTCCCCAGGTGTTTTTAGTAACAAGATAGTCCCTCCCTAAGTGTTTCTGCCTAGACTAAGTGGGAAATGATCACTAGTTCTACATCAGGCATGTCTATACTGGTTAACTATAGCACCAGGCAGCATAGTATGCTCCATGTAATTCCTTCCTTTAGCTATTTGGCTTGCAGGGTCCAGTTTGTAGGTCTTACCACAGAACATCTACTGGATCAAGCTCTCCACAAAGCACATATATGCATGTGTAGAATAATTATGCATGTATTGGGCCAGTCAGGACGAGTGAAACATTATTTTTGATAACTCGTAGCTGGTAGAGATATCTGGGTTCCATGTACTTCTTTAGTAAATATAAAATCTTGGCTATTTATTGGAGCAGTGACTAAAACATACTTCTTCCCTCTCTTTTCCAGGTGAGCACCCAAAGCAGTAGAGTCCAGGTTTTCCTACACAAAACTCTGCTTATTTATCCACAAATGGCTGGTGTGACCTTGTCATTATCTGAATCTGAAACTCCAGGGATGCTAGGTATTTCATAAATAAGTCTAACACCTCCTAATTTACATTAGACAGGAGTTACCTACAAACCTCACGGTATCTCTTCTATCAGAAATGCTCTTCAATTTTATGTTTCAAGCTGGAACATTGCAATTTCAGCTGGAATAGCAACTGAACAAAGGCATGACTAGCACATTTTTGCACACTGGGAAAACCCTGTTGGGGCGTGTGGGTCAGGGGTGATGCGCACTGAAGTCCTTAGCTGCTGCTGTTGTGGTGTGGGCTGCATGACCCTGCTTGCTTCTGCACCCTGCTGCTGCTGCTTACAGTAGTGGAGCCATTCTGGCCCCTTTCTACAGTAGCATGCGAGGCTGGTGCTCTGCTCACCCACCCATAGTTACGCTACTGCAACAGAAGTTAAAAAAAAAATCATTCCATATTGCAAGGCTTTTAAATGAATATATGTTATAATTAGAAAACTATCCCTGTGTATTTAACAGAAGTTTGTCACTCACTCCTGTGTTCTAGATGAAAACCTTATTTTGTGTCTCCGGAAGTTGCGGTTTATTTCTTTGCCTTGGCTGGAGAGCCACAATTTCGTACATGTTGCATGAAGTATGAAAGGACCCTTTTTAATGATCCATTAATTATGAAGTACAGGTATCATTGCCAACAGGCACACCATCTAATCAACCATGCACTCCATAACTCTTTTTCGTACTGTTTTTGATGGGAAATTTCCACTGAGTGGGCTGTCATCTATTTTATAAATTAAAGAATAAAAACAAGCAAACAAATAATTTATCCATAATCCAGATCTGTTCTAAGATTCAGGAAGTTTATTTAAGTAACTTAGTCCTAAACTGGGGAACCGTTCTCTTTTTGATGTGTTCTGCTGAACATTAATGGTAATTGTGCATATTCAGAAAAGGGAGAAATAAATTATAGTTCCAAAATCTCTCTGTCAAATGGTAACAGATTTTGGGAGCCTTGCAGGGCAATTTATTTTGGGGAAGACTTGGATGCTGTAATGTAGAATCTGACTTTTTAAAAGCAACTTGTTTATTTATCCTGTATATATTAGTCATTTAACACAGGTAGTCTCAAAAAGCATGCAGGAAATACGTCTTGTAGAAATCTCAGTACAAAAACTACTGCCACATTCCCAGAAAGTAATCGAATCCAGTTGAATCTAGATTAAGGTAGGAGGAAAGCTCCAGCTGTTTCAAAGAGGTCCACATGAATCCAAATGATAACATCTAACAATAACTGGGCATATCTATGTGAGGCGTTTACTGTGGAGTTGACTAATTAGCTCTTCAGTAAAATGTCACTGTCTACATGTATGGTGCTATTAGGATGGAGTAAACTAATTAACTCCACTGCGGGATACTACTGCCAGATACAAGTACTATCCTGTGGTGGAGTACTTTACTCCATGCCCCAGCCAGCCTAGTCCCCTTCTACATATGCGTTGGTTAAGGGCCTGCAGACCAAGCCCTACGAGGAGAGACTAGAGAACCTGGACCTTTTCAGCCTCCGCAAGAGAAGGTTGAGAGGCGACCTTGTGGCTGCCTATAAGTTCATCACGGGAACACAGAAGGGAATTGGTGAGGATTTATTCACCAAGGTGCCCCTGGGGGTTACAAGAAATAATGACCACAAGCTAGCAGAGAGCAGATTTAGATTGGACATTAGGAAGAACTTCTTCACAGTTCGAGTGGCCAAGGTCTGGAACGGGCTCCCAAGGGAGGTGGTGCTCTCCCCTACCCTGGGGGTCTTCAAGAGGAGGTTAGATAGGCATCTAGCTGGGGTCATCTAGACCCAGCACTCTTTCCTGCCTATGCAGGGGGTCAGACTCGATGATCTATTGAGGTCCCTTCCGACCCTAACATCTATGAATCTATGAATCATATTAAAAGCTTTGCTAAAGTCAAGTATATCATATCTACTTCTCTCTTCACATCCACAGTCAGTCATCTCATCACACAAGGGAATCAGGTTGGTCAGGCATGACTTGCCCTTGGTGAATCTATGATGACTGTTTCTAATCATCTTCTTCTCCTCTAAGTGCTAATAAATGAATTATTTGAGGACCTGCTCCATGATTTTTCCAGGGACTGAGGTGAAGCTGACTGGTCTGTAGTTCCCTACTTCTTCCCTTTCTTCAAGAAGGGCACTATGTTTGACCTGGTCCAATCATCTGAGACCTCCCTCAGTTGTCATGAGTTTTCAAAGATGATGGCCAATGGTTCTACAATAACATCAGCCAACTCCCTCAGCACACTTGGGTGTATCCCATCTGGCCCCATGGACTTGTACAAATCCGACTTTTCTAAATAGTCCCTAACCTGTATTTTCACCACTGCTGCCTGCTTACCTCCTCCCCAAACTTTGCTGCCTGGTGCAGTAGTCTGGGAGATGACCTTTCCTGAAGACTGTGGTGAAAAAAGCACTGAAGTACTGAGTACTTCAGCCTTTCCCACATAATCTGTCACTAGGTTGCCTCCCCCATTTAGTAAAGGACTCACACTTTCCCTGATCTTCATCTTGTTGCTAACATACTTGTAGAAACCCTTCTTGTTACCCTTCATGTCCCTTGCTAGCTGTATCTTGAGTTTGAATGGTAAAGAAGCTACCAGCAATCTCTTTTAGACATTTTGACAAAGAACTTGTTCAGAGTGACCTCTATTAATTATAAAAATACTTGGAGCTCGATGATGCATTTAATCTGAGAATCCCTGAGCACCTTGTAGATACAAAGGTCAATACATTCAGAAGTGTCCACTAATAGTTGGTCTCATTTTCTGGCTCACCCTGAGCCACCTGTGACCTGATTTTCAGATCTAAGGAAATGCTTAACTTTCATCAAACTTAAGGAAGTTCATCTCTTTTTCTGAAAAATCCTTACTGTCTCGGGTTGGACAACCAAATTTGAAAACTCCCCAAATCAGCAAAAATTGTTCATGTCTCTTATATTGTCTAGGCATCAGTTCAATCAGCTTTAAAAAACTCACTGCTTCTACACCAGTTTAACATGCACAGCAATGCTAAACAACAATTAATGGGAAGAATTTTTAACGAATACCATATTGAAATGTATTCTGACTCACCATCATTCTCGGTGTCACACCAATGACCCAAGTCAGATTTGGGCCTCAACACCAGGGTAAACATCTCCACTCTTACAAAAAAGTATTTTAGGATCAATAATTACCCACTATGTGACTTGACGGGTGATGCTAGTGATTTTTTCAAGATCCTAAAGAGCCTTGTTATTTGAGTTACCTAGTTAAATAGAGTTAACTGGTTACATAGAGCTACAATCAAAGGGAAATCTCAAAAGGATTTAGAGATTCGATCTGAATAAGCATACAAATGATTGAAAACTCATCTGAGTTATTTAAATGCCTTTGCTCTTTACTATGGGGTTGGAAAAATGTCATGATAGCATTCTTATTAACTTTCTGTTTAGATAGAGTGTAATGCATGAATTGCTGCTGGTCTTGTAACAGGTCAACCATAATATTTGAAGCTTCTGCCACAAAATGAAGAGCCTTACAAAAGTGTTGCTATCTTTGGAATGTCAGAAATGATTCTGTTTTGATTTTAGTTTCACATGTAAAAGTTCAGGTAAAAAGGAGGCATTATAGACTGGTTAGCCTCTCTTTGACACCAAGGAAGTTACTGGAGCATATCATACAGAAGTCCATTTGCATGCATCTGGAGAATGAAAAGGCTCATCACAAGCAACCAGCATGGGCATACTAAGAATAAATCATACCAGACAAACCCAATCTCCTTCTTTGACAAAGTAACGACTTGGGTGGATGAAGGGAATTCTGTGGGCATAATGTATCTGGATTTGAGCAAGGCCTTTGATAAAGTCCCACATGACCTTTTCATAAATTGGAGAAATGTGAACTAGACAAAATTACTATAGGGTCGATAGACAACTGACACAATAGCCACAAGCAAAAGGTAATTATAAATGGATGTTCATTACTTATATTTCTTGGTGGAACATTGGTATTGGGGTTCACCAAACACAATAAATACACAATTTATTATATCTTGTATTAATAGAGATGGACCAAGCTGACACAACCCCTGAATTTTCAAGAAGTTGTGATTAATTAGAAATATGCACAGGTTTTATCATGTCTATATATGGTTAAATAACCCTCAAAAATCTGGGAAAGTTTGGCCTGAAGTTTAGTTTTACTTTTACTAATAAATAAGTAGCTTACACCTAAGAGAGTTTCTATTTCAAAGGATCCAAAAAGACCACATTATAACCGCATACAAATAGTATAATGTACCTTATACACAGAAGGACTCACATACTATATTTATAGAGGCTTATACTGACCTCAGTCTGTGAAAGAGGCATCAATGGTATTTTGCTTAAAGGCAGCCTATATGTTTTTAAATCACCCTTTACCACAGTATAAATGAAAAACCCCTAAAAGTATGTAAAAGACACTGACAAGGTGGATCCATCTTAAATTTAATCATGTCCATTATGTTACTCAAGGTATAAATATATGTTGCCAGATGAAGTGGATCACCTGAGTTGGGGTATGTCCGGAGCCATGTCTCTGTTACTGGGGAGCACTGACTTTCCCTGATTATGGAGATGAACCTTGGAGATGCTGGGGGCATGTCTCGGTAAGCGGGCAAAGCCAGGCAGGTGATTCCAGAGCTTGAAGGGCCTGATCCTGTGTGGGAATTCCCATAGCACACAGGACTTGGCTTCTCAAGCCATGGGAGTGCTTGCCCAGGGTGGCTGAAGAGTTTGGGCAGCCCCAGACAGCCTGCACTCTCCAGCCGTAAGGGAAATAGATATCTGCCACAATAAAGCTACATAAATTATTACTCCCTTTGGGGCATTTATGGCACGACAAACAGTATGGATGTCTATTCGCTTTTGCTTTGTGCTGTCATAAGAATTGTTATGGTGTCACAAAATCAACGTCTGTTTCCAGTCTCAAAGTCAAGTAGTTTCAAATGAAGACTCCAGTTCATAATTCCTTTAGTCCTATACTGGTAATTGTTACTGGAACAAGATGGCTATACTTAGGCAAGTAAAAGTCATGTAATGTTTCTGTTTAATTTTCTTGGCAGTAGTGATGAAAATTCTAGACTGAAATGATATTGTATGACATCTGAACCAACAGTCTGGCTAAATAGAGCATTTTCCCTCACTTCTGGCTGTCTGGATCAATTTCTGAGTAGTTAACTAACCAAGAACAAGCCTGATTCTGATATCTTCCTGTACTTGTTTACACTAATGAAGCTCTATTGACTTCAGAGAAGTTACTCCTACTTTACACCACTATGAGAGCCTCAGCTGTAGGCTCTACATAAACAGCTGTAGCTCCAGGGAAAGGATTTGGCCCTTTTCTCTAAACAAAGGCAGAAGTGAAGCTGAAGTCTGATCATATTGGTCCCTCTCTCTCATCTGAAAATTTACGTTTGCACTTTGATCACTTTAAAAGGGATAAATAAAATAATTCCATAAATTCTGCACCACGTTCCAACATTTTTACCATACGAAGTGTACACAGTTAAGCTAAGGAATGCTGATGTCCACCTGTAAAATTATTTGTCCCCATAAGCAACAATGACAGGCATATGTTCAACATCATTTCGGGCCCAGTTTCTGTGGCACAGAACCAAAGTAAACACATTTTTCTGATGTAATTGTTGATATTAGTTGAGTTAGTGCAATTCAGTCATAGCTGTGTGAAACATTTTATTTGGATCAGCCCTTAACTAGCACTAGGAGAGGTTGCCTACCTGGCAAGTCAGCTACAGTAGCTTGTTTTCACAAAGTTCTCCAAGTTCTGTACTCTGTGGAGAATATAAAAACATTTTAAAGTACAAGACATGATCCTTCTCTAACTTACACCTGAGTAAATCAGGGGTAGCTCTTAGCAAAGCCCTTGTAGCTACTAAATGTGAGAAGCGTATTAAACCTGCTGTACTTGGGGTTTCTTTCCTTGGCATAGAACTCAGAAAGACATAAGCCTATAGGAAGGGACTTGTGTTCCCTCTCTCCTGTTCTTCTCCCCCGCTCTCTCTGATACTGACATCAGAAACCAACACAGTATATGCACTTCAATGTGTATCAGCCTCTTTAAATGCACATTAAAGCATTACTAAAATATGCTATTTTGTTAATGCACATTAAAAGAGGCTAATGCACATTAAGAGTCACTTAAAGGGTACTTTTACATATGCTTCAAGGGTGGGGGGGAGACAGCCCTTTAATTAGAGCCTCTCTAATTAAAGCACCACAGCGTCTTGTGTATTAGCGTCTCCGCGCTTCAAAATGGCAGCTGAGGCACTTGAACTAAAGCTCATTCGATAAGCTTTAGCTCAAGTGCCCCCACCACCATTTGGAAGTATAGGGATGCTAATACACGAGACGCAGGAGGTTGCTGGAGTGTGATAACTATCATGCTTCAGCAGACTCGATTAATCAAGTCTGCTCCGACATGTTGTAATTACAACGTGTCAGAGCAAGCTCCATGCTCATGAACAGGCACCCAAAAACTGTGCTCTATAGTTAATGCACATTAAGACAGGCTAATGCACATTTTCTTAGAACTTCATAATCAATTTAACCTTACAGTAGATTTAATGCACATTAACTAAAGCACGTTAATGAACATGTAGATGCGCCCACTGCTGTGTAGCAGTAAAAATAATGGTGACAATTCTGACAGTGCTTCACCAACACTGCGTGGCACCAAAATTGGTCTTTTATAATGGTACTGATGTGTACACTAACTGCTCTAATGCAAATTCCTGGAAATAGGGAGAATATAAGAGAGTGGAATACATGGCTGTTTCTCTCTTTGACAGCGACAATGGTTTTACATTTTCAAGAAAAAAAGTCAGAGTTAGAATAGTAAGAATAAGAGAGGGAAGGTAACTGCTGGATCTGTTAGAGTCAATGGAAACTCTTTTGTTTGACTTTAGTACAGTCAGAAATTCACTGAGCTCTGGAAGGGATATAAATTCTTATGCTTCAGGCCATTGGTCTATTAAGTAATAACTCAGTCGTAAATAATCAATGCTGGGTGAAAAGAAAATTTCCCTGTGGTAGTTTATTCCTTAACTTCCCGTGACTGGGTTTCCTGCACTTTCTTTTGGAGCAGCTGGTATGGACCACTGTCATAGATATTCTCCTGATCTAATCTAGCCCGTCACTAGAAATGTAGATGAAAAAACAAGAAAGTGGAAGGAGGATGTCAATAGTCATATTATTGGATTTTCAGGCTCAGAGGCCACCTCTGGGTATGACCTATGGAAAAAGGAGCATGTTTTAACCACAGCAGTTCAGAGCATCTCAGAATAGAGGAGCCACTGTTAGAGACTTGGACAGGCACTCCCAGTCTGGTTTTAAATATTTCTTGGGTGAATGTTCTGCAGGTCCATTGGCAACATGCTCTACATGGTAGTTGGTATTCAAACTGCAGGCTCCTGAGCTGATCTCACATTCACAGAAGGTATTTACAGAAGGCCTCATCAAAATTCCATTGAGTTAATTTTCCTTACTAGGCTGAGGTCAATCTCATAGTTCCTCACCCACGCTGGAAAGAGGCAAAGCTTGAATAATCACAGTACCTAGCTGTTAAACTGTACTTTTAATCTTCAGAGCTCAGATCGGGGCCTGATTCTTTCAAAAAGAAGGTTATTTTGCTTGAATGATGCGTGCCTCTGGAGGCTGGTGGGCATGGCAACTGCCTGCAGGTGGCGGTGGCAGTGGCAGTGGCAGGGTATGGCGGCAGTGAACCGGGAACTCCCACAGGTAGCCGCGGTGGTGTCAGTGGTGGTGGTGGGGGCAAGCGCTGACTACCCACAGGCACTGCCAGCAGCATCGGTGACGCTTTTTTTAGGGGTTGCATCGCTAATCTCAGGGGGTGCACATGCACCCATGTGTGCCTTCTATGCATTGCCAATGATATTATGCCAGATTTACAGATGGGGAAACTGAGGCATAGGTAAGTGAAGTGGCTTGCTCCAGGTAACTCAGCATGCCAATAGTAGAGCCATGTACAAAACAGTGCCTAAATCTCAGTCCAGGGCTTTGTTCAGTAGGCCACATTGTCTTTCTAGAGGATCAGTAATATCTCAAAATTATAACAATAAAATAATTGAGAGGAGTTGATTATTAAGTTGTTTTTCTACTTAGAACAAATTGTAGAAATATTCAATGTATCTTTACCATGAGACCTAGATGTATATTTTTGGTGATCAGTAATTTCCCCAAGAAAATGGAGTTTCCAGTTTCCAAATCAAGATTATTTTTAAAATTAATCACATTTGGTGATTTTTTTGTTCAATTAAAGAAAAAAAATCAGAAAAGTCAAAGTTTATTTTGGTACATATTAAAAAAAAAAGGTTTGACTTTTAATTTCAAAATGGCATTTTTAATTTTTTTAAAAAGGGGGGAAGTTAGATTTAGCCTAACAATTAGGAAAATCCAATCAAGTTATGTATCCTCATTTCCAAGAGTGAAAGAAAGGAACGAACATGGGCACAGGTGGATCTATAATAAAGGGCGGGGTAGATGGTGTAATGCATCATCACATACAACATAACACACATTTTTTCCAGTTAAAAAGAAATTAGAAGCTTTACTAATAAGTAAGGGCCTAGATATATATTATTCTGGTTAAGGTTGGAGGGGACAAATCTTTATTGGAATGTGCATTAATTTGATATACCATATGTTATATATAAAAACACAACAAACAGCAAAAATAATCCAAAGGTGTTGTTTCATTGGTCCTGGACTCATTATCGTTACAAGTATATCTCTTTTTCAGATTCATAAAACAAAATCAAGCATTCTTGAGCATCTGAGCAGTGCCTCCAATGTTTCACTGAGAGTGATTTTCACACCTGAGCTAATGTTCATCTGAGTTAATATTTCCACACCTGAGTTAATGTTCATAGCTAGAGGTAAGAAACAGTCCTCAGGGTTGTGAAATGGGAGGTCTGTTATTGGACTAGCTAATAGACAGCAGCATTGTAGAAGTATACATGGAGTAGTGGAACCATTTAAAAACATCTCAAAAGAAAGAGAGTCATTACCACCTGTGAAATGGAGAGTTTAGAAGGATGATAACCAAGCAAATTACAATGAGCCTTTATATCAATTGACTCCCTCACTGCTGTCTGAATAGAAATGCGGCTGCCGCTGCTAGGCAGTTGTCTTTAAATTTTGAATGGACCAGGAATCAAAAGGGGGTGCAAGGGCACCAGTGCACCCCCACTGGATCCACCTCTAAACATGGGTTGCTGTTACTTCTATTTTTATATACCTGGAAGGTGCTCAGATACTGTACTAATTGGTATCCATATGTACACCCAGATCTACATTGCATTTGTATCTACAGTTACAGGAGCAAACACAAGTGCTGTCAATAGTAGAACCAGTGTAATTACTCCAAAACCAATACTTTTCTGATGGTAAATGAAACAGGAATTCTTTAATGTGTGCTCACTGTGTGCTGACACTGTGCATTGACATTTCTTGTGCAGAACCAGAGAGCATAACATATTTCAATATCTTCAAATTATTTACAGAAAGGCTCCCAATTGCCTAACAGATAAACAGGCATTTTAGACACAAATAGCTAACACTGAAAGTCATCTTTTACACATTCTTTATAACATGGTACAGGTGGCTCAATCATTGGAAACAACTTGTGCTATTCCAGATAAATTATCATGCAAATAAACAATAGTGACCTTCTGCCATAAAGAGGAAAAAACAATCATTATATTTGTATGTGTTCTTTCCTTCTCTTCACTTCAATCAAATCCTTCTGTGAATCAAGATAACTTATCCTTTTAGCATTTTAAACAACTGAAAAAGGACATCTGGAAACAGATTACCTAAACACAAAATGTACAACAAAAGTCTGTGAATCTCACAGTAATCATGCTTTCTGGGTTCCTGGAAAGCAGACATTTTATGTCAAAATTACTAAACTAGCATGCTTGTTCGCTAGGTCTCCACCAAACGTATTTGTCTGTGAATTGAAGGCACTTGAAAAAAAATGGTTCTAAAACCTTAGATTTAAACACAGCTAGCTCACACATTTAAAAAGATTTTCCTTGGTGTGGGTGTGGCCTTAGCTGAGGCATCTAACTAGCCCTTTCTGAAAGTATTATTTCTGAAAATAATACTTTGTTGTTTCCTCCTCCTTTCATAATTTTTTAATTTTTGGACATCATGGAACAGAAGTATGATGTAAATCTTCAGTCATAACCACTGTGATTTAAGCCTTTAATAGAACACTTACTAAAACCGGGGATTTTGCCATGTCCTTGTTGAAAATCATCCCCCAAACAAAAGAATGGAGAATGAGTAAGACAAAGTCAGAAATGAGGAGGGAGGGCAGTTTGGAAGAGGCTATATAACACCGATGGAGGCAGAGCAGTTCAGGGCACATATATTCTCAGGCTTGATAAGAACTGTTTTCTTTGCCAACATGAGACTATGTTACTGCTAATAAAATTCGAATTTAGAAAGGGTTTCTCTGCCAAAGGATGAAATGAAGTCAGGTGCAGGACACAAGTTCAGGCACACTTCCACCACTTGAGGACCTAAGGAGTAAACACAGCAAGCCTGCTCTCTGAGTGTTGTAGACGTGCCCTACAAGGCTGTAGTACTGAAATCAGAGCCACAAACAGATGGTGGGAATGGGGGGAGGGACCACTGGGATTTCAGGGCATGTCAAAAAAGTCTAAGTGAGTTTGTCATGTCCTCCACCATCTGATGACAAGGATATTGATGGGACAAGCCTGGAGAGATCCATAGGAAGCCTTGAGCATTGGGATTAAGTAATACTGGGTGCATCTAACACGTGCAATTAATGTGAAGCAATCAACTCTGGTACATACCAAACCAGAGGTTATTGCTCCCAGGTGCCACATTTACACACATGCCTGGGACCACGACACACTGAGCAGAGTTGGAGCAGCCCAGGGGGTCAGCCTGCGAGTCTGGGGCTACGCTGACCTGCCTCAGTGTGCTGTGGAGGGGCTGGCTGGGGCATGAAGGTGCTTCATTGTGAGGGCTAGCCAGCAGGCAGCCCCTGCACTGAGGCACCCTTGTGCCCTAGTCAGCCCTGCCAGCATCTACACGTGTTGTTGCACACAAAATAACACTGCTGTAGGTCAGTATTTGTATTTACAAGTACTAATTTACAGCGGTCTTTATTAGTTTACTGTGGTCTAATAGGGCCACATGTATAGACACTGAGACTTTACTGTGGAGCTGTTTAGGTAGCACTGGAGAAAATGTCTGGTGTAGGTGTACCCAATGTGTAGATATTTGTGTTATGATCACCATTTTTCACATGGGGAAATGGAAAAGGTCATGTGCCTTTCTGTGTCACACAGGTTTATTGTTATTAATTTTTTTAATCAGAGCCAGAAAAAGAACCCAGACACCTTGACTCAAAGTCCTATAAGGACCAGGATTTGCATGTTCATGAGGGAGTCCATACTCCGTCCAGTCCCATAGTTTATTCACATACATTAATTAGATTTGACTATTCATTACTCTCTCATCCTATGAAAATATAGTAGCCTAAGGAGAGCTGATGGATCTACTGAGGCTATGCTGTAAAAACTCCACTGATCTTTGTTAATTGTCCTTTGTATTACAAACATGGATAGCATTGATGCTGTTGTGGCTTTTTTATTTCTATTCACTGAACAACTTCTGTTGTGATTGTTGAATATCAACATTAATTTAAAAAGGCAGGGGGAGAAGAGGGAAGGAAGGGATATTTTTTTTACTGAGAGATTTTTGTAAGGACTGAGTCTCTCACTTACCCAATCCTCTCAGTTCATACATTCAAGTCACTTTGTAGTACACCGTTGAATTTATTTTTAAAAATGCATTCACTCTGTTGAACTTCCATTTTATTATGTGGATACCAGGTGGATGAGAGCTTTTAAGAAATTATTTTTGCAGTTGTGTTTTTGCGATTGTTTTCCTCCTGGATTTATATTCCACATACCAATCTTTATTAATGGAGAGAGAAAAATGTAAAAATATAAAGGTCCTGCTCTTTCCTTAGTGCTCATTTTGGAGTTGTATCAGGGGTATACTGAACAACCATGTTTAAGCCATGAACTTATGAACTGATGATTTTATGAAATCCAACTCTCACTGTTATTATAATATAATCCTCATTCACTTCATCACCCAATTTTTCTGTAAAGGCAGAACTCACTTTCTTTTCCTGTATGGAGACATGGACATCTATGCTTAGCTCCATTCATCCTACTCCGAGGCAAACACCTAATGCTCAGATAGGCAGTAACTGAATATGAACAACTCCTGTTGATGTTAGTGGGTGGAAGCTGCTCACATTCAATAAGTGTATATCAAATCCAAGGATGACAATGCATTTGGTCCTATCATCTGCTTCCCAACAGAAGACTATAAAGCTGTCTCTGGCTCTTCAATTCCACATTGAGTGAATTGTCTAGCCATTTACATTTTTTAAAGCAAGGAGAAATGGAAGGTATTATTAATTTACAGTGGCTTTCTTTGTGCAATTGATGCATTTCCATCAACCCTTCCACCTGGTAGTTTACAGGTAACATATTGTCAATGCTACCCTAGTGGCAAACATTTTTAAAAGCAGCAGAGTATGAGAATTTGGAAGCCCACAAACACTTCATTCACTCATGCTCTACTTAGGGAAAGTCATTAATACAATTAAAGCTTGTTCTCAGTCCTGTCATGCAGGTGGAAAAAATTTGCCTGAAAACCCTTAGTTATGTTATAACCCAACAAAAAAAAAGCCATGGCATACATCACCAGATGGCACTGTGATACATAGTCCTGCAAGTTCTTTTTCTTTAGTACACAAGAAGTGTTCAGGCTTTCAAGGAATGCTCTATTGTTGTTAATTTGGAGATGAATGGCTTTTTGGAGGAAGTACCATGTAGGGGTATAGATGCAAATGTAGTTTTTTTCTGCTTTAATCTCTATGGGATAAATTCTTAGTCTCCACTAAGGCAATCGTACTCCCAAAATGACATGGCTGTGTTGGCAAATCTGATATGGATGAGAAGAGTGCTTCTGTCAGCTTCACTCCTGTTGCCTGGGAAGGTGATGTAGCTATGCTACTACAGAAACCTCCTTTAGCATATGCTGGATCCATTACTATGGAAGTGGCAGACATCCTGCAGTGTACCCCAGCCTCCAGTGTTGTATTAACTGCCTTAATTCAAGAACCAGGGCAGGGGGAGTATAAATAAAACCATTTACATTAAATACACTCAGTTTCCACCTCACTGCGTTCTCATCCACCAAAAAAACTGATCTGAATCTACCATGTAGCAGAAAAAGATATTGAAGTCCATCCTCAAAGTACAACTTGTCCTGAAATTTAGTTAATACAACTGCTACATCTTGGGGCTTGATTAGTTCATGCACTTCAAAGGGACTTGAGACTGAAAACTAGGATTCTGAACATTCAAGATGCAAGTCTGGTTCAGGGGTTTGGTTTAACCACACAACTCTCATCCATAATCACACTCAAGAACAAATCCCAAAAGTGTGATTTTAAGAAGTTAATGCATTTTCCCCTTTTGTGCATTCTGGGATTTGAATATTGAGGGTACCCTTTTTTTTAGGGGTGCACTAATAGAGATTTTGGGGACCAGTACCAATAGCCGTTTTTTAAGAAGGCGTATTGGCCAATACCGATCTGATTTCTGATACAGCTGCGTCCAGCGGGTAAGTCTGTTGTGGTGGAAGGGGAAGGGGGAGAGAAGGGGAATGGGCACGGGGGGGGGAGGGCAGACCAATGCACCCTGTGGTGAGGGAGGGAGTGGGACTGAGGGGAAGGGCAGGGTGTGATATGGAGCCATGGTATGTCTGGAGAGTGTGTGGGGGGGGTGGCTCCCACCACTGAGTGCACTGCCAGGAGGGCATGGGGGAGGGGGTGCCCCCCAGATGTGCATGAAGTGGAGCAGGATGGGCTGCCACTGTGGGCTGGGGCCAGAGCTGTGTTGGGCTCTTCCCAGAAGGGGCTGGGCTGGGCTGTGCTGTGCTCAGGGTGAGCAGTGATGGCGCTGGGAGGGGGGCTATGGTGGGGCTCTGGCAAAATTTCGAGTGGCTGCAGCCCCGCCCCCCCATAGCCTCCTCCTAGCACTGACGCCACCCGCCCCAACCACAGCCTGGCTCAATCCCTACCAGGAAGAGCCCAGCATGTCCTCAGCCCCAGCCCCAGCCCCAGCCCCAGCCCCAGCCCACAGATGCAGTCTGCCTTGCCCCCACCGGGAAGAGCTTGGTGCAGCCCTGACCCCAGCTGCAGCCTGCCCTTCCACAGTACATGCAGATCTGGGGTACCCCTCATGCCTTCCCAGGGTTCATGCAGTGGCAGGAGCTGCCCCCCCAATCCGTGCTCTGTCCCGTGTCTCGCCCACCCCAGCTGGGCAGCGACTGCCTCAGCCACAGCCCCACTCCCTCCCTCACTGTGGGGGGCATTGATTTGCCCACCCCCACACACTCCTTCCACCACAACAGATGTACCATCTGTATGCAGCTCTCCAAGCTGCCGGGCTGCACTCCTCACTGCCTGCGTGCATGGATGGACTGATATTCAGGACAACTGCACACTGACATACAATATTCTCTTTCATTGGGGAGGACCTACAAATGCCTTACAATTTGATAAACTGTCTAAGACTCACCTCACTCAGTCCAGTCCTGAAATTCAGCCAACTCTAGGGTACAATAAAACAGCAAATGAAGAGGTAACATTGTGCATAATGGTTTAGGACAGGCAATAAGGAACAATAGGCTTATACCAATGGAAACCCCAAAGATCATAGATATGCCTCATGCATGCTAGAGCTAGTAAGAAAAAAAATCCAGTATAAAATGAATTTTCACAGAATATATATTTTCTACAATACAGTTTAATCTTGTTGATTTCCCCCCATTTTTAAATAAAAATACCTGGGGGGATTTTGTAGAGAAATTGGAAAACTTCTAAGAAAGAAAACATGAAAATGTTCATTCCTTTTGATACTTTTGGTAGGAAATATTATTTTTCAATCAGCTATAACATCTACCTGCCTACTGACTTGGGGAAAAGGATGTCACTGTACTTTCTCACATATAAAAACACCCCTGAATAAAATATGCATCTGATTTTTGAAAGACAGAATGTAGGTAAAAAAAATATTTTCTGAGGCTCTGCTTGGCGGTGGCAGTTGGGGCAAGGGAGAGAAGGTGTTTACAGACAGCAGCTAGAGAGATCTGGGGTTGCATAGAGATTCAGGGTGGCTAGGGGGAGGCTAGATTAAGTTAAAAATGGCCACCTAATCTAAGGTAAGTAAGGATAGGGGGGCTACTGGGGGAGGCTTGGGGGGCTTGAGGGACAGCTTCCAGGTGGGATCAAGGGAATTGGAGAGCAATCAGGGCCTGTGGGGAACGTTAGGGTTGGGGCAGACAGGGTCTGCAGGGTGGTTGGTGGGGTTCAGGAGGGTTTGGTGAGATCAGGGAGGCTACCAGGGTCCACAGGGAGGCTTGGGGGATGGAAGCTTTCTCCCCCACCTGCCAGGACCAGGGGTTATTTTTAGCCCCCCAACCCCCACCACAGACTTCATTTAAGGGATCTGTGCAAGATGGCTATGATCAATCAAAAGTATGTAAATACCCACACTTACAATTCAAAAGGGTCCACTCAAAATTTACAAAGGAGTCTTCACCTTTATTCAGAATTTTTTAGGGGTCCATAAATGAAAAAAAGGGTTAAAAACTGTTGCTCTAAATTGATAGGATCACAGCTCAAACTGATATTGAAGGACCAACACCTCGTCTAAGACCTGTGGAATCTCCTCAAGTTCTCTGTGGTGAAAGGGTAAACGTATCATTCCTCACAGTGGTATCCTTAAGCACACTATGCTTTTCTAGGGGGGTAATTAGCTGAGTGACTGTACCAGTTGGTCTACCCCAAACTAATGAATCCACCTGTAACCACAGCACCACAGTAAGCTTGAGAGAACCATCCCTGGGAACAGTTTGTGATCCACCCCCCTGTTGCTAGTAGGTGTTATACAGCTTGAATCCTTTCTTGCCTGAAAGAACTAACTCTACCTCCTTGTGACATCAGGGTGAGCTCTGAAGAATGATATTACCTGCGAGTCCTGAGAGTGGTTTTACTCTCCTGCCATGTCTTGATGTTCTTGCTGGGAGACAGTACCTGCAGGAGCCTCATGAGATCTCACTCCGTTGGTTTCTTCATGGGGCTCCAACCCCTCCTTTACCCCATCCTTAACACATCCAGGGCCTGACTGGTCACCATTGTCCTAGGGCTCTCTCTTTGCAGGTGATCACTTCTCACCCATGCCTCCCACTGCCAGGGAGAGATGCTCTCCAGCCATTGGCTATTCATCAGCAGTTAGCTATTTCAGCCCAACGTCCTGGTGACTAATCTCATCATGGCATAGCATCAGAAGAGTTCTTTAAACACAAACTTAGGAGAATTAAATAATATTCTAATGTCCAGCTTCCACTGGGATACATTCATGGATAATGAGTTCTTATCCTAAACTGAACTTTAGGGTCAGCCTGGGTATTGCTATGCCTTTTGATCCCAATAGGGTCTTCACTTGGGTCCCTTCCCTTTATGGCTGCCAACCCCAGCTTTGATGTTGTATGGGACTTCATGTCCTGTCTTGATGATAGGCCTTGACCCTTCACAGGGATTGCTCCCTGCTAGCTGATTTGCCTCCTGACCCCAGTCCACTGCAGGACCATAAGGGGTCTTCCTGTCAGGGCTCGCATTGTTTCCTGACTCCTGTCCCCACTTTTACCTGAGGGGTACCTCAGAGTCCCAATGTTTCCAGTCCTGGCTGTGTTCCGGGCCCCTCTGCAGCTCCTGGTTGGACTTCTGTTCTCTGGTTCTGGTCATTCTTTGGTGGTACGCACAGTGGCCTCAGCTCTATGGGTGAGCCACGCATGACTTCCCAGCCACACCCTTCACAAGTGGGTCTGTTCTCTGCCGTTTGCAGTCTGCTCCATCTGCATGCTGACTCCCAGCTCTCATCCCACTCTCCTGGGGTGAATCTCTAGCTCCACCCCTCTTGCAAGCCACTCTGAGCCTCTGTTCGCCAGCTCATCTTCCCCTGTGGCATTTTCTGGCCACTTCCTGGTTTCTCTCTCTTTGATGCACATTGTGTCATTTTTTTCCTGTCCACTCCTCTTTTGGGCTCTGCCCCTTCTTTCCTGATCCACAGGCTAGGGGAGCTGTGGAACTGCCATGCCAGAGCCCATCTTGCCTGCACCATTTTGCCTGTTGGGTGAGGGGAAATCAGGGAAAACCCCCATTTTTTTCTCTTCCCCTTTCACATCCCCACAGACCAGATCCATACACAGCACAGTAAGAAGGACAGATCCAGGACTCCACCTAGGGGCTGCAGCCCCAATCCAGATCTGTATATAAACTTGTTTCTCCCTTGGTGCCCACTCCCAGTCAATCAAGAGCAAGTTTACCATACAATTCTAGCCTATATAATATAAATATAATTATACACATATGCATGGATAAAGCAAGGTGGTGAGCACTTTGACTTCAATCCAGCAAAGCACTTAAAACCTCTGCTTATCATGAAGCCATTGGGACTGAAACAATAGAAAATTTAACTAGGCTTATACTGTCATGTATATTTATATTTAGATCTGGCTAGAATATGAGAAAAGGAATGAAACAAACACTGAAATTTCATTTACATCAAGATTTCCTGGCCAGCTCTATTTATGGCATTATGGGTCACATTTAAAAAATGTTCAGAAGTGCTTAAGTGATTTAGAAATGTTACTTATCATACACATCTTTAACACTGTTACAATGTTCTGATCCTTTTTTTTTATAGAACAAAGTAATCTTTGAAAACTCCATTAATGCTGCACTTTGCCCTTAAGAACCTTAAAAACATATCTCAGGGCACTGTGTATTTTCAAACATGCACAGTGGGTGTGTCTACATGTGCATTTGATGTGGAAGCAGTTTATTTGCAAATAAACTATGCATGAGTAAATGCTTCCAGGCAGGCATCTATACATGCACGGCAGTGGGAACAGATTTGCTGCTAATGGCAGCAAACTGTTCCCACTTCCTGGGGCCTTGCAATGGGCCCCTGCTGCCACCAGGGTGAGATGGAGGCTCCAGCCACAGCTGCCTGCAGCTGGAGGCCATTTTTAAAAGCCAGCCCTGCTCCCTGCTCCCTGCCCAGTTGCATTTCTGGCCAGGACCAGTGTACAGAGCATAGGGGCAGCATGTAGTAGCTCTCTCTGCCTCCCTGCACCATGGCTGCTCCTGCCCCTGCCCCTGCCCCTAGCAGTGATGCTCAGTGCCCCAGGCTCCTGCTGTCCTCCACTCTGGCCCTGATGGCCCATTGCATTGACCACTGGCTGGCATATGAGTGTCTGGGCCCTGCCAGCTCCTCCATGTGCAGCAACTGGCTGCCTGGCCACACTGCACCATCCCAGGGCCACCACCACAGCTGCTCAGCTGTCACCTAGACCACATCCTTCTGGCTGAACCCTGGCAGGGATGAAGATGACATGTTCCTAGATGCTGCTGCTGGGACCATTCACACCCTCCTGGGGCTCCAGCTCCACCACCTCTGGGCCTGTCGGCCAGCCAGAACTGATAGCTGTATGCTGTTCAGGCCACCTGGGATGATGAATAGTAGCTGGAAGCATTCTGCATGACCTGGGCCACTTTCCAGGACCTCCTGGAGTATCTCTGCCCATACCTGGAGTGGCAGGACACCAAGATACAGCAGCCCCTCCCTACAGCTGGCCATACTCACCAGCCTCCTCTATGGGGGCCAACTCTTTGGTGTGGGCAAGGCCAACACCAGGGAGGCTATTTTGGACGTGTGCAGTACCATTCAGGACATGCTGGGGCACACCATGCTTTAGGAGCATGAACCCCTAGAGGTGGTGGCAGGGTTCCATACCCTGGGAGTCCCCCAAGGCATCCCCATCACCTGCCTACCCAATATCAACTGCCCCTACTACAGCTGGAGGGGTTTTCACTCCATTGTACTCCTGGCCATTGTCAACCACTGTGGCACCTTCACCAATGTGAGTGCTGGCTGGGGGGAAGTGTCATGATGCCTGCATCTTCAGGAACTCTGCCCTGCGAGCAGGGTATAGAGTAGGTACTTCGCACCAGTGGTGCTGAACTTCCAGCTGGGAGCAGTGGTGGTTCCACCCTTCCTCATTGGGGATCTCACCTATCTGCTCCTCCCCTGGCTCCTCCCCTGACTCCTTTCAGTGGGTGCCTGGGTTGGACCCATGTGCTGGTGAAGTGCACCTTCTGCCACCTCAAGGCGCACCCTCACAGCCCACCTCAAGTTCATTGAGGCCAACATCTCCCAGGTCATTGTCAAAGCTTGAAGGCTGCATAACATCTGTAAGGCCTGGGGGGAGTGGAGGTGCAGTGGGTGGAGGACACCTGGCAGTGGGAGCACCAGCTATGATGACAGCAACAGTAGTGGCTCCCACCCCCACCGAGGCCTCAGCCAAGCCAGACACCTGCCAGCAGAGGCCAGGGCATGGGGTATAAAAGGTACTGGCCAACCACCTCCTCCTGCACTCCCTGCTATAGCCCACCTGGACAGCTACCCATGGAGTCCCCACCTCATCACTATCCCCAGCATCATGCTCACTGCAGACAGTTCCCAGGAAAACACTTTATTGCCCCTTTCAGGCAGACCCCTTTCCTCCCATCCTCACCAACAACTGAGTCTATCCCCCTCCTCCCCAACAACCAAGTCCCTCCACCACCCACCTCACCCACCAACAATAAAACACCCTCTTTCCCATGCAAACTATTTACAATGTGGTTTATGTGTGTGGCCTTCTGGCATGGGCAGATAAGGGGTGTGGGCACACAGGGGACAAAGCCCTGGGATAAATGGCTTACACCTCAGCCTCTGTCTATTCCCCTGCAGGTGTGCATGCCATGGTGAGCCTGGTGAGTGGGGGCTCACCCACGGGTAATGGTGGCCACTGGTACCCTAGCATGGGTAGGTTCCTCTCCAACAGCAGATGCCCAGTGCCAGCAGGACTGGTGCATGGTCCTGGCCCTGCTTCAGGCTGTTCCATGCCCATGTGGAGTTTGTGTGAGTGGAAGTGAGGGCTGGGCCCAAGTGGGGGCCTGGGTGGCAGGGGCAGGGGCTGGGGCAAGGGCAGGGGCTGGGGCAGGGGTTCCTGGCTGGTGGAGGAGGTGCTGGACCTCCACCCAGGCCCATGATGGGGCCTGATGCTGGGCACCAGCTGGTTGCTGGGGACCAGATGGGGATACTGTCAGGGTCAGGGTACTAGGTGGCATGAAGGTGACTACCAGGGCCAGGATGGTGTCCAGCAACTGGTGGTCATCAATGTTCCCTCTAAGGAGCAGCGGTCTGTGAGCACACCACCTCAGTCCATGAGCAGGCCGTCTCAGTCCATCAGCATGCTACCTCAGTCCGGCATAGGACACTTACCGAAAGGGGTTGAGAGCTGGGGGCCAGAGAGCGGGGGTTGGGGCCAGGGGCCAGAGGCTGGAGCTGGGGGCTGAGGCCAGATGCTGGGGGCTGGAGGCTGGGGCCATGGGCTGGAGGCTGGAGCTGGAAGCCAGGAGCCAGGGGCTGGGACCAGGGGCCATGGGCTGGAGCCAGGGGCCGGTGGCTGGGGCCAGGGGCCAGGGGCTGGGGGCCAGAGGCTGGAGGATGGGGTCGGGGGCTAGAGGCGGGGGTCAGGGGCTGCAGACCAGGGGCTGGAGCTGGAGCACTTCCCTGGAGCCGGTGGAGCCTGTGCCAGCCGCCCGCCCCAGCCTCCTTCCCTGCCTTGCCTCACCTTGGGGAGGAGCTGCTGCCTGCCCCAAGTGAGACTCTGCCAGTTCCAAGACACCGCTCTGCTCCCCAGCCCTGACGCCACATGCCTCCTCACTCCCCAAGGTGATGCAGGGGAGTGGAGCCGGCGGAGCCTCACTGAGGCAGGCAGCAGCTCCTCCCCGAGGTGAGGCAAAGCAGGGATGGAGGCTTGGGTGGGGGGCTGGCATGGGCTCTGCCGGCTCCGGGGAAGTGGTCCACTGCCCAGCCCTGATGTGGAGGAGTGGAGCACTTCCCTGGAGCCGGTGGAGCCCGTGCCAGGCTTCAGCCCCAGCCTCTCCTGGTGCACAGCCTTGAAAAGTCTGTGCACAGCCACACTTTTAGTTGTGCGTGGCCATGCGCATGTGCACCTTTGAGGGAACCACGGTGGTCATCCTCTGTGGCCTTCACTGCCCTAGCCCTGAGCTCAGTCTGCTGCCACAGAGCCTCCACATGTTCCTGTTCCAGGGTCAAAAGCTGTACCCTTAATTCCCAGTCCTCCCAGTCCCATGAGTCCTTGTAGATGATGTCCATTGCCTGCCATACCTGCACATCTGCAAGCCGGTCCTCCACAGCCATCACCAGACACCAGCTGGTCCAAGAGGAGGGTCCACATGAAGTCTCTCCCCCACATGAAGCCTTAGGGCCTGCAGAGCCATGAGAAACAAGCTGTTTGTGAGAGTTTGCAACATTTCTGAGATAAGATGCTCTCTACCAGGGGCCCATGTGCTGCCTGGCCTCAGATTGGGGGTCATGTGTGCACGGGTCTCGTGGCACTACCTGCTGCCATGGCTCCATCCATGGGAGACTGGTGCCTCCCAAGTATGAGGGGTACCAGTGGGGCATGACCAGCGGGGATGTCCTCCAGCAGCTGGTTGCTAAGCGCACCAGTGGCATGGGGCGGCAGAATTGCCAGCACTTCTGCATGTGGCACGGCGGCTGTGGAAGTGCCTGGACTTCTGCTGCTGGCACTTCTGCCACTGACGTCCTGCCAGTGGAGCCAGTTTCAGGAAGGACACGAGTGTTCTTCATGCCCCCTACCAGCCAGAGTACTCGTTCTCAAGGGGTGCACCAGCGCTTTTGGGGGGGGGGGCACATATGGCCCCACCGTGTCCTCTCTATGCATCGCCTATGGTTCCTGTGCCTCTCCCATCCCCTTCTCCTCCTGCAGGCCAGTCTATCTCCTGTGCTGCTACCAAGACCATGTTACTCTGCCTTGGGGTGCACAGGGCTCCCAGACAACTTGGATACAGATTTTCCCATGCCTCTGCCCTCTCCATAGAGGGCCTCTTCAGGGATGTGCCCCCAGGGTCAGCCCCACCAGCCCTGGCCACTCTGTGCTCTGAGCATGCCCCTGCTGAATGTGTCCCAGGTGCAGCATGAGGAGCTGTTTGAGCAGACCAAGGGCTGCGCAACCCACTACACCTTGCTGCTGCTGCTGGCCATGATGCCCCAGGCACACCTGTGCACCTGACATGGGACTCTGTGCTTCAATGGTGTGGGGGGGGCAAGCCTGTGCTGCCCCACAACCTCTGCTGCTGCCTGGAGGGCTACCTGTGGCTGCACTTCACATCCCTAGCACCTGCAGCTGAGGAGTACATAGATGCCAGAATCGGCACATGCCTTGGCATGTGAGATCCCTGTGCCCAACTAACTGCAGAGGCATGGGCTGCTCGATAATGTTTTGCACTGTTTCCCAGCTCCCTGTGTGCTGTGGGGGGAAATCTGAGGGTCAGGATAGCATGGCCAAGCAGGGAAGGGGGCAGGGGCTGGGGCAAGGCTCAGAGCTGGGAGGGCCCTCTCCACAGTGCAAGGCTTATTACATGGGTGGGGCTGGCATGCCCAGATGCTCTGGTCGGTCCCACCTGACAGCAATGATGTGCATCTCCCAGTGAACTCACCAGTTGGAGAGATGTGGTGTCTGGGTGCCTGGGTAGCCCACCCCCCAGGGAGGAGCTGGCACTGCTGGTGGACAGTGGTGACATGGCTAGCTGTGCCTCGTGGCTGGGGCTGAGAATTTGCAGCTGCTAGGGCAGGTGCTGGTGGAGGCTGGGGGCAGGGAGTTTGGCAGGACAGGCTGCTTGGAGTCCAAGGGCCCTTCCCTGGTGCCAGGCTGGGGTAGGGGCTCAGGCAGGGTGCCTGTACTACATTACACAGCATGGCTGTGGCCTGGGTATTGGGGCATAAGCATGTCACTCAGCTCCCTCATAAAGGGCATGGACTTGTGGGCACTCCTTGCCTGACAGTTGTGGTCAGTTATAGTAACACACTGTGCCCTCAAGACCTTGATATTTATATGGCATTGCCATGCTGACAGATAGTGTCCACACACCCACATCCAGCCTTACAGTCCCTCATAGATGTGGGTGTTGGAGTGACTGCCATGTGCAAACTGCCGCTGTACCTCCACTTCACACCACAGCACCATGAGGTTGCCAGTTTTCTCCAGGGACCAGTTGAGGCCTGGGAGGTGGTATGTGGTGTCAGCAATGCCAGTTTTCTGGGCCTCTGCATAGCTGTTCCTATGTTTCTGGCCCTGGGCAGCTGCCTGCAGTGCCCAGCGCAGGGGCATAGTATGGGACTAGCAGCCACATAGTGAGACAATGCCCCACAACACCTGCAGAGTCTGAGCAGGCTGCTGGGGTTTGGCTGCAGTCAGCAGGAGCTGGCCCCGGTGGTCAGGAGCTGCCTGCAGCTGGGCCTGAGTGCTGGCAAGCCTGGCAGGAGCCTGCAGCACCTTGCAGGCCTTGACAGCATGGCTCTGGTAGCCACACAGCACTGCAGTGCCAGGCAGCAGCACTGGGGTGCAGGCAGGCTGTCACAGGTAGTCTGTAGCCTGTGCAAGGGGAGCAGAGGGCAGTAGTCACCCCAGGCTCCCTGCACATGTGTCCTAGGGCTCTAAATGACTTCAGGTTTTCAAGAGTTTGGGGCTGGGGCTGCCATAGATCCAGCCCAGCCTTGGGTCAGGAGAGGCTCCCAGCCCTGGGAGCCTGGGGATAGCCTGAGGCTGGCCCTCTAGTTGCAGGGCTGACCAGGAACAAATTTTCTCCCAGTTGGCATCTACACATGCGTTACTGCACAGTAACTACTTGAGAGTAAATTTGCTACTTGCATTTGCAGGTTGCAAATTTAATACATGAGTAGTAAAGTTCACTGCACAATAAGCTTGTGCACATGTAGCTGTGCATGCTTCCTGCATAGTAAACCACACTACTGATCAGTAAAGTGTCTCTTGTAGATGCACCCAGTTTCTCCCTATTCCCTAAGGGTTTTTTGTATCACACAACAAATTTTTAGTAATACTGAAAATGAATTCAGCTTTATGTATTTCTAAGTTATCTTCTGATGTGTTGTTTCTTAATTCTTTACACAGCACAGTAGTTTCAAGTAGATAAACTGTTGACTGACTGAACAGAAACTTAAGTTGTAAAGTGACCAGGATACTGTTTCTTTAATAGCTAATGAATTATGGTGTACTACAGCAGGTGATCATGCATTGTGAAATGCTGCAAAGTGACATGGCAGTATATGAAGTCATTTCAGGAAAATGCTTTTGTGGGCATTTGAATTTGGGCTGTCACCCAGTTTTTGATTCTAAGGCCATTTTCTTCCAAATGTGTCTAACCTTACTCATGTGAAGTCAATAAGAACTCTAGATTTGATTGCAATGAGAACAGGATTAAATCCACTATGTTGCATTTTGTAGGAGTGTGTGACCCTTGGCAAACACCTGACATGAAATAATTTTGGGCCAAAGATAGTGTCATCCACAAACTCCACAGAGTAAATAGTGCTTAATAGTACCTGACTACTTAGCAAAATAGGCAGGTAGGTGAGTCTTGCATATTTATCCCTGCTTCTTGGCCTAGCATTTTTAAATATTCTCTACAGACATGAACTCCAATTTCTGTTCTCTCAGTGATGCTGCATTTGATAGCCCTTTTGTCAGTTTTGGACAAGAACCTTTAAGAATTCCTTTCTTCTGCCCAGAAGTAACTCCCCCGTAGAAGTCTGCAAAGCCACAGCATGAAAAACCCACCTATGTGACAATGATTAGTGCTTTGTGAGTCTATTACCTTTTTTACTGTTCATTGTCTCTTAGGTACTCTTCCTTATCTGTTTTTTTTTCATGCTTGGCATTACTGTAAATAAGAAATGTTATGCAATGGTCCCTTCTCCTTGGAGATCAAGGATCCTCTGCCAACTTTAGGTATATTGCATTTACTTAGACATAACTGAGACTGGCAGACAACATGAGGCTCAAGCATGCTTCCTTCTAATGTGCCCTATAGTAAATGAAGGAAAAAACCCAAAAGCTTGAGCTCACAGTATAGTTTTAATCTAAAATATAAATTTGTAAACCTCTGTTGGTTGAAATTAGTACACTTTTCATTGTTTTCTTTTTTTACAATGATTTTTTACAATGATAACATGATGTTTTAAAAAGTCAAAGGAAAAACTCAGCAGTGCTGGCAATAAACCATCATTCTCTGGAGAGGTGGTATATCTAGATGTTAACAAAACTTCCCATCCAGTTCACAGTAACAAAACTGAATATTCTTCATAAGGGTCCTTTTCTGGCCCATTCCTGCCTCTACAGCTGCAGGTCCTATGCAAGCATCTATGTTTTCTGAGATGCACATCTATGGAGGCTGTTGTTGGCTATAGTTTGTTCTGAGGTGGTTTTTCTGAACACGATGGAAAGGGAACTGTTACCAAGAGACAAGGAGATGCTGGGGCTGAAATTCACTTCCAACACACATACACACATAAACTTTCTTCCCTTTCTTCACACTTCCTTCCCTTTCTTAGGGAAAAAAAAAATTATACATTTAAAAACTCTATAATAGGGCTTGGAGTAGACCAATAGCACCTCAAAGAATGACAGGGGGGCACAACCCATCCTCCCATCCATGTATTTTACAGCATTACTGGAGATAGGAAAGTAGCATAATTATCAGTAGAGAAGGCAAAAGACTTCATCCCCAAGAAATACGCAACTTTTTTATTTTATTTAATAACAGAGTAGGCTGAAAACACATGCTCCAGCTGTGCAGCCTTTGAGCTGTGGTAACTCCTGCAGGCTGCTCAGGCCCAGTGGGGAGTGGAAATACAGACCTGCTTCCCAGAGATTCTGTATCTCCCAGGCATGCAACATATGTACTATTTGCTTCCTGCCCCTTTGCACCATGGACTGACTTTCCCCTGAATCAGTCAGCCCAGCAGGAGAACAACATATCTTGCCTTCTGGGAACTGCACTCTCCACAAAGCTGTATCATTTTTAGGTACATTAGGAGGTGCACTAAATGTAACTGTCCTCCCGTTGAAATCAAGAGTCAAATTCCATTGGCTTCTAAGCCCTAAGCTCATGTGTGAGACAGAGTTCCCTGAGAGTCCAGAATATCTGCAGTATGCATAAAAATGAGTATTTAGACTAGCTGAAATGCCCATTGGCTGGAATATGCACAGTTGGAGGTAATTAGCTGGTTTAGTCTAAAGTCAGATAGAAAGCAGGATAGAGATACACCGTATGGACTAAAGAAGTCAGAGATGCAGAGGCTTCTGTGAGCCCAAGCTCACATCAGGTTGTCTGAGCGAACATGCACCAAGCAGTCTATCCAACAAAGAGCAAGAAATCATCCACAGATTAGACTGTTAATTATGGTCTAAACCAGAGGTGTCACAGATATAGCCTGTGGGTTTGATCTGGCCAGTAGAACCCCATCTTTTGGCCCTAGTTACTGCCTCGGAGTCTGAGCTGACTCACACAGCACACAGCTCATGCTGGATGAGTCCTGCAGGTAGGGCCTGGGATATGCCTCACATGCCCCATCCCCTCCAGCCGGTCTGGGATCCACACTGATCTTGGAACCCATTCCAGCTGGTCCAGGATCCCAGCTATGTGTGGTGTGCCCCCCGCTCTGCTCTGCCTGGTCCAGGACTGTGCCACACATGGTGCCCACTCCAGCTGGACTGGCACAGTCCCAGACCAGCTGGGGGAAGCAGGGGCGGGGGGACGCTGCATGCGGCATGGATCTCAGACCAGCCACAGTGGGTACTGCATGCAGCCTGGATCTTGGAGCGAGCACCATTTGCACTGGATCTGGCATGTGGGTGGGGTAGGGATCTCTGGGTTTGATCTGGCCCATGGACTGGCCCCATGCCACTCATCCAGCCTGCAGGGCCAGATGAGTTTGACACCTCTGGTGCAAACCAAGAATATCGATTCCCAGCCCATTACTTGGATTAACTGTTGTGACCCCTGTGTCCCTATAGATTTTTTACCTGTTTGCCTCTCCAAGCACTGGCCCCCTCTCCTTCATGCCCCTGTCTTTTGTATTCAGATCACTCTATTTGATTGATTGCTCTGTGCATGTCCTTTCACAGCATCTGATGAAGTGAACTTGAGCTCATGAAAGCTTATGCATCTCCAGTTTAGCTAGTTTGTAAGGTACATCTCTGCCCTGCTATACGCACAGTCAGACATTTGATTGTTTCTCTGCAACTATAGTTTCTGGCAGGCCAGATTTGTTATACCGATATAATATAGGCAACAGCAATGCTTGAATGTCCTTGTTTATACTCTTAGTTTAGTTACACTTATAACTTGGAAAAAGGAGCATTAGTTTTGGTTTTACTTTTTCTTGGTAAAAATGGATATAATGGATTGGCCCTGACCGTCTTTTGTAAAGTACTTTCAGAACAACCGATGGGAAGTGTGACATGCAAGGTTGGCACTATCATCAGTTGAAGAACTGTTGGTGTTTCTGTGCTGTTTGTTTTCTAACAGAGATCAAAGCAATTTTTCATGAAATGAATTAAAATATCTTGATGCTAAGTAAAAAACAGTAATGGTAGCGGCGTGAAAAATGTAACAGTAATAAAAATATATATTTTTCATGGGAATACAGAAAAGCGTCCTAAAATGGCAAGAAAAAAATCTACTGCTAGTTTCTTTCCAAAACACAGTTTATTCGAACATTATTGTGAAAACAGAACCAAACAAAAAAACCCCAGCCCTTATCTGTTTACTTATATCTTTCTTCAAGACTGTATAAATGAAATAAATCAGGCTGTACAGTGGCAATACTGACAGTAAACTGTGAGAGCAGAAATGGGCATTCCAAATTTCTCTCTCTTTGTCTGAGAGAGAGATGTTTTTCTGCAGAAAGAAAAGTCAGGCAATGTGCATTTTAATTAAAATCACATCCTAAGCATTTTAGTTTTCAAAAGTTGTTAGGATGACAGAGGTTACTTTTCCTTGTGACTACTATTGTTAGTGTCAGGCGGCTTGCTTCGAGTAGAGGCTGAAGGTTACATATGGGATGGGGGAATGTAAAGTTGTTTGGGAGGGGTTAGAACACAGGACTGCAGATCTGGAATGCTCTTGTTGGCTAAAATTCTGCTGCTGTCTTGTCTACAGCTGTGCAAAAGACCCCCAAGGACTTTTCTGTATAGCCCTTAACACTGACTGCAATGCTATAAAGTGCAGGTGACTCCTGGTCAAATCCAACTTCTCTTCCTGAACAAAGTACATATCATCACTGTGGCATTTTTGTTGCCAAGGAAAACAGGAATAATATCTATGTGGATTGCACTAAATATTTTCTTGCAAATCCATATTTGAAGTTTTGCATGGGTTGCATTCCAAAACTTGGAATGGTTGCTAATGAAATGAAATGGAATAAACAGACGTTAGAAATACATGTTAATAATCTCATTGAGAAGAAGATGAGAAGTTTGGCTCAATAAAGGATGAAGGTTAAATTTCACCTGATGAATCTAACATCTTGAACTGACATAGGATTTTTAATTCTTCCCATATAGGTCTGGGAGTTAGTTCCTCCCTAGTCACAAGGAGGGTCAGATTCTCCTCTAATTTACACCTGTTTTATATAGGTGTGGATTACTTGTGATTGAAAAGTAAATAGGAAGAGAAGAACACACAGAGGGCCAATTTCCTCTGCACCTTCTATAGTCATTTACAGCTGACTGAAACGGGTGTAAAATCTCTCTACCATGGAAAGTGCACAGGGAGTTCCAATTCAGTAGCATTTTGTACCTACTTTGCACAGGACAAAGCACTGGAGAATCAGCCTTAGAGTAGCTAAAAAACTTAAAGGTCTGACCAAAAGCCCTATGGATTCAGTGGGATCCTAACAATAACTGCAGTGGGCTTTGGTTCACTGGTTAAATCATTTCTAGTTATAACATTAGGGCTCAGTCTTTTTTAAGTGAAGAGAATGGAATGTATGACAGTAAAAAAAGGTTTTGGCTCAGATTTTATTAAACATATTTTTTTCTTATAGAAATATACATTAGCTACTGCAAGCTTAATATGATATTTAGGAATCTAACTGCTATAAAAAGTTATTGGGAGTTTCAATCTTAAATGCTCATATGATTGATTTACAGTCATATCAGAGAGCCTCACAAATTGTATATTTCTGTCCAACACCAACATTTCTGTGACACACACAATTTTTATTATCCTTTTTCTCCATATGAAGAAACTACCGAGTGGTGGTGGGTAAGAATGACAAAGGACCTTGGGCACCCTAAAAGGGGCTTTGCAGAACATTTGGGCACTGAAGGCTGAGAAAGTGATTCATATAAATCCTGTTCGACCTACTTATGCAACTGAAACTCCTCAAGGTACTAAATTACTGAAAAAAACCTGACTTGGGCACCTTGCACATATTTAGAAATGCTGCCACTTCAGCTGAGCCAAGCATCTCAGGGTCTATGCTCTATGTAAGCCTGTTTATAATTCACAAACTAAATGTTCATAAGCCTAAGTCCCCTTAGCACCAAGTTTAAATGCCATGGCCACTTCTATTGAAAAACACTTTTGCATAATAGCTTAATGGCTAGAGAAGATAGCAAGAAAATAAGTTACTTGGGTTTTCTACCCCACTCCTCAGCATAAGGGAGTTTAGAATTAGAATGTGAGGACTCTCATCAGACATCAAAGGGAATTTCACTGGGGCTGAGTGAAGGAAGGAGTCTTAGGTTTTGGGTTGATTATGTCTTTTGCATTAATAGTTGCTTGATAAATGGCTTTCTTGATGGGCTATAGAGCCAGGGCTACCATCTTGTGTACAGAGCTGGGCTCTACCCTTTTGATTTTTTCTCCCTTTCCTTCTGGATCTTGAATTCTTTGCTACCAAGTGGCCCAGCTTTAACAAGAGGGATGGATGGTCCCATCAGGTCTGCTTATTTCATGGTCTCATGATTTACACACTCCCCTGGGAAGCTAAAGACTCAGAGTTGAACCACCACATGCTGAGTTTCCACTTCCTGGGCAAGTGGTTTAGATGTGCAGTAGCAATACCCTCTTTCATCTGTACAAAGGGGTAATGTGTTTGGTGCCTAAGTCTAGGTGGACTTTCAGACTTTGGTGCCTAAGTCTAGGTGGATTTTCAGGCTGTACTTCACAGTCTCAGAGAGGTAAGTACCTTAAAGCTTCCACAAGATACCAAGCAGCTACATATATCTAGGAGAAATGTGGAATTCAAGACAGACACCTCTCTTCTGCATTTCTATTGGCTGGCTCAGTCATCTGTGCCCTCAAAATGCTGAGCATTATGAATCCCATTGCCATTCCTGCATTCTTAAACATTCCCATTTAAACCAGAGAGAATTTAGACCATGTTTACTATGCACAGTCTGACAGTAAGCTTATCAGTGGTAACCTCCAACTCACTACACTGCTCTGTGCAGGCCGCCTCCAGAACTGGAAGCAGCTTAGTCAGGTCTGCACAGCCATCATCATTGCTGGGCGGCAGGGCCAATTCATCCACTTGTGGCACCACTCAGATATGGTCAGGCTGTTTCTAGGTTGGGGCAGCCAACCCAGAGTGGCACAGCAAACCTAAGGAGGCAGCTGCTGAGCATGGTGAGTTTACCATGCTGATATAGCCTTATGTACCTTGCTCAGGTTTGTGAATTCTGGTCCTGGATCCAAAGCCTAACATTTAGGTATGAGGATGTTCAGCATCCCACTTCAGTTCCTGTAGGTATATCCAACACTGGATCCTCAGTGGTCCCAGGGAGTGCTTCTGTTAGTTGTACCATGATTACTTGCTCCTGCACATGTTACCAAATCTGGAAATGAAGCAGTCAAGCTCTAGAGTTTCCCCTGCTAGCCACCTCTTTCCCCTGCCTCTTTCTTTGGTGGGCTGGAAGTGGTTGGGACAGGACCAGACTGGTGGGTGCTCTTTTCTTGGGTTGGCATTTACAATCTTGGGAATGGGGGCAGGACATGGTCAAAAGTGGCACTCACCAGCAATGGCAGGGATCATAGGATCACTGGAAAGTAAGGATGGAAGGGACTTCACAAGGTCATTTATTTTAGCTGAAGGCAGGATCATTCCTGACTAAATCATCCCAGCCAAGTTTCTGAGTAACCTGATCTTGAAAACCTCTAAAGACAGAGATTTGACAGCTTCCCTAGGTAGCTCATAGTCAGTAAATTCCTCCTAATCTCCAAACTAAATTT
Organism: Alligator mississippiensis; assembly: GCF_030867095.1. Classification (NCBI taxonomy): domain Eukaryota; kingdom Metazoa; phylum Chordata; order Crocodylia; family Alligatoridae; genus Alligator; species Alligator mississippiensis. Next base: position 21,211,637 of record NC_081824.1, read on the forward strand.
CATCTGCTGCAGCTTGAGGCCACTGCTCCTAGTCCTGTTCCCTACAGCCACAAAGGAAAGCCCAAAATAATTGGCTGCAACTGGGAAGGGCCCTCTGCCTAGTCAGGAGATACCATAAGCAGTCTTGAACTCTTGCTTTTATGCCTCCAAGGCCAACATCTAACCCCAAAGCCAATGACAACATGCGGTCAATGTAAGCATACTTTTGTAGATCTTGACTTGAATGACTTCAGCAAGGTTAAGAGGAAATTCGTAGAGAGCGCAACTGCATCTGGTCATTAGGTCCTAGGCTGGCATCCTAACAACTGTTCGATCTTTTTGGCTGGAACTCAACTTCCTCTTGTGCTTTTGAATATCTTTTCAGTTGGGAAGAAGCTTGGGTAAATTTATGCAAAGCATGAGTAGTTTTTTAAAAAAGGAGGGAAAAAAACAGGAAAAAGACATTTTTGGGGAGAAAACAAAAAGAATAGCACAAGAAAAACCAATTATTTCATACTTTTAAAATTCATTCCACTTTGATGTGCATTTTGGCAATTTTCAGATAAAATTCTAAGAAGAGAATTGGAATGACACTATATGTGTTTGATTCATCGCTCTTTTTAATGGATATTTTGGAACTTGCCTAAGTTGCCATGAGAAGTCCATTTTTATCATACCCTATTGTAAATAATTTAGTTCTAAAATTGGCTTTTAATAAAATTAGCTAGAAGTTCAAAATGTTTAATGGACTCCATGGCAGTGAAATTAAAAAGCATGTCATTTTGTCTGTTTAATGTGCCCCCAAAACATTCTTGCAATGAATTAGAACGCTGATTGTTATTTTTTAGCTCAGGACTTGGCAGGTGTGTAACGCGACTCCTGATAGCAGGACAGCAGATTACATTCTCCTATAAAACCATTTCTAAGGGACTTGGCTCCAAAACTGTTATTGCATGTCTGCAGGTGTTTAGTAATTGGATTAATGCAGAGCAGAAGGAATGTCTGACGCCCTTGCACTGAGAAACACTGAGGAAAGACACATTCATTTCTGAGAGTAACCTGGAATGTATGATGACAGGCCTGTTCACACACATAAAGCCAGATCTAAGCCTGCAAGTTTAAAATTAACTGCTGTGAGCAATCACCTTCCAGAGAAAAGTTTATTCAAACTTAAATACAATAACAGCAGCTCTGTAAGTAAGGGGGTAGGGAGCTTTGGACTATGTTTTGATCCCATTCCAAAAGCAACTTACATAACCTTAGCAAACGTCTTTATATCATGCATATCACAGATCCCTAAAATCCTAGGTGTCTAATAAAAATGTCCTTGATAAACATAATCGACTCTTGAAAATTCTGCAAAGGTACATAGACTATAATATAATCTTGGATAAAGTACTTTCAAGGTAAATTGATGTTCTTTTAAATACCTTGATCATGAATTAGATAGACTTTTGCTATGGCAAGGGACCAAAGCCATAAATATAGCTTCACTGATGAAAACTTTAAACTAAGAGGACCATTCGAACTAGTAAACACCAAAGAACATATTTTAATAAGGCTCCAGAGGAGCCACCATTAGTCCTCAAGCAGCCATTTTATACATGATTTTTTTTCACTGAACCTGCACACCTAAATAATAGGTTGCATATGTCCCAAATCCGTGTGAACATGAGCTTAAATAGGCTTTCTTAGGCACACAAAGAGACCATCGTTGGAAAATGTGGGTCCGCTGGTTAACCTTAAGAACAGTAGAAGTCAGGAATAAAACTAATGCAGTGTGTTATTTCCTTATTTTGAATTCAAGGCCTAAGACAACTCACCTTATCTGGAACTCCAAGAAGGATGCAGTGGTACCACGGTGCATGGATCAAAACATAGCCTTGTAAGAAACATCACCTGGTAAGCTAGTGGGAATTAATGATGTTAAACTTTAACTCCCATCCCATCTCACTCACAATTCATATAGGTAGATGTATTTATTTATTTGGTTGGCTAGTTAGTTAGCTAGTTAGTTTATATGCCACCCTTCCCTATAGAGGCTCAGGGCAGTTACAATAAGAGAATTGAACAATTTATAAAAGAGGGGAATGACAACAGAAAAGTGAGGGATGAGAACAAAACAATCTAAAAACAACTTAAAAAGGGGACTAAAATATCAGCACAGCATAAAGATCCCTAAACACTATCCACCATCTTGCAGAGGTGTAACGATATGGCTGAGCACCCAGGGCAGCTGCTTCAGACAGGGGCATTGGCCACTATTGGTTACCTCTGAGCCGCTGGTGCAGATTGTGCAGCTGTGGCATCAGTAGTTTTCTTCCACTCTCCCTGATTCAGCACTCAGGGTAGTTGCCCCAGTTACCTTGCCCTAGTTATGCCACTGATATCTTGATCTGATTTTATTTGCTGCATGCCTTCCCAAATAGGAAGGCCTTACAGTGCTTCTCAAAGATGTCCAGGCTCAGGCTCAGATGAGCCTCAGGAGGAAAGGAGTTCCAGAACTGGGGAGTGGATGTGGAGAATGGTCTTGCGCACTTTTTTCCAAGTGGACATGATGTATTGATGGTATTTGCAGGAGGTTCTTTTCAGTTGAGCTTAGGGGTCATGGTAGGGTTAAAGGGAGAAAGTGGTCCCTTAGGTATTTTACTTCTTTGTTTGATGTATATGCTGCCTATCCAAAAAAAAGGTTCAGGGTGGCTTATAATAAGAAAACAGAATAACTTAACACTTAAAAACAGAAGAATGACAAGAGAACAAAAACAACTTAAAAGGGAACCTGAACATCAATGTAAAACAGAGACCCCCCTAAACGGGATCTCATACCAGCTTTGTTCAGTAAACACCTGCCCAAATAGGAAGCTCTTACAGAGCTGATGAAAGATGTCCAGGCTTGGACTCTAGCAAGCCCCAAGCAGAAAGGAGTTCCAGAGCGGAGGTGCAACTGTGGAGAACAACCTCTCATGCATTTTCTTCAAGTGAACATGGTGTGCTGATTGAACTCATGGGAGGTTGCTCTCTGCTGACCTTAAAGGTCACAGCGTGGCATAAGGGTGAAGATGGTCCCATAGGTATGTAGGTCTCAAACTGTTTTAGAGTCTTATAGGTCAGAACCTTGAATTATGCCCAAAGAGTTACTGGGAGACAGGGCAGATGCTAGAGCATTGGAGTTACATACTCCTGGTGACTCACCCCATAGAATCATAAAAACGTAGGCCTGGGAGGGATCTCTAGGGGTCATCTAGGCCAAACTTCCACAAGAGGCAGGATCGTTCCTATCCAAACCACCCAATCAAATCCATTATCTAACCTATTAGTGAAACAACACAGTCAACAGACACAACCAGAAGGCATAACATCTTAACCTGCCACAGGTAAAGCAAAAGAACAATGGTGGCCAATGTCTTGCAAATGTCAGAAGGTGGAATACCGCATTCTACATGAGCTTTCAGATGGTTTTCAAGGGAAGACCCTGTGTAGAGCAAATTATAGTAGAACACATGCGCTGCTATGGTAAAAATACGCTTTGGTCTCCTGGTGCCATACAAAGCTGAGGGATAAGCACAGCATATCAGGACTCAAGCTTCTACCATTTATATATTAGAAGAGACATTAATTCCACCCAGATGGAGTCCATGGTGGTGCTGGTAGCCCCTCCCCCAATCTGTGGGGCTGCCTGACTGGGACCCAGATGCTGTGGGTGGGAGGGGGGTCTGGAGGCTCTCTTGACTGTCCCTCTTGTGCCCGACTTTGGGCCCTGGAGGAGCAGGTAAGGGAGCTCCAGGCTGAGGTGAGCAGGCTAAGGGGAATCAGGGCTGTGGAGGATGAGATTGACACATATTTCCTTTCTCTGCAGGATCAGTCTTCCAACAGACAGATCTCCCACAAGAGATGCACAGCCAAGGAATGGAAGAAGGTGACCACCAGAACCAGGGCTGCTCAGGCTAGTGTGGAAGTAGCTCTCCAGGTATCACTGGGGAACAGATTCAAGGCCCTGGCAGACTTGGAGGAGAAGGTCGAAGGAGATGCCTCCAGGGGAGGTGGTGCCACTCTACACATGGCACTGTCTGAACAGAGATGGAAAACCATGAGAAAGAAAGAAGGAACACCACAAGACAATCACCTACTGGAATTCACCGTCCAGCACAGGGTGTCAAAGGCCTGCAGCAAGGCAGCAGCCCTGGACTTCAGGAGGGCCGATTTCAGTGAATTAAGGAGATAAGTCGGGGAAGCACTGAGGTCCCGGAGGGGAGGGGAGTTAGGAGTCCAAGATGAGTGGTCGTTCCTTAAGGAGACGATCCTTTGAACCCAAAGGGTAACAATCCCAATGTGATCAAAGAGGGCAAGAGTGCTCAAAAGCTCCCATGGCTCACCAAAGGCATTCAGGATCATCTGAAAGCTAAAAAAGCAGCATACATCTGATGGAAGGGAGGGACCATCACCAAGGAGGATTATACCTCCATTGCTTGAGACTGTAGAGGGGCTGTTAGAAAGGCTAAGATGGACACAGAACTGGGACTAGCAACCTGGGTCAAAGACAACAAGAAGTCTTTTTTTAAATACATAGGGAATAAAAAGAAGGCACCGGGTAACGTGGGGCCCCTGCAGGACACACTTGGCAATCTGGTGGTTGCACCAGATGATAAAGCTGACCTCTTTAACAAATTCTTTGCTTCCATATTTCTGAGCAGGGACAGGGACAGGGACAGGGACAGGGACAGGGACAGGGACAGGGACAGGGACAGGGACAGGGACACCCCCCCCCCCCACTGGAATCCTGGACAAACTCAGGAGAGGCACAGCCTGGCCCAGGGTCAGAGAGGACCTGGTCAGGGAACTTCTGGTGGGACTGGATGTCTTCAAATCGGCAGTTCCAAATGATCTCCACCCAAGGGTGCTGTGGGAATTAGAAGAGGACATTGCGGGACCTCTGGCACAGGTCTGCAAGTACTCATGGTGCTCTGGTAAGGTGCCAGAGGATTGGAAAAGGGACAATGTGGTCCCCATTTTCAAAAAAGGGAAGAAGGAGGACCCAGGACCCTATAGGCCTTTTACCTCGATCCTGGGGAAGTTCTTTGACAAAAATTATCCAGGAGCACATCTGTGAGGGACCAGCAGGGGAAATTATGCTTAGGGGCAACCAACATGGGTTCATTAGAGGCAGGTCCTGTCAGACCAACCTGGTGGCCTTCTATGACCAGGTCATAAAATCCTTAGATGCAGGTGAGGCAGTGGACGTAGTCTTTCTGGACTTTAGGAAGGCCTTCGACACTGTCTGTCACCCCATTCTCATCCAAAAATTAGGTGACTGTGGTGTTGATGCGACCCATAGTCGGATGGGTCACAAGTTGGCTGGAGGGCTGCACCCAGAGAGTGGTGGTGGATGGGTCATTTTCAACCTGGAGGGATGTGGGCAGTGGGGTTCCCCAGGGTTTGGTCCTCAGGCCTGCACTGTTCAATATCTTCATCAGCGACTTGGACAAGGGGGTGAAAAGCACCTTGTTCAAGTTTGCAGATGACACTAAGATGTGGGGAGAAGTGGGAACATTAGAAGGGAGGGACAGGCTACAACTAGACCTGGACAGGTTACAAGGGTGGGCAGATGAGAACAGGATGGGTTTGAATACTGACAAATGCAAGGTATTGCACTTGGGGAGAAAGAGCAGCATACCTACAGGCTGGGGAACTCCCTTCTTCATCAGTACAGAGGCAGAAAAGGACCTTGGAGTCATTGATTCCAAGATGAACATGGGCCACCAATGTGAGGATGCGGTGAGTAGGGCCAACCACACCTTGTCATGCACCCACAGATGCATCACGAGCAGGTCCAAAGAGGTGATCCTCCCCCTCTATGTGACATTGGTCAGGCCACACTTGGAGTACTGCATCCAGTTCTGGATGCCACACTTCAGGAGGGATGTGGACAGCCTCGAGAGGGTCCAAAGGAGATCCACTCGCATGATCAGGAGGCAGCAGGGCAGGCCCTATGAGCAGAGGCTACAGGACCTGAACCTGTTCAGCCTTCACAAGAGAAGGCTGGGAGGGGATCTGGTGGCCATCTATAAACTTACCAAGGGGGACCAGCGAGGAACGGGCAAGACCCTGTTCCCCCAAGCACTACTGGGAGTAACAGTAATAATGGCCATAAGTTGACAGAGAGTAGATTCAGGCTGGACATCAGGAAGCCTGATGTCCATCCTGAATCTAGCCTGATCCTAGCCTTTCACAGTCAGGGCGGCTAGGATCTGGAACCAAATTCCAAGGGAAGTGGTGCTCGCCCCTACCCTGGAGGTCTTCAAAGGGAGGCTAGATAATCACCTAGCTGGGGCCATCTGACCCCGGCATCCTTTCCTGCCATGGCAGGGGGTGGACTTGATGTTCTGTTCAGGTCCCTTCTGACCCTACCAACTATGAAACTATGAGACACCAAAGTTTGGATCCTGAACCTACCCACGTCAGGTCCAATTACCTTAGCACCTCTTCTAAGAGGTAAAGATTCATGAGGTGAGCATCTCTGACTTCCAGGCTCCAGTCTCATCCCTTGGATGTTTACCATGGGGGCAAGGCAGTGGACAATGTAGCCCTACAGCATCTTTTTATGTTGACTATGGAGAAAGGCAATCAATAGTAGTTAATGATGGGGAACCTTTATGTTTAGATTATTGGCTTGGATAAGAAACTACCTCCCTGATCTGTAAAACTTGGAAGGAGATCTTATGGAACTCCTCACACAGCAGAATTACAGCAGAAATAGCTTTTCTTTTGAGATTACAATACTTCTTCATCTAGGGCAAACCGGATTCCAGAACTGAAAAGTTAGTAATTAAAAAAGGCTAACCAAACTTTCTGAACCTTGGAAAGGTTTGATTTCAGTCTGGGATGGGTTATTCTATCTCCACTTATTTTATTTGCCAGAAATGAATATTGTGGGTTCAAGGGATGAGAATGTATGCTCTTAAGATATAAATGTATACAATATAGTCTATTTTTCATAGCTTTCTTCATTCTGATTTTATGTGGGAGATAGTATTTACCTTGTGCCACTTAAATCAGAGTGACTTGCCTTCATGATAATAGCTTCACCGAAGTCCTAATAACTTAATCCTATCAAGAGAATGACATTTTATCAGGGGTCAGCCTGACTCTTTAATGACAAATGTGGCTTTGCTGATTTCAACAGAAGCCGCACACTAGCTTCCAAGAGCAGCAAGCACAAATCACTCTCATTGTTACAGTTAACATTGCCAAATGATTTCTGTAGGTGCCTTGTATTTTACGTGCTCAGCAATTTCTGAAGCGAGTTTATTTCATGATAAGCTTTTTGTGGTTTGGTCTCTGCCTGAAACTTATTTTATTGTTGAGACATTTGAATCATTAGTTCTTCCTGAGTATGTTTTTTTACATGGAGCAAACAAACACATTAAGGCTCTCTTCAAGGGCACTAGAGGGAAGGCACCAAGGAGCATCTCCTAAGCTGTCTTTTTTGGAGTTTAGATGTATGTTACTTGCACAGAGTCTTGATATGGTGACATCAGTTTGCCAGCTGTTATGGAAGAGATAGGCAAAGTGCCCCTAAACTGGAGTTGGATGGATAGCTGAGGGCATTAGTATCACGGGAGAAGCATAAAATAGTCTGGGATTGCTGCTTGTTTTTTGGAGAGGCTGCCTCAATATAGTCTAGAACTGGACACAACTCAGTTTTGTGCAGCATCAGTATGTTGAAACTTCTTCCCAATATCCAAGCTAAATTACCTTAATCCTCTACTGGAGTGTAAGACCATTGCTCTGAATCCTATCCCCTATGGCCATAGAGAATAGTCTATCTCCAGCTTCTTTATAGGTACCCTTCAGATATTTTAAGACTGCTATCAACCCCCTCTTCTTTTCTCCAGACTAAATAATAATCCTAGTTTTTTTAGCCTTTCCTTGTAAGTCATGCTTTTAATAACTTTTGTAGTGCTTTGCTGGGCTAATGTGTCCACATCCTTCTTAAAGAATGGTGGCCCAAAACTGAGAGACCTCACCAGTATTGAACAGAGCAGAAGAATCATTTTCCTTGATTTTCAAGTGACACCTCTATTAATAAAATCCAGTATGTGGCAAAAAGAGCACACCATTTGCTCATATTCAGCTTATGGTCAGCTTTGTGTCCTTTTCTACAGTACTGCAGTCTAGACAATCATTGCTCAGTCTTTATTTGTGTAATTGTTTGGGTACAGGACTTTGCACTTATTCCTTATTCTTGCTGAATTTCATCCATTTGGTTTTGGAGTATTTTTTTCAGATCTCCAGGTTGTTGTTGATCTGAGCCCTACCCTGTCATCTGCAAATTTGCTGGGTGTGCACTTAATCTGATCTTTCAAATTGTTAACAAAGATATAAAACAATACCAAAACCAGGATGGATCTCTGGGAGCCCTACTTGATACCTCTTCCCAACTAGACAATGGTTGAGTCTAAACAAGATACTAGAAGTGCAGTAGACTAATTCTACTGTGCATTAGCACATCACAGTGAAAGCCATGCTAATGCGCTAATGTGCAGTAGAATTAGTCTACTGCACATTAGCACCATGCAAACAATGTGCGCTAGTAATACTGCACAGTAATACCAATTACAGCACATTAAGTAAGTGCCTTTTATTATAGGTACTAAACTTAATGCACCATAATTATGACACGTTGATACACATGTAGATGTACCCATTGAGCCATTGATGACTGCTCTTTAAGCACAACAATCCAACTAGTTAAGTATTCACATTACCATGCTTTAGTCTGTATTATCTAATAAATGAGAATGTCATGGAAGACAGTGTCAAAAGTCTTGATAACAATGAAGGTTTATTATCTTCACCACTCTTCTCCTATCTACAGAGCCTGTCACCTTGTTACAGAAGGAAATCAGGTTTATCAGGTATAACTTGCTTTTGGTGAATTCATGCTGGCTGTTCCTGATCAATTTGTTCTCCTCTAGGCACTTTGAAATATAATCTTGATGACCCGTGCTGCTGACTTGAAAACATCTAGCTTCTATAAGCAATCCCTAACCTGTTTTTTCATTACTCCAGGCTGCTTGTCTCCTTCCCTATCTTTGCTGCCAACTCTGTGTGTCATCTGGTAGCTGACATTATTCTTGAAAACTGAAGTAAAAAGGCCATTAAATACCTTGACCTTCTCTGCAACATCTATAACTAGGTTGCCTTCTGCATTTACTAAAGGACCTATCATTTCTTTGGTCTTTCTCTTACTTTTGACATACTTACAGAGTCCTTTTTGATTTTCTTTTACAAGCCTTGTCAGTTGCCTCTCAAATTGTGCCTTGACCTTTTGGATTTTTTTCCTTGTGTGTGTATAGCAGATGCCCACTGTGAAATCCCCACTGCTGTTTTTCCCTCTGACCTTAAGGCTTTCAAAAGGCCTAACTCCTGCATTGTCATGTGCATGTGACAATGAACACATGTGCATCTCCTTTACATGTAGGGCAACATTTCCTCTCTTTTTTCCTTGCCTGTCCTTCCTTGCCTGCTATAATGGTATTAAGTTGATCTCCATAACTTGTTAAATAGAAGGCCAGTCTGAAGAAATGTGTTATTAATATCAGTACCTGGGAGATTAGAGCATTGAATTGTCCCCAGTGGTGCTGTGAAGTACAATAAGACATTGACCATTTTGAACCAACTAGCCTCATTATGGAGGCAAATAGGTAAGAGAGGAGAAAAGGAAAGAGCTGTAACCAGTATCACCAGGATCCACTCTTTCCTTCTGGAACTGTATGCCATGTCTGCAGTGAAACATGAAGATCTCCATTAGCCTCTTCAGTCATCTCCAGACCCACCAAAACTTCCCTGTCTACTGAAAGCAGGATAGCCCACAATTTTTGGTGCCCCCTGCAAGATATAGTTTTGGGGCACCCGATCCATCAGCAGAGATCATCATAGCAGGGTGTGGGGCCCGCTGTCCATGGCACACTTACACCGGTAAATGAACGTCCTGGCACACTGGACACGGTGGGAGGGGTGATGGCCAGGATTTCCAGCCAGAATACTTAAACAAACATCCAACCCGCCGGGCAGGTGGGCTAGCTACACTGCAAACACGGCAGCCACCGCCAAACACAGGAGGGGACTCAGCCTCTCCGCCCGGCTGTGTGGGATCCCTTGGCTGTGGGGCCCCCTGCGGCTACAGGTTCTGCAGAATAGGAAGGCCGTCCCTGACTGGAAGACTGTCTTCCTTGTATTGACTGCTGTTGCTGCTGCCAGTATTAAGTTGCTCTTCACACTTTTTAAATAGCAGTAGCTATGCTTAGTAATGTATCTGTACCATTTTTAGAGTGTACTGAAATTTCTTCCAGGCAACAGTTTGCTTTAGTTTTCTTTCCCTTATTTTTTATCCATAAGCCTGTTAGCAGATCTGTTCAGACCTGTAACTTTGCAGGTTCAGGAAAATTTCAAAGTTGAAACTGGTAGGACTTGATTACATTTCATCACAAGGAGTAAGTCAATACTTGTAAGGTCAGTCTTCTGCTTCTAACTGGGTGCATCTACACATGCATTTGATCACTATGCTACTCACAAGTAAACAGTCCCAGGCAGGCATCTACACATACGGGGAACCGGGAGCAGATTTCCTGTTAATGGCAGCAAACAGCTCCCGATTCTTGGGGCCCTCAATACCACCAGGGGGAGCTTTAGGCTGCCCCTGGGTGATAGCCCAGGGGCTAGCAGGAAACACTGGGCCAGGAGACAGCTGTCTCCTGGGCAGAGCTGGGGCATTGCTTTCTGCCCCCAGGGACTGCCTGCTGCCAGGCAGGGAGAATTCCCCCCTGCCCTGACAACAGGGAGCTCCTGGGCCGGGATCCCCAGTCAGAGGCAGGAGACTTGGAAAGAGCTGTAGGGGAGGGGCAGGTCCCAGTCCTCTGCCCCGATGTGCCAGTGGGGTAGTTAGTAGCTAGCTCTCTGCCCCACCAGGGGATTGGGGCAGGGGACTGGGACCTACCCCATCCCCACAGCTCTTTCCAAGTTCTGTGCCTCGATCACCTGATAAGGGCATGGGGCTGGGGCCTGACTCTGACGAGGGCAGTTCCCAGCCCCTGCCCCACATGTGGGGCAGAGGCTAGTGAGCCTGTTCCCTGCTCAGCTCTGTGAGCATGGAGCTGGGTGGAGAACAGGCTGGGAAGCTTGGCAGGTAAACCGTGGGCTTCAAAGTGACAGAAAGAATTTTTCTTCTGCCCTCTTAAGAGCACAAAGTGGTCTTCTTGCATTTTTATAGACATGCTCGAGGGCATAGGGGGGCACTTTAATTAGTACGGCTCCAAGAACCATGCTAATTAAAGCACCCAGATCATCATGTGTATCAGCGTCACTGCACTGAAAAGTGGCAGCAGGGGCGCTTTAACTAAAGCTCATCACATGAGCTTTAGTTAAAGCACCTCCACTGCCATTTTTCAATGTGTGCATGCTGATACACGTGATGCTGGAGTCTGATGACGCGCAGTAATTACCATGCTCCAGCAGACACAGTTTATCAAGTCAGCTCCAATGCGCTGTAATTACAGTATGTTGGAGCCCTGCACATGTATAGGAGCCCCTTGTTCCGGTTCTGCAGTCTGGAACAAAGGTACTTATTTCAGCTGCTGGCAGTACCTTGAACCATGAAGAGCCTTAAAACAAACATTTTTTTGTCATTCAAATAGTCCTGTGTGTCTGATAAAATACTATATAATATCACAGGTTGATCATGATAGGAAAATCCAATTTCATAAAATTAAAGCAGGATGCACAGAGCCCCCTGGAAGTTGACAAGATTTTCACATTTCAGCCTTGATATTTTGAAGAGCTATTTCTCACCCATAATCATTTTTTGAAAAGTCCTTGAATGCATGGTATATTCAAGGGAATACTTTTCATATGAAATTTCCTGACTTTGTTTATTGTCCGCTAATAGTTTTGGCACAATTCTGTAGTATTCATTCAGAAATCGCTGGACTATGACTGCATGTGTGTGATACCACTGTTGTTCCTCATGTCTCTCTGCATGCCTGTCTTCATTTCCAAAGCTACTTGGGCTCTCTTTGGTGTTGCCTCTAGTTTTGTCTTGTTGAGGAACAAATCCTTTTCAATTTAGTTTCATTGTGGTTTCAATTCAGGCTAGCTGTTCCCTCTGGCTGGGGTATCAATTAATGTCCAAGTGCCACTTTCACTTGGGTTATAACCCACCTACCATTGACGCAGGGTGGATAACTCAAGTGACAATAGTCCTTGGTATATGATGAGATGACACTGGAAGGTAGTTATGTCCTTCCACATTTCACTGAGGCAATGAGTGGCGTAGTCCAGTGTAGCACAGAAACACCCCAAAATTCTGTGTACAGGCAAGGGCAGCATGAATGAGGACACAATAACTCAGGTACAACATTGCAGTGTGGCCACTCACAGCCCAACTAGAATAATTCAGGTGCTCTGATTTGGATCAACTCTACAATGAAGACTTACCTTTTATAATTGCTTTTAAGAAATGATGCTAGATCCTGAGCTGACCAAGTAGTTATAGTCTTTTATAGGGGTCCTACCAGGTGCCCAGCCTGCACTAACTGGTCAGCTGAACAAACCTGCCAAAGGGTCTAATAGCCCCACCCTACTTGATGGACCTGTTGGCCACTTTTAAGGTCTCCTAACTGGATTCTGGGGAGAGCAACCTCCCCATTTAAGTCCACCTATAGCAGCAGACTGCAGACCAGCTAACAATTCTTTGTGTAGATCTGCTGTGGTAAGCTTCTCTGGATCCTGTGTACTTGGTTCTCTGACTTCTGACTCTGCTCAACTTTGCTTCTGGATTCTTGTATTTTAGAACTTTTTTCCTGACTTTGGTAACTCAGACTCTGCCTCTAGAGCCCAGATTTGGCTTGTGACTTGGACTCTGCTCCTGGAATTCCCTCTTGAATTGGATACCTTGGATTCCAGCTCCTGTCTTTAGCCTTCCCCTGGTGGCCTACCCACTAGACAACATTGCCTACCACAGTCCTTACATCTAGTTTGCTTGGCCAAACCTGAATGTTTTATAATTATTATCTGATTTGAGTTAAAGACGTAGTTAGCTGTGTTAGTCTGAAGTTGGGTGGAAGGCGAGGCAGATTGGTACCTCAGAGACTAATTCATAAACTTTTGTAGATGACAGCTTACTGAATCAGATGCTATGACAACCATCTATGAAAGCGAATTCCTCTTTGAATCAGATAGTTTCTGAGGTGCCAGCCTGCCCTGCCTTCTTCCTCAGCTGAGCTTGAAAACAACCCTGCATTTAATAACCTAAGGTAACTTTATGTAAAACACAACCATATTGGCAAGCAGTGTATAAAGAAAAGCATAGCACAGATGGTTCCTTCACATGCTACAGGCCAAAATGAAGCCACTAGCAAACCTTACTGCAAGTAAGATATACAAAATTGCATAGCCAATGATAACAGAAAGTTTAACAGTAGATCAACAGAAACATAATTAGCTGCTTCAAGTAGAACCATTATTCTTCATTTCCTGCCCTCAGTTATTGCTGTGCTGTGTTAAACAATAGATGTGTTTCATGCAAAAAAGGGTGTATTTCAACAGGCAGGGAAATGATTCCAGTACAGAACCTGATCTACAGCCAACTCAGCTGATGGGAGAGTCACCAGGTTCTCCCGGGTGGAGCCAGATGACCTGACCACCTCAGAAAGGAAGTCAGCAATGAAGAAATTATTGTTAAGAATATTCACCACTGTTTGTTTTACCTCTGTCTACATTAGGTTGTTTTTATTTCCAGTTCTCTGTAAGTTCCTCCTACCCACAATAGGTAAGGTCCTCATACCCACAATGGGTATGATTGCCATCCTTTACCTTTCATGGCAGTCTAAGATATCTGTAAGGGAATGGGTCCTCAACTGCATAGTCAACAATCCACACTCATTACTCTCTTTTTAAGATGCTGTTTCTCCTCACTCTGACTGACCTCTTGGACCAGCTGCTGCCTTTTCACTGCATACTTTCTGGTAGCATTGCCACCCCTCTCACTGCCTTCAGAGTGTGTGGAACCCATTATATATAGGGCCCAGACTTCTCACTCCCAGTAGGCTTTGCTAAGAATTACTAGCCAATACAAACCATGGGGTCCACAACCTAGTTGTAATTCCTCAGGGTGTCACAAACGTTTGACAATTGTTGACAAGTCCAACTTTTCAGGGAGTTCAGTAACAGTTTTGTGGGCCACATTTCATTAGATCCAAACCCATATCTCCACAGGTAACTGCAACCCAAATGTAGTGTCTCTGAGTCTTTCTACTGACTGCAGTCAACCATACTTCATGCTCAATAGTATGAGTATGCTAAAAGGTTGGGAAATTCTGGGCATGTCTACACATCCAATTGGTCACGACTAAATTTACTGAGCATTGAGCTAATGGACAGTAAGCAATTTTGGCAGGTGTCTACATGTGCAAAAACTTTGTACTGAACTTAGTGCCAAGTCCCTCAAGCTCTGTCATGTGCCCCTGTGGCCACCAGGGTGGGGGGGAGGGGGGGAGGGAGTCTGGGGATCTCCAGGGTCCAGCCCAGCTGTCAGTGCTTGGCAGCCATCTTGGAAACACAGCCCCACCCTTTGATCCCCGACCAGCCCCTTCTCTGCCCAGGAGCTATGTGCCCATGGATAGCAAGAGACAGTTCCCTCCTTGCTCATCCTGCCTCCCTGCCCCTAGCAGTGATGACTGGCACCCTGCACTACAGCTGGCCATGGTGCTGGCCCTGCTGGCCCCAGCAAGCCCCTCCCCCCAGGCCCCCTCTGGACACACAAGTGGGGGCCAGGACATCATCTGTGGGAGGCCCTGGGCAGCCCCTTACTCCTTAACTCCCCACTCCAACCTGCCTACCCTGCCATGCACACCCCCTACCCCCTGCACACTCCCAGCACCACTCTCAGGACAGGTATATGTTTGAAACAAAAAAGATTTATTCCCCTCACAGCACCCACCCCCATTCTTCCCCCCTCCCTCCTCAAAAGACAGAGCCCCTCCACCACCCTTCCCACCCATCAACAATAAAAACCCCACTTTACAATATTAAAAATATTTACATCTCTGTTTTTATGTCCCAGAGTGGGGTGCCATGGGGTGGGGGAGCCTAGGGGGCAAAACGTGCCATGGATCCAGACCCCCCTCTCCTCTCCCGCTGCAGGCCACCCACTCTGCTACACTGCCACCCAGCCCATGATGTCAGGGCTCAGGGCACCTGAACAACTGGGGTGAGGGGCTGGCCACATCCCTGCCCTCCCTACTGGGGGCCTCCCCACCAGCACTGCCGCTGCACCCTGAACTTGCCCCTGCTGCACATCCCCAAGCGATGTGTGATGAGATGTTTGTGCAGGCTGAGGTGTGCCCAAGCCACCATGCCCTGCTGCTGATCTTTCTGGTGCCCCAGGCATACTTGCACTCCTAATTTGGGACCCTGAGCTACAATGGTGTAAATGGTGCCTGAGTTGCCCCACAACTGCCATCACTGCCTGGAGGGCAACCTGTTGCTGAACTACATGTCCCTGCCCCCAGCTGCCAAAGAGGACGTAACCACTGGCATCAAAGCTTTCCTTGGGGTATGAGAGGCCCCTTCCCACACAGCTGCAGGGACATGGGCTGCTGAATAAAGTTCTGAACTTTGTCTCTCTTCTCTGCATGCTGTAGTGGGGGAGAACCAGGGACTAGGGGACTGTGGGTGGGATAGGCAGGGAGCAGTGGCAGGGGCCAAGGCCAGGTGCAGGGGCCAGGACCAGGGGCAGGGGCAGGGACTGGGAGGGCACTCCTTCAGTGCAGGACTTACCACATACCCAGTACTGGTGAGACTGGAAGCTCAGTGTGGGCCTCCCCATTGGCAAGGGCATGGCCCCCTCCTCCAGTGATGTGTCACTGGAGAGGTCAGAATGGAACGGCAACTCAGGCAGGCTTCCCTGGCTGGTGACACTCACAGGGGTGCAGCCTGGGTCCTGGGATGCCAAAAATCCAGGTCAGCTCCCACATAGAGGCCATGATCTTGTGGGCATGACCAGATTGATGATTGTAGTTGTTCACAGCCATCCGCTGTGCTTGCAAGGCTTTGACTTTAATGCAGCACTGCTACACCAACCAGGAGTGCCCTTGCTCACACATACCACCCAACAGGGCATCATAAATGTGGGTGTTTGAGCACTCACCCTGAACAAACCTCAGCTCTAACCCTGAGGGCCAAGAGTTTGACAACTTCCTCCTGGATCCAGTTGGGGGCCCAAGTGGTCAGCACAGGAATGTGTACGTGGGTGGTGCCAGGGCTTGATAGGGAGGATTGTGAGGACATGATGTCCTGTGACAGCTCTCTGGACCCCCATGAGGCTGTCCCTGTGATGCTGGCCCTGGACACCTGCTAGAAGCACCCAGTGCACGGTCAGGGCCAGGGACTGGGAGCCGCGTGGCACTTTATCACAGCACCTGCAAAGAGACGCTGCTGGGGGTGTGCAGCAGCAGGGAGCAGGTGTTGCCCTGCTGCCAGAGACAGCCAGGCAAGTCAGCTCCCCATGTTGTACTGGCTAGTTCATTAATGACTACTGCCCTTGAGGTTACCTTGTGCTTCAACTTCTCCAGGTGGTGGTGGAAGGTTATGCTTCTATCTAGTGACACCCAAGTAGGTTGGTGTCTGCTTGAACAGTAACCCTTTCCCCTCCACAATAACTCTTATCTTGGCATTCATGGCATGATTGTTCAGGTGAAAAAGTGTTGAGGTTGTCTTCTATATATTCAACTTCAGTCACTAATGTTTTAGGTAGGAAGCTATGAGTTCCAAGTCATGGTTCAGCTTGGTCTCTATTGATGATACGTTATCACTAGCAGCAGCAAGTGCCAGGTCATCTGTATACATGTATTTGGTTGATGTGGTGCTTACGTAGCCTGCCATGTAGATATTGAACAGAGTGGGAGCTAGGACAGAGCCTTGTGGTACTCCTTGAGTCTCTTGTGATGACTTGTCTTCCCACATGATGTACTCAGAGTGTACAAAAGGACCAATTTGAGATCATCCCCATGATAAAGTTAACCAGACTTCTGTCTAGTAGTGTGGTAAGTAGCTTTGACTGAAGGTTTGGGTGCCAGACTGTGTCCTAGGCTTCTGTTAGGTCAGCTAGAACCACTCCAACCATTTCTTGATTCTCAAAGGCTCTCTTGATGTCAGTTGTAAGAGCTGCCACACAGTCAAAGGTTGATTGGTTTCTTCTGAAACCTGCCTGCTTATGCGGCAGCTGTTGTCAACAGTTGGTGCGACCCAGTTCAGGATAAGCTGCTCTAGGAGTTTATAGAGCACCGATAGAAGTGATATGGGTCTGTAGCTCTTTGGGTCTTTCCCTGGCTTCTGTATTGCAATGATGTTGGTCTTGCGCCAAAAATGTTGGTATCTTGCAATGATGCATGCATGTTGACAGAAAGCTACATACACATAGCTATAGGCCCATAGCTATAGGTCCAAGTTTGGTGAGGGGTTCAGGAAAAATGTGGTTAGGGTGAGCAGCTTTGCCTGTTTTAACGTGGGATAGTGCCGTGTTCATCTCGTCTTAAGTGAAAGGAGCTGTCAGGTTTTTATTTGCAGTTGGTGATTTTAGGATGGATGTGGTTTTATACTTGATGACCTTGTCAAAATTCCTATCTGATTCTGGAAAGTTGCCGTTTGCAACTAATATACTTGCAATGGCATATAGTTGGATGCAAGACATATACCTTCTCATGGTGCATCCTGTGAGTAGCTGAGGAGTTTATCCCACAGTAAAATGAAATACATCATTGAGACAATTTCAGAACAGACTAAATTTGATACTTGCATTTGTATTTGAAGGTATCAAATTTAGTTGTGATCAGACATTTTTACTGCACAGTGAGGGCACACACATGTAGATGCATGCTCTTACTGCATAGTAAACTAGGCAAAGGCACATTAATGTGTCTCGTGTAGACGTGGCCTCTGAGATGTAAGGTTATGTATGGACACCAATAATTATGTCGTCCATACAGTAAGCACAAGTATATAATTTTGTGTGCTTTATATTTATAAATATTTGCTGCTTTTCTCTCTCTGACCCACATTTTCAACTTGGAGCAAGAAACTCACCTCTAAGCATGCAGAAAATAAGGTATGATTTGCATATCCCAAATGCTTCTAAGTTCTCTGTATTCACATATGTAATTTGTGGGTGGTAATTTGAATATCCAAATATGCAAATGATAGTACACACAAAATTTGGTGTTCAAAATTGGGCTTATGTCCTTTGGAAAGCTGTCTGCAAACAGATGAAACCTATATTAGTAGGTGTCGTAAAGAACTTATATGAATATGTGTAGTCCCAAGGTTACAGTTTTACTCCTGGTTCTTTCAGGAGAAATTCTATATTAAAGTGGGTGAAATAATCCTGGTTTCAGAAGGATATACATTATCTGTTGACTCAGAATGTGTCATTTGTCTAGGTTTTTTGTTTGTACTCCCATTTAAAAATCAGTCATATGGATTTTAATTTAGAACTTGGAATAGCAGTTCTAAATAGAAATAAAAAAAAAATAGATCAACTATACAATGATAATGAGTCTAAGGCTGATCTTCTGGAGAGGAATGATGAGCTTGTGGCTAACGCACTTGAATGAGTCTCTGGAGAGGTGGTTTATTCCTAGCTAGCTCTGCTACAGAATCCCTCTATCACCTTGAGCCAGTCACTTAATCTCTCTGTGCCTAAGTTGCTCTTCAGAAAACAGTCCTTTCTCTCATAGTTACCTGGCTTGTCCTTGCACATTATGAACTATTTCATGGGAATGAGCACAGTGAGGCTTTGATCCAACTTAATATAAATTATTGAAATATACAAAATAGCACATAGAAGGTACTATAAAAAAAATAACATCACATTTACTTCAAGACACTTGTGCTATTTGTGAAATAGCACAGCATTTTTTCTCTCCCCATCTTATTTTTTTTTGCAGGTATTTTGTCTTGACTTGTCTTTTCTTTTAAGAAACATACAATGTGACATGTTACCAACGTGGTAGGAACTGGGACTTGTAGGGTAGTGAGCCTTCCCCATTATAGGTGTAGTAAAGATGCTGCAGAAGATATATAAATGGTTCAGGAGTGAATATAAGGACTTTCTCTGCATCTCTAATCTTTAAGTAAAATCAAACCAGCTGCATTAGGTCTTTTACATTGCAGATGTTGATTCTGCAGTCTTTCAAATGGAAACATTCCATGATTCATAAAGAATTATGATTAAAAGACGGCAGAGAGATGAGAAACCTCACACCATTATGAATAGAGATGAACATGTGTGAAAAGTTACTGCAGAATGCTGTGCAATCTACTCCCAGAAAAGGAAAAAAATGTTCCCTTTGGTTGAATGAAATCTATAAATTAAGTAAAGATGCTCCTCTCCTACTGTTTGAGTCTTTCATATTGGCTTACAGCAGTAAAATCATAAGAATTGAGTACGGAGTACAACACTACTGCTACTCAGCTGTCATTTTCAAGAAAACAGATAATATAAATTGGTGAGTAATTCTTTAAATCACTATCTTAATTGTAGAAATTAAATGTGATATCATTCTATATATTTGGATATGAGTTTTCAGATGCTAAACAACTCTTGGGATATAACTTGGTTTAGTTACCTAAACAAATGGGGCTGAATTTAGATCAGCAAAGGCATTATTTAGTCCCTTTCATTTTTACCTAATGTATTCTCAAGTTTTCACATTTTTAACATAAAGATATTTAGAAGGCATAAACGAGTCTTGCATTTTCTTAGGGTAGCTTAGGTCATCATCCTTTCAGGAATTATATGATTTGCCTAAGCGCAACCGAACAAAAGAGCTAGTTCTGAATATTCAGTCATTCCCTCAAACAAAAATATTGAAAAGAAATGTCAGTGAGTTTGGAATGTAGGGTTTAAACATGACCTTCTAATTCACTTTGATTTTTTCCCAAACATCTTGCTAGATCAAATGCTTGTGGAAAGGAAGCACAAAGGATTATTAATCAAGTCACAGTGAATATCTATAAATACTCAAACTAGTATTCACAGATTTTTTGTTTAATCATTTAATCAGCTTTGCCCTCCAGTCCTTTGTTTATCTTACCATTCTCTAAATGGTTGATTTTGCTTTTTTTTTTCCTTTGCAAAATGATTTTTAATGCCCCTGTAAGTGGGAAAGGCTCATTCTTCATCAAAATTACTGCAAGAATCTGTGTACTTGTTTCACATTGATGTCAAACTTAAATGACTGAATGTTGTGTTCAGAGCACATCCAATAACCAGAAAATATAATCTGATGAACTCTAGCATTTCAGCTCAGAGAAGTTGCCATACACCCCCTTGAGCTATTGTATCCAGTGCTCTCACTGTGGTTTCGTCTGCTGTTCCAATTGACCTCTTTGGTTGAATCTTTCAGGGACTTTGTAGATAAAGAGCCTGATTCAAAGCCCTTGGAAGTATTTTCATTAACTTTAGAGAGATTCCTATGTGGACCACAGTGTCAATGTTTTAATTGGCTCATTTCCCCTGGAGGTTTTGATTTATAAGAAAAAATATGTAACATAAAGCTCACCCTAGGAAGGGCAATATTCTGTCACACCACGTCCTGGGTAGCCAGTATGGGGCCAGTCAGGTATCTAGGTGTTGACCAGGATAGTGAGCAGAATCCAGCAACAAGCCAGGTCAGGGACCCAGGAGGTCAATCCAAGACCAGGGTCTAGGACAAAGGTGAGTCATGAAGCCAGGAGAGGAGAGTCAGAGAGCAAGCCGGATTAAGAAGATAAAAGATGGAGAGGGAGCAGAGTTAGAGCACAAGCTGGAGGGAACAGCAACACAATCTAGGACCAAATTAAGCCTTAGTACCCAGATACTTCCAGTCTCTGCTCAGACACTGTTCTGGGGGAAGTAGAGGGTTCCTGACCAGCTACTCCAGTAACAGGGAGTGGGCACAGGGCTAAGCCCTGATGGAGACTGCAGGACATCCATCACCCCTGTGCAGGTAGTCTGCTGTGGGGCTGCAGGCCTGGCTTGAATAGCTGGGGCTGAGCCCCAAGTTCAAGGCTGTAGCCTGGTATATCATTCAATTGCTCTATCACTATAACAATAAAGTGGCAAAATATGAAAAGGTCCTTCCTACCATAAGAATGATAATCACAACACTGTCTTCCTCTAAAGCTCTACCAACCACAAACAAGTGAAAAAAATCAAGGGTATTCATAAGAATTTTAAGAAGCCACAAACCTTACCTCAAGCTGAGTTTTGACCTCTAAAAGGAAGGAATGTTTCAGAAGCCCAGGAGGGATTTTGCTAGTATTAATTTTTTTCCAAAAGGATCTCAGTATCAAAACTGAAAATGACAGATGGCTCCTTGGGAACGCAACAATACCCTCTGTACCATCCTCAACAACTTTGTTGGCATTCACATTTTTTAAATTCAGAGATCCACCCATACACAGAGGCTGTTTTATCTTTGGTTTTCTCCTTTTTATATGCCTTATTTAATGGCATGTAATATCCTAGCCTTGAATCCAAGGAGAGTAGCTGGGAGACTAACCGCCTTTCTGAAGGAGAGTTTGGGAATGTTAGATTATTGTAAAACCTTGGCAAAGCAAGGAGATTATCTCTATGGTAAAGAATCACCCCGATGTCCTCTTCTGGAAGTAAAAGATAAGCTTCTTAAGTGAGAGACTAGACAAGGACATTTTTATTCCCTTCTGGACAGGTTGCAATAATTTTTGTAGACTTTTTGGATACAGTTGCTAAGTTAAGATATAGCTGTTTATCAGTTAAGGCAGTGGATCTTTGATTTTTTTTTATAGGATATTCTAGAAACATTTTCTCAGGTATCCTTGTCTGACATTTTTGAGATAGTACAGAATTTAAAGCCAACTACATGTTTACTTGATCTGCTTCCAACGTGGCTGCTAAAAGAATGCCTGCCTTTTCTCGGTCATGCTATCCTGAGAATTGTGAATTGCTCTCTTGGATCTGGGATGGTTCCAAAATAATTTTAACTAGGATACAATCATTCTTTTGTTAAAAATATCCCTTTGTCCATGGATGATTTGTCTAATAACCACCCAGTTCATAATTTATACCTTTGTAGCTAAGGAGTCGGAAGAAAGGTGTTTAAAGTTCAGTCCAGATTTTATATACAATGTAATATTGAAATGGCATTGTGAAGGTCTGCTGTCATCTCTTGGTTTTTGCTGTCATCTTTCTTGGTCTTGGTCTTACTGCGAGCAATAAGCAGTCTATCACCAATATTATAAAAACCTTAAGTATGTACATTAGCATCAAGCTCAGGAGTGCCCTTTTTGCTATTTGACTACTTGCATGTTTTGAAGAGACAGGGCCAGACTGCAAGACCATTTCTAGAGACTTTACAAAGAAGGTAAAAGACCAAGCTTTTAGGCTCACTGCAAGATGTGGGATTCAAGCCCACATCTTAGGAGAATACTTTGGGCACAAAGTAACAGACTAGTTTGTGTGGGGGTACAATCCCTATCCCTTCTGCTGGAGCTGGGTCACTGGGCAATCATGAAGGCAAGAGCCATTATGGAAAGAACTACCAAGAAGATGCATGCTTCTATAGACTGTAATTCTGATTCCCACTCTCAGGCTTATTTCTGGTTTTTACTCAATGACCTTTTATTTTAAAATATATAAACCGTCCAGGGAATGGAGCTCCCATCTCACAGACACCATTTCCCCTAGGGCTACAGAGGCACCCTCCCTCTTGCCTTTTCTCCTTTTGGCCCCAAAATTTTGTGTCTTGGCTGCCCAGTGGTCCAATATTAACAGAAGGATTAGAAGGTGCCCCCACCTATCTATTCCATACCCTAGCGATTAGAGTACTCTGTAAGTGTGAGATTTGGGGTTGAATGCTCTAAAGTTGAGATGGACTGAAACCCAGGTCTCCCACTAAGTACTCTAGCCACCAGGTTTGTGAACACAACTGCCACCATCGTTATGAGCTGAATTCAATGATGTCAGTGTGGGTTATGTGTATTCAGAGCATATGTCATGTATTCCTACCCCCCCACCCAGCATCAATCTAGACTGCAACAGAGCTTGTGAGTGTTAGACATCTAGAACTTACTCAACAGGTTAAGCGGAGGCACTCAGGAACTTTGCAAGTTATTATGGCTTATGGATCGAGGCCAAGCTAGATTGCTGGTATGCAATTAGGTGCCAAAAATTGCTTATTTGGACTCAGATACAGAATCAGGACCTTATTTAGCACTTCTGCTTACCTAGGCCTAATAGTCTGATGATCTTGTTGAATTAGCTGAAGAATGATCCAATGTTGCCAATTCTTATTTTTTAACAGGAAGTTTTGTGATTTCTTATCGCCAGAACTTCTGGAGTTGTAGTGTATTAGAAAATCTCAGACTACATTAAAAAAGCAAGTTTCTAGTCCTCATGGCTACAAAAAAAAGAAAGAAAAAAAAAAAAGAAAGAAAGAAACAAAACCCCAAAATATGCCATAGTATATGAACTTCAAAGGTACAAAAGCTAGAGGGATTTTTCTAAAAGTATCTCTAAAAAAATAATTTAAACTGATGTGATTATTACATGATTCTCATGATTGTATGACACCAACTATCTGAGTTTTCAGGGTAGTATTGCTACTCCAAGGATTAATACTTATGTTTATGACAGTTCTAATGAAATTTTAATTACTGAGGCAATTTCTTAGGGACAAGTGTAGTTAATCATCAAAAAAGATGCTGAATTCATGCAAAGGACTCCATCATAAATAAAGAGGTGATATAATCAGAGGACAAGGTTTCTTAGATCAAACTTTACTAACATGAAGGAGTAATTAACTGGGAATATAAGACTTTCTGGGAACCTACTGAATGAGATTATACAATGACTTCCAGCTTCTTCAATATTGGTTGAAAGTATGTAGAAAATGACATGATTTTAAAAGATTCAAAGTATTGAGCATTTTAGATATAGGAGCAGTTAGTGTATTAGCCATCATGTGAACAAAAAATCTTTTTTTCACAACTGTCCAAAAAATCAGCCCTTTGACAATGCTTTGATGCTGCCTAAGGGGGAAATAATCCAATGTGTCTGAATAAAAACTTTGAAGGCTAGATGAGGGGGTGGGAAAGAGGGAAGATGGGAACACATGATAAAATGAAAACAAAATATCTTATTTAAAAAGGTGTGATCCTATTTATTAGGAATGGGGAACAATGAAGGCTAAGGAGCCACTCAAAAGTGAATGCATTTAATAATTCCCACTTGATATATAAATAATCTCTAAGGGAAAATATTTGCTTTGTTAGTTGAAATTTAAAATGTTGTTAAGGTAAAGTTACAGATATCGGAAATGTGTAAACCTAGTACATATTTTTCTAACATGGTGTCCACAAAGACCATGAACGTGCATATATATTGCTCAAGGAAGTTATAAACTATGTTTGTGAAGCCAGTTGCATGATGGGATTATTTGAGACTACAGTGGCTACCTCATATTTGTATATGTGCACTATGTATAATCTTGAACATTTAAAGCATCTTTTCTAAGATTCATGCATTGTACTACACCAAAAAAAATGTCCTTTAATATCATGTGAACTGCCCATGCAGGGCTGTATTAATACATGTACAATATAGTAATCATGTTACTCATGAAGGGAATTTTAAATGTGCTTTATGTAGTTAGATATGGAATTTTAATAGTACTTAAATGTGTAACTTTTGTCAGGACAAGATCTAATCAAAAAGATGTTGGACAAGCATGCGGCTGGATAATACCAAAATAGTGCATCCTATATTTGTGCAGGGGATTAGACTAGATGAGCCTCAAGGTTCCTTCTGACCCTTTGATTTCATGATTCTGTGCTCTCTTTCAACTCAGGGTCGCAAAGAAAAGATGTTTATACTTTATAACATTCTCTGAAGGTTAGTAAATATGTGTGTTATTGGGTCAAGTGAGGAATGAGTTTCAGAGATGAAAAAGCCAGGCTAGGAATAGTTTTCTACCAGGTCATTCCAGGTAAATTATGAGGGTAAGTATAGACATTACATTTAGACTGATCTAACTAGGGTTAGGTTTATCTAGATGTACATTTGTGCAGACATTTGGGGGTTTATATTGGACCGAAATGGTGGACCCTATCTAAATTAGATTACCTATGTGAACTAATTTAGATTGGGAATGGCTAACCTGATCCAGAGACTGTCTGCATTTGGAGCGCAGTCCTGGGACTTGGAAAGCCTAGTCACATGCCCCATCCCCAAGGCTGTGTTCTTCCTACCTCCCAACCCTGTCCAGGCTATTTTTAGTCCCCTGATCCACACCCCCACATAGACAACTACCCCTCCACAGACCCACCAGTTCTCCCGATCCCACTAACTTCCCTGTGCCACAAGATCCACCACCCTCTGCTGACTTGCTAATTCCCCCCAATTTTGCCTGCCCCTTCTCCCACCCAAATTACTTAAACCCAGTTCCTGAATGGTTCCTGGCACTGGCAAATGCCTATGCATGCTGGTCTTAGTCTATAGTCATGTGATTTAAACCAGGTTCTCCCCGTGATAGTAGATTGAGTGTGACAAACTTCTGTAAGCTCCCTGAGGCTGATAACTGAAGTTACCCATCTGGTTGTAACTGTGACTATATGACATGGGAAATCAGATGTTTGACAATCTTGTGTTGAACTTCAGACAGTTAGCTAAGCTCATTTAGCCAGGGATTAAAAATTACAAGTGTAATATGTAAGTGCCACCTGGAAGCTAAGAGTGAAGACAAGGAAGCCCGAGTCTAGTACTCTCTACATGAGAGCAAGCTCTACTTAGTAATTAGGCAACCACTTAGCTTTCACACTGTCCCACTGGTATAGAAGTGCACATTATATTAATCACATTTCAAAGTTAAAAAAGACAAGTAGGGCTGTAGCAAGAGCTACATAAAAATGATAAGGTTATGATGGTCTTGTAAGGTGCAGATGAAAAATAGTGTTCTTAACAGGCACTTCTTCCTGAGCATCCAAGACCACCAAGCAGCAAACCTGTGAAACAAATGAAGGATGCCTTCCTTTCAGGCCAGCTGATGTTATCTTTGTCAGCTCCTCCAATTGCTTCCTTCAGTTTACTGGCATTTTCTCAGTCTTGTTTGGCAATCTGGTGTTAATCTTCAGCCAGTTAGCTAATCTCATTCAGATACTGGTTTATTCACTCCATTACACCAGTGAGATGAGGCAGAAGGAGACAGATATTCATATATTGAAGCCATTAGAGTCCATGTGTCCTTACCCTTTTTCCTGATGGCCTCATATAGGAGTACAAATGGAAGTATATGAGTAGTTATATACAGTTGACCTCTAGAATCTGTCTCAAATGAAAGAGCAGTGCCTTTCTTAGTGTGTATGCAATAGCAAAAATAGCACATATAATTCACTATTACTGTACTCCACTGGTAGCAGTGGTGGTAGAAGGCAAGCTCAGAAAAACAATGGAAGATCTGAAGCCAAAGACTCCAAATTAAAATTGGTAACTACAATGCAAATTCTGGGCCTAATCTAGAGGTCACTAAGTCAAGATGATGACTTTTGCTGATCTCTTTATGGTTTGAATTGGGTCTTGTGTGGAGGAAATAGCTATGGTATAAGCCTTTAGTGTTCAGCAAAGATTGAATAAAGCTGCTTCAGCAACAAAAACTTGCTTGTAAAATACAGATTTTAAATTGGAATTTGTTCTTTGCAGTGTTTTTCAGGCATGATCTACTTATAACATTTCATTAAGGAAGCTGGGTTAAAGCAGTGAGCCATAGTTTTTATAAGCTTTGTCTTTTTCAAATCTTATAAAAATAAATTTAAGTAGCTTACATATCCCTAAATAAACTATAACAATACTATAGCACAGTTCAGTTGATTTTGTATGGAAGAAAACCTTTTCTTGTTGGTTTTTAAAATGTTAGTGATTTGCCGGATATATCATTACCACCAAGTTGGTACTGACTTGTGGAGGCTATAAAACAAATAAAGTCATTAAAAATAATTTGAACAAAAGGGGTAACTTGATATCATAATGCCATCCACATTTGGTTAAAATGACTTATTTTTAAAGCTCTCTTTCATCTTACTAAACAGATTTCCAAAGTTAAAAAAAATGTGATTAATAAATTATCCGCCATAAATCTTATGATAACTATGATAGTCTTTGGAGAATTATGAAGCCACATCTGGAAAAAGTATTTTACTGCCTGTAAAACAGCATGCCATGCATTTTACTAGTGCACAATAGTAAGTAAAATACGGTATATAATTTTTGCATTCATCGGTGTGAGTGCAAAGCACTTCATTTTCTCCTCCCCAAAATGCTTAGATTTATTTCACAATAAAAGATTCTTGTAAAGTTTATAAGGAGCTTGTTTTCTAGTATTCATGCAGAGATATTTCTTCCTTGCATTGGTAGTAATTTATAGGAGTAAGTGAAGAGTACCTAACATCAGGACAGAAGTGAATAAACAGTAAGAGTAATAGGGTTCATTTGTTATTATTATTGCACCAGGGTTTAAAGAAGTAAGTCCCAGCCACTGAATAAATGCCAAAGCACTGATCAAAAGAGAAAGCAAAGAAGTTCATTTTCTGCTACATAATCCAACAATGGGTATTACGTTATTCTTTTTCATTAGTGACATTTAAAAATATATAGATTTGAGTAGCAAGTCATTCAAGATGAGTGGCTGTAATATTTCTGGAATTAAAAACTTGATTAAACTTAAGTATTTCTTAAATAAAATGAGCAAAGTTCTCTTAGAGCCAAATATGTCCCTTGGAAATATAAAACCCTTTTTATTTCCAAGCAGATGTTTGCAATAAGAAATGGATGGTGAGTGAAAAGGAAGAACACCATTAAGCTAAGGTAACCCCTAAAGATTTTATATAGTTCTGCAATCATGTAAGCTCCATCAGTGATAAATATCACAATACCAGTTGTAATGTGCCTGGTTTTATTTACATGTAGATCCTTGAATATGCTTTACCTCAAGTAATATAATTCACTTAATGACTACAGAAAAGCTATTTTTTAATGTAAATGAAAGCAACATGGCTTTTTTTTTTTAACCTGAAAGGCTTCTTTCCGTAAGGATAATTTACAACAAGTCAGGACAATAAAATCTGTAAATCCATGTTTTGGTTTTAGGATATAGGTAGATTATAAGAAAGTTCATGCAAAAAACTAAAAAAAAAAATAGGGTCTACTTCCTGATACTCTTACTAATGTCAAGTAGTAGTCAATGGATACAACTACATATGCAATTAATGCTACACGATAAACTCCAGAGCTGTTTGAGCTAGAGTACACTGCTCCCAGGTGCAGTATCTACACATGTGCGCAGGACAACAGCAATCTGAGCTGGGGCAGAGCAGGCAGGGGTCAACCCCAGGTTTTGGTGGCAGCTGACCAGGCTTAATTTGTGCCCACTGGTCACTGTCTACATTTGTGCTTGATCACAATTAATGACTCCACTGTAAGATAGTACTGTCCCTGATAGTATTACCTTACAGAGAACTTAATTAGTTACCCTAATATTAGTGCCCTAATACGAGTGCAGGGCAATGTAGACTGCAACACTTTACTGTGGAGCTAATTAGTCAACTCTGCAATAAAGCACACGTGTAGATATGCCCAGCAGGATGACTTCTGATATCTAATGCTACTCAGGATGAGTGAATCTATCACATGTTTCAAACTATGGTACGTTTAGACCCCAGAGCCAAATGCTGTGAGACTATTGTTTTATTGTAGTGTCATCATGTTGGTCTTACTGCTCTTTTAAAATAGTTATAGCAGAAAATATCTTGTACAAAAAGTATCTTCACCTTCTAGGCCTGCTATTGCCCTGAAACAGAGATTTCTTTTATCACAGTGGTTGTTGAGGTAGGACTATACCCTCCCTCCCCTCTTTTCAAACGGTAAGGAAACCCCAGGACTATTTGTACAGCTCCACATGTACGTACATAGCTGCTATGTTGTTGTAATAAAGGTGGCATAATGCTGATATATGAGATTAGGAGCATGCGACTGCAAATAGATAGCTCTTGAACATGTACTAGTTTTTAAACAGGAGGTGGCGTCCAGTCAGCATGACCCCAAAACAGTCAAGCTTACAAGGGATAGCAGTTACAGAAGTACAAATTCAATGTGAAATAGAAATATGTCCCCCATCTGAACAAATTCATTCCAAAGTGCATTTAATCCATATCCAGAAGGGATTTTTAGAATTTTCATTACCTGGCCAGTTCATTTGCAATAAGGTTTGAATTGGGCTGACACATGGTATTTGAAAAAAAAAAAAGTGTGAAATAACCCTCCTACGTTCTCCCCCTTAAAGGTGGTGTAGACATGACCTTTGCTATTAGTCATGGAATCATCCATGTGTTATATCTTTTACTACTAACTAAACTCTGATCCTACAAACACTGAAGCATATGTAGGAAGAAAAAGAATCAAGTATAACATGGGAAATAATTGACTAAGCAGTAGTGCTGCAGAAAAGGCTCTAGGGGGTTATAGTGGACCACAAACTGAATGAGTCAACCACAAGATGTTGCAAAAAAAGATGTAAATCTCATTCTGGGATGCACTAACAGGAGTATTATTAGTGAGCCATGGGATAGAATTATTTCACTTTACTTGGCACTAGTGAGGTCTCAGCTGAATTTCTGGGCACTGCACTTCCAGAAAGATGTAAACAAAGGAGACCGAAACCAAAAATGAGAAGAGGCATAGAAAAGATGACCTACAAAGAAAGACCAAAGCCACTGGGTTTGTATACAAATGATAAGGCTAAGCTGGGTAACATGACAATAGTCTTCAAATATATAGACTCTTGTCATGAAGAGAATGGTGACCAATTGATGAGATATTAGGAAAAACACTTTCTTAACTGTAACAATGGTTGCACTGAACCAATACAGATTTTTTAAGAGTAGTAAGCTAAATAAACATCTGTCAGAGGTGGTCTAGGTACATTGATCCTGCCTCAGTGAAGTAGGTTGGCCTAGATAATCACTTGCAGTGTCTTCCAGGTCATTTCATTGATAGCTATTGTATTCTCCATGCAACCATTTTGAAGTCAGGCATCCATATACTATGGGGATGAGTTCCAGTATGAAAACCTGATCAAATGGAGAAAAATAACAGCAGAACTCAGCTCTTGGAGCCCAATTTTGTAAACCTCTCTTGCAATCTATAATACTGAAAGAAACATCTCAAAATGAAGGAATTCAAAGTGATTACTTGAATAAACACTCTCCAGTACTGGTGAGTACAGTTTACAGAACCAGTTCTCCTGAGTAGCCATCACCTTTATTTCATAGTGATGTGATTAATTATTAGAACAAACTCTCAATAAAGTGGAAGATTCTCCATTTCTTGATGACTTCAAATCAACACTAGATATCTTCTGGAAAGTGTATTTAGACTCAAATCTGAGTTCAGTACAGTAGTAACTGTGAAATTTAAGGGACTATGATGTACAGGATCTACTTGTCTTTCTGCCTGAAACCCAGTGGACAGATCCTAATCTGCCTCTAAATGGCTAGCCCCAAAAGTACACATTTTGCCTCAGGAGTGCAATTCTGATCCATCCAGAGATACAGATCTCCTATTCTGAGTTGGTGCAGACTTGCCAATTGCTGATTCACCAAGAGAAGTACTAATCTTTCAGTGGGTAACCATACTTGCCTAGATCCAGATCTAGCTCATTTTGAGGGAGGCATCTATAAGAACAGCAGAATAATGATAATGACCAACATAATAGTGTTAGTGGTAATGTGACTTGCCTGGGTGGTAGCAGATTCCTGTTCTAGGCCCTGTCTACAGAAATGTTTTGAATACACATTTTCTACTTCCCAGTGAAATATCCTAACAGCCAAGTCATAAGCTAAACAGGTCTGAGAATATCAAAGCTAGGCCACTAGGCTGCAAACAGTAAAAGGGGTACGGGGCTGGAAAGACAAGAAGCTATCAGGAGTGTGACTCTATGGGGCCCTATCTTAGAGAGTAAGGTGTAATGGGTTTTGGTCCTAGCTCCATACTGTTTATGCATTTTGCATTGAATTATCAGTAGATAAAATTATAAACCACATTATAAACAAGGCCAGAGTCCATGGAAATTTCCTTCCTAGACCAGTCCCCTTCTGTGTGGACCACAAAGTCATACATGTTTCTTGCTTGCTCTTCGTCTAGCCTGATGACTTTTTTCACCCTTTGTTGACCAGTGGGCTGGCTTTAACTGAATGGGGTTGAGGGATCAAGATGAACCAATGGCCTTGTGATTAGGGCATTTTGCTGAGAGGGAGGAGACAGGGTTCAAACTGCCTCCAGTCTAGAATGTAAGTCTCCTACTTCCTGGGATAGTGCCCAAACTCGTAGGCTAGTGTGCAAACCATAAGTGAGTCCTACTTCTCCTTCTCATATTGTACGCTGAAGATAATGCTGCTATCAGGTAGGCATCTCTTCTCTGAGTAAGCTTGATGTTGGCATGCTAGAAGCTCCTCGCCACCCTGATTGAGACACCTTAACTCTGAGCTTCAGTTGGTTTCTGACACAGCCCTGTGCCCACCATTTCCTGTTGGATACTAACTGGGAACTCTGGACTGGAGTTGAAGTTGCCATGCTAATAGTCATCCATGAGATGATTCTTCTTCTTCCCTAAATTCCTCCATGAATTCAATTCAATCTGATATTCATATTCACATTCTTACCAAAACAATTGTTTATAGGGCTATTTCAAACTCTAGAATTTCAGAAATTTGACTTTCAGAAAACTTAGTGACAGAAATTAGAATGAATTTTTGGTAGTGGGGTAATGTAGGTGTCAGAGCCTAGGAAAAATGCAAAAGGTAAGAATTTTTGTGGGCGATACCATTTTATTGGATAAACTGGGAAGGATATTGAAAAGTGTGACCTGGGAAAAAGTACTGTGGTACCCAATAGTTTGTCTGTCCTTCCCCCCTCCCCCCATTGGTTCAATAAATGATATCAGCCACAACAATCCTTTCTTGTAAAGAATTCTTAAAATATGTTTCCCCCCATTTTTGGTATCTACATACCAAATCAGGATCCAATCAGGACTGAGCTGCTAGTGGGGCCCCTCCACCAATCAGCAGTGAAGGGGAAGGTACACAGGGGAACCTGAAAGATTAAAGGAGCTGTAGCACATCCCACTGCTGCCATGAATTCAGTAGGGTTCTAGTATAAGCTTACCAGATCCTGCAAGTTGTTCTATGCAGACAAAACCTTGCACTGAACTCATTGGGTTTCAGCTTGAGTGCAGATGACTGGCAGTACATTGTAACTGCAATTTCAATGCCATAGTTTATTAAAGCATATAATTCTTTGAGGAGTCCTTAGAATAAAAAAAAATGTAAAAAAGAAAGGTAATTTTTAGTTCTTTAAGACTGACAGCATTACCTCTGTCTTTGACCCTGCCAAGTATGCCTGGAATATGTTTGGTCAAATTGTCTAATAATTTTCCTACTCAAGGTAACATGAGCAGATACATTTACATAACTAAATGATGAAATAATGATTCTGATCTTGCCTTTCCTTCCATTACTATAACATTAGTTATTTTTAATTTCTAAATTTGACCCCAGGCAGCACTGATAGCCAGACACCAGGAGTGTATGTAGCCATGATGAACATTATTTGTAATTCAGGTACTGCCTAGAGAAGGAACAATTGTTGGCACTATGCCTGAAGAGCCTGTCAAATTATATTAATCTGGACACTAAAAAGGAAACTTGAGTGAACATACACACCTCTGCATTAGCACATGTGTGAGTGCATTCACTGATTGCAGGAAGGTAGACCCAATGGTTTAGATTATATAATTATTAAGCTACTAACATGGCACTTGGGAGACCATAGTGCAATCCCTTTCTCTGTCACAGATTTCCTATGTGACCATGTGCAAGTCACTTAACTCTCTTCATGTCTCTATTCCCCATCTGATCAAAGAGCGTTTCCCCACTCTGGAAGGAGTTTGTGAGGAAAATAAATATTCAGATTGGGAGATGCTCAGTTACTACGTGTTGCGGGGGGGGGGGGGCGTCAAAATAGCTATTGTAACATAGCTACACTTCAAATAAAAATGGATTTTCAACTGTGCCCTTTGTTCAAAGAGCCACTGATAATTTAAACAAAATTCACCTGCTTACAAAGAATGTATTTACCATTCCTTTCATCTTTAAAAAAGCAGCACCATTTCTTCAACCTTCACCATCTCCTTGGGCTGAAATAAAGGTCTTTAAATTCCTTATAAAAGGTACACCAAGTACGTTTTCCCTTAAGCTTTCCTGACCTGTACAAGCCTTCAAGGAATTCTGGACTAAATATGTTAAATAAAATCTTGTTTGGTTTTTCGTATCATTCAACCATAAAATAGGACTCCACTGAGACAGGAGACATGACACTGAAAAATATTAATGATACTGATCTTTTGATTGCCCTAGAAAAGTTTTCCTGTGTTTAACTTTCCCATCTCTTTGCACAGAGAATCATAACATACCTTTGGGCTTGTAAAACTCCTGGAACTCAAGAGAAAGCTAGTGCCATTGATTTGATGATGTGTGAGACTCAAAAGATGACATTTTTCTAGGCTAGCAAGGAGGGTAATTTAGGCATTTTGTCCTTAATTTCCACATTCTTATAAACACAAAAATGATTTGTTTAAACAGTATTGTTACAAAATACACTGCAAGTTCTTTTAAAGTCTATTATTTTTGGAGAAGCCATGTGGGGCAGTAGCTTATGTTGTCAAAAATAGCTCTTCCTTTTGGAATTTAAGAGATCCAGACTGTAAAGATGATGAGAACTGCCACAAACATAGTCATGGGCAGAACATGACACCAACCACTGAGTGTTGCTCAATGTAGCCAATATTAGGAAAGAGGACATGATAAAGTGTATAAATACTTCCTTTGGGTCCGTGCATTTGGGAGTTCATTTTGAATATTCAGTTACTGGGCTTTTTTGGCAACTCTGTACTTCAGGGCTGTCCAATTTCTAAGTGGCCAGGTCTACACATCATGAGGGCTGCAAGGGGCCATGGGTCACTACACAGGTGGGTGCCCTGCCAACCCTGTTGCACCCCACAGGTGGATGGGTGCCCATCAACTACTGGACTGCACATGCAAGCAGAGCAAGTTCTGCTAACACTCTTACCCGGCAACAACAATGGATGGCCCAGGGTTACAGTCTCACACTGCTTTTCTCCAGTATGAGGTACATAACTGCTTTTCCCCTCAGGTCCTTATACGTGACATCCCTGTATGACCCTCACCATCCTGTCTTCACTTTTGTAACTTCATAAGGCCTTTTGGACAGCTAACGAGATTTCATGGATTTAGCTCATGACTCTAAATTCTATTCCCCATCACTGTCACTACTATAATACCAGAATGCTTTCAGGATATTAGCCTGTGAGTAAAGAGAAGATAGTTGAACTTAGACAAGACCAAAATTAAGCTGCTTAGGTGGAAGAAATGATTTAAAGAGCTAATCAAGCATTGGCCCAAAAGCATGCTGCCACACTCAAAGGGGCATGATGTTTTGCTGTCATCTTTGTCTCCCCTCCAAGCCTGAGTGACCAAGTGGCATCAATTTAAAAAAAAAGCCTTCTTTTGCTTCCAGGTTGCTAAAAAACTTCTTTCCTTCCTCCCAGATAATGAGATGGGCGCAGTTACTCATGCATTCATATCTTCCCTAAATGACTACCATAATTCACTGTATCAGGAACTGTATGTGCAAACAATGCCCAGGTTCAAGCTAGTATAAGTGTGCAACCACACACTTCTCTATGGCTAGTATTAGGGACTGGAACATGGGTGGTCAGGTATGGTCACCTGACATGTGGGCAAAGTCTGGGGCCAGGTTCTCATGAATCTGGGCCTTTGGAGAGGCCAGCAGTCAGACCTGGAAAAGCTGGAGTTAGGATATCTCAGGAGTTGGAACTGGCATCAGGAGATAAGAACAGAGTCAGGATATGCTGGAATCAGGAGCCAGCACCAGGGCCACAATTGCCAGAAGTGGAGCCCATCCACCAATCAGAAGCAAGCCAGAGAAAGCAAGGCCATACCCTTTCCCTGAAGGGGAAGGGGGGGGGGGGGGCAAAGAGCAGTCTGGATCTGGTTCAAGACTGCACCCTGCCAAATCTGGAGAACTTTGCGGGTGGACCCCCCTGAAGCATATATAAAGGAGAATGTGCTGTCACAGGCCAGTTGGGCACTGTTAGTTTATCAATTTAGTTGCAGACTGACTGAGCACTGCAACTTTATTAGCTACTGGGCTTTTTGGTTCAGGATCGAGGAGGAGAAGTTGGGAAGGAAAGCAATGACAAGTTTCACTTATAAAAAAGAATAAATTTTATTTATAACAACAAAAGATATAGTTTACACATATAACGGTTAGTAAAAAGGTTAAGCTAATAAACAGACAACATAACAATACACATTCAAATTGGCAGTAATAATAAAACAGATAGAAAAATTAATTAAGAGTTCCCACTTGGTTAGTAACTTATCGATAATCCCTCAGTTAGAAACACATCAAGTTAATTCAGCAAAATCAAGCGTCCCTAATTTATGCTGTCAGAAAGAGAACCAGAAGAAGTCCCTCAGTCAAAATCTAGTCTTCGTTCACACAGAAAATAAAAACAATCCGAAAGAATAAAACAGCAATACCCCTTCTGTTCCGGCCTTCCTGAGAGTTACTTAGTGTGTGTATTCTTTATATCCTGTTTATACTAATTTTTAGTTATATAGCTATTCATAATTTTACTCTATAGCTGTTATCCTATAGAGCTAAAAAGTGTTAGCTTGAGTTTACCCAATAAACAAATCACACCACATTACTTTAAAATTTAAAATTAACACGTTCTCACTCAAGTTCAACTCACTATGTTAATTATACCTTGTAATTAAGTCATTATTTTTTTCCTAACTCTAAGAAAAAAATTATTAAAATCAGGTCAGTTTGCAGTTTATTTCGTCAGTTCTGCTTTTTAAAGTTCATGCTGTCTGATGACTAGAGTAAACAGTTATATATATTCTTGTGAGTTATACTCCAAACAGGCAAGAAACTGTTTCATAAGTCCTATTCTAGATATCTTCAAAAAGCAGATTTCTCTGTTATAACCTGCTCATTAACCCTTCTAGTTCTAGCTATCACAGTGTGTTCAGCAGGCTGGAAAGAGAGAGAGAGAGAGACGTGGTGAGGGACAACGAGGAGAGAGGAGCTCTGAAGACAACCTTCCTTGGGACCCTGCCTGAGCCTTGGTGGTGTGTGGATCAGCGCATAGCGCTCAGGCTCTAGGAGCCACTCGAGGCGGCTTGAGCCTGCGAACCTGGCAAGTGGCTGGGTAGGCAGCGTGTGGATCAGTGCATGAAAACCGGCCTTGGGAGCAGCTCAAGGCTGCTCAGGCCCCACACAGTGTGTAGTCCAGCACATGGAGAGCTGGCCCTGGGAGCAGCTCAAGGCTGCTCAAGTTAGCCCTGGCTCTAGGCTGAGTAACCAGAGCCCCACAGTGCGGATCTGAATTAAACTAAAAGAGCCCCGGTGCCCGGAGCAGGACTCAGGAAAGGAAAGAACCCCCAGTGTGAGGCCGAGAAACCAGAGCCAGTGCAGGCTCAACTCCTATGGGAACACCCTGGGCGTCCACTGCAGGGCACCAGGCCATCAAGAGGAGCCGGAGAGAGAGTCCCTTATAGGACTGGCCACCAGGGGATGAGCTTTGGCTACTTCAGAGCGGGAGCATGAGTTGCTGGGGAAATAGGTCCCGCAGGGTAGATGGGCTGGGGGGAGGAGGGACTGCTGCCTCCACCCTCCTCCATTGTGGGAGGGGGCATGTCCACATCCCAGGGCCCTAAAGGGGGGGAGAGGCTCCAGGGAACACCCTGGGAGGTGCTGAGTGCACCCCCTTATTTTGTGATTGTTGTTTCATGCTGTGGAAGTTAATATAGTTATGGGTACTCCTTAAGGTAGTTTATATGCGTTTATCTGTCTTCATTGCCTCTAAGTGTTTATTGCCTATTACTGGACCATACCTGTAGTGTTGCCTGTGTACATGTATGGTATTGCTACCTCAGTGTACCTGGGTTATCTAAGTTGATGCTAATATGTGTTTATTGTGTTGATGCCTTGACTTACCTGTTCCAAAGTGTTAATGCTTATTTTGTACAGGGGGGCTAATTATTGTATATGCTGTGAGTCACAGCTTATATTTTTGTAGTCCCCTGAAGTGGTATAATATTATTATATGTGATGTCACATATTAATTTTGCTGTAAATATTTAATGTTCCTTATTTATATGTATTTATTGTAGAAATAAATTTGTATATAGTTAAGCGCTTGGTCTCGGCTTGGCTCTGTAAAGAAGAGAGGGAACTGCCCCCAGGTGGCAGGCCCCCCTCTCAGCACCCTGCCTGACCACCATCCCTTCCACTGGTGGACTGGGCACATCCCTGGGTCTACCCTGGCTACACATGCAATAATGTCCTCAGTGGCCATGTGCAGTTCCTGTAGTTCACCACTGAACTTGGTCAGCAGGCAGTCATCAACAATATGTGACACGGTGTGTGTTTTGCCACAGCTACAGTCTGGGTTGTGATGAAGACCCCAACAGTGGAGGCTGGCCATGCATAGACCTTGACCTGTCCAGAACCTATTCTGCAAGGCCTACTGATGGCATGGCAAGTTGAAGCCAGGTGAGCAGACTGTAGGGTCTGTGATAAGGAACTTGTTTGATGGTGATGTTGACCTCCATTCCTTGAGGAGATCAAGTGTGATACACCCTAGGAAACCTTGCAAAGTCTTTCTCTCTAAAGGGGTCTTTCCACTATGTGAGGCATAATTCAAACTTCTATTCCTATTCCCAAACTGCACTACTCCTCAAGCTCCTGAAAAACGTCCTCCCTCTACAAGAGTTCTGCTTACCTAATAGTACCAGGCACTTCATGACATCCTGTAGGGATGTTCCAATTTGTGTTGGGAAGCAAGCAAACTTTGCAGCGGGGTATAGAACATCGAGGTGTATAGATACATAGACATCTCTTACCACAATGATGCAGAATTTTCATTTGTAAAAAAAAATCCATGTTCTGTTGAAAAATCTTGCAATGAAGAAATTTCCTACTCTAAAATAATGCCTTGGGTTGCTTGCACAAGTTAGCATTAGTCAGAATTTGGGGTGAGAGGTAAACTTTCAATCGCACCAATGAGGAGAGCTATTGTGTAAGAGTTATCTTCACATATTAAAACTAATAGGAAAGTCATAATCATGGCTGATAAACCATTGATTGGATCATGAAAGACAATGAAATATGAGCTAAAGAATCCAAAATCCCTTAACAGGGGCTCTAATGGACTCACTTCTTTTGTGGATTGTATATACAGGCAGCAACCAAAGGCAAACGCTCCTCCCAGTGTGACCTGGGATCAAAGATGCCAGGATGCAGAAGCTTATCTTTCATTTCTCTAGAAAATTATTTAATGGTGAGTCCCAACCTCTTCATGAAAAGAGGTAGCTGCAAACCTATGTGAGACATATTGCATGTGCAAATACTCTCATTGAATTCAATAGTCCAAATCATGGAAATAAAAGTAATTTAAGTATTTAAATGCTTGCAGGAGTATATTTTTAACCTTTAGATTGAGCCAGCTGTTCAGTTTCCTCTGCTATTGATGGCAGAATTGTGTTTAAATATGTCTTTTTAAGATAGAATAATGCTTTCTAAAATGTAAAACATTAGTAAAAGGAAGTTGTATGGCTCATATCTCTGTTGACTTTTAATAATGGAAATAACAGCCCCATACAATTTTAAATCCAGTTCTTCTCCCAAGGAGATACATAAACTGGCACTTGTTTTGAACCCTGGAGGAGAATGGAACTCATTTACCCTAATTTGTCTTTTTTAATTTGGCTGTTTTGTCCAACATCATGCTCTTAAAGGGTTGAACTCTTCGTTTTCAAATTTAGCTTTCATTTTGGATGTGTACTGTAATGTAGATCAGTTTTCACTTTGTTTTGAAATATAAATAGCTGACTGATGAGTCTGTGTGCAATCATGTCACCCTAAAAGAAAAATACATATCTTAAAAGCAAAATTCTTTTATGGGCTGGAAAATGGCTTTTAGGATTAAAACCAAATTGTTTTTTAATAAAATGAAAGCTGATTCTTCCCACAGGCTCAAATCAAACACTTGTTTTAGGATTTTGAATGTCTGCTGAGCATAATTTCTTTTCTTTTCTTTTCTTCCCCTCCAATTCCTGGTTTTCGCTACCAAAAATGTCATGGGATAAAGCTGTTCTCAAAGTAGATTTCCAGCCTCAACAGAAAACAGCTAGTACTGGCTATTATGTGATCTTGCAAAATTCTCAGCTTGATATCCAGTCTAAAGAAGGTAAGAAGTGGTCGGATAAGCAACAAAATAATATTCATAATTAATTTTATCAAAATAACTCACTCATGATTTTAAGCCCTGTATCCCTTATATTAAATGTATTTAATAGTACTCATTAGGTACAATCAAGATCTGAAGAAGAACGTCTTTGCATTCTAAAGCTTTTCTAACTTTATTTCAACCATGCCATTGGTCCAGTAAAATCTATCATCCTAAAAAGAAGCCTTGACTCTTGCATAATTCCTGGACCATCTTGGCTACAACAGCACTCTAACACTCCCATAAAATCAAGACATATTCATGTGAATAAGACAAGAAAAAAATCAGTCTAGGTTTTGGCCTACTTTCTCTAGTCACACATCATCAGCTAATTTTCATGTGTACATCTAGATACCAGAGGGTATCTGTATAGGCCTGTGAGCATATTAAGACTCTAATTAATTTTCAATAGTAGAATTAATGCAATTATTAAATGAGGTCAACAGATGTCAGATAAAGTATGTTTACTGTTTCCTGCCAAATGCTACATGTGTGTACAATTAAAACAATGCTTCAGAATTAAACAATTCTAGGAGAAATCTTGAATCCCAGACTCAGTTCTCACTTGAGAAAGAATCCCATACAGCCAAATTCTACAGGCCTTACAAGTTTACTCTGTCCATACGCCAGAAGGCTTCCACTGCCACTTACCCATGAAAGGACTAAACAAAGATTGACCAAGAGCCACAAGATTTAACTCATTTACTTTAACAGGAAGAGGAGGAACAATTTCCTCATTGTTGGCCATGTACAATGTGTAAAGATGCTGATACCATAATTTATTTATTTTTTTGCAGGGCAAGTTAGAGTATGTTTTTTCCAAACAGCTAAAAAAATAACTTCAAAAGTTTATGCTTGAGAGGCTCAGAGTGGTACTTTATTCTTATGTCCAGTGTGTCAGTTCTCTCTGCAGACTGCAGGACTAGTCAGTCCTCTCATTAATTTGGTCAGAAACCTTTGAAGACTATCATGCCCTGTGGTCCATGCAGCAGGTAGAATTGGTATTTAAAGGCTGTCAGAGGTTGGACTGAAGTGCAAAAGTCAGCAGTGCAGTGTCAGTCTCCTGGGACAGGACTGTTCGAAATAGTTCTACAAGTCCGTGTCCACCACTACTTCACCACCATCAATTAATTACTATTACCAAATATTTCTGGTATTTGATAAATCGCTTCACATTTTTGTGGTTGGTTCAGCCTGTAATTCTATCCCTGAGTTCCTATCATGCTATTTTGCTTAGAGTCACCACTATCAGCACATACTATCTGAACCACAATCTCTTCTTGTTTGCAGGTTTAGCCACTATTAAATGAAAAGTACAGTTCAACCCCAATCTGGAAATGCTGTTCATGACCTATGTGTACCTCTGACCTATGTGTACCCAGGGATTTTAAGAATCCAGTCCTATCCTTTGTCAAGATTAGGCATCTAGTGTTTGAGCCAATGCCTTCAATCAAATCTGTAAGGAAGAAAGCTTGATGTGGAGGTGGCATAGTACTGGAGATAAGGCAGAGGTGGTGGAGTACCAAGAGGTGTGGTTAGACTGACAGTATGATTTTTTTTTAAGTGAACAAACTAACAGTCAAAGATCAAGGGTGATTAATACTTTTCAGTGCAGCATGTGAAAAAGTATATGTTACTGAAGAAATTCTTAGTAGCAGCCAAGTCTGGTGATATGTCTTATAAATAATTAGTTTAACTGATGTGGAATCACTGTAACCTCAAGACTTCAATAATTGTTTAAAGATTTAAGTTTCACAGTTGGGTTCCTAAGCCAGAATACTCAGGAGCAAGGTCTGTGGCTGAGTTGTGAAAATTAACAGAACACTGTGTCAGACTTCACTTTAAAAAATATTAAAGACATCAGAATATTGTGGGCTGTTAAGGCTTTTAAGAAGGATGCAAAATTTCACCTGCCACAGTTCAACTTGTGAGAAACCTGCAGGCTCCACAAGAAACAATCACCTAAATTCAAATACTAATTGCTTTAGATGCTAATGCATATACCACTCAGTTGTCTTTGAGTGCTGAGATGTCATCTATCAGCTCTGGAATACAAATTGATTTGAACTATTATACACCATGAATATACTAACAATGAGCAGGGAGGTAGAATTAAGTCTAGACTTATGAACAGCAAGTGACTTCTACTTCAAGCTATTGGAGTTGCAGTCACAAAAAATGTATACATGCCCAGAGACAACCCGTAAGCAGCATGGCTTCTCCCGGGTACAAAAGACTCCTATCTCAGGAAGTAATATGGAGAGGAAGTTCAGAAGTTGGGAGAGTCCCTCCGTGCATGAAGACAACCCTTTTTAGACAAAGTCTTGGCTGGGAAGATATAGGTGGGCCTGGGCCTGTTTTGGGTAGGGGGTTGGACTAGATGACCTCTTTAGGTCCCTTCCCTTTTCTATGATTTGAAGGAGAAAATAAACCGACTTATACCATTGACAGCCATGAGGAAGGGAAGTACCTCTGTTTCCTCTTCCAGTAGATATGATTCTGCTGTTTAAATGAACTTGTGCCTGTATTGTTATTCCAGGGACTCTGCCTGACTAATGAATTAACTCTGAAGTCATGTAACACTTTCATAAAAAGAACCATACAAAAGATTGAATAGATCTCCAGTGTCCAGTCATTGAAAATCCACTACTGGCAGGTGAGGAAGCACAGCAGAGGCACATGACACCTGCCCCTTCCCTCTACCTGAGGACATCAAGTCTTTCAGTATAGACCTAAGAGTAGCAAAGCATTCCTTAGCCAAATCTCCACTGGGGTCAAGCAAGCCAGGAGGTGAAATCTGGATTTATACATAAAGCACTTGTATCAAAAACAGAAAGTAAATATCTCATGCCTCTGTATGACATTATATGAAGTCAGTTTGGAGCTGAGAATGAAACAAATCAGGCTCCATTAGTTTCTCACCATGGTGTTCAAATTTCCCACTAAGTTCCTGCAGACCCTGAAACAGATGGTGAGACCTTTCACAATCTGATATGTCACACATCAAGATGAGGAAAATCTATTAACATTCAGTAGACAGAGCTGGTGACAAAGTATACTACCATAGCAGTGACAAGGAAATATTCTACTGTAACAGTCTTCTCATGGGATTGATATTTTGAAGTGCCACAAAAAATACTACCTATAACAAAATTCCAGACGGCCTCACTGATATTTGAACTTTTTTATGCAGGGTAAAATAGTTTTGAAGAATTGTTTTTAGGTGAAGAGAGAGAGAAAGAAAGAATGAATAATTCCCTGCCCAAACCTTGCTGCCTGTCCTTGCTCACTTTTGACACATCTGCATGAGATCTTTACTGCACAGTGGACTAATCAACTGCACAGTAAATGTTTGCATCTACACGTTTGGGCCCTTATTAGGCTGGAGTAAACTAATTTACTCCGCAGCAGGATAGTACTTGTACTATACAATTTGTACAAATACAAGTACTATCCTGCAGCAGAGTAAAATATTCTGCAGCACTACATGTGTAGATGCTGCCTCGGCTGGCTGGGGCAGGAGGGTGCTTCAGTGTGGGGGCTCCTTGCCGGCTAGTCCCATGCTGAAGCACCTTCATGCCACAACCAGCCCCTCTGCAGCATGGTGAGGCAGGGGGAGCAGCCCTGGGCTGGCAGGCCGACCTCCCAAACCTTGTGTCAGCCAGGGCTGCTCTGACCCAGCTTAACATGCTGTTATCTCAGACACATGTAAAGACGCGCCTGGGAGCAATAAACTCCAGTGTGATATTCAACAGAGTTTATTGTAGCTCATTAATATGCATGTGTACATGTGCCCATTTAAAACCTAACTGCAACCAAATATTTCTAAGGCTCTGGCTAGATGGATTTAAATATTTATTTCCAGTCCTCATCAAGGACTGGAAGCATATCAACCAAAAATGATGTTTCTGGCCTTTACCAGGCTAAAAAAAAATCTCACAAGAAATGCTTGTTTTCATAAGAGTGGTAGCCCAAATTGCAGACTTGAGAGATTCAGTTCTTTTGGATAAATATTCAGACTTTTGGATGATCAAATCTAAACTGTGAGCCTTTCCAGCTCAGCTATTTGGTGAATACATTTTTCAATTTTGACGCAAGCCTGAAGTGTTTTTCTAATTTTCTACCAGCAAACACAGCATTTGAAGAAAGTTGATATTTTGGGGATTTTTTTTGACAGGTGAAAATTTCACCCTTTTGGGGGGAAATTGAAAGTTAAAAAAAAAAAAGAAAGAAAAAAGATATCTTTTTTTTTAGTGCTGCAAAACCTCACCCCCCACAATTCTTTACTTTTTCTTGTTATGTTCACAACATATTTTTTACACACTTCCCTCATGCCCTGCACACTGTCTGAAATGCATCGCTGTGAATTAAAAACACTTGATTCCTCCGCCGCCCGCCCTCCCCCTCCCCCCCCCCCAAGTTAGTCTCATAGTAGCCACTTCTTGGTATTCTTTCTTTTGTTTTAACCAAAAAAAACATTCACACAAAATGCTGGAGCATGTTTTTATTATGTCCAAAGCTCGAGCTTTCTGGACGCACAGAGCTCGTGTTGAGCTACTGACCTCCATTATATCCCAACTTCAATTCAGATTTGTTTAAACAAGTTTTCCACGTGCACAGCCTCCCCTTTTACTGCCAGTGTAATGTACCCTTCCCAAAGGAGGCTGATCTTATAAATCACCAAAGTGCACAGGTTGCTGTTGCCAGCACTAGAGGGGTCTGGCACTATGAATTTGAGGGGTAATGAGGGAAATAGAATAGCCCACACACATTAGGAAAGGAGAAACCAGAACACAGCTTTAATGTGTGGAAAGTGCTGTATCTAAATTTTTTAAATACAAGCACATTCATTTTAGATATGGAGCTGTAATCTGTTAGCTGTGACCAAGTGGAAAGCAAAAAATCCGTAACTAAATGCAAAACATCTAATAACTGTACACGTGTGTGAGTGCACGTGTGTGCACATACAAATGCACACATACCATGAAATCTGCATTAATTATAATACAACAGTGTACTCTATGCATTTAAAACATAATTATAACAGCAAGCTATGGACCAAATTCTGAAAGATTTACTTAGGTAAGACTATTGATGAATTTAATGGAGTAATACCCAGTCTTCAGCATCGCTCAGAATTTGGTTCAACAAACATTTCGCTTGACCAAGGCTCTTAACAGTTAACCACGAGCAGCAGTTACAGGCTCTTTTAACTCCTCTCACAGAGCATACTGGTCTGAGATTATTTTCTATTGCAGTTTGCTACCATTCCTGTGCTCTGCATTGGACTCTGCTCTTTCTCCTCCCAGGGAAAGTGATGGTCTTATGGCATCCTGGATCCTCTCTGGACCTCCTCTTAGTGAATAGTTGTTCTGATCCTGTCTATGCTTCTGCCAATTCACACCCACTCTGACACCACCCTGGGTATGCAGGTCCATGTGTATCTCCATGGGTGGAGCC
Source organism: Alligator mississippiensis (assembly GCF_030867095.1). Taxonomy (NCBI): domain Eukaryota; kingdom Metazoa; phylum Chordata; order Crocodylia; family Alligatoridae; genus Alligator; species Alligator mississippiensis. The sequence continues at coordinate 21,256,594 of NC_081824.1, forward strand.
AGGATTTTGGAAAGCGGGGTGTGGAAGCAGTGACCTGAACTTCCAGGGCAGCTGAATGTGATCGCCCAGCCCCACCTCCCTCACACCAGGATGGAAAGACCATGTCACTGGAGCAGCAAGAGGGGACTTTAAGTCCCTCAATCAGGTAAGATCATTCTCCCTGCTCTTGCATCCTCTTTATGCCTGGAAACACAATCCCTCCCAGCCCCTCCCCTCTCACTTTCCCCCTGCCCCTGCTGCTGCTTCTGCCACTGCCCCCAGATGAACAGGGGACAGAGGCTCCAGAGCCACTCCTGCCCCACTGCAGCCAGGCTGCATGCAGAGCCAGGCTCAGTTAGAGTCAGTGACAGAAACAGGCAGGTTCCCTTCCCCTGTGCCTGCTCCCAGACCAACAGGAAACACTGAGAATCAGGTAGGGAGGAAGCACCTGGCTGCTGCTGCTGCTTTCCTTAGCTGCGCCTGGCTCTGGAGTGCAGCTGGAGCAGGCCGGGGCAGTGCTGGAGCTCCCCTCCATCCCTGGGGCAGCCAAAGACAAAGAAAGTGGTTGGCAGAAGAGTTGGGGGAAGGGGGGAGGTATGCCTCAGACCATGGAGAAGAACAGAGGAGAAATTCTTACTTGTTCCAGGGACCCCAAAAAAGTCCCCAGCTGCTTTTCCCACAATGCTGTTAACTGAAAAAGAAGTGTGTCCACAGCACTACACCCCCCTGGATACCTCTTTGTGGATCGTGGAGTACTCCTCTGAAGAAACAAACTATATCCTCCTTTGATGCACTGTAGTTGGTTCTAATAGGGAGGGATCTCATGGGGACTAGAAACAGTAGGCCAAATTCTGCCTTCACATCTATATGACTTCAGCTAACCAGTGGAGAAAGAAGGTATGCATTTACAACTACTCTAAGCAGATTTTAATCAAAGATTTTGAAGCAGTACTGAACTATGGCTTGCACTTAAGGCTAAACCATATTTGGCAATAGAAATAGATACATTTGCTGGTGCAGATTGGTTCTTAGATGCATAATTTCAGGAGGTTAGAGGTACTAAAAAAACCTCATAGGCTAATTACAGACAGTCAAAAAGCCCAATGCTGAATCGATTCAATCTTCTCAAGTTTCTGTAAGCTGGATAGGTTGAACTGATAACGAAGTGAACTGGTATTCACTTTTGAATCCAGAAATGCAGCCAGATGCCTGCAGTAGTTCAGACCAGAAGCTGAGGGGGAAGAGGGGGTGCTGGGGGGGGAAGGTGCTAGAGCACGACTCCCAACTTGCTGACCACTGCTAACGGCACCTGAATGCAGCTGAGTGGGGTCCATCCCTGACTGGTTGCCCAGCACGTGCCCCCCACAAACCCCTGCTGTCCCCCCACAAGGAAGCAGCAATTCCTCCAACTCAGGGTCCAGCTGGCACTGGGCATCAGTCCACATGGAGGGATTCCTGTGCCTCAGCAGAGGTTCCCCTGCCCTGGGCAGGGTCTCGGGAGGCCTGCCAGAGAGGGAAATCCCCCTTCCCACCTCTTAGCATGGTCCAATGATTGCTTAGCCCCACCTCTGCAGTTTCAGAGGAATAGTCCCTCCAGCCCAGGACCAAGTTGGTGCTATACATCAACACACATGGGGGAATCCTTGCACCTCAATGGAGGATTCCTCCACCCTGGACAGGTTCTCTCTGTTCCCCTGCCTACCGCTCCTGCCACACCGCCTGATGGGTACAGGTAGGACCAGAACTTCAAAACAGAGGCTTTGCTGCCTCAGCTCTGTGAGAGCCCTGGGATGGGGCTGGTCCTGCTTGGTTGGCGCAGACAGCGTGGGTCAAGGCTAGCTCACCAACCCTGGGTTTGTGGGAGAGGTGCAAAGCATCCTGGGATGCTGGGGTACTGTGAGTTAACTCATGAATGACATGTGCCCCCAGAGGCTGCGGGGGGGAGGGGGGGCACGGCGACTGCCCACAGGCGGCGGTGACAGTGACAGGGGCATGGCAGCAGTGAGTGGGGAGAGTGCGGCAGCAGGGCAGGAGGGGTGACAAGTGCCAACAGACAATCGGCAACTACCTGCAGATGCCACTGGCAGTGTCAGCAGCAATCAGCGGCAATCGGGGACCATCTGCAGATGCTGCCGGCAGTGCTGGCGGCAAGAGGGGGAGAGTGGTGAGCAGCGACTGCCCGCAGGCAACACCAATAGTTTCATTGGCACTTTTTGCAGGGGGTGCACTGCCAAGCTCAGGGGGTGCACGTGCACCTGTGTGCACCCCCTACACATCGCCAATGAGTTAACTTGAATCTGGAGGGTATGTGGACAGATTTTCAATAGACTGGTTTAACCTGAATCAGTTAAGTTTGATACTATATTTGTCCAGGTCTATCTTAAACCCATTTTGGCCTTTTTGAAACCAGTTGTGCGTGCTGAACTTCTGTTCTGTTACAAGTTTAAACTGGTTTCCAATCACTTAAAACTGGCTTATGTGATGTGTAATGTCTGTCTCTAGCCATGGTGACTTAGACTATATCTACATTTAAGCCACTGCTCTGATTGCAGCTTGTGCAGACACACCTGAGCAAGCTTCAGGTAGATCAGGCAATGCTTGCAGTGCAGCTACAGAAGCTCAGAGCTCAAGTCAACTCAAAAGCTGACTTGTTACGCATTATGCTGGGAGCTGAAACTGTGTTGAGCAGTGTTAGTGCTAGCTTGAGTTTGGAGCAGTCAACCATTCATGCCAGCAGGGGCCTGGAGGACTGAAAGGTGAGAATCCCCCCACTCCCATTGCAGGCTTCCCCCTGTCACGTGGGGCTCCCCCGGTTCCCTCCTCCTCCCCCAGCCCTCAGTGTTACCCATGCCTCCCCCCAAAACTGGGGCATTATTTATCTGTGGCTGTCTGTTCTGCCTGTCCCTGGGGAACAGGCAGGGAAGGGTAACCTGCCTGCGGGACTGCCCTTGCTGCTGGGCTGCTCCTCTTCTGGGCCAGAAAGCAGCAGCAGCAGCAGCAGTTGTCGGGGCTGGGCAGGCAGGTTAACCCTTCCCTACCTGCTCCCCTGGGCTAGACAGTGCAGGCAGCTATAAGTAAGCAAGGGATGGGGTGGGGGTGGTGAGTGAAAATCTGGGGTCCTGGGGGGGCGGGTGGGCAGTGGGTTGGATCTGGGCCAGCAGGGGAGAGGATCAAGTGGGGTGTTTAAAAGTGTAGCCTAAAGTGGCAACACCCTAGTGTAATACCAGCTGGGTAGCATGGATCAGAGAGAATCCTGCTGTGGAGCAGTGTAACTTTGAGTGGCATAAGGAGTGCTTAAAACCAGCTTCAGATGTTAACGTATGGACAGTCCAGGGGTTAGGAGCTGCCCAGAATTACCGTGTAACAAGGCCCTGAGCTAAAGTCAACACAAGATACGAGTGCATAGTACTTTGGAGAACTGGACTATTCTTGCTTCAGATTCTCATATCAGAAACAAGATTAGTCCAGCAGAATGTGTCAAAAGAAGCTGTGTTATATTAAGGAAACATGACAAGCATCCACATCAAGATATTTGCTTTTCAGCCTTTGTGTATTCAGACACTTCGCTCCATGAATGCACTAAATCACTGTGTATTGTTCAAAAAGCACTTTCTATTAACATGAACATTTGCTTTTGAAATGGCACCTCATTTTCAATCCAGGGAATTTTACAAAGAACACAGGATAGCCAACATACCAACAAACTTCAGACCAGTTTATTCCTTACTTTTAGAGATTGAATTTGTTTTAATTTTTGCCAATTATGGAGCCAATATTGAAATGAAAGTGTCCTATGGTGTTTACATACATGCCATAATTTTCCATTGAGGATTTTGGTGCTTAATTTCTCAACGGTAAGGCCAATATTAAACTTTATATGGCAGAGGCCCACACAATTTTCACCCACATTAGCCACTTCCTAAAATATTTACAATTCGTTACCGAAGGATAACAGCTTATTCATTCACAGGCAGTAAGTTCTGTATATATTGTAAAATCTGGTAGAAAAAATTTGTCAGGGTTATTCACAACAGACATAACCAACAGTATCATTCTGCGTGGAGTTTGGACAAGTGCTTACAGAATCCATTTTCGCATCCTTAAAGGAAGACATGAGTGACTATTGTGATGCTATCTATCCATTAGTATTACAATCTTCTTAAAAACTGCACTGAAAACTTTCAGACACCGTGGAAATGAAGTATCTATGAGAAGGGGATATATAAGGCTCTATAGCAGAGACAGCCTTTGAGCCATCTAACTGAAGGATCATGAATGACAACATGAAGATTTTGACCATGAAATAGTTTTTCCTATTTCTATATAGAATAATCCTCAATCATTGGATCTTAATAAAACAAACTGAATGAATAGACTTGATAGAAATTTAGTTATTTAAGATTTCACAGTAAATAAGTAAAAAGGCATCATTAGACCGTGTACTGTGACCTTCTGACGTAAGAGGGCCCTATGTATGAACTCAGTTCCCTATAACAAATCTGAGGACTATAGTTATAAAAAAAATTCAGTCCTCATAACATTAAACTGTGTGCCACAAATAAAAAACAATGATAGGGGTGGGTCAGGAAGGCTCAAGATCAGCAGCATGATACTAGTAGGCAAACCATGCCCCATGCTGACAAGAAAGGTGACACCCACCGACAATAGTCCTTACTAGTCTGACTTGAAGGCACATTCTTAACTACCTCCGAACATGGCAATAAATACAACTCTGAGCATGTGAAGTAGAAACCACTGATATGATTCTTTGTATCACCATAGAGAACAAGTCTGTCCTGCTCAGGACCAGCCACAATCAAATACTGGTTGTAGAAGGTTAGCAGGGGAGAAGAGAAACAGAAGTCAGAAAACAGAAGTCATCAAGGGGAAAATTGTTCTTGACCCCTCCTGGTGACAAACCAAAGCCCTGAAGCATGAGATTGATATAAGCATTATCATAATGTGAATCTGCAAATACAAATCTTTCAGGGCAGGCTTAATGGCAGTCTGAACAGTTAAAGAGATGCACAGACTCCACAGTCAGAAATGACTGCCACAGACATCTGATGCATACTCCTCCAACACAGGTGGGCTGAAGGACTTGTCCCATAGCTGGATGAGAATATTCCTTTTAGAAAAATAGCCAGGCTTTACCGCAAAGACCCCAAGTTATAAAAAGTTCATTCTTTCCCTTGGTCAGCCATTTCTGTAGTGGTAGGAAATCGGATATTATTTTGAGGTGGGACTTCTAATTGAATAGTTACAAATAAAGCTTACCACAGAACTAAAGAACATGGAACGGGAACCTATCTTTTGAATAGGGTTTGTTGACATATCTTTTGCAATGTCCAAAAGTGGAGTTTTAGCTCTACAGCTGTTTATAAAATGGGAAGAGGAATTTGTTAAATTGGTCCTCATTTATTTTTGATCTATTGACAAAACTTTAAAAGAAAAGAAGTGTTGGGTGGCTCTACTGTCAGTGTGGTCTGCCTTCAGACAACTATTCCTCACAGTACACTTTCGGTTTCTAAGGAGCTCCTCAGCCAGTCCTCCACAACTAAAATGCAGTCATTTAAGTAGAACAAACAAAACAAAAATCCTGCTGTCCTGTCCTGGACACGGGGAGGGGAGCCCCTTTGGCTCTGGCCCAGCACAACATCCGGGCCCTTCCATGCAGCAAGCAATTCAGTCCACAGCTTGCTTCCTCCTCCCTTCCTTACTCTTCTGGGAGCTGTTTTAAAGGCCTAGTAGGGCACTCCTTGCTTGTCCAAATGCCCTAAAGCTTGGCTTTCTCCACAGGCTTGACAGTTCCCTCTTTTAGGGTTAATATAAATTACGGATGGTGCTGATACAGAATAATGTCACTCCATATGATAAATGATGTGGTTGATGGATTGGAAACCTTAAAATCATAGAATCATAGAAAAATGAGGGTTGGAAGGGACCTCAGGAGGACATCTAGTCCAACCCTCTGCTCAAAGTAGGACCATCCCAACTAGATCATCCCAGCCAAGGCTTTGTTTATCCAGGTCTTAAAAACTTCCAAGGATGGAGAGTCCACCACCTCTCTGGGTAACCTGTTCCAGTGCTTTACTACCCTCCTAGTGAGAAAATTCTTCCTAATATCTAACCTAAACTTCCCTTTCTACAACTTGAAACCATTGCTCCTTGTTCTCTCATCTGCCATCACTGAGAATAGTCCAGCTCTATCCTTTTTTGAACCACCTTTCAGGTACTTGAAGGCTGCTATTAAGTCCCCTCTCAGTCTTCTCTTCTCTAGACTAAATAAGCCCAGTTCCCTCAGCCTCTTCTCAGAAATCATGCATCCCAGCCCCTTCACCATTTTTGCTGCCCTCCACTGGACTCTCTCCAATTTGTCCACGTGCTTCTTGTACTGGGGGGGGGGGAGCAAACTCAGACACAGTACTCCAAATGTGGCTTCACCAGTGCTGAATAGAGGAAAATAATTACTTTCCTTGATCTGCTGGCAACACACATACCAATGCAGCCCAGTATGCCATTACCCTTCTTGCCAACAAGGGCACACTGATAGCTCATATTCAACTTCTTGTCCACTGTAACCTTCAGGTCCTTTTCTGCAGAGCTGCTGCGCAGCCAGTCAGCCCCCAGCCTGTGCTGGTGCATGGGATTGTTCTGTCCTAAGTGATGGATTTTGCACTTGTTTGTCTAGGTCACTGAATCCTAGCCCAACCCTCCAGCATATCTACTACTGCCCCCAGCTTGGTGTCATCTGCAAACTTGTTGCGGGTGCACTCCTTCCCATCTTCCAGGTTACTGATGAAGATATTAAACAAAACTGGCCCCACAACTGACCCCTGGGGCACTTCACTTGATACCAGTTGACACCTAGACATTGCGCCATTGATTACTACCCTCTGAAACCGATGCTCCAGCCAGTTTTCTTTCCGCCTTACTGTGTGTTCATTCAGCTCATACTTCCTTAGCTTGCCTGCAAAAATGTTGTGGGAGACCATATCAAAAGCCTTGCTAAAATAAAGGTACACCACATCCACTGGTCTCCCCGTATCCACATCCTAGTCATCTCATCCTAGAAGGCAATCAGGTTAGTCAGGAATGACTTGCCCACGGTGAATCCATGCTGACTGTTCCTAATCACCTTCTTTCTCCCCCAAGTGTTTAGAAATGGATTCCTAGAGTATCTGCTCCTTGATTTTTCCAGGGACTGAGGAGAGGGTGACTGTTCTATACTTCCCTGGATCTTCCTTTTTCCCTTTCTTTAACATGGGCACTATGTTTGCCCTTTTACAATCATCCAGGACCTCTTCTGATAGCCATGACTTTTCAAAGATGATGGCCAGCAGCTCTGCAATTACATGGACCAACTCCCTCAACACCCTTGGGTGCATCCCATCTGGCCCCATGGACTTGTATATGTCCAGCGGTTCTAAATAGTCCCTAATGTGTTCTTTCACCACTTTTGGCCACTCATCTCCTCCTCAAATGGTGCTGCTCGATGCAGTAGTCTGGGAGTTGATTTTGCTTGTGAATACTAAGTGAAAAAGACATTCAACACTTCAGCCTTTTCTGCATCCTCTGTCATTAAGTTGACTCCTCCATTCAGTAAAGGACCCACACTTTCCCTGATCTTCTTCTTGTTACTGGCATGCTTGTAGAAATCCTTCTTGTTACCCTTCATGTCCCTTGCTAGCTGCACCTCCAATTGCACTTTGGCCTTCTTGACTTAATCCCTGCATGCCTGAGCAATACTTTTATAGTTCTCCCTAATTGTTTGTCCAAGTTTCCACTTATAACTTCCTTTTTGTGATTTAGTTTACTGAAGAGTTTCCTGCTAAGCCAAGCTGGTCTTTTGCCATACTTGCTAGTCTTCCTGTACATTGGATGGTTTGTTTCTGGCCTCTCAGTAAGGCTTCTTTAAAGTACAGCCATCTTGCTCTCCTGGACTCCTCTCCCCCTCAGACTGGCTTCCCTGGGGATCCTGCCCATGAGTTCCCTGAGTGAGTTGAAGTCTGCTTTTCTGAAGGTCAGGGTCCTTACTCTGCTACTCTCCTTCCTTCCTTTCCTCGGGATCCTGAACTCAATCATCTCATGGTCACTGCTGCCCAAGTTGCCATCCACTACTACATTCCCCACCAATTCTTCCCTGATTGCGAGTAGCATGTAACTGTGATGTTTTCTGCCTCCATGATCACTATTGACCAAGACTAGATTTTACCACCTAATTTTAGTAGCATTTTCTTTCTGAGTTAGTTGCATAACTTGGGTAGGGTGAACAGGGCACCAGCCCTTCGTGCTGACTTGGAGGAAATGCCAGAATCACCCCCTAAGAAGCTTTTGCCCTGCATCCAATATGTATGTATGGGGTAGGTGGGTAGTGAATGGGTACAGACCATATTATTTTTAAGAAAATCTGGGACACTGGAGTGATGCCCAGCCTGCCCCCCGCCTCCAGCCGCTGCTCAGGAAAAGCTGGGCAAGGCACGTGTGGGTTGGTGGTGCCTGCTTCAGTCCTCTGGCCTTGCTCCTACATAGCAGCACAGGTATCTGCCCACCCACCTGCCTGGTGCACTTTGCCACTCTACCTCTCTGCCAGACTGTGCACCATGACCCTGCCCAGGACTTCTGTTTCAATTTTCACCAACTGGCCAGGACTAGCCTACAAAATCAGGGACTGTCCCAGCCAAACCAGGACATACAGTCACCCTATGAATGGGACAGAGGATCATTTCTCAGGGAGCCTACCCATGGGGATGCTGCTGCTGGACTGGAGCTGAACTGCAGTAGCAGCAGCAGAGACAACAGCAGCAGCAGGCTGGGAAGTTAAGCCTTTCCTACCTCCCATCCGCATCCTGACCCTACCCTGACTCTACAGTGGTCAGCATACCCCTATTGCCACCTTCCCCCTCCACACCCTGGGCACTCAGTGAGCTTGCTGTGCCTCTGTTAAGAGCTGAAGTGTATGGACCTGGTGTTGTTAACAAGAACTAACTCAGTATTACCAGCTGCTTCTTTAGGAACTGTAAAACAATAACAGTGAAGCACCTTCTATGCACTGATTTTTAGGGGAGGAAATTATGACCTGTTTGGGCTGTTGCTGTCAAGTACTTAAACTCTCTCCTCCTTCTACTATTTATTTCCAATGTATTTTCAGTGCAGCTGGGACTGTTACTAATCATCAGTAAGAAAAGAAAGTGAGAATATAAAACAAGTGGTAAACACTACAGGTTAGGTCATTCTAGCAGTTCCATGATGCTCTGCTAATACAGAGCAGCCTCGGTTTAGTTCAGCCGGTTAGTTATGACTGCTTTGTGTCACTGGGATGGCATGAAGCTGTGGGACTACATCAGTGAATGCAGCCCCATGAAAATGTTTTGGCTAGATTTTCCTTTTCTTCCTATCTGTATAACTCAAGAGTGATAATGGCTTTGACATCAGTGGAGGGACAGTCTCAGTGAACTCTGCTATTTTCGGCATCATTGATTGGAGGAATGGCTTTGTAGCCATGGGTGACTACTGCCTCCTGAGCAGCCGATCATCAACCAGCCTCCCCCAGCAGCCGATCACCAACCAGGGGCAGGGGGTCCCCCAGTGGCTGATCACCAAGCCAGTGGCAAAACTGGAAGTGAACTTCCAGGGGATGCATGTGCATCCATGTGCACCCCCTACTCATCATCACTGTTTGTAGCTAAGATACGGGATGGGAATTAAGGAGTTCTGGAGTCAATTCCTGACTCTCACAGGAGACATTTGTGACCTTTGTGAAGTCACGGTCTTCCCATCCCTCGATTCTCAATCTGTAACATGATGTCTCTGCCTTTCTCTTATCCAGTGTGTGCCTTCTTTATTTAGACTGTAAGTGGAGGTAGGGATGGTCTCCTTATGTGTAGCAGCTTGAATAATGGATGTAGCACAAACAACATAGCTCCTATCAACACTGCCAGTGGCGCTCAGGCCCCAGTGACACCTGAGGATAACAGGCAGTGAAATCCACTTGCGCTGAACAGTGTCAAATATTTGGATGAGGGTTTTACAAAATGTATCATAATACCTATGTAAGGAGCCAAAAAAAGAGGGAACCTTTACTATATTATGGAGATGGACAACAACTGCCTTTTTTGCCATAATATTTTTACAGTATTTTATACTGTTAAAAAACAGGTTTTGAAATTTGCTTTTTTTCTCTACTGCTAAAACTCCTTCATTCCCCCCAAAAAACATTGCTTCTGTCTCAGGCACTCTTGGCCTTACAATCTATGTGAAGAAAACAGGGAGGAAAATATATGAGGGAGAAAAATACAGCCATATATATATATATATATATATATATATATATATATATATATATATATATATATATGACTTCATACTCCCCTGCCAGGATCTACCTCATCCATGGAGCCAGGTCCTGGAGGTATTGTTAAGTCCCTAAGCCATCCTTTTGTAGCCTGTAGGTAGTTTTTTCTCTCTTTACAAATCCCAGGGCTCTGGGATTGCTCCAGCATCAGTTAAAAAAAGACCTTTTTTTAAATGTGGGAGGTCTGACCTTCCCCACAAGGCCTGTGAGATCTAGTGCACACTCGTGCTTGGAGAACAGCTCTGGCGGCTTGCCCATCTGAGACAGGGATGTGGGATCCTTAACTGTGCAAGAGTTACTGCTATACAAGTATACGAGAGATATTGGTTGGTAGGTTAGATAGCAGGAGTTCAAACCCACTTCTTTCCTCAACTATCAAAAGGATTTCTTTTATTTGTCAAATCCTGGGGCTGTAAAAGTTTGCGTTTGTCGTGGTCCCTGGGCAAAGGTGGAGAAACACTTTGTACTGTGATCTGTTTAGGAAGAACTGGGTTTGAAAAGCTGAGCAGACAGGCAGGTGGGGAGCCATTTAGAGGCTCCTCACCTAGCCCCTCCATGAAATTTCCAGTGACACCACTTTCCAAGGTATCAGCCCAACTTGTGTATACAGCATTTCCATTCATTTTTTTCTGCCAAAGCTTTTTAATTTAGGAATCATATATTTGAATGATTGCACAATTTCTAGTCACCTTTTTCTTTTTTACATACTCCACCTTGTTCCGTTGTTTATTCCCCAGCCACACATGAACTGACTCACCTGTTGTAGGCTGAGAAGTCTGCACAGATGATGAATACCAGTTCTGTAAAGCTGCTCAGAAGAGGCAAATTACATGGCCATTATGAGCCAGTTGCATGAAAATCCTTGGGTAAACATCATGTAAGTCAATGAACAGAGCTCTAAGTTGGCACGTTTTCCTTTTAGGTAATGGATAACCCTACACACAACTACTAGAGTGTTCCCTCTGAACTAATAATGAGAAGGAAGCAAAGATCATACTTGGATTTAGTACAGCCAAGTGTGAGGGCAAGAGTTTTATTAAAGGAGTTCAAACAAAAGGGCAGGCATGACCAAGATGTTATGCCTAAGGATTTAAATTTAGTTTCCTGTATAAGTATGCAATGTCTGCCAAGAGACAAATTGTTTCCAGGGCAACATTTGAAAAGAGTGATCATATATCCCTTAGAGTCAGGCTGTAGAATGGCCTTAGAGCCAGACACCACCATGATTTTGTGTGCATGTCAAGATTTACACAGAAACTGTGCTACATGAAATGTCCTGCTCAGGACAGGTTTTCTGCATCTTCTGAGACAAAGGCCACTGGCAAATAGCTTCCAGCTAAGGTAGTATTCTCTTACTACTTGTGAGTGAGAGGACTGACACAATTTGAAGTATTAAAGGTGGGATATTTAAAGGAGTTTTAAGGAAGGGCTGTAGATGTTCAATTCGTACTGAATTTCGATGGGACACGTGTACACAACTCTTGAGATGTTCACAAAACTGAAAAACGAATGGAAAAGGCAATATATTCTAAAATGGAACAGATACAGGATCTCAGTGCCAACCGATAATGCCGTGTCCTTTATTTCTGATTCCTGATGACGTTCCTCTCTAAACTTGAATAGATAAGCAGTGCAATAGTTGAGTGAGAATGGATGAAGATGAGCATATTTACAGAGTACTAAACTCCCACAATTCAGACTATTTCAGGTCTAATGATCTAACATGGCACCTTCAGTTAAAATTATCAAGTTCTATGTGTGATACATATGTTCAATATGTGTTCTGTATGTGATACATGAGATATGTGGCCATGAGAGAATCACTGAAATGTATTTTAGTTATCCAGCTGTAGAAGAAGGATATCAATAACATAAGTGGTGTGTTATCACAGGATTTTGTTCTGTTCCTGCGATGTATACTGTGGCCCAGGAAATTTCCCATAGGCAGCAGGGATAGCATCTCCCTGTTCCTGCTTCTACTATTTGAGTTGAAGAAAAAATTCCATTAGCTTTTAATGCTACAAGGCCTATGATACATAGTAGAGAAACTCTGATAATAGCAGTAAATAGCAGTGGTACACTTGCAAAATAGGCAACTTATTGTAATAGCTATTACATCAGAGGTATGGTATGTGAATCTATCAATAACCATAAAATGTCTTGAAGATATAAAATGATTCAGTGATTATAGTTACAGATGAGTGCTAATAATTATGGGAATATGATATGATTAGCTCTTGAGAAACAGAGAGAGACAAACTCCCTGGTCTGAGAAACTTAGATGAATGATCAGATACAAAAATGAGGAGGCCAGGAAAATGGTGCCACCTTGCAGAAAGCTGATTGTTTTATATTCAGATGGTATCAGACGTATCAGACAGCATTCCCCGATACGGTCAGCATTTGTAGGCATCATGGATGAAGCCAGTTTAAAGGATAAATTTGAATACAGAGGGATGAAGACTTGGGCACTGGTATAGGAATGGACTGAGAGCTGATTAAAAGATAGGAAGCAAAGGGTTAAATGGTCCATTTTCAGGATAGAGGGTGGTAGAAAGTGGGTTCCTGCAGGAATTTGTGCTGAGGCCAACTTTTTTCAACATTTTCATCGATGACCTGCAAATAGGGGTGCAGACTGAAATCTCCAAGTTTGAAAATGATACCAAATTTTTCAGGGGAGTCAAGTCCAAGCTGATTAAGAGGAGCTGCAGAAAGATCCCATCAAGTTGAGTAAGTGGGCCAAAAATTTAAAAAAGGCAAACAAACTTCATTGTTGACAAATGCAATGTGAAGCACCTGGGGAAAAATAACCTCACCCGTAAGTACTCAATGCTGGCTCCTGAGCTAGCTGTTGCAATTCAGGTTAAGATACCTTGGAGCCATTATAGATAGTTCTCTAAAAGTATGAGCTGAATGTGCAGTGGTAATCAAAAAGCCAATACAATGTTGGGAATCATTAAACATGGAATTAGAAAAAAAATGAAGAACATCATCATGCCATGATACAAACCTGTGGTATAACTACATCATGAACTCTGTGTGCAGTTCTGGTGCCCACATTTCTAAAAGAATGTAGTAGAATTAGAAAAGTTACAGACAAAGGCATCCAAAATGATCAGGGTCCTGGAGCAGTTACCAGACCAGGAGAGACTAGAAAGGCTAGGACTTGTCAGTTTGGAAAAAGACTATGGTGGTAAAGAAGTGGACCAAGTGAACAGGGAACTATTGTTCACCAGGTCCCAGAATACTAAAACTAGGGGGCCCGACTCAAATTAGTAGGTAACAGGTTTTAAAATAACAACAGTAAATACTTTTTATGCAACACATAGTTCACTTGTGGAATTCATTGCTACAGAAGGTCGTAAAGGTAGATACCATAGCCAAGTTCGAAAAGGGACTGGATAAATTTATAGATGATGAATCTATTATTAACTATTGAATCAAACAGTTGGAGATGCTTCCTCTGGCACCTCTAAGCCTATAATAGTGGATGCCAAGAAAGGTACTGAATAGGGGATAGATCACTTTATATTCAATATATTCAATTCAATGCTTTTCCTTTATCCATTTCTGCCACTGGCACTTACTGTGTTCTTAGGAATGCAGCAATGGCTTGGAAAGGAATCTCACAGATGCAAGATGGGTTTCTGTACAGGAGTAAAGAAAGGAAGAAGAGCAGATGGGCTGAGTATTATTTATGAAACCATGCTAAAGTTAAAGCTAAGGACAGACAAGACAGAAAGTAACTTTTTATAAGGGATACTTAAAACCAAAAGGGCTTGGTTGCTTGGGTGCACTAGCAAGACCCCACAGGAGAGGGCTGGCACCAGAACAAGCCATTGGGGATTTCATGGAAGGTCAAGTTTCTTCAGAATCCACACACCCCCTACCTTGCTCCATAAATGTCTTGCCTCTGCAACTGCAACATGCTGCTTGTATGAACATGAGGTTACTTCCATCACCTAGCTTTGCAGACTGGGCTTCGAAGACAGGGACCCAAGTTCCAGCTCCCTTAAATACATGTAAGAGGAAAATTGACAAGAGTGGTTATGCCCTGAAGTGAGAGGAGTAGACTGTGGCAGCTATTGCACTGGCCCGGGTCATCAGATTTTTGAGAAACCTGGCCTGATGTTGAGACAAAATTGCCCATGATTAGGAAGAAAAGGTCTTCTGTTTCTAACCTTTTCCCACAACCCTAGGTTAGTACAAACATTAAGCTGATGGCTTCACACTCCTTTTTGAGTATGCTAGTTGTTAAGGAAAAAGCTATGCATGGAAATACATTGAAAAAAAATCCTCTATACTATGTGTAGGCTATCCCCAACTCTTAGGGACTTAACAATACCTATACTATGTGTAGGCTACCCCCAGCTCTGGGTGCCAGAGCATGGCATGCAAAGGCATTTTGGTTGGCATGCATACCTTGGGGAGGATGGTGGGGAAGGGGCCGGGGCTGCACTACCTCAACAGGATTCAGCCCCTCACAGCTCCCTTGCCACCTGCCCCTGGCATACTAGCATCATACAAGTCAAGGGTGTGGGTGTGTTTGTCACTCTTCCCCCCTTGCTCTATGCTTCCCTTCTGAGGTAAGACCTGTCTTTGGAAACCATCTTTGTATGGATTGGTTAAACCTGCAGCTCAGTGAATAACTGATTTTTCGGTTGCTGGCTGTTCCAAACTATAGGAAATAAATATTTTGGGTTGATACACCCCCCCCCCCCCCATTTTCACAATTTTGGTGAAACAAAAAGTTTAAAATATTTTATTTTATTTAAGACTATATTCATGGATTTAAAAAAATAAATAAAATTAAAGGAAAATGTTTCAAAACATTAACTACAAAATAAAGACATTCAAATTAAAATAACACATTTAAAAATATAAATAAAATGAATATATATAAGTACACTACATTATAAATACAACCAAGATATAAAACTAAAATAAAGATCAAATATATTAAAATATTTAAATGAAATGAAAAATGGTTTATTTTGAAAGTATCACAATGGGACATTTCAAGAGTATTTGAAATTATTTTTTTTATTTAAAAAATTGGCAAAGTGACTACAGATTGGTGCAATTTTTTGCTGTAACTGTGTGTGCATTTTTCAACAAAAGAAAGTTTTAGTGAAAAACCTTGCCTGGATCTAGTTAGAAACAGTTGAGATTTGAGCAGAAGTAGATGATGAGAAAGGATTCCTCATAGTGGGCTGCAGTTACCCTGGTGTAAATATAGGTATCAGCTTTCCGGTTTTCACTCTCCCTCTGGTCATACAGTATCGTTCTTCATGGGGTTGGTGAGATAGCACTGTGCAGATTTTAAATGTCAGCTCACGCTTCCCTAGTTAATGGAGCGTCCTTATTTCTGTCTTCTAAGGTTGATTTAGACTTTATTGAGAGACATGATGTATGTTTTGAATAGAAGTTAAGATGTTTGGCTTCCTCTGCTCAAATTCAAAGTGCCCAAGATCGCGGGCTCTTTCTGTAAATACTGAGATAACTGCTGCTCTTGTTAGTAGAAATGTTCAAAGGACACTGCTGTCTTAAAAAAAAAAAATCTTCTCAGGCATTTGCTTGAAAGGATGGGATTGGGGGGAGAAATCAGTTGTTTGTAGTTTTACGTCAGGAAGTCTAGCAGAAGCCACTGCAACATCTCATAAAACATCATGCAGCTGTGTGCAGACCTCAGTGTTCACAGATGCGGGGTGTATTATATTTCCTTGGAAAGGGCACAAGCTGAACTTTTCGATCTTGACACCCGACTGCATTCACAAAAGGTGAGGTCTGCTACTTGTGCTTAAGGTTTTTAAATTAAAACCTTGTGTGCTGCAGTGCTCACAAGACATAAATAAATGTATTAAAGAGGTTCAAAAAGGAGTACATTTACCTATCATTTAAATGAAACAACACACTTACAATCCTAAAATGAACACCTATGCTTTCCTACATTGTTTTTCTGAGTCCATCGTCTATAACCATTGTCTTTCTGGGTCCGTCCTCACTGATTTATCTCTTAGCTTGTGAGCTCCATAGAGGCAGTATATGTCTTGTATTTTCTGTGAAGTGCTTGATGAAGATCTGAAAAGGAGGAGGGATGATAGGCAGGCATTGCATACATTTGTATCACAGCTCTGCTAAGGCACTTTCTATATCACTAAACCATCCTGAAGGACTGTCCGTAGTACTATATCTCATTGTATTTCCAGTGGCCAGTTATAAGCAACAAAACCAGGTCCATAACTATGAGGGTCTACTAGGACCCCGGAAGTCGAAAGCAAGCAAAGTCAGTAATCCTGAAAAAAACAAACAAACAAACAAGGTAAAGGTCTACCTGAGCCAAATGTCCAATGGCGTTACACCCCACAAAGCAGGTAATTTGGTGAGTATTGTTCTGCTGTCAGTACTGACTGCAGGTGATAAGACCAGTAGTCAATGGTAAGAGCATTCACTTTCATTTTATGTCTCAAGAGTACTTCAGCATCAGTGCTTTGAAGAACTTACTGTAACCATTTAGGTTACACTACCTTTGATCTTGACAATTGGCTAGGATCCCATATAGATACTTCACCCTGCCTGCTTCTCCAGAATTTTCTAGCTTTTAAATACAATTGTTAAAAAGTATCCATTTCCGCAGAGCTGCAACAGCCAGCACCGTGAGCAGCAGTGGTAGCAGAGGCCAGAAGAGGTGTGGTGACTGTGGCAGCTAGGCTGACAGCAGCAGTCCTGCCATCCTTATGCTCGCTCTCAATTGGTGCTTGGCACTGGTCCCCAGTCACTCACTGCTCCTTTTGCCACGTCATTCCACTATTTTCACTTTATAATACCAACTGTCATCTTTCTTATTTGCGGATGTTAAAAACCAAATAATAAGAACATGTATAACATATACAGTGCCTTTCATTTGTAGATCTTAAAGCATTTTGCAACAAAGATCTTTACGTTTATCCCTATTTTACAGCTGGGGGAGCTGAGGCATGGGGCTAGAAAGTACCTTGTCCAGGAATCTAATAAGAGCATTAGTTTCCACTTAAAATAGAATTGGATGTTCTGGTTTGTGGCAGTTCATCTGTTACTCCTCATGACTACAGAGTGCAAGCTACATTATTCTTACACATGATGAAGGAGTACTTTCTGTGTGAGTATGTGTGTTACATTCAGTTGTTTGGCTTCAATATGAGCTGCATCTGCTAGCAATGAAATAAAGGCTCAAGTATATAAAATATGTGTTTTCACACACACACACAAATGCTGAGCCACTTAAAGGTGAATATTTTCAGCAGATCTGTCCCCCATCCTGTAATTTATAATCAGTGGAACTAGTCTGTAGTGCTCTAAGATCTTACAACAGATAGAAAATTATCACGAACAGGAAAGTTTATAATGTTTCCCAGATGATAATCCATCTGATCTACATGTTAAGAATTTAAATTGCTGACTTCTGTTACCTTTCTCAGTATCAGTATCACAAAAAGGAAGGAGATAATACGATTATAGATTTTAGGTTGGATAGTCAGCAGTGTAACTGGGCAGACTTCTCTTAATGCACGTGGACTAACTTTTATAACTAAAGACCAGCTTCTGTTATCTTTACTCATGATCTTTACATTACTCCATAATATAGCCTCAAAGATTAAAATTTATGGAACAGTAATATAACTGAGTTTTAAAAAAAAATTATAGAATCACAGAATTGAAGAGAAGTAGGGCTCGAAGGGCTCCAGAGGTCACCTAGTCTAATACCCTGCCTGAGACAGGATCTTCCCTATCCAAACTATATTATACAGATTTGTAATCTAAATTCTTTGTAACCCTAACCCAACACAACACAATGTGTAACATCCTAACCTGCTTCTACAAAAGGTTGTTAATATATGCTCAAGAGATCCCAGGTAGAGGTCCTGCTATAGAGGAAGCTAAAATCCCCCACTGTCAATACCAATCTGATCATGGGCTAAAATTCCTTCCTTATACCAAATATGGTGATCAGTCTGACAAAGGGGCAAGAGCCTTTAGCTAGGAACGTCCAGCTGTAAGTCCCAGCAGGAGCATTGCCACACCCCAGTCAAATTCCCAGCCTTGGCTGAAGCCAACACTCAATGCCTCTGAGGAAGGCTTAAACACACCCTGACCCATGTAGCAGAAATGCGGGGAGGGGGCAACCAACAAAGCCTAGGAGTATGGGAAATACCCATAGTAGAACATAGGAATATCTATGTCTAGATCATCCTGACACGTGGCTGTCCAACCTCTTCTTGAGCACTTCCACCGATGGAGAGTCTACAGTTTCCTCAGGCAGTCTATTCCACTGTCTTAACAGTGTTCTTTGAGTTAAGCTTGCTACTGTCTACCAAACCTACACAATAGGGCAGGGGTTGGGCCAGATGTAACCAACAAAGCCTTTGCTTCTAGCCTACAGAGCTGTGTTTTTAGCAGCATTTGGCAGCAGGAGTTTCTGCCAATGCCACATCACAT
This sequence comes from Alligator mississippiensis, assembly GCF_030867095.1. Lineage (NCBI taxonomy): Eukaryota > Metazoa > Chordata > Crocodylia > Alligatoridae > Alligator > Alligator mississippiensis. Next base: position 21,275,402 of record NC_081824.1, read on the forward strand.
TTGGGGTTGGCCATAGCTCCAGAGGAGGAGGAACTCTGCCCATGCCATACCTGCAGTCAGGCATTGGGGCCCTGGCAGAGGGGAAGCTCTCCTTGCAGCTGGGTATCAAGGAGAAGTAGCAATGGTGGCCAGGTCCTAGTGCCTGGCCACCACAGACACAAGTTGGGTCATTCTGGCTCCTGCCGAAAAACAATGCTGAGCCCTGCCATAGGACGTAACAACCAGGAAAAGAAAAAGGCATTGCCATTTAGTTGGATAACTCAGAATTTGTCTCAAGTTTCACTTTGGTCATCCACTAGGTGAAACAGGATTCTGCCCCTATCCATCACACTCAGGACTCAGGGACTCAGGGCCCACATAGGGCCCATCCATCACACTCAGGACTCAGGAAAAGCCAGTAGGGTTCTCCCCTGAGCACGAAAGTTTCTTGGAAAGGCAGTGTTCTTTGCTGTGTGTAGAAAGGGTCTTTAGAAATTGCCCATGTACTGATGACTGGCAGATGCAGGTCACCTGCTGGAAAGACCCCAATGCCAGTGGGACAAATGCCATGCATATCTTATTTGGAATTCAGACATTGAAGGAGTAAGTAGGCTCCAGACTGTCTCAATATACCTTGCAGAATTGCTGTAGACTCTTGGAAATGAGTCAGTACTCCTGGAGACAGTATGACTTAGGTCATAAAGTGCCCAAAGTTGTCATGGCAGCTTCACGTGGTTTTGTGGATAGCACCAGTCTTTGGATTCTGGCTTTGTTTTAGCTCCGTCTGCTCATCTTGGTAATAATACAGCTATATGTCATTGTGCCCTCCAACCACTGTCCACCAGCTCCACCCATCCTACCACCTAGTCCCCCATCTGCTGGCACCTACAAGAACCCATTCCAGATACCTGGCTTGAGCTAGCTAGGAATACCAAACCCTTGGCCTTGTCAGACTACCCCAGAATATCCCAGTGAATGCTTATCAACCTTCAAGTCCCTTTGTAAGCCTCCCTGCACTAACCCACTCCACATCCGTATTAACTTAGCCTATCACCCCTAGTCCCATTTCACTGCTTTGTCTGTTACCCACTGCATTCCTCTTGGTTTCTCTTGTTCAGACTAATGCTTGCTCTGACCTCCCAGGTACTCTTAAATGGGAAGATGGCATGGGAACTGGACAAATCAAGGGGTTTATTGCAGTGGAGAGGCACATGCAGCATATGCAAAGGTTCGACTCGATGTGCTGTGATCATGCTTAGTGATTTTTGGCAGTTCATGGCCCTTGGCTACAATTTGGCCTGGCCAGAAGCACAACAGGGTCATGACAAGGTGTAGCAGGGGCCTATGTGCCTGGTTGGAAGTCCCAGATTGGATCTGAGCATGTGCACAGCTGAGAGGCATTCTGCACACTGATCCTTTCAACTCAGGAATGTATGCAGAGAGTGCTTCAGGCCCATTAGGTATCATTCAGGTACTCAAGGAACCATCACATAGAACTGCAGAAACAAAAATGGGTGGCTAGAATTGGTTTGGGTGGGTCTAGCAGGCTTTGTATTTGGACTTTAGTTTTCGGCATGTGACATGTTATGCTACGTGAATATATTGTAGTACATGTGGGTAACTAGAGATGTCTGAACTGGTTCAATCTAAATGAGAACCATACCCCAACCTTTGCTCACCCCAAAAGTGACCCCAACACAAGCCTTTTTTCCCTATTTGGATTGGTGCAAAGAGATCAGCTGTTGTGTCTGTCAGCTGGTGGCCAGACCCTAGAACAGACATAACTAATTAGTACATATTCCCTCATCTGGAGACTGAGCATACCTTGCAGGCTCCCTGAATGTTACTGAAGTTGAAACTTAAATCAGGACCTTTGCAGGCTGAAGGTATCAGCTCTGACAATATGAACCAAAAGGCAAACCAGATGCAGCTGGAGATTCTCTTGCCTTTCTCCCAGTGAAAGCTCAGCCTGTGGCAGTCTCCACTGCTGTTGGGTTGCAAAATTTCCAGGCATTTCCAGACCTCTCTATTAAAAATTCCTGGTACTCCAGGACTTTTCTGCTTCATTGCTCCCTAGAGTGCACTGGAAGCTGTAAAATACAATCAGCTGCAGCCTTCAGAAATGGTCCATGTACTCTACCATGCAATAAAATGGGGGTGGCTCAGAGAGCCAGGAGATTCAACTAGGGCCGCTGAACTGGACCCTTTCCTACGCAAACTACTTGCTGTAAAAGGCTGGCGATGGCATCAGGAAGAGACACTGATCTGTTCCAGACCAGAAACAGCCACCAGTTTAATCTGACTACACCAGATCAAGTGACCTGGTGGCACTGCCTCACACCTGGGCCATTGGCACTAAAGGCCTCTGTCGTCTAAGCACAATTCAGATGTTGCTGTTGTTATTGAAGGAGACTGTGCAGAATGTGCAGTCTCCCCGCCATTGTAAAAACAAGCCTTTGCATTAGCTTGCATGTTAGTTCTGTGCTTAGCATAATTGTGGTGTACACATCTCTCTTTCAACATTTATTCTTTGTGCCCAGTTTTCAGCCTAATGCATGCACACAAAGATGTATCCAGATGTTTTTGTTTTAATTAGCTTGGGTCCTTGAAGCCCAGTTTAATTGGTTATTATAAAAGAACCGAATATAAAATATACATGTCCAGAGAGAAATTAGCCATCCAAAATTCAGAAAGGTGCAGTGTCCAAGTAAGATGGTATAAATGATTTTCTGGATGACTGGCTATCATGCCAAACTGAGGACTAATTATGTGTGAATGAAGGTTTTATGTAACTGGAACAGGAAATGGATTTCTACAATCCACGTGTCAGAGCTGTAAGACATCCCAAACAGGCTTCTAGAAACCCTGTTTTCTGATAGCCATGCCTATTTCTTTATTCTTTGTGCAAACCAGCTCCAACCCATGTCAAACTTTTCCTTGTGGAGTCAGTCATAGTTTGTAACAAAAGTCAGCCGTTGCTGACATTTGCTCTCTAATGGCACAGAAGCCATGATTTCCAGCTCGGTGTAAGAGAACTCCAAACCTCTGCATCAACAACCCATTAGCTACCCATTGGAGGGGCATAATTCATTTCAAGTGTTAAGAAGCATGCCGCTAGATTATCATGCTTTTACTTATATTTGGCAGCAGTTTATAAATACTTCCTCAAAAGTAAGTGGCAATGTCTGCCGAATAAAAGGTACTGCTCCTTGGGAACATGTGTATCTTGAACCTCTCTCATGGTGTTTAACAAATGTTGGTTTCATTTTGCCTCTCCAAATGTCTTATTCAAGAACCGTAGCCAAAGCTTTTAGGCTCATAGATGCCAGACTCTGCAGAGTTTGTCCATCTTTATTATAAATGGTAAGAGCCTGAGCCTGTATTGATGTTGGTAGGAGTTTTACTACTGACATGATGTATCAGGCTGTCACTAAACAGGAACAGCACAAATCCTAAAATACCTTTCCCAGGGCATTTGTTTAATCTGATTAAGTTTTCTGAACACTTTGTGGACACATCCAGCTGAGCGCACATGTGTGTGCCCCCAGGGACAAATAGCAGCAGCACATGGCTGTACAGCTGCTACTTGTCTCTGGGGGAATGCCCATCCACACATCCTTTGGAGCACAGCAAGTTACCCCAGCTGGTGTAGGGAACGCTGGGGCCAGCACCTGGGCTGCCCCTAGCACCTTACCTGGGGTCCTGGGGGCCTCCCAGGACTCCACTGGTGGCAATCTGGGTTCACAGAGCCTGGCCAGCAGCCAGAGTGTGGCTCTGACTGGCTAGGCCCTGGCTTTGGGCAGCTCACACTGCTGCCATGCGTGCCACCCCACTTTTTTCTAGCTGTCAACCACTCCATGCTGCTAATTAGGTACATGTGGATGCAGCACTGCAGATGGGTCTGCAATGCCACAAACTGCTTGTACATACTAGTCCAGACACACCCTGTGAGATATGCATCTGTAATATCCACAGATTGGATTGTGTTAAGTATAGTCTAAACAGAGACTAGATTCTTATCCCATTACCTAGACTAGCTTTCATAATGCCTATGTCCCTATGGGTTTCCTGCTTTTTTTTTCTCTTCAACCCACCTTTGCCTTTCAGAAGTGCCCCTTTTCCTTTCCTCCCCTCTCCCATGTCCTTTGTAGTCAAGTCTTTTCTTCTATTTGAATTGCAGTTCCCTGCAAGTCCTTTCATGGCATCTGATTAAGTAAGTTGTTGCTTGTAAAAGCTTATGCATCTCTGAATTTGTTAATCCATAACAGGAGTTTCAAACTCTTCTGGCTCTGTGGGCTGGATGAGCATCCCTGAACTGGTCTGTAGATTGGACCAGGATTGATACCATGCAGAGTGCCCATGGTGCTGGATCCAGTCAATACATTGCATGCAGCATGTGCCAGACACAGGGGCTGACACAGGTCTGTGGTGCATGGGCTGGACCTGACATTGCAGCCTGGGGCATTTGCTACATGCGGTGCCCTGGACTGACTCCTTGTGCTGGCTACAGCACATGCGATGCTGGTTCCAGCCTATGCACTGGTGCATGGCATCAATCCAGTGACCCATAGGCCAGATCTTATGACACTATGGGTTGGATCTGGCCCCCAGGCTATATGTTTGACACCCCGAGTCTATAACTTTCAACTCCCCCCCTGCGTTCTGCCTGACTTTAGACTACCAAGAATAACTGCCTCCCTCTGTTCATTTCATTGGATGTCCTGGGTATACAGGAGATGGGCAAATGTATGTTGAAGGGTGAAGTTACACATTACACTTAGACCATACTAAGGATGCTTAAAACATGTGTCCATACATGAAAGCTTGGTATCTCATGCTAAATGCTCTCTGAGCATCTCAAAATTATGCCACCTCAGGGAAGGGTTAACTGTGGGCCATGCTACCTAATTTATGTTAGGGTAGTTTCAATCTGCTCCATGGAGATAAAAAGAACAATTTGCAGTCCTCCAGCAGCCCAAGATGTACTGCTCCAGGCACCATCCCCCTCCCCCAACCCAGAGCAGGAATAAAGCCCATGGGTCTTGGCTCCTAGCCACATCCCATCTCACCAGCTGTTTAGTGGCAAGTCAAAGCTGTGCCGGCAAGAAATGGTGTTAACATCTAACGTGCGACTGCTCATAGCATGTTCTAACTTTAACACGGCTTAACGTTCCACAGATTTAGTATAGTCTAAGTGTAACATGTAACTTCACCCTAATCCTTGTGTACCTGAACTCTAAATCTCCTTTTGAAAGAAAAGAAAATGAAGTAAAAAGAACAGGCACCTTTAAGCAGATTTCTCAACTTCCTGTTCAACAGTGGTTGGTTTCTGATAAGAGAGGGTGAGTCTAAAAGCTTTCTCCACTTCAGAGGTAAATGTCTGACTTATAAATCTTTCTTTCATTACTCTGTCATAAGAGTTTGGCTATGTAACCTGACATACATTATGCTGCAGAAAATGCCCAACCAGCCTTTCATGTATACAAGTAAAATTAGTTAAACAGCTTTTGTGTGCTTCTTTTCAATAAAATGGACGGAGTTATCGAAGGGACATTTATTTTAATTAAAGAAGTAAAAGCTTTTTAGCAGTAAACTATATTTTGTCCATTTACATGATTATTTTAACAACATTAATGGTTGAAACTTTGTCTGCACATAGTGGAAAGGATCTCAAAATATTTTAGTAATACAAAATTAAGCCTCACCATATACTTGTACGCATTATAAGTTTGTTTTTCTCAGCTTATAAAATGGAAATCAGTTGCACACACCAGGATGGCCACAGAGGTTGGAGGAGAGCCAAGGATTTCTCTCCTTTAATCTGGTCACTAGAGATCTATACTGAATTCACATGCAGGCCATTTAGAAAGGGTTTAATGCATTGGGGTCATTGTGAAAAGGGAAAGAATTCAGTATTAATTCAGTTAATTCTCGTGCAAAATACAGAGAAATATGAATCAAAACTTACAAATTGTACATGTAGTTAGATTGGGCAAGAATAGTGCTGCTACGGACATCTTCCTTCCACATGGATCTTAAAAAGCAAGCAGCACAGTGGAAGATCGGGCAGGGAGCAGAAGCCAGAGCAGCAGGCTAGACAGGAGCCCACAGCAGGGAGCAGAGAGCAGAGTGGTATTCTGGGCAGGAGAAGAGGATCCGGGTGGCACTCCAGGAGGCACAGGGCTTAATATGTGGAACTCCTGCAAAAGAAGGTTGGCCTCCACAACCTTAAACCAAATGAGATTTTCTGAGTCAGAACCAATATTCTTTGTGTCTGCATACAGTACCTAACACAAAGGTACCCAAATCTACAACAGACTCTGGTCAAAATCAGCCTCCCCTTATCCTCTCACATTGCCATGTGTGACCACCAAGAGAAAGGAGCTCTATGTTGTGCAGTGTGGCTGTGGACTTGGAAGAGGCTATGGCTATGGAAGAGGGAGCCAGATTTGTCCTATAAATATTATAATAGCACCATAAATGTACTTGGCAACTCACAAAATGGACATGGCTTGGCTCAGCAGAGTCTGAAGCCTAAGTCATGTCCCCCTTAGAGAAAACTCCAATTGACTTATATTTACTCAAATGCAAGATGACCCTGACTATAAGATGACCGCCAATAATTAGATCCAATACATGGAACATTCATCAATTTGTTATAATTTTCCAGGTATAGAATCTAATCATTGGAGGGTTGCCTTGAATTTGTCCCCCTTCCAAAGCTACAACTATGAAAAGAAATCTGGGGTGATCAGGTATTCATTCCCCCTTTCTTTTTCCTAACATCTCTTGCCCCCCACTTACTGACAGATCCTGCTCTCCCTGAACACATGAAAGTAAGGGGAAAATTTGAAAAATGACCTTGAAATAAACAAAGCTCGTAGTCATTTAGTTAATCCAGAATTGATATATTGTACTTTTTTTGAAGCTGCTGCAGTTTTAGCACAGGTACTCTACAGACACACTTCTAAGCAGCACTTACTATGCATGATATTAGACCAAAGCCAAAAGGCTTAGGATTTACCATATAGTTCATTGGGGTGGGCCCCATCAGAGTCAACAGCATTTCAAACCACGGTGACCCCACAGTTCAGCACGTCACAGTACATGTGTGTACTCCAGATTACCTCCCCCACCCCACACAAAGGATCCATGTGCTAATTAGCCCTCCACTCATGACTGGGACCAGGTGCTCTTGTTAAGAGTCCTTGGATCCTCCAAAAATTTATATGCAGATAAGACACAGGGCAACCTGCTCTAGGTCCACCTTATGGAGGGCAGGGCCACACTAATCATATGTGATAGGCTAAGAAAGGGGGTGACAGAGGGATTCTGGATGAACTATTTTGAGGCCTGTTTGGTGATGTTTAAGACTTTTAAGGCTGGTGAAGAACAGGAATCACTGGAAATGGAAAAGAAAAGCACATCTAAGTTGTGGGAGTGAAGAGGAAATAAAAATATATTCAGTGTAGTAGCTCACCATGACTTGGAAAAGAGTTGGAACTTGTCTTATATTCAGGTTAATACTGTATTTCTTACTGTCTAATTGTTTGACTTGGGATAGAAAAACATGATGTTGATGATGGCCAGAATCCTATTGCTGCTTACAAAATGAGAGCAAGGTTAGTAAATAGGGTTGAATAGGAGTAGCATAGTAAAAACCAGGGTTCATTAAAACCTTTCCATAGTTTAAAATTAGAACTAGCACTACAATCATCCATATCTGACTTCCTGCATAGCACTAGCCTGAATACATGGATTAGAATTTCTGAATTGTGCGTATTGTTCGACTGGGTAAGAATAGCACTGCTACCAACATTCTCCTTCCCAGTGGGTCTTACAATCCCTTCTTTGATCATGGTTTAAACCAGGGGTGGCCAGCCTGTGGCACGTGTGCCACAAGGGTCATGGATAGCTTCTGTGCATGTCACATGGCAGACTGGGGGAGGGAGCTTGATTCAGGCTGGGAGAGAATTATTCTTTCATGTTATCTAGTCAATACGATTGAATTAAAATTGTGGCTGTAGCTGACATGGAGTTGATAGGTTTAAGTTTATTTGTTCAGTTATTTCCTGGAGAAGCTGCATGTGTCAAGGCAAAGCAATCAATTTTATCTTTTTAAATCTCCTTCCTCAATTGTCTTATTATAGCTGTGTTTATGATCTGGCCCATATTTATTGCATTCTTCACTAGCATAGGCTTTGCATTCCTTTTTTGATGTTTGCCATGTGTTGGGCATTACTTGAAATACATAGTTCTGGTTTCTTTTTTCCACAGTCACTGGACAATTAGCTGATATAATGTAAGCAGTTTTACAAACCTCATTTAAAACTACCAGTTCTGAAGGTAACATTCTGCTATAGTAATAGTACCATAAGGTTGACAGTGATGGAAGGAAGAGGCAATAAATAAGCAAGCTAATGCTGAGATGCATCAAGGACCTTACAGTGACATAAGACAGTCAAAAAATATTTTATATATGTGTACATCTGTATGTATATGTATTTTTTCTGTGTTGTTTTTTTAATGTCATGTGACTCTCATGACTGACATGGAACTGTTTATTTTTACCTAGATGCGAAGTGAGCAAATTGTGGGCTCAGATTTTTCATATATCTATTATTGTTCAGCACCTGTACTTCCACTGGTTTCTATCTACTGTATGAAAGCAGGTCTGTTCAACATCGGAGCAGGTACAATGAAGGCTACATCTAAAGCCATCGCTCTCTGTTTGGACAGGCGATAGGTACAAAGTGGACATTAAGCAGGCACCATGCTGTGTACCTGATCAGGGTCTGTTTCATGTCTGTAATTCTCATATATTTATTTTATACCTGCACTAGGGACTGTTTCTTGTTCTCTCTTCCTCTTTTTCATTTTTTTTTTTCTCAGGAGGGGGGAAATTGTGGGTGTGGGAGAAGAGTGTCATCTTTGGAGAGCTCTGAAAAACTCCAGGAAGGGTATGCAGGGGAAAAAAAGGATGTGGCTTTATTTTATATATAAAAGTATAGATCTCTTTATATAAAAAGAGACATACACTTGTTCTGAGGTGCATTGCAAAGTGGGAGGTAGGCCTATTGAAAGTCTCTTGGTCAAGGTAAAAGGGGAGAATGTAAAGGATGATGTCATGGTAAGTGTCTGCTATAGATCAGCAAGCCATGAGGAGGTGTTTGACAAGGCTTTTTTCAAACAACTAACTGAAGTAACCAGATCACAGGACTTGGTACTAATGGGGTACTTTACCATGGCATCTATTGGGATGATAACACAGCAGAGCACAGATAATCCAGCAGCTTTGTGAAGTATGTCAAGGTGCAGATGCTGGAGAAGCCATTTAGGGATAATCTCTTCTTGACTAGCTGCTCATAAATAGGAAGGAATTGGTGGAGAATGTAAAGGTGAAAGGCAATTTGGGTGATTGTGGGCATGTCTATACACACAGTTAATATGAATGAATATACTCCAGCTCAATTTGAGCAAGAGTAAACTAATCCCAACATCACCATCTACATGTTCATTTAAGCTCAGTAATTTACTGCACTGCCAGATACCACTTGTATTTCACTGGACTACACAACAGCGCGGTAAATTAGTCTACTACACTCTAATTGCCACACACATGTAAATGATGTTTAACTATGCAGCAAATTAGTCTCCTACACAGTAAAGCATCTTGTGTAGATGTGCCCAGGGAGCATGTCTACCTGTGCAAATGCTCCAGGGTGGGTTTACTATACAGTAATTTACTATAGAGTAAATCCACCCCAGGCAGATGTCTACATGTGTGGGGAACCAAGAGCAAGTTTGCTGTTCATGGCAACAGTCTGATCCTACCCCTGCTAGCCCTGCTCTGGTCACAGAGCTAGTGCTGGGCTATTCTTATCTTCCAGCCCCAGCTCCTCAGCTCAGTTGTGGCACAGGGCTGGGAGTTTCCTGCTGCTGGAGCAGGGGTCATTGTCCCCACCCAAGCTCCAGTGGTGGAGCCCACCCTGGCAGCAGGCAGCAGTCAGGAGCAGCGAGCTATCTCCCACCCCTGCTGCCAGGCTGGCTGTCTACACATGCTGCATGGCACAGTAAGTAATCATGAGTAAGTTTGCTACTTGTATTTACAGGTAGCAAATTTATTCATGATTAGAACAAATTACTGTGCAGTCAGCATCTGCACTTGTAGACAGTGATGCTGACTGCACAGTAATTTGCTCTAATTTTGAGTAAAGTGTCTCACTTAGATGAGTCCAGTGACAGTGAAATGAAGAGTTCAATATCCTAAGGGAAGGAAGCAGAACTGCAGAATTACAACAACAGACTTGAAAAGACAGACTTTAACAAACTTAGAGAATTAAGATAAAACTAGCAATAGATATAAAATCAGCAACACAAGAGCCTTCTACTAGTATGAAGTAAGAGGAGGACAAAGGAAAATGTAGGTCTTTCACTGAACCTGGAGGCCAAGCTAATAATGGATCATGCAAAGAAGGCAGAAGTATTTAATATCTTTTGTTATTTATACATGTTGTTGTTAGGGGCTGGCAGGGACCTTAAAGATCATTGGGTCCATCCCTGCTCCACTTGAGCAGGAAAGACTGCTGGGATCAGATAACCCCTGCAAGATGGGTGTCAAGATGCCTTTGGGAGATCGCCAGGGTGGATGACTTTACAACCTTTGAGGTAAGCCTGTTCCAAACCCTCAGCACTCAACTTGTAAAGAAGTTTTTCCTTATGTCTACCCTGAAGTGTTCCTCAATCAGCTTGTGACCATTATTTCTTGTCTTCCCCTGGGGGGTCTTGGTGAACTGATGCTCCCCCAGGCCCTGATGTATGCCCTTGATATACTTATAGGCTGCCACCAAGTCCCCTCTGAGTCTTCTCAGACTTCTCAGGCTGAAGAGGCCTAAGTCTTTTGGCCTCTCCTCATATGACCTGGTCTCTAGGCCTCTAATCACGTGCATGGCCCTCCTTTGGACTCTCTCGAACTTCTCCACATCCTTCCTGAAGTATGGTGCCCAGAACTGGATACAGAACTCCAGTTGTGGTCTCACCAAGGCCACATAGAGGGGGAGAATGACATCCTTAGCCTTGCTCGAGATGCCTTGGTAGATGCATGCCAGTGTTTGATTAGCTTTGTCAGCTATGGCATTACATTGGTGACTCATGTTCATTTTGTTGTCTATCACAACACCCAGGTCTCATTTAGATGTGGTGCTAGCAAGCATAGCACTGCCAAGCCTGAAGTGTGTTGCGGATTATTTCTTCCATGATGGAGCACTTTACATTTCTCCATATTAAAGAACATCAGGTTGAAGTCCACCCACCTTGAGCCTGTCGAGGTTGACCTGCATAGCCAGCCTGTCTTTGAGCATGACCACGCTCCCCCATAGTTTGGTGTGGTCAGTGAACTTTGCTAGTTTGCTTTTAATACCCAAATCCAAATCGTTAATTAATATGTTGAAAAGCACTGGTCTGAGTACTGAACCCTGAGGGATGCCACTGGTCACCCTCCACCATGATGACTAAGTTCTGTTCTGTCAATCTATAATATTTGTGTCCTACCACAGAGCCAGTTACCTAGCCACTGGTCTGTAAAGTGGTCGAGGCCACATTTTCTCAATTTTTTCATGAGGACTTTGTGGGAGACCAAGTCAAAGGCCTTTCTGAGTCTAGGTATATGACATCAACCTCATTTCCTCCATCCAGGTGGCAAGTAACCTGATCATAGAAGGAAATGGGGTTAGTCTGGCATGACCTGCCCATAATGAAGCCATGTTGGCTATCCTTCAGGATACTGCCTTCTGCTAGCCTGTCTGTAATGGATTCTTTGATAATTTTCTCCAGGATTTTATCAGGGATTGAGGTCAAACTGATTGGCCTGTAATTTCCTGGGTCCTCCTATTGGCACTGGATTTAGGACCCACCCTTTGTACCTTTATTCCGGGTAAGCACAACTCTCAGACTGAGCATGACCTTTCCATTCAATAATAGGCAAATTTATTGATACAGAGTAATAACAGAAAAGCAACAATACAAGCAATCGAGCAATTCTATATCTACCAATCCTAGGTCTGTCATCAGAGTCAAAGTACATCTGGTCAGGATGCAAGCCCTATTCTGAGGCTCTTTCTCTTAGGTGTCAGCAGTCTGGAGGTAGGATGCTGAGGTCCACAGCCCCCCTCCAGTGGGGTGCATGAGACGGGCTGCTGGTATGCCCTCAGTCCATAGTGGCCTTGGGGACCCTTCCCAGGGGATAGGGACAGGGACTGGGACAGGGACCCCTCTCAGGGCGGCGGAGGAGGAGGAATGAGACAAAGAAAGAGAAAGAGGGACAGTAAGGAGGGGCAGGGTGGGATGAGATAGAACAGAGAGGGACCCTTTGTTAATCTTAAATTTCTGCTTGTGTATTCTCCTTCCCTCTTCATGACTCTCTGTCACACATCCACATAGCCTTCCAGGCCTTCTCCTAATTTGGTCTGTTCCCCCAAAACTGGAACTCAGCCCCGCACCTGCTGCTCTGGGGCTTTGTAGTTGGTGTCACTTATCTCATGTTATGGGACAGTATGGTATATACTTCCTTGGCTCCCAGGCTGTCTATCCTTGTTGTGTTAGACAACCTATCTGCTTTGAAGGCTGTGATCTCATGTGTCAATCCATTGGCCTTGTTGTGCTAGGCAGCCTGTCTGCTTTTAGGGCTGTGAGACACATTGTGTGTGAGACCCAAGCTTCCTAAAAATCAATTTAACCCCTGCTGCCCATCTTAAACCCTTACAATGCATATGTCTATACCTATAAGCTAATTCCCAAAACACAGACCTTTAAATGCCATTTCTCAGCCAACACTCCTTTCTCCCTTCCTCCAATCCTCCAAACCACATTGGCCTTCCTCCAATCCTCTAGGACTTCTTCCAAGTGCCGCAAGTCTTCAGATAACTTTACTGTCAATCACGCAATGACATCAGCCAGTTCTTTTAGCACCCTCGGGTGTAGTTCTTCTGGTCCTTCTGACTTGTAGCTATTTAGCCTTTGTAGGTACTCCCCCACAAGAGGAAACTTTCTGAGCAATTGGATCTAGCTGAGTGCTCATCCCACAAAATGTCTGGGTAGTTGACCATGGTGAATTCCTGGTTCAGCAGTTCCCTTTGGTTTTGTCTGGAGGTCTGTAATAATCTCCTACTGTCAAATCCCCTTCCCTGTGCTCTCCCCCTATCTTGACCCAGAGGGTCTCAAGTTGCTCTTCTTTGTTTCCAATCTTCACTTCTAGGGAGATGTAATTTTCCTTCACATAGAGAGTAACTCTACCACCCTTCTTGCTAACATGATGCCTTCTATACAGGGTGTATCTCCCTATGCCTGTGTTCCAGTCATACGTGGAGTCCCACCAGGTTTCCATGATCCCTATGAGATCATATTGGTTGCTGGTTAGTAGGCGGGCCACTTCCTCCTGCTTGCTTCCCATGCTTCTGGTGTTAGTGTGCAGGCAGCTAAGCCTGCCATTGGAGGCCTAGACTTTCAGGTGAGCTGTGGAATAACCTGCCCATTGGCCAGTGTCAGAAAAAGCTTCCTATTGTACCCTAGGATGCTGGTTTTGAAGTTTCCATTTTTTGGGCTTGTGCTAGTGGTTGATGGCCCATCCCCTGGTGATCTCAGTTTAAAGCCCTATTTAGGAGGTCCACCATTCTAGCCAAGAAAAGCTTATTCCCCTTTGGCATGAGGTGGATGCCATCCCTTCTCAACAGGCTGCAGTCCCAGAGGTGCATGCCATGGTTGAAGAAGCTGAAGCCCTTGCGGTAGCACCAACACTGGAGGCTTCTGTTTACTGTTTCTATGCATCTATCCCTCCTGTACCTATGACTTGCAACTGGAAGGATGAGGAGAAAACTACCTGTGCCCCTGACCCCTTGAGCCCAGCCCCCAAAGCCCTTTAGTTTCTCATGACCTGGCCGGGATTGTTCCTGCCCATGTCATTCATGCCCATATGGATGAGGAGCATGGGGTAGTGGACAGAGGCCTGGACAAGTTTTGGGATCCTTTTAGCCACATCCTGGATGTAAACCCCTGAAAGGCAGCAGACCTCATAGTTTAGGGGGACAGGGTGGCAGATTGCTCTCTCAGTCCCCCTCAGGAGGGAGTCACCCATCAGAATCACCTTGCATCTCTTCTTTCTGGTGGGGCTGGCTGCCTTCCTTCCTCCAGAACCAGTGCTTCTGCTGATGACTCTGCTGGTGGTATGAGAAGCACATACCTGTTTTGCAGTTTCAGGGGAGGAGTAACCCTGGCACTGTATGCCTTGGGGCTGGAGATGACTGTATATCGGTCTTCACAAATCAGATCAACTATCAGATGACAAGCACTGTTGGTAGCAAATAGGGTAGAAGAAAATCACTCTAGGGGAAGAATAGATCGGGGATACTTAGAGAAGATGGATGTTTACAAGTCTGCAGTCTGGAAGAAATAGACAATTTTTTTTGAGTACTCTAGTATGTGAGACAATTGCAAAATTATTGGTTATTCTTTCTAAGAATTCTTTGAAGTTGGGTAAGGTTCCAGACAACTAGAAAAGAGAAAATACAATGTCCATATTTTAATAAAGGGAAGAAGGTAGATCTGAAGGTTTCCCATCTTTAAGAAAGGGAAGAAGGAAGGCCAGGATACGAGGAAAGATCATGGATCAAGTCATCAAGGCATCTGTTTCTAAGCACCTAGATTATACCAAGGTGATCAGAAATGGCTAACATGGATTCAATAAGAGCAAATCATGCTTGACCAACATAGTTTTCTTTTACAACGAGATGAAACGCTTTGAAGATGGGAGAAAAGCAATTGATGTGATATACCTGGGGTATATCAAGGTTTTCAACATTGTAGTTTATGACATTCTCATTAATAAACCAAGGAAAATAGTCTAAATGAAAAGTACTGGAAGGCAGATAAATATCTGGCTTGATCATCATAATCAAAATAATCAATGGCTCAATTTCTAGTTGGGATGAGGCACTGAACAGGATTTTCTTAGGAGGATCTGTCCTGAGCCCGGTACTAATCATTATTCACACTAAGAATTCTGATGATGGGATTGAGTGCAGTTAGCAAATCTTCAGATGGCACCAGGCAGGACTGAGGTACAGACACTTTGGAGGATAGGTTTAGGATTCAGAATTGTCTTGATAAACTGGAAAATGGTTTGAAATCCATCAGATTAAATTCAACAAGGACAAGTGTAAACCTCAGCATTTAGAAATGAACAGGGATCCTGTTCTTCTCTGATTTAAAAAAAAAAAAAATCAATTTTCAGTTAAAAAAAAAGTAACCCCAAATCCATATTTTTCCACGATTTAAATGAAACACCACTAATATATAAGTGATCCAACTGGATATAAGTGCAAGAATCACTTTCTTTCAATTGCAAGAAACTTATCAATTGTGAGTGCCTTGCAAGTGACTTCATTTGCAAGTGACTTGCACTTATCCACATTTTTCCATGATTTAAATGATAGAATTATATTAGTGGTGTTTCATTTAAATCATGGAAAAATGTGGATTTGCAGTTACTTTTTTTAACCGAAAATTGGGGATTTTTTTTAAATCAAAGAAAACCAGGTTCCCTGGAAATGGACAATCAGATGCACAAATATAGGCTGGGGAATGATCAGTGGGCACATCTACATGTATACTTTGTTATGCAGTCAAATAATTTACTGCACAATAAAGCACCACTAGATACATGTATATAGTAATTGGGCTAGTATAGACTAATTTATAGTACTGTTGGGTAGTCCCATCAGATATGGCTGCTATCCAATGGAGGAGTAAATTTCTGCACTTAAACACATACGTAGATGGTGATGTTGGGTTTAGTTTACTCCAGCTCAAAATGCACTGGATATTATTCATTTGCATTAATTGCATATGTAGACACACCCATTTGGGATGCAGTAAAGAAAGAAAAGGACCTGAAAAGTCATAGTGGACCATAAACTGAAAGAGACAAGTGTGCTCTCATTGCAAACAAAATAGCCAGTACCATATTGGGTGGTATTAACAGAACGGTCACTTATAATTGAAAGAAAGTGATTCTTGCACTCTATTCAACACTGATAGGGCCTGACTTGGAGTACTGCATCCAGTTTTAGACACAGATTTTCAAGGAAGATGTGGGTAAATTAGAAAGAGCCTAATTAGAAAGAGCAGAGAGCAACAAAAATTATTAGAGGTCTAAGAAGGAAAATTTATGAGGAAAGATTGGAAGAACTAGGTTTATTTAACTTGGAGGAGAGCAGAACTGGGGCCAGGGGTGAGGGGTGGAGGCAGGGGAGGGATTTGCTGACAGTCTTCAAATACTTGTACAGTAGTTATTAAGTGGATGGTGATAGTTTATTCTCTTTGGCTGTCGAGGATAAGATAAGTAGCAAGAGTCTTACATTGCAACAAAGAAAATAAAGGTTGGAAACTAGGAAGAACTTTTTAACTATGAAGGCAGTTAAGCACTGGACTAGATTACCCACAGAGGTTGTGAAATATTCAGCCTTGGAAGTTTTTAAGAGCAGATTAGACAAACACTTGCCTGGACTGGCTTTATCAGGGATGGTACTGTCTTGAGCAGAGGTTTGGACTAGATGACCTCTTGAGGTTTCTCCCAGGGTTTGAATTACACTTGGACTCTTGCAGGGGTGTGTGGCAGTGGCAGTTGGAAGCCAGAAGGAGCCACCACCATTGCGACCACTGCCTGAGCTGCTTAGAAAGGTGCAGGTCAGGCCAGGGGCTTTCACCTCTTATGGGGGCCTCAGCCCCTCCAAGCTCCCCCATATTTTAAACTCTGGTCCTCCCAGTCCTACTTTTATATAAACCACCTTTCAGGTATATGGCCCTGTGGGCCAGATGAGTGGTGAGGGGTTGGTCTATGGGCTGGATGAATGGCATGAGGTAAGCCCCGTGGGCTGGATTGAGCCAGTGATTCTCCCTCAGGGTGGCTGGAGCTGGCATTGAATGTGGCCTGTATCCTGAACCAGCTGGAACAGGTGCTGCTTGTAGACTGTGTCCAGGATAGTCTGGATAATGAGGCTGGATAATGAGGTTCTGTGGGAGGGATCCACAGGCCTTATCTTTGACCTCTGTTTTAAACCATAAGTGCTGGGAAACAAAGACAAGCCGTTTCCTTAATGGCACTACAATTAAAATAATCTTTTATGGGAAGACTAAAGAAAACAGGTAAATATTAGCTAAGACACCTAACCTGAGAGTGGGTATAATTAGGGTAATTAGTCCTGGAAGATTAATACAATATTTGCAAAAATAGGGGGCAAATGTGTATCTCTTTATATTTAAAAAAAACTAGTTATTATTTATTTCATGTCAGTAGTATGGCACAAAGATTTTAGCATAGCAACAAGATTTTAGCTTAAACTATGCTTTTATGTGATAAATAAGTAACAGATCTCTGAGTTATAACCTCAAGAACCAGGACTCTGGTCTCACCCCTTTCCAAGGAGGTGTCCACCTCACTGGGCTACAGAATTAGGCTCCCTATTTCTCATTGTCCTTTTGACCCCATACAGTCTTTGCTGCACTGTGAACCAATTCAACAGTGGGGAGGAGGGTAAAGAGTGCCCTCCATCCAGTGCAGGCCACGGGCCAGTGATTAGGAAAGTACTAGAAGTCATAGAAATATTTGATCTCAAGCCTCCTCATGTCAAGGAAGAATGATAAGAATTTCCTATTTCTTAGGCAGGTGTTATTACCAATAAGTTATTGGACAAAAAGCTGGGGGTGGAGGGTGCTCTTCTGGTCCTCTGGTAATCTTACACCTAAGCTCTTCTCAAGGGGCTGGTCCTTTAGGTGCTAGGATGTCTAGTTTGCAAATTCTCTATGGGCCTGGGGAAAATTCAAAGACTAATGCGTACATCCCATTTGAAATAGCAGAGAAACTGAGCTTGAAAATTAGCCACATAGGCTTAAATGGACCTATTCATAGACCTAAGGACTAGAATGCCTATACCTGTGGCTAGTACACATAAATCCCTTTCTGAATCCAGGCTCTAGCCCTTTAGTTTTTTCTAAAGTGTCTTAGGCATTTAGCATCTTAAATTTCAATTTTTTTTAATGAATCTTAGGCCCTGAAATCATTTACACACATTTGTTAGTTTCAATACACAATGCTTTTTAGCTTGAAAAACTTTTAAAACCAAATTTGACCCCCCCCCTTTTTTTTTTTTTAATGTATGTGTTTTTGCTGGTATAACTGATTTTATTCAGGGACAGCATGGACTTTAGCCAGGCAAAAGTTTTTCTATGTACCTCATCCCCTATATGTAAGTAACAAGTCTGAAACACAGGAAAACTTCCCTGCCCATTCAATTTTCTATTTCAACTTCAACAAAAAGTACGATTTAGACATGGTGATGTTTTTTTGTTACCTCAGTACCTCTGAATTGGGGGCTGTACTGAGCCAGTTGACTCATTTTAGGTTCAGTACCAAATAGCAATCAATTTCAAAGACCACTGAGATGGACTGAATATGCACTAGTGGCCTAAAAATACAAGGCTACATTCATCATCATTCCCCTAAGTTATCCTATCCCTGGAATGCAGATTTTGATAGTAATTTAGCACAATATTTAACTGCCCATATAAGGATATTAATTTTAAAATCATTTGTTGGTGGTTCTAATAGTAATTTTTATGATTCTTGACTCAGAGTCCATGGATTTCTCAGACTTGTCACCTAAAGTATTTTCTAAATGTGTTTTTCTGCAGAGTGTCAAATTAAGTGTGTCAGACTATTGTAATGCTAGTAATGAAGTTCTTCCAGCTAACATTAAAAAAAAAATAGCTATGGATTCCAACATTGCAAATTCTTCCAGATTTCAATTAAAGCTATGGCAAGATTCTCCAAAAGGAGAAATTCAGGTTTGAGAAAGGTTATAAAATGTTTTGATATAGAATTATACATACAGCCATGGGTAGCAACTAGAGGAGCACTGATACATCGGTTCAATATCAGATCAGCACTGATATAAAGAAAATTGGCTGTATTGTAAATCGGCCCCACGCAGTTGATAATTTGGCTGATAAATGCCCATGTGTGCATACAGCCCCAGCGCAGCACACAGGCAGTGAGGAGTACAGCCCGGAAGCTAGGAGAGCTGCATGCAGTTGGTAAGTTCTTTATGGTGGAAGGGGAGGGGGGAGGGAAGGGGCATGGCGGGGGCAGATCAACACCCCCCATGGTGAGGGAGGGAGTGGGGCAGGGTCTAGGGCTGGGGCAGGCACAGACCAGCTGCGGCAGGACAGAGCAGGGCAGGTGCAGGATGGAGCCACAGCTCATCTGGGGGGGTGAGGGGGGGGGCAGCTCCTGCTGCTGGGAACCACTTGTCCAATGGCTCATTTGGTGGCTTCTGCTGCGGCTCCCGTTGCTCATCCGGAAGGGCGTGGGGGAGGAGGGGTTCGGTCCTTGGATCTGTGTGGGGCAGGGCAGGCGGGATGCAGCTGCTGGTTGAAGCCAGTGATGCACTGGGATCTTCTCAGTGGGGTCTGAGGTTGAGGCAGGTGGTGGCAGCACTGGGGGGGGGCTGCAAGGGGCTATGGCAAAATTTGGGGTGGCTGCAGACCCCCCCGTAGCCCTCTCCCAGTACCACCACTACCTGCCCTGAGCCCAGCCCCCACTGAGAACAGCTTGGCACAGCCGTGGCTCCAGCAAGCAGCTGCAGCCAGCAGCTGCAGCCTGCCATCCCTGCCCTGCCCTGCCCCATGCAGACCCAGGGGGCATACGCCCCCCCCCATTCCCTCCCTGGATCTGCACAGTGGTGGGAGCCCCCCCTCCGCACCCTTTGGCTGAGCTGTTGCTCTGTCCCATGCCCAGCCCCACCTGGCTGGACAGTGTCCACCCCTGCCCCTGCTCAGCTCCATCCCTCACCGTGGGGGGCATTGATCTGCACGCCCCATGCTCCTTCCCTCTCCCCCTCCCCTTCCACCCCCATGGACTTACCAGCTGCACACAGCTGTATCATAAATCAGATCGGTATTAGGCAATAGGATTCTTTAAAAATCGGCTATCGGTATCAGCCCCCAAAATCTCTATCTGTGCACCCCTAGTAGCAACCTCATTTTTCTGGCTCTTGTATATACAGGAGAGTATAATTTTCACTATGTTATTGTCACAAGTCAATTCCACATGTCCGAAAAGCAGAAATATATATTATCTTCACTTGATCAGGTAACTTGTCCTTCTTGAAACTGTGCTTTAAATAAAATCATAGTCAATCCTCAGAACATAATGTAAATACATACATTTAAATTCCAAATTAAGATAAAACTAAACACCACTGGGTCAAATTATTTCATCAGTTGCATGTGTACAACACCACCAAAACCAATGTGTGCATGTATATAATTGAAGGAAGAATTGATCTCAGGATATGGAAAATATTTAATAGCAAATTAATTAATTTAAATTGGCTTGGGTATGAGTATCTTGTGGGATTAAAAAATGGATTTAGGACTGTAAACAAAAGCATAAAAGAAAACATTAAAATACAGAGTTATGTGGAGGTCTCTGTTCTCTAGTGAGGTACTCCAGAGATCTATGTTCAGTATGGTTTTATTTAACATCTTCACTAATGAGCTAGAAGAAGTGAGCAGCAAATTAATGAAATTCTCATATGACACAAACCAGGGTGGAGTTGTGAATGCCAGTGATGATGAAAGAGGAATAATACAAAGAGAGCAGAGTACTGGTCCAATATTCCTATTGACTTCAATAGACTTTATAACAGGTCCCTTGAGAGATTAGAATCATGGGCATAAAAATAAGAAAATGAGTTTCAGCTTGGAAAAAAATGGAAACATAGGCATCTGGGGAAAAATCATCCAGGGTTCAATAATCAATTGAAGAGAGAAGCACAGAGAACAGTAATGCTAAATGAACGTGAAGATGATGGCAGCAAACAAGTTCAACATGAGTTTGTAATGCATTACAGAAAGAAAAAAAGATTTCTAGTTTCTCTTACTGCCTAAATAAGACTGCAATGACTATGCCTAAAATATATTTTGGTAAATTGTCAGCGAGAGGAACAAACAAAAGGGGGGAAAAGGCTGGCTGGCTGGGCTCAAGAAGAAAAAAATCATAAATTATATATGAAGCCACAGCACAATTTATATATTATTGACAGATTAAACAGAAAACAAAAGGAGGAGAGAAATCTGCTCAAAAGTGCAAGCAAAGGTAGTAGGGAATAAATGTGGATGGGCATATGGATCCTTTGTCATGATCCTCAGCTGGAATCCATCGATTATACCAGGAGAGATTAATCCATTGATTATATCAAGTCCTAAATTTTTACAAACTGGGTGCCTCTACATGAGATGTTTCCTGCAGACGTGACTAATCAACTCTGCAGTAGATGTCTCAGCATCTACACATGAGTCCCTGTTAGGGTGCAGGAAACTAAACCTCTGCAGCAGGGTAGAGCGTATTCCTTGCTATAGAGTTTTTTGTGCTCAGCAGTGCATATGCAGATACTGACCCTGCTGGCTGGGGAACGAGGGTGCTTCAGTGCAGGGCCTTCCTGCCAGCTAGCCCTGCACTGAAGCATGCTTATGCCCCATCCAACTCCTCTGCAGCACGTTGAGCCAGGTTGCAGCAGCCCCAAGCTGGCAGGCTGATCCCTAGGGCTCCTTGCCAGCCAGGGCGGCTCTGACTGGGTTCCCTGTGCTGCACATGAATGAACTCCAGGGCTGATTGCTCTGGAGTTAATTGTTCCTGGATGCATGTTCAAACAGTGTGCCTGGAAGCAAAAAATCTCTGGAGTAATAAACTTCAGCATTTATTCATGTGAACTAATTGCATGTGTAGATGTACTCACAGACTCCTTTTAAAGCCCCTTATTCCTTAAAACATTTCAGCATGTGCTTAACTTCCATTTGTAAGCAAATGCTTGAGTGTGGTGCTGAACTGGGGCCTGAAAGTCACGATTTGTAATTATATACTGAAGTTAGGACCAAAACAATGTAAACATTCTTTTCAAATCAAGATTGCTCTGCCAGTTAATTTGTTGAGCATTGTTCTACATGTGCAAGAAACTAAATAAGTCTGGGGGAATAATATGTTTTGGAAACTTTAGCTTCCTTCTAACATTGAGTGGAATTTGTTTTTAAATAATATGAACATTTTTAAAGGTATAAAGATGTGAGACGGGATTAGGAACTATAGCAATGGTGTGATTCTTATTGCCCTCATGCTATTGTAAAACAGGGGCAATTCCAATGGAATTTAACCATTTTGATTTTACTTTTAATTGGGTTTCACAGTAAGGACCTTGATTTTTTTTTCCCCTTTGAAATAATGTTATCGTTTCTGAAATAGTAGGGCTGATTTTAGTTTTCATTTAGGCCACTTTGCAGGATCCCTTAGGTGGACATAAATCATGGACATGAGTAAATGAGCATTACAGGGCATGTCTACATGTTCTTTAATGTGCTTCATTTCCTGTACATTCAGTTTAGTACTTTTATAAGCCAGTAATTAATGTGCAGTACCCGGTGTTACTGTGCAGTAGCTTGGGTGAAGGTCTTTATAGTGACAGTACTGTGCAGTAGCCTAATGCTATTCTGCAGTAGCATATTAGCATTGTTTGTGCTGTAAAATGCTACTGCGCAGTATTATTATTCTAGTGCACAGTTAGCATCTCACATAGACATAACTGCATTCTTTTAAAGACTCCTTTATTCTAGCAGAGTTGTATCAAGCAACCTTAGTGAAACTGAGAATTAGGTGCTAAACAGACACTTAAATTATTTAAATAGATCTTTGTAAATAGGTGAATAGGTCAGAGTCTTTTGGGCTATTCAGTTCCCTGTAATCACACACAAGTACAAGGCACAATACCCAAAATAATGCCTCATATAAAAAGCAGAGGAGACAAGACCACTGCCATTGCCCTGACACTGTAATGACAGGGAAGGAAGTGGTTACTATATCCTCAGCAGATCCTAGGAAAAGGACCATGCCCCATGCTACAGAGGAATGTAAACTACTCCCTTCTCCCTCCCTCCCCTCCCCCTCACCATAGTCTATGCCAGTCTAGCCTATGGGGAAAAAAAAAATCTTCTTGATCCCAAATTTAGTGGCTGGTGCAACTCAGAGTAGACAAGCAAAACACTTCAGTCTGGAACCTCTTGATTTTCTAAATACTGGCAGAAGCATCCACATACCCAAGTCAAAACCCTACAGATTTAGCTTTGGCCAACATTTTAATGGCCAAAAGAAAGGAAAACTTGCCCCTTACCTCCCTTCTCCACAAGTCAGTAAAATTTATGAATGAAACAAAAATCCTTCCTGGCTTCAAATGGCAATCCTGAGAGCAAACGTCATGAGGCATGCAATCACGAAACACCTTCCACATTACAAGAGCTCTACATTTATAACCCAGCTTTGTGAACTGCAAACACAAAAACTGCAAAAAAACTGTCTTCCAGCCCTGTGCACATCAGATACCATCACAATGTGTATAAGGTCAGGAGACAGTTGTCTCTGCAACTGGCAGAGCTCTCCTGGCCCTTCTCACATCAGGACTGGCCCCCATGCCCTTTGCTGGAAAACTTGCTAACTGCAAAACTGACTCCACATCACATTCAATGATTACTAAGTGAAGATTCCCAGTCATACCATCCCTTCTATACACTTACCCCAGTTTTTCTGAAATTCTTTGTCCCCACCACTTTGCTTAGATGAGCATTCCAAACTTCACTTCCTTGACAGTTATAAATCTTTTTATCATTTCCAAATTATTTTCTTAAATGTCCAGTTTATTCACAGTGCACCTGTCTGGCTTTGAACGCCTGCTCATGTGCTACCTTAGTCTGCGCCGTAAGGGGTATACATTCAACAGCTTCATGAAACCCCTGAGGTGGGTGTTGGTTGCCTTGAGGACCACCCCCAAACTCGCCTGCCATGACTTTGAATGTTACACCAGTGAAGGGAGTAGCCTCCGGAGGATCCTCAGGAGTGATCACGTCGCTAGCTGGATGTTTATGGGGCTCCACCTCCCCTACACCCCAAACCTCATGACAACCTCTGATGGGACGCCAGGTCTTAAGGCGGCCATTCCTCCAGCATGGGTGTTCCCAAGCTTTGTTGCCTCTCCAAGGCTCTAGGCTATGGTCCCCTCACTTCCCGTGAGTGGGACAGCAAATTACCTTGGCCTCTGTATCCAGAGTCCCCTGCTACTGGCAGGTTCTGCTTCTGAGGCCTATTCGGGTGCCCTTGTGCCAATGAAAGGAAAAGAAAAAAAAAAGAGAAAAAGAAAAGGAGACCCGCAATTCCAGGGTCATGGGAGTTGATCCCCTCAGCTCTCCTGCCTGTACCTGGCAAGGTTCTCCCCGACATCGCTCCCCCAACATTTCCCTTCCTTCTTTGTCCCCAGCCCATCTTCACAGCCCAATACCTGGGAGTGACCGGGCAGATGAGCTTCTGTATCCCAAGGGTCGGTCACAACCTCCCTCCCCGGGTCTCCGTCCTTGTCTTTCTGCCAACGAGAGCTTCCAACACTGTGCTCCCTCGATGCTGTTCAGAGCTCTTTGCCCTGAACTCTCTCCCTTGTCCGGGGTTCGACTTTATTTTTTCCAGTGCAAAGAGCTCCTGCAGCCTCCGCTGCCACTCCCTGCCCAGGTTGCCTTTAATCGCGCCAGTGCAGCATGCTACCAGTGTGAGGAGCCTCCAATGCCTCTCTCGCTCCCTTGGCTTCTTTGCTGGCACCTGCCTTTATTACTGCCAGCTGGTGATTCCTGCTGATGTCACCTGACGGCCTTAATTGAATAAAGGCGTGGCTCATGAACTGCCTGGGCTCTCTCCTCTGACCCTCTGGTGTTATCTCCCCTACAGGTAAGCGACCATTTTTATTTTTTCTTTTGTATCTGTCTTTGCCGGGTTCTGTGGGTGCAGTTCCCTGTTGTCCCTGGGACACAACCCCCTACTTAAGCTGCCTTGGGGTGTTTTAAATTCTCATGTTGGGATCCTACCTGTTACATTGAATATCCTTTCTGACTTTTGTTTGTCGCTACCGTATCTGGAGTCATCACTGCATCTGGATAGAAAATCCGCTGTTACATTATTTTTCCCAGGTCAATGTAATTTGCGGAATTTGAATGGTTGGAGCGCAAGGGCCCACCTCATGATGCAGGCGTTGTCAGTTTTGGTCGTACTTAACCATTTTAAGGGGGCATGATCTGTTACTAGTGTAAACTCTCTCCCCATCGGGTAATACCTGAAGTGCTCTACTCCCCAGCAGAGAGTCAAGCATTGTCGTTCGACAGTGGCATACCGTGTTTCCACAGGCAGCAGCTTCCTACTGGCATAGGCAACTGGTCTATCCATTCTGGCATCCTCTTGGGTTAGTATGGCCCCCATAGCTGTCTTTGATGCATCGGTCTGTAATATAAAAGGTCTATGGAAGACAGGAGAGTGTATTACCACATCTTCACATAGGGCTTTCTTTAGGAACTTGAAATTCTGCATCATTTGGTCTGTCCATTTTATCCCTCCTGCACATTGTCCTTTTAATGCTTCTCAGAGGGGTACTGTTATCTCAGCAAACTGGGGAACAAACTGCCGATAGTAATTGGTGAAACCTAAAAAGGACCTTAGTTGTTTGCTGGTCCATGGTGCCTGGAATTTGTGGATACTTTCTACCTTATCATCTAGAGGTCTTATTGTGCCTTTTCAAACCAGAAACCCTAAGTATTTAGTTTGTTTCTGGGCTAGTGTACACTTCTTTGGGTTAGCTGTCAGGCCTGTCTTCCTTAATTCTGTGAGTACTGCTCGAAGGGCTCTTTTGTGTTGGGCCCATGTCTGTATGAACACCACAATGTCATCTATGTAGGCAGCGGTGTATTCAGAGTGTGGGGCCAACATTTGGTCCGTCAAGTGCTGACAGGTCACGGCTGCCCCATGAAGACCGAATGACATGCGGACAAATTCGTATAGTCCCCACAGTGTCCCAAAGGCAGTCTTGTGTTGGTCCCCATGTGCTACCAGGATTTGCCAGTACCCCTTCGCTAGATCTAGGTTTGAAATATACTGAGCATTTCTGATGCACTCCACCAGCTCTGTGATGTGAGGCATGGGAAACATGTCAAAAACTGCTATAGCTTTCAGCCGTAGGTAATCGATGCATATCCGCAAAGAGCCGTCAGGGTTAGGAACTGGAACTAGTGGGCTATGCCAGGGGCTCCAGGATGGGCGTATGATTCCTTGTTAGATCATTTTTCTAATCTCCTTACATATTTCACTGGAGAGGTGATGGTGTGCCGGTTGCCACTTTTCCCATACTATAGCCCCCAGTGGCATCTGCATTGAATGGCAGACCCCTCAGGCCCATCCGGTCTCTTCCTTGAATATGTCCCTGAATTTTGCAACCAGGATTTTCACCTCACCTTTCTGCATTGCAGATAGCTCTTCTCCATCCAGATCTGACCCTCTGTTCTCAACATGGCTCCTCCCAATGTGAACCCAAGAATTCTATATTTGCTTCTGAAAAGGCAGCCCATTCCTCGGGCTCACACCATTTGCATAAGAGATTAACATGGTATATTTGTTTTTCGTGAAAATGGCCAGGGTGATGTACTTCATAGTCTACTGGGCCTACTCAGTGGATCACTTCAAAAGGGCCTTGCCATTGGGTCAATAATTTGCTTGAAGATGTAGGTAGCAGTGCCAGTACTCTCTATCCTGGTTCAAATTCTTTTTCTTTGGTGTGGGTATCATACCATTCCTTTTGGCAGTGCTGTGCTTCCTGCAAATTACCCTTGGCTAAATTTTGAGCCAGTTGTATTCTTGTTTGGAATCAATATGAGGTTGGGTATCTTGTTTCCTCGGTATTGCATTCCCAATCCTCTCTCAGGGCTTGTAGTAGGCTCCTGGGGCGGTGGCTCAACACCAGCTAGAAGGGGAAATACTTTAGTGAGTCCTTGGAAGTGTCCCTCAAAACGAATAGGGCCAGAGGGAGGAATAGATCCCATCTTCGAGGGTCCCCCCCTATGCAACAGCATAACATTCTTTTGATTGTTCTGTTAAGTCATTCCACCAACCCCTTTGTCTGTGGGTGGTACACCGAGTTGCGGAGATGTTTTATTTGTAGGCATAGCATACCACTAGTAATACCCCTGACTTGAAGTTGTACGCCTGGTCAGTAAGGAACTCTTGGGGGATCCCCAACCTAGCTATCCACTTTATGAGTTCCTCCACAATTCGTGGGGCAGTCACTGCCCGTAGGGAAACAGCCTCTGGATACCGAGTAGCGTAATCAATGAACATCAATATGTATTGGTGGCTGGTGCTGGAACAAGGAAGTGGCCCAATTACATCCATGGCCACTCTTGAAAAGGGCATATCAATCACAGGTAGAGGCTGGAGAGGTGCCTTCACTGAGCGATCCTCCCTAGCCTTCTGGCATTCAGGGCATGCTGTGCAGATATGTGCTACATCTTCCCCCAATCCTGTCCAAAAAAAGCACCAGGATATCTGTACGGTAGTCTTGTCTTGCCCCATATGTCCTGGCCCATGTGGATTGGAATGGGCAAGGCACCAGATGTCTGAAGGAGGAGGGTACCACAAGTTGTGTTTTTCAGGGCTCCCCTACCATTCCAGGTTGAATACGATATAAAAGCTGATTCCTTACCTTGAATCAAGGAGCATCTCCTGGTCCCACCACTTGTGTGGCTGAGGGATCCAGGGCCAGAGTCCTCAGCTCCTGAAGCTCAGCGTCCTCTTCTTGTGCCTTGTGGAACTGACGGTTGCTGGTTATATCATGCAAATCAAGAATGTCCGCATTGTCCGTGGACTCCTCACTGTCCTCAAGTTCTCCAAGCCATCCTTCCCTATCCTGTAGGCTCCTACCCACCATCTCGGCATCACGAACCCTCTCAAGGGCATCATATATAGGTGTCCAATCATGTCCTAGTAGCATATCACAAGCTAAGCGGGGTACTACCCCCACTAACAATCATCTTTGGTATTCCATGACCCTGAGGCATATCCCTCAATGGTCATCAAACCTGCTCTCACCAAAGATTGGGTGCACCTGAAGTCCAGGATGGTCTGAACGGTTTGATATCCTATCCAGGCCTTAACTACCAGGCGTCCCCATATGGCACTCTCTCCGCTGGTGACGTAACTGCAATCCATGGGTTCAGTCTGGTCTTGTTCTTTCTGTCCCTCCACCAGCCCCCTAGTCGACTTATCAGGGTGCCAACGCTCCACCGAGTCATCTCAACAGTCCTTGGAGAAGTGGCCAATCTTCCTGCAATGGAAACAGACCACATCTCAGGCCATGCCCCTGAAAGCAGGTCGCCTCTTCTCTGGTTCTCTTGGACTCCACGTCGTGAGAGTGGGGTTACATCTTTCCCGACCGTAGCTGACCTCGGAGGCCACAAAAGCTTCCACCAGCTTCAGTGCTTCTTTGCAATTATGAGGGGAATGTTGGCGCACCCAATGCTGCGTGTGCTCCACCAGGTCATTAAGGAACTGCTCAAGCAGTATCTGATCTGCTAGGGTGTCCTGATCACAAGATGTGGGGCTAATATATTTATTGAAGAGATCCCATAGTAGCTGCAACAGGAGTCAGGGTCATTTTTCCTCAGGTCCTTTCTTAGGCCAGAATAATCGCCTATAGTGTTCTGGGTTAATTTCCAACTGGTAAAGGATGGCGACCTTAACCCAGTCATAGTTGCGGGCCTTGTCCCTGGGAAGGGCCCAATATGTGGCCTGGGCTTTACCAACTACAAGAGCCCCGAGGTGACTAGCCCAGTATCCCTTTTCTAGGCAAGTCATGATTGCATGCTGCTCAAAAGCCTCAATGTACGCCTCTGGATCATCTTCTTTTGTCATTTACGGTATCTTGAATGCCGTCAAGCCATGCCTTAACCAATCTTGCTGCTGCTCCATCATCTGTTGCTGGGCATCAAGAATCTGTGTTAGGGCTTGCAAATTCTGCCCCAGCATGCCTGGAGGTACCATGGCCACGGGCTGCATGGCGAGATGCCTTTGGTGGTGTGGGGTTTCAATTTGATTCCTGGCCAATGCATCACTTTGTGGCCATCTGGCTTTGAACGCCCGCTCACGTGCTGCCTTAGTCCACGCCATAAGGGGTATGCATTCGACAGCTTTGTGAAACCCCTGAGGTGGGTGTTGGTTGCCTCAAGGACCACCCCCAAACTCTCCTGCCACAACTTTGAATGTTACACCAGTGGAGGGAGTAGCCTCTGGAGGATCCTCAGGAGTGATCACGTCGCTAGCTGAATGTTTATGGGGCTCCACCTCCCCTACACCCCAAACCTCACGACAACCTCTGATGGGATGCCAGGTCCTAAGGCAGCCGTTCCTCCAGCATGGGTGTTCCTGAGACTCGTCGCCTCTTCGAGGCTTTAGGCTATGGTCCCCTCACTTCCCATGAGTGGGATGGCAAATTACCTTGGCCTCTGTGTCCAGAGTCCCCTGCTACTGGCAGGTTCTGCTCCTGAGGCCTATTTGGATGCCCTAGTGCCAAAGAAAGGAAAAGAAAAAAAAAAGAGAAAAAGAAAAGGAGACCCACAATTCCGGGGTCATAGGAGTCGATCCCCTCAGCTCTCCTGCGTGTACCTGGCAAGGTTCTCCCTGACGTCGCTCCCCCCAACATTTCCCTTCCTTCTTTGTCCCCAGCCCACCTTCACAGCCCAATACTTGGGAGTGACCGGGAAGATGAGCGTCCTTATCCCAAGGGTTGGTCACGCCTCTCTCCCCAGGTCTTCGTCCTTGTCTTTCTGCCAACTGGAGCTTCCAACACCACGCTCCCTCGATGCTGTTCAGAGCTCGTTGGCCCGAACTCTCTCCCCTGTCCGGGGTTCGACTTTATTTTTACTGGTGCAGGGAGCTCCCACAGCCTCCGCTGCCACTCCCTGTCCGGTTTGCCTTTAATCATGCCAGCACGGCATGCTACCTGTATGAGGAGCCTCCGCCACCTGTCTCGCTCCCTCGACTTCTTTGCCAGCACCTGCCATTATTTCCACCAGCTGGTGATTCCCACTGACATCACCCACCAGCCTTAATTGAATAAAGGCATGGCTTGTGAACCACGTGGGTTCTCTCCTCTGCCCCTCTGGCATTATCTCCCCTACAGATAAGTAACCATTTTTATTTTTTCTTTTGTATCTGTCCTTGTCAGGTCCCACATCATTTAGCTTGTTGTCCCTGGGGGACACAGATTCACAGGAGTATAGGGGTGGAAGGGACCTTATGAGATCATTGGATCCACCCACCCTGCTCTGGGTAGGAAAGACTTCTGGGGTCAAATAACCCCAGCAAGGTGAGCATCCAGTCTCCTTTTGAAGCTCTCCAGGGTAGGTGCCTGCATCACCCCCACTGGGAGTCTATTCCAGAGTCTGGTCACACAAACTGTCAAGAAGTTGTGGTTTGTTTTTTTTTTATTATATCCAGTCTGAAACCTTTTAGGAGTTTATGACACTTGTTCTTGGTTTTCCCCTGGGGCACTTTGGTGAGTACTTGTTCACCTAGCCCCTGATGCTCTTCCCTGATATATTTGTAAGCTGCCACTAAATCCCCACAAAGTCTTCCCTTTTCTAGGCTGAACAGTCCCATATCTGTCAGCCTGTCCTCATATGGCTTGCTCTTCAGGCCTCTAATCATATGAGTGGCTTTTCTCTGGATGCTCTGAAGCTTCTCTACATCCTTTAGAAGAGTGGTGCCTACAACTGGATGCAGTACTCAAGCTGTTGCCTCACCAATGCTGAGTACAGTGGGAGAATAACCCCCTTATTTTTGCTTGAGATGATCGGTTGATGCATACTGGAATATTCTTTGCTCTGCTAACTGTAGCATCATGCTGGCAACTCATATTCATTTTATGGGCAATTATGAGCCCCAGGTCCTTTTCAGACGTGATGCTAACTAGCATAGCACCAGCAAACCTATAAATTTGTTGTGGATTTTTCCTCCACAGATGGAGCACTTTACACTTCTCAGTGTTGAACAGCATCTGGCTCTGGTCCACCCATCTAACTAATCTGTTTAGGTCCACCTGGATCGTCATCCTATCCTGATGCATGGCCACACTTCCCCAGAGCTTAGTATCATCGGCAAACTTTGCCAGTTTGTAGCCATTTGGTCTTGTGCAGGTGTTGTTTTTCAGTTTAAAAAGCTCTTCTCCCTAATATTCATGCTATTCATGTACTTAGAAAGAGTGGTCACATCCCCTCCCAATCACCATTTTGCAAAATTAAGCACACTAAACTCCTTTAATATTTTATAATAAAAGGTTTCCAGTCCCTTAATCACCTTAGTGGTGCTTTTTTGAAGTTGTTTGAGTTCATCTTTTTTGAACACTGGTGACTTGAATTATACACAATCATCTAAACTGACTCTTACCAATGATACTAGTACCACCTTGTCTCTACTGCATATACCCAACTCAATACCCACTAGTTGTATCTTACAGCTGAATCATTTATGGTCATCCTGTAGTCAATTAATGTACCCAGGTCCCTCTGTTCTTCAAAGGTCTCCGATCTGTGAGCCCCATATTATAGATGAAGTTTGTATTATAGATCTGTAAGTGGATGACTTTACACTTCACACTGCTAAACTTCACTCTGTTTCTAATGCTCCATTTTGTGAGATTTTCTAAATCTTCCTGTATACTAATTTGGTCCTCTTCCATGCTACTAGTACCCACATAGCTCAACTTTGTCTGCAAATTCCAAGAGGATACATCTAGTTCCAGTATCAACATTACTAATAAAAATGTTAAACAGGTTGGATCGTAAGGCTGATCCCAGAGGAACACCACAGGGGACCATTCTCCAGATAGACAACTCATTTTTCTGTGTAAAACACTGTAGCTTCCTTTGAGCCAACTACATATCCATTTCACAATTGTAATATTATACATCATCCTCTTCACTTTAGCCAATAATTGCCTATAAGGCACACAATTGAAAGCTTCTTTAAAAACAAAATGCTTTTTCTTAAATAATATATAAAATGCTTGCCAAAATCCATAAAAGGTTTTCCCTTACCAAAGAAAATTGTTACCTTGTTATAGAAGGATATTAAATTAGACTGACACAATCACCCCCTGATAAACCTGTGTTGTTTATTGTCCCATTTTCTGTTCCCTTCCTTTCTTTAACTATTCTTTCCTTCAGTGTCTGTTCTAAGATCTTCCCTGATGTTGAAGTCAAGATAGCAGCCTTAAGATTGCTTGGATGACTTATTAACTGTTTTAAAAATAGTCATTATAATTGTTATTTGCTATTCATAGGGTACATTGACATGTGCTATTAATACACTTTAGGCTTACTGTGCAATAAAATACTGTGCAGAAAGCCTTCCCCAGGAGCATGTCTATATGTGCACCCTGCTGGGAGCAGATTCACTCCCAATGGCTGAGTCCACACAAGCATGGACATTTGTTTCCCCAGGGGCAAGAAGCAGAGGCACACCTTGTGTGGCCTGTACTTGTCCCCAGGGAACACCTGTGCCACACACCCTCTGGTGTGCAGCAGGTTACCCTAGGTGGGGTAGGGGAGGCTGGGGCCATCACTGGGATGACCTCAGCAGCTTTACCTGGGGTCCTGGGGGCCTCCCAGGGCTGCAATCCCACAGTGATCCTCTTGCTTGGAGCCTGGCTGGAACTCAGTGTGGGTCCAGCTGGCCAGGATCTGGTTTTAGGTGGTTCACACTGCCCCCGCATGCCTCACTTTTATTTTTAGTGGGGGGTTTTGACCTCAGGATTTCATGGGCTCAAAAACTCCCTCTGCACTGCTACCTTGCAGCCTGGAGAACCCTTGAATGTGTGGCATCTGTGCCACATATCACATAGCAGCACAGACACATCTTCAGTGCCACATACCGCATGCCCACACTCATCTGGACATGTGGGAGCAGCCTAGTGCAGGGCTGCTCCTGACCTGCACTGCCTCCCTACAGCAGCCAGGGGGAGCTCCAGACTTCCTTGAGCACTAGCCTGGGGGCAGGCAAAGGGCACAGGGGCCAATCCTGATGCCCACAGGACCAAGAGTGTTCTGCTGGCTGACGTGTTTCCTGGCCCTGTGCACGTCAGGATGGTATCTGATGTGCACAGCTGTCCCTGCAGCTGGCAGAGCTCTCCTGGTCTTGTGCACATCAAAAGATACAGTTGCCGGTGACCCCTTGCCGGGCAGGGTTCCCCTGCCCGGCAGGAGGTTCACTAGGAGCTCTACTGGGTGTGAGACAGCTACCAGTGAGCCTCCTGCTGGGTGTGTCTCCAAGCTCAGTAGGGAACTGGCCAGTAATTGTCCTGCAGCAATAGGTGCCTACTTTGAGTTTTGCTGGTGGGTGCTTGTAGACATAAATAACCAAACCAAATCAGTGCTTTAACTTAAACTCAGCACATTCCTGCACCGAGCCCTGCACATGCCCAGAAGAGGCATCACATTCTTCAACCCAGCTCTGCAGCTTCTGTAAAGATCAAGCGCTTCAGTGGGGCTTTTTAAATGCTTTTATCTAATAGCTGATTGAATCAGCTTTACCTACAAGCATCAAAAAGCCCAGCTGAAGCACCCAATCTTTACAGACACTACAGAGCTGGATTGAAGAAATGGTTACGTCTTCTGGTTAAGTGCATTTTTTTTTTGTGTGGTTTTTTTTCAACATCTACAAGCAGCTTGTGGAGCCACTCTGCATGGTGAGGAGCTGGGAATCCCAAGAAGTGAGCAGGGGCTGGAGTTACCAACTCCACACTGCACAGAGCCCCATTCAGAAAGTGAGTGGGGACTAGGACCCAGGAGCTCTCTGGGTCTTTGCTGGTGCCGGGAGCCAGGAGCCAGGGTAGAGGGCAGAGCACTCCTCAGTCCCAGTGCTGCTCAGCTCCCAGCTGCTGGGGGGGAGTTGAGAGCTGAGCAGCACCAGGACTGTGGACAGAGAGCTCCCCATCCCCTGTGGCCCCCTACTGCCTAGGCTGACTGGGCACAAATTTGCCCCCAGTCAGGATCGACAAGTGCAGTACTGCACAGTAACTACTGTGCAGTTAATCTAGTAATTGCATTTTCATGTGCTAGCTCACTGTGCAGTAGCCTAATTTACTGTGCAATAAATGCCTCTCGTGTAGATGGTAATGCTTTACTGTGCAGTAGGTTAGTCTGCTACACAGTAAAGATTCTCGTACAGATGCACCTGGAGAGTATTCTCCCCAAAGTAGCAGGTATTAAACTGACTGGGGCAGAAAGTCCATGTTAATCCAGTAATGTTTCTACGAGAACAGTACTCCTCTGTTGACTGTCATTGTTGGCATGTAGTCATATGGCATAAACAAACTAACTAAACATGTGGAAGAACGTTATCTAGATTACTAAATCAAGCAATAAAAAGCTAGGAAGGGGCAGTTGTATAGGTAGGTGCCTGGGTAAACTTAGGTCTGTTTTCCTATGCATCCATTCTATGCATCCTTCACAGATGGGATCCTACTCCCGGTCTGGCTGTCCCACTTAAAGGTCCAGCCTTCCCTTTTACACTACCCTAAAATATACTTTGGGCTAAGTGAATACTTATTAACAATTTTAAATAATTTTAACCACTCTTTTTTCTCCATAGATTATCTGTAACATTTAATATCTCTTGAATATTTGCCAGTTAGTTTTATTTTATGAATTTAAAATTTGAGCTGTTTTACTAGCTTTTGACTGGGAAGAGAAGTCACGTGGTATTATTTCTGTTTCCTGACTGTATGAGCATGTTAGCATTGGCACAGACATTCACACATGGCATTTTAACATTAGATTTCCATGAATACTCACATCCAGTGAGATCTAAAACTACTCAGATTTGGTCATTGGAAGATGCCTAGAAATTTAGGACCAAAAGGCATGGAAAAGACATGTCTGAACTGAATTTATTTTAAAAGAAACAGCAAATGTTACTGGAAGTGCCAAATTGTGGAGCTCAGTATAAGCACCCAGCTTGGAAGAAATGTATTTCATACTTCTAAGATTAGAATTGGGACTGTCATATAAGAGGTGATGTTTCATTATGCAGATGTCATTGCCAGCCAGAGCTATAAAAATGTGATTTTCTTCTCTGCAGCCCCCAATTCTTTCTCTTCAGACAATCTTTCCAGTTCACAGGTGATATCAACCTTCCCAAATGATCCTGCTCTCTACTTACCAAGCTTCTACTACATCTCTCTTTTCTGTCAGCTATCTGGTCATTTCTTCTATATCCTGTTTTAATTTATATATGGAGTTTTACACAAACTTTTGTTCCATCTTCTGCTTCAGTTTACTTCTGCTGTTCCTGCTTCTCTCCCAGAGACCCAAGGAAGGGTACCATGACACCTGAAAGCTTGTCTAACTCTATCCCAACCATGCAGTTCATCCAAGAAAAGTTAACACTCACAAAAACTCTTGCCTCTTGGTTATAAATGATTATTAAGAAGCTGGAGTACATTCATGGAGGGGCTAAGATGACACAAAGATGAGTTCTGACTCTCCAGTTAGGATATATGGCGTTGTGCTTGAAGTTCCTAGGTTGCCATGCAGGATAGAGGGTGTTTGGGTTTTCCCATGCTTCCAGGCCTTGATACTTACCACATGCAGGCAGGAAGGATTTTTTTTTTTGCCTTCCTCAGAAGTATTGGGGGTTGGCTGCAGGCAAGGCTGTGGATTTTGGCTGGGGTATGCCAGTGCTCCTGCTGGACTAAAAATCATGGAGGTTCCTCTTTACTGACATCAAAATATTCACTAAAGCTCCTGCCATGATGTAAGATTCCTTCCTCTGTGCAGTCTGAGAGCAATGGCTGTCTTGTTTCTCTGGTTAGGATCACACTAATTACCACATTTGGGGGCAAGAAGAATTTTATCCTGCTGTCAGATTGGCATGGGCTGTGGGTTTATTTTCCTTCCTCTACACTGCATGTGTCTACGTGAGATGCTGACTGCACAGGAGCACATCACAGCACTAACAATGTTAATACACTACTGTGCTGTCATATTAGGCTACTGCACAGTGGCATCGCTTAAAAGGTGTTTGCTGGTACTACTGTGCAGGAACTCTGGTTACTGTGCATTTATTTAGTGTTTGATTGTACAAGTACTAAAGAAATGTGCAGTAACCACTGAGCAGTAGTGTCTCATGTAGGTGTGCCCAGTGGGAACAGGCTCCTCTTCCTGGAATTTCTGGAGTGTCTTTTAACAAGCAGCAGTGGTATATCATTGACAGTACCTTTATCCCCCTGCTTTACCAGCAGAAAGTTAGGGTATTCTTTGTGTTTTGGAGCATTTTGCCTGATAGTTGTGTAAAAGTGTTGTTTGTATAGTTTAAGAATAGGTTAATGCAAGCACTTGTGTAGGCAGGGTAGTTACATTTGATAGACTAAGAAAGCAACAGTTCATTTAATCAGAAGCTTATGCATCTCTGAATTAGTCCATAAAATGCAACTCTGCCATGTCCAGTTAGCCTGACTTCAGACTAACACAGCTAACTACACCTCTCCACTTGTCCAGGATGGTTTAGGCGGGGACTATCCTGCCTTGAGTAGGGGGTTAAACTAGATGACTTTCTAAGAGCCCTTCCAGCCCTACTTTTCCACAATTCAGTGATTCTAATGGATTATATAAAAATTTGAGTGCTCTGTGACAATTCATTTACATTTCTGTGGTGCATGCAGTATCAATTATAATATCGGCATTTGGCAGAGGGAGGAGGATTACAACACTTTCTATTGAGGAAAAATTGAATCTTTTAACCCACTCTTAACTTCATTGCAATTCTTGGTGGATTTAAAGCCTTGGAGAGATTGTTCACAAAGACAACAACCAAACTTCTTATGTTCATTATAGGGAAACCCTCGACCAAGTTATTGGTCTAACAGCAAGTCTTTTTTTAGTTGTTCAGTTGCATAACTGTAGCAGATTTCAAGGGTTCTGGGATATCAAACCTATTTCTGAACTTCATTCCTTCTTATGTAAACCATATACCAGCAAGTGAGTTTAAAAAATACCATGAGTGTTGAATACATATGCGATATTAACCCATTCATAATAAATATGCTAGGAGGAGATATTTGATAGGTGATTTAATGTGATCTGCCTTGCCGCCAACTGGATTTTTTTTGTGTACAATTCTAGTAATATACCATAGGGCTTGCTACATGATTAATAAGTGAGTTCTCTGCATCAGGATACATAAAATGTAGTAAAAATAAATACAACTACAAAACAATTAAGGAGATTTGTACTAACTGATTTATTCTTGTGTATGAATATACAGCACTAATATAAACAGACAGAGGGTCCTCGCCTTCTCCTTTTATCATTTCCAAATGTTGTTATAAGATGGTAACCCCACTGAAAACAAATAAAACAGCATGTCATGTAAATGTAACTTCAATCTAGCATTGCATTAGGTCAGCCTGGCTTTGAGAACTACGTGGCTTTTTCAACTGTTACTTTGCTGGAAAGTTCGTTTGTAAATGTCAGACCTCCATCCCTGAAAGACAAAAAGAAAAATCCTTGTGCTGAAAACAAGAAAAAACGTATTCAGTGAAAGCACTTTTTAGTGCACCTTCTGCACAAGACTTTGGTATTATAAGTATTTTCAAGATATTTTTTTCATATCCAGATTTGTTCAGGGCATAAATTAATTCTTTGGGTTATTTTCACTTATTCTCATATGTCCTTTTTATAAAAAGATGTTTTTCCATTGAAATTATAATACTACTGTGTTTAAAACTTGTCCTTTTTTTTTAGAAGTAAGATTATATATATCTCATGTTGTTATACTTCCCTACTCTCTAATTTGCACAGTGAAATGATTGCTACAGTGAACACAACTACAGCATATTACAAATAGGATTGCAAGGGAGCATTGATAACAATTATACTAATTTTAAAGTTTAACAGATAGGAATCTCTAAAGAGAAAGTTTAATTACTGACATCAAAATAAAGCTCCTGTCACGATGTAAGATTCCTTCCTCTGTAGTCTGAAAGCAATGGCTGTAGGACTGGACCCAAAGATTGGGAAAAAAATTATAAAGGGAGTCATGATCACAGACTGGCAGCAGGAACTCCTGTATCCTACCTGACCTTCCTTCATAGCTCTGGGCGAGTAGTTTATCCTCATTGCTCCAATTTTGAATATTAAAAGGGGTTATAATACGTTTGCAATATTTCCAGCACATCTGAAGGGTGTTTGGGGAACTAATAACTGTAGCCACTTAATAATGAAAAGCATTAACTCTGAGGTATACTGGTATTCTTATTAAAGTGCAAATACCAATGCTTTTTAAATTGACTAATGCAATTAGTTGCTGGGGATTTTCTCAGTATCATTTACAAGTGGCAAAGCTGGAGGGCATTGCTCAGTAAACAACACCATTTCCCAACTTTCTCATTGCCCCTTCTCAGCCCTTAATAGTGCTTGCCAAAGTAACAAAAAGCCTTATAAATGCCTGCTAACGTCTTATAATTGAATCTAATGTTGCTTTGTTACACAATAGATATTATGCTCATATTACTTGTATCTTTTGCTCCAGGGAAACTTCATTTTGTGCTAATTGACTTCTGTTTTTGTTTTTTTTTTCAAGATGTAATAACGCCCATCCTGGTGTACAAATAGGTAGGGATCTACATAAATCATAGAGAAACGAAACAATTTTCGAGGGTTGGTAGTGGCATAAATATCAAATTCTGTGCATATTTCCTGGATGTGCTCTGGCAGCCTACCCTTCTGTGCTGACTGGCAGAGAGGCCCTGGCAGAGGGGAGGAAGGACAAAGGAGCAGTCATCATCTTGTCTTCTGGCTGCCCTTTGTGCAGCCCTGCCCCTTGGTGCTGATTGGTGGAGAGGCCCCAGCAGTCCAAGGGGGCGGTCCAAGGGGGCAGCTGCCGTATTGTCTGCTCCCCTTTGTGTCACCCCACTGGCTGGCACCTTTCCTTCCCCAGGCAGGCTGTAAGTCTGGGCTGCAACAGCAGAGAGGACCACTAGCTTTATTTTTATTATGTTGATTTCACAGGCAATTCCGGATTTTGCATTTTCCACAAAATCTGCGGAATCACGAATTGAGTAGACTCTTGCCAGTAGGACAACCAGTTCCACCATCTGAAACACCCAGAAGAGCTCCAGAAAAACAACATCAAATATGTTCTGTTCTATAATGGGCTTTTGCAGGATAGTCAAGCCTCTAACAGAGTAAATACAATTCATATGATGTCAGTATGATCACATATACATTCATTTCATTTGACATGGCCATCAGAACAGCACATTTCACATGTGGGAATGCAAACTCCAGCAAGGGAGCATATTAACTGCCCACAAATTGTTCGTTAACTCTGAAGTTTTCCAAAAGAAATCTCTGAGGTATATCTTTACTAAGGGCACAGTATTAGAACTCTAATACCACATGTTTCCATTTGAACAGATGGTAGTGAAGGTTTGACTGCAATGTGTTATTAGTTAAGAGAAAAAGACTTACTGATATAGATCAAGGGTACTGTTTAAATTTACTTAGACGAATGATGGTTTATAATCCATTCACACTTGCTGGTGTAATTACTTTATAATTACTTATAAGTGGATCGAAATCTAAAAAGTTCTTCGGATTATATGCTCCAGAGAGTGGAGCTCATCTGCTATTCTAATCTTTTCTTTAATGTGCTAAAAGATGTATTAATCTGGGTGCATCTGCTTTTGAACCGAGACAAGTTCCAACATCAGTTTTATAACTTCATTTGCGGGGACAGTGCTTTGTATGAACCTTAGGATTCTGAAAGTCACTGAAAATGATGGGTTAACAATGCTTTCCCCCCATATTTCATATGCAATTGCATTTGCAAAAATATTTCAAACCTATTCTTGTTCTGTTCTTATTTATTTATTTTTCCAGTAGTGCTTATAAGGTGCTGGACATTGTTCATACAGAAAACTAACTCAGACCATGTTCCAGAGAAGCTGCAGTCTTAAGTCCCAGTCCTGCTCTGAGAAATGTTAAGATTTACCCTTCTGCTTGTATGATTCCCAGTGTAGATCGAGTTCACAGAACCACACCTCCTCCTGCAAAGACTTATGCTTCATTTTTGAAGAGTGGCATTTTCAAAAGTAGTTGAGTGATCGGAGAATTTCTGAAAATCCCACCTGAAATCAATGGGATCATTCACATTTATATGGATTTCCACATACATCATTATTTGAAAGATGAGGCTTTAAGATGTACTGGACTAGATTAATTTAGTCAAAAGCCATTTTACAGTAAACTGGTTTTGAAAGAGGCATGAATACATTTATATTAACATTCACTTTACATTGATTTCGTTTTACAAAAGCCTGAAGGTAAAAAATCAGGATTAAAGCAGAAGAAAACTAGACCAGTATCACACAATACTACAGGGGCTTTGAAGGCATAAGGGCATCTTTGTATCTGAACCCCATATACTAGTGTAAGCAAAAAGTTGTTCACCAGAGCACTGGTGAACAAGTCAGCTTTCAGACTTTAAGAACATTACCTTACTGCCAAATTTTCCTTTATATAAAAAGACATAGCTCTTTATGAAAGGAATGATATGAAAAAGCAACGTTATTACAGATACCAAAATGTGTTAAAAATGAAACAAAGGTGTTTAAAATTCTCCCCACCCTTCTTTCTCTTTTGAAATGGTAAACAGGTCATTATACTAAATTAATATGCTGGCATAAATAGAGCATGTTTCTTATAGTTTCATAGTTGGTAGGGTCGGAAGGGACCTGAGCAGATCATCAAGTCCGAGCCCCTGCCATGGCAGGAAAGAGTACTGGGGTTAAATGACCCCGGCTAGGTGTTCATCCAGCCTCCTTTTAAAGACCCCCAGGGTAGAAGTCAGCACCTCTTCGCTTGTAAGTTGGTTCCAGGTCCTAGCTGCCCTGACTGTGAAGTAGCGCCTCCTGATGTCTAGCCTGAATCTACCCTCTGCCAGCTTGTGACCGTTATTTCTAGTCACTCCTGGTAGTGCTCGGGGGAACAGGGACTCCCCCAATGCCTGCTGGTCCCCTCTGACTAGTTTGTAAATGGCCACTAGATCCCCCCTCAGCCTTCTTTTGTGGAGGCTGAACAGGTTCAGGTCCCGTAGCCTCTCCTCGTAGGGCCTGCCCTGCTGACCCCTGATCATGCGAGTGGCCCTTCTCTGGACTCGCTCCAAGTTGTCCACGTCCCTCCTGAAGTGCAGCACCCAGAACTGGACTTAGTACTCCAACTGTGGCCTGACCACCAGTATTGCATAGAGAAGGAGGATCATCTCCTTGGACCTGCTTAAGATGCATCTGTGGATGCATGACAAGGTACATTTGGCCTTCCTGACCGTGTCCCCACGCTGTCGGCCCATATTCATTTTGGCATTAATAATGACTCCAAGATCCTTTTCTGCCTCTGCACTGACGAGAAGGGAGTTCCCCAGCCTGTAGGTATGCTGCTGGTTCTTCCCCCCAGGTGCAGCACCTTGCACTTGTCAGTGTGGAAACCCATCCTGTTCTCATCTGCCCACCCCTGTAACCTGTCTAGGTCTAACTGCAGCCTATTCCTCCCTTCTAGCGTGCCCACTTCCCCCCACATCTTAGTGTCGTCTGCGAATTTGAACAGGGTGCTTTTTACACCCTCGTCCAAGTCACTGATGAAGATGCTGAACTGTGAGGGCCCGAGGACTGAGCCCTGGGGAACCCCAGTGCCCACATCCCTCCAGGTCAAAAATGACCCGTCCACCACCACTCTCTGGGTGCGGCCCTCCAGCCAATTAGTGACCCATTTGACTGTGTAGGTAT
Source organism: Alligator mississippiensis (assembly GCF_030867095.1). Taxonomy (NCBI): domain Eukaryota; kingdom Metazoa; phylum Chordata; order Crocodylia; family Alligatoridae; genus Alligator; species Alligator mississippiensis. The sequence continues at coordinate 21,317,176 of NC_081824.1, forward strand.
TGATGCCACAGTCTCCTAGTTTTTTAATGAGAATGGGGTGAGAGACAGTGTCAAAGGCCTTCCTGAAGTCCAGAAAGACTATGTCCACCGCTACCCCTGCGTCTAAGGACTTAGTGACCTGGTCATAGAAGGCCACCAGGTTGGTCCGACAGGACCTGCCTCTAATGAACCCGTGTTGGTTGCCCCTAAGCATAACCTCCCCTGCTGGCCCCTTGCAGACATGCGCCAGGATAATTCTCTCAAAAAGCTTCCCCAGGACTGAGGTAAGACTAACTGGCCTATAGTTTTCTGGGTCCTCTTTCCTCCCTTTTTTGAAAATGGGAACCATGTTGGCCCTTTTCCAGTCCTCTGGCACAATGCCAGAGCACCATGAGTGCTCGTAAAACCGTGCCAGGGGTGCTTTTCCATGTCTAGATTTTTCATAGGATTTCAAAAGTGCATAGTTGATTTTGGAACAGAAATCCTATTGGCTTTCAATGGTACTTATTCACTTATCTCCAGCCAGTTGAAAAATGTCATCCTCCATTACTGTACATCAAATTACTCACTTTATTTTTAAAGATTTTTACTTGGAAGTTCTAGCATGGGTCATGGGTTATGGGTCATATCTAGCCCATTACCCAGGCATGGTAGAGCACTTTATAAGGAAGTGGAAGATTCAGGTTGCAGATGATTGCTAATCACTTTTTCTTTTTTGCAACTATAATTTTAGGAACTCTCATGGCATTAAACATTCATGCAGGGAATCCTATTTCATTACAGAGCCTACCAGCAAACTCAGAAGGGAAGCACAGGGCAAGCGTAGCAAAGCATACACAACCTGAATCCCAACCGTACAGTTAAGTGCCATTTAGGCACATAAAGGTGAAACAAGAGTTTACCCTATGTAACTGAACATGGCAGGGAATTTCTGACATAGAAGTAGAATCCAGATCTCCTGAGTCACAGTTCCGTTCTTTAACTTCAAAACTCTCCTTTCACAGTCTACATGGGATGCTTCTGACTACTTGCTGTTGTTTTTTTTCTTTGTGGATTCTCAATTTGCCACGTGTTGTTTATTCTTATTGATTTAAAAAAGTAGGAGAATCATGGAAAAATTGAGAGCATACTGTGCTTGTCCCAGGATCACATCAACAGCAGTACCAATTTTTACTTGCTCTAACGACACAATACTTCAACTATAGTCAATAGGAAATTAGTGTGACTAAAGGCAATGGCATATGGAAATTAATGAGGGTGGATTTTACAGAAAGCTGCTTCACATTTCTCAGTTTTTCCACCTATTAAAAGAGAGTTATTTACATAACTTACTTTGTAACATGCTTTGAAGGCATAGATAAGAAATACTATATAGGAGGCTAGAATAATTTCTATATAATTTAATGGATGTTGGGTGATTTTTTTCTGAAGTGCGTACATGATTTCAGAACCTAAATCCTTTTGGAAGTAGAAACAAAGTGAAAAGCAACTCGCTCCTTCCCGCAAATCAACAGGTTTACATAAAAATGTAATGAGGGCTCTTCAAAATTGTTGCAAAAAATCTATAGGGTAGATTTTATTAAAGTATGAAATCCTTCCCATAGGGCATTCAAACAATAATCAATTCTCTGTTGCAGTTTCCGATAGTATGACTTTTGTTTAAATTATTTAGGGCAATTAAAAAAAAACTATAGAAATACCCATTTCTCTTTAACTCTAGAGGAGTTGTTTCCTTAATCTTCTTGTTTCTTTTAGATTTCCAAAAGCATCTAAGGTAAATGAAGTTGGTAGAAAATGCTGATACATATATCCCACATCAGTCTGTCTCAGCTGCTCTAAGAACTGTGCTTTTTCTACTTCATTTCCTGGGAAAAAGACAGGCATCTACAATACTAATTCCCCTCTCAGTTACATTGATGCCACTTCTTTTTGGCTTTAAAAGAGTTCCAATCACACATCTGAAAGGAAAATTTAGCCACAGGAACATATTCAGGGTATAAACATGTGTAACAATTGCACCAATAACAAAAGATATCATTACACTCTGTTGTGATGTAACTGTTATGTCTTCATGACTCTGGCAGAAGCGTGGCAAAACCCCTTCAGTTTTAACTCTGATTCATTCAGGGTCAAATTTATATAGCTCACTCGTGTCACTCCAAAATCATGCTGCGATATCAACTGATGCATGCTCCAGATAGCACCTCTTCCCACAGGTCTGACTTTTAAAACAAATGTAGCGCAGGCTCACCTTTCAGAGCTTGGGTTGAGTCCCGGGCTTGAGATCCTGCTGTTTTGATTGGTGGAGCCCATCCACCAATAAGGAGGCAGCAGGAGAAATAAAGTCACGCCCCTTTCCTGAGGGGAGGGGGAGAAGAGCTCTCCCGGACCTGATTGAAGACTGTAAACTGTCAGGTCCGGAAGACTTCAGGGGCGGAGCCCTGGAGCGTATAAAAGGAGCCGCGTGCCCAGTACGAGGACAGATGCGGTGAGGGACTCAAGAAGAGCGGGGCCAAGGAAAGCAGGGGAGCTCTCCCCCAGCTGGCAATAGGCTCAAGGCTCCTGAAGCTGCTACTGGAGGAGCAGCCTTGGGAGCGGTGCGAGATCACTCGGGCTGTTGACAGTGCACAAAAACAGTGCGTAGATACCCAGCCTTGGGAGCAGTGTGAGACTGCTTAGGTCCATCACAGTGCATGGTTCAGTGCACGGAGCCCAGGCTTTGGGAGCTGCAAGTGGCGGCTCGAGCCTGCAACCCCAGCAGGGCCAGCAGGCCACACAGTGTGCGGGGCAGTGCATGGGGCAAAGGCCTTGGGGCTGCAGTGAGGCAGCTCAGGCCCCATCTTCTGGCAAGCATCCAGGTCCCACAGTGCGCAGGGCGATGTGTGGGCCCGACTCTTGGAAGCCAGGGGGCAGTGGAGCCTGTTTGGGTTAGCCACCCAGTGTGAGGATGGCTGGCTGGAGCCTGCAGGGCCCAGCCTGTGCTAAGAGAGCCCTCAGTACCGAGCCAGGACACAGGGAAATAGTTCTGCTGCAATGTGAGTCCCAGCACCCAGGAGCCAGCAGCAGTGGTGCAGCAGCTGAGAGGAACTGAGCCCTCGGTGCCCAGAGCTGGGCACAGGGTGGGGAGGAGCCCAGTGGTGCAGGAGAGGCCTGGAGAGAGGCTCCAGCACAGGAGACCCAATCGAGATGAGCCCTGACCACTGCCACCTGAGGGAGCGTGAGTCATTGGGCCCTGGGTCCCACAGGAGAAAGACGTTTGGAGCGGGCAAACCCAGAGAAGGGGCTGGGTGAGCAGCCCCCCCGCCTAGTAAAGGCCCTTGGTGGGGGGGCCCTGGTGCTTCCTGGACACCCCCCAAAAGGCCCTATTGGAAGGAGGACTATCTCTTGCCACGGGTCAGGGACTATATTAAGGAACAGGTGTTATTAAGATTGTTCCTGTTTAGCCTTATATTTTGTATTTGAAATGTTGTATTGTGATGTTGTAAATAGTGTTATTTAGGGTTTGACCTTGGTTATTGGTTAGGGTTCACTGTGTAAATATATGTATATGATATTTAGTTTTATGTTTATGTATATTATAACTTAATTAATCGTATATAGTTAAGAACTTTGGGCTTGGGCTAACTCTATAGAGGAAAGAGGGATCTGCTCGAAATAATGGCATCCCTCTCACAGCACCCCCTCCTGCCTATCCATCCTATTCAATTGAGAAAAGCGCACACCCTTGGGTGTACCCAGGTTACATAACTAAAATGTATCTTTGTCCATATGCTCTCTCTACCTAGTTTCTTTTGTGGCCAGACAATTAAAACCAGCCCTGTCCCTTTTTTCTTAGAACAATCTATTATAACACGTCTAATTCCTACTATGTCATGCTGTTAAGCTAGACATAAACATATGGCACATACAGGCAGGTCTATGGTATGCTGTCTGCTGCTCATAGGCTGTCTGACAAATAGCCACAAAAAGACAACCATCTATGCATTACTAGGTAGAACAGAAGAAGATTGTCTTCTTTTATAATACATGTGCTCCAGTCTTTGGAAAATGTTTTATGAAACATTTAATCTTGGGAAAGGAATGATGATTTCTATTTAAAGCAGCTTTCACAAACAGTCCTTTGGCTTTCTGGGTAACTTGTACAATTGGACAGCCCTTCCCATGGATGGAACTTATTATTTTTAGCCAAGTCAAAGAAGACCTGCAAAGCTGGCAAGCTAGGTGGGCTTCCCTGATGGCTCGCGGATCGCGAGGCGTGTGTGGATATCTCATAGCTTACACAGCTGTAATGTTCATTTACACACTCAGTTCTGCACTATCACATGTGCTGCCACAAAACGTTAAAACATCAAGACTCAAATGTTCTTTTGTTCCTTTCCCCTTTTGTGTATGTTTTACTCAGTAGCTTTGTTTATTTTCTTAAAATATTTCCTTTTTGTTTGCATTTCTTGGCAAAGGCTTCTTCATGTTTTTCTTAAGTAATCTTCTTTTGGTTCTTTTGCCAGTTATATTACTCCAGATTAGCCACAAGTGAGTTCCAAGGGCTTCCATTTCTCCAGCGCTCTGGGGGTGTTACTGAGGAACCAAAAATAGCTTTTTTATTTTGCCTCTGAATCTCAGTCAGCCAGCCTGGGTCCAGGCATTGCTGAACCAGAGAACCATTTTATAACACTGCTTCCTTCCTATCTGGTTTGTCTAAGTAACAGAGAGGACAGATGTGTACCTACATTTAAAAATAGTTGTTTGCACTTAAACAAATGAAGCTTCAAGTATGCAATAGGCTTGTGTATATATGAATTAATGTCCATATTTGATTGAATCAGCTTTGTGTTTGGGGCCCTTTGTTGTTAACAGCTAATGAAGATTATTTTTTTACTTCAGTGCTAGGACTCTGGGTATGCTATTCCTGCTTTCACTATGCAGTTCCAGTTAGTAATAGTCTGCAACATAGTGACAATAATGAAGTTCCAATTAGGCTCAAAATTGTCATATTATTCTTATATGATGTTTGAGAGGAATAGACCAAACAAGACTTTATATTCAAGGTAATTAAAAAATAATCAAAGATAATACTCAGTTGAGCAATATATACCATGGACATTCTTTCTGTACAGCAGGTGTCCCCTTCAGAGAGGAAAGAAAAAAAAATCTTTATAGTCTTGTAATCAGCATTCCTAAGGGGTTAGTCCATGGACATTTTGCAAAACACCATTATCCTAACCTTGTGCATTTTTTAAAAAGTTTTTAGCAGTAGGCTTAAAGTGTTGGCTTGTCAAAAATCTCCTTCAAAGAGCTAAATACCAGCACCTCCTGAACTAACAATAAGACATGTTTTACTAGAAGTGATGAAACATCTTCTATAAACACTCCCTACCTTACCAACCATCCTTTTCCAGTATTGATTCACCACTGAAATATTTGTGTCACTTGAGTTCAAGTACATGAAACCAAACCTTTCATTGCTTGAAGTTGTATGAGTGCCACTAAAAGCAGCGTGCACTTCAGCAGTTAGTGAATTAAATAAGCAAAAGCATGCTAATGGTCTCTGTGAGACCAGTACTGCTGACCTTAGAAAAAGAATGATAATAAAATGAAGAATACAAACAAGGGATGGAACTATGAGCCTTTTATGGGTCATATCAATGGAGCATGGAGGGATTCAGGGTTACATATTATAGTTGTCAGGCCACCAAAAGACATGTACATTATGTAGCCATAATATATATACTGACTGCCAGAACAGTGAGACTGTAAGTGTGATTATACTTCTATGGAAAAACGCTCTTCTATCAAGCATAGCGTTCCCTGTTCTGAATAGTTCTATTGAAATACTTGCCCACTACTCAGAGGGAAGCAGGACTGTCACAGTGGACAGAGTACAGGACTGGAACAAAAATTATCATGACTATTCATCTTCTGCCATTAGCTTCCTGGGTGCTTTTCAGCAAATTTCTTCACGTCTTTATGCCTCAGTTTTTCTATCTGTAAAAAGCAGGTTCAGATAGGTATCTTCGTGGTAAAGTACTTTGAAATCTATCAGGAAAGCAGTCATCATGACAAAACCTCTGATTGTCAGTAAAGGTCTGATACTCCATTACAGTTACCCAGAATAGATTGTAACTGCTCCAGTCAAATCTAGTTGCTCTTAGTATAGCCTAGTAATGACATGCAGTTGCATTATTTTGCATTTCCTAATGCCTCACGGATGGATGATACAATAGAGCCATTCAAATAAAGTCCTGCATAGATTAAACAAATACTTCCTAGACAACTTGACCATGTATCAGAACTTCATTGTGGCAGGCACACTATACAAATACAAGTAAGTGATGGTCCCTCTACCAAGTAGATTACAGTTTAAATGTAAGATGAAAGATTCACCTGGAACCAAAACAAACTGATGAAGGGAGCGTGATGATCAACAGCATGGCAAGTATTGGTTGCAGCATTACAGCATCCTAACTGCTGTTGGGTTTCTTCATAGGAATCCCAGTAGAGGAAACATTTTGGAAAATAAGCAAAGGCATGGAAGGTGGTAGTTTCTACCTATTTTAAAGTGTGAACCTCTTGTACATGAGATCATATGGGAAAAAGTGAAAATGGAAAGACTGACAAATGGGAAATCACGAGTGTCAGAAATGAAGTGGGAACTGGCATCCTATTAGCATACAAGACATAGATGGACATAGGCCAGGAATCTTAAAAGTGAAGACAAACTGTTTACATTAGATGCAGTGGAAAAGGGAGAACCACTGAAGGAGTGGAAGCAAAAGAGTCTCCAACCATACAAACTCACCAAACGTCAGCGAACCCATTGCTGCTATAAAGCACCTAGGCAGGATCTTGATATCTGATACTTAAACAGAAGGTGACTACACACACAAACAGGCTCAACGCAGCTTGAATTCTGCTTTGTCTCTCTTGTTGGCTCAAGGATACTCCCTCACAAATAGTGGCAGAAAAATATGCTGTCGATGAATATCCCAGCAGAGTGGAGGTAGATGCAACGACCGCGGAGGTTCTTGCAGTGGTTTGCAGTGACTAGATTCCATTACTCCAACACTCAACGGGGAGTCAACACAGCGATCGCTGTGCCCATTCAGCTTTGAACACAGACCAAAGATGTGTGCCAAATTGCAGAAACAGAAACACAGAGTACCTGTTTCAAAACATGAAAGGAACCTGAGCTGTTTTGTCTTGACGTGAGCAGATGTTGGCAGTCAAGCTGTTTGACACCGGTGCTGTTTCACTGTAAATAAACAGTGTGTGTATTTTTTTTTAACAATCACACAGAAGGAGGAACAAATCCTTGAGGTGGGTGTGTTCTTGATACAGAATTTTTAAGAGCATCTTATTTAGGGAAATATAAATAAACACGTGCAAAGAAAGAACGTATAGGAGAGTTGGCTGGGAGGAGAAGACAGGAAACAGACAGAACAAGGGAATGTAATAATGTACTTTCTATCCCTGAATGTTTCCCAAGACTGCTGGGCCTCAGCTCTGAGAATGCTTATATACACAGATCATTTTACTCTCAGGAGTAAAGTTATGCATATGCACAAACATTTACAAAACCAGAGCCTTAGGCTGTACTCTCTTTGGGTCAAGGCGCTTTTCTATCTATGTCTTCAGATAGCAATTATCACAAAGGGATCTGTTACTGGGCAGGACTTCTGGATAGCAACTAAAATATCTGCAAGTTCTGAATATTTCTGTATTAGAAATTCTGTGCATTAAGCTCCCATTTCAGTTTATTCGAGAATTGTTTTTCCTTAGCCTTATATGACAATGCAAATTTGTAACCAGGATTAAAGACTGTAATTGCAGGTACAAAAGTTAAAGCTCATGATAAAGTCCGTTATATTTATCTAAGAAAAGGCAAAACAACTAAGATGCTTGAAACATTCAGCTAGATATTAATAAAGTGTAATGCCATTTCCTTAGCTCTTTGGACTATTGCCTGTATGGATGAACTACACTTAAAAAACAACAACAAATCCGTACATACCCATAATTAAATACAGACAACTTGCACATTTATTTACATGTGGGCTTTTTGTTTTGTTTTGTTTGGGGTTTTTTTGGCTGTGCCACAATATATGGTGTAGACATTTAAAAGGGACTATAAAGTTAGCATTGCACTTCAACAATCACAACAAAGTGACTATAGTCCCATTAATTGACTGCTGCTAATATGGTAGCATATTCGTTTTGACTGCTTACTCATTACATTCTGCTTTCTTTTTCTACTCCTTCCTCCTCCACATCTTTTTAAAATATTTTCTCATTTCTTCCTCAATTTTCCTTCCATTTCAGCTCATATCCCTGTTCACCTCTTCATTCTCCCTGCAGCCACCCACACAACCTCAGGCAACTTGGCATCAGAAAGAAATATGTGGGTTTTGGCTGACCAATTTATGAGAATTTGCAAATCTTAAAATTTCCCATTTCTTATTGTTGTTTGTATTGGTCTGAAATAGCTCAATTTCAATTGTTTGGCAAATAGATTAAATATATCAAGAGGAACAACTCATGCCACCTTGTAGGTCAAGGTCAGCCATTCAAGGGAGAAATCAGTGTCATACTATCCTTTCATGTATCACTCTGTCATACTAACAGAAAATACATGATCTCACTAACTACTATAATTCTGCATAAGCCATGATCTGATCCAATACCCATTGAAGTCTTGGGGAATCTAACGAGTACAATGATTTCAGAGAAGGACCCTGGTGATACCTCAGCTACTTTTGATTCAGAACTTACTGAAAGTTATGCTTTAATCTTTATTGTCCGTAGATAGACAGCTTTATGTATGTTTAGATTGTACAGTCACAGCAGATACCAGTACAAATGACAAATGTAAATTTGTCAGCTTTGATCTCGGCCAACACAGCGGTTATTGGCTAAGGATCTAAAGAGTTAAATCTCTGATCTTCTAGACCCTGAAATAAAAAGCTAGCTAATGTTCTCCAGCTCTGTCATATTTTTGGCAGATTGGTCACAGACTGGGACCTGTAACAAGCATTCACCAATGGGTTACACATGCACCTTTACATTCATTAATGACTTCCCTTGGAACTTTGGTAGCCTAAATTTACACTTAGGTCCAGATTTTTAAACACACCTCAACTTGGTCCCCTTTTTAGTAGGCATAAATTGATCCCACTCATTTTGGCACCTGAAATTAATTTTGGGCAAAAATTCTTACAATTCAGATGACCGTGTATCTAAATAATGGATTCAGTTGTCAGGAATGCATCTACAAGCTACTGAAATCTGGATCTTGTGGTGTATGCCTCATTTTCATATTAGCTACAAAATACAAGAGTTATATGAAGTTTGAGAAGAAGCAAGTAAGTAAATGGACAGTAAGTAAATCCATGTGCAGCATCCTAATGGGTCTCTCTTTGCAAACCAAAATTAAATAATTATTCACACACAGCAATGAAATAATAACACTGTTTTCCTTAATAGAGTAACAGCAAGAAGGGCTGCTAGAGTAGCTGCCTTTTCCTTCCAACTACTGTTCTTTAAAAGCAATTCCATTCAACATTGTACAAGGTCAACAAGTCAATGCAAGACCACCCTGCTTGGGGATTTGCTCTCAACACAGAGTTGTGTTGAATCCCTCAGCTGAGAAATGTCATCCAGCACCTTTCATATTTATGGTGACTCATAAACAGGAAACTCAGCCCTGTCCACGACACTGTAGCTTTTTCATATCTTAGATCCTTTTTTTAAAGGAAAAAGAAAAGAAAGAAAGAAACCCCTCAAAACAAAACAAAGAACTTAGCAGGACATTTAAAGCAGCTGCCTTCTGCTTTCTGTGCCAAAATAAATATTGCCAAATTAGTAAGGCATACTGAACAAATTAAGCGCTAAATGCAAATTTATCGACTGAAATACAATGGTAGAGTAGCCAAGGAGCTAGCAATGGTATAGTTCATCTTTGTAAGTAGGTGTTTTTGTTGGCTAGTTTCGAGAGAGTGACATGGGAACAGTAATATAAAAAGAGAGCATTTCTGTTACACCCAAGATGAACAGTTTGCTTTAGAAAGTTCAAGTAAACAGTTTCTAACATACATTCACTGGATTCAAAGTCTCTTTTGCTACCAAGAGGGAGATAAAAACTGGTAAAAAGAAATCTTTCTTTTTAAAAAACCTAGTATTTAAAAACTGGTAAAGTCAGCATCATAAATCACCCAACAGACCTTTGGTGCACTTCCTCATCTCCAAGTTACGAGAAAGTCTCAATGCTATTCACCCACCTTACTAAACAAATGCATAGACCTCTGCCTTTTGCCAAATGTGAGAGAGTGACATGTAATAATTAGACAGGAACATACATGGTTTTGTTTTAATTTGTTAATAGTCAAAGTAGACACAACGTCAAAGCCTGGTACCTTGAGTTTTGGTCAGCAGTTTCCTTCAGAATAAATTTTGAATGAAAAATATAGCTCTCACATGGAAGATTTTCATTTTGCTTATTTTTCATTTCTTTATTTTTTGCTATTGGGGAAAACAAAATGCAGAACTTGAACTCAGGGCAAGTCAACCCTAGTTAAAATGTTCAGTTTATTAATACAACACAGAATGGTTCATTTGAAGTCAGTTTTTACAGCTCTGTCCTCTGCCAGAGATGTATGGTGAGTCATAGGAGATGGAATCTAGAGAATGAGCCTAGTCAGTAATGGAGGACCTAAGCTACAACCTCCATGCAGCAATGAGGTGCTGGAAGGAGATGTAATTTCATGTTGAAGTAACATCAAACAGAACATGCAGTTTATTCCCATGGGATCTAACAAAATGCATTATTTAGCCATTGTTGATTCCAAATATTTGGAACACCTCATTTTGTGCAACATTTTAATATTTCAAAATGTCGATATCCTTGTTCAGGATAAAAATAAGTGTTGAAACTTTGGAATGTCGTGTGGGACAGAACTCAGTCAGGGCTTTCATTTGGGCCTGCCACAGAGAAGGCCAGCTGCAAATTTTACAACCGGCAATCTCAGTTCTTCTGAGGAGTCAGGTGCAATGTTTCAATTTGCAGACTGTATATCAGGTAAAAAAATAAAAGCAAACAAGAAAGTAAAACCCAGCCATATTACAAGTCTTCTTTAAGATGTTTCATCAAAATATTAATATAAAAGTCTTCTTTTCCCAAACTGTTCCTTGTTTCTCTCTTTTATACTATAGCTCTACTTTACTGCTATCACAGGCATTATTACAGCTAGCAAATCTCTAATATCCTTGCCAGAGTGAGTTATTTAGGAACAAGCTATCTTAGGCCAAATGGAACATAGGCCAAATAGACTAAGATGCAAAATTCAAATCAGATTTATTGTACCCATCTACTTTGGGTGGATATCTACAAAAAACAAAACAAAAACAAAACCTAAAATATCTACCCCAGAAAGCTGAGGGAGTATCCTCTCCTTGAGTTATTGCAAACTGTTTAACAGAAATTCAGCTGCATACAATATCAAAATACAATTTAAACAATTTAGATCCTGAGTTTGTTCTGAATTTCAATTTGAATTTGCATCAATTTAATTCAAAACAAAAACAACCATATTCCTTTACAATATCATAGATTTTCTCATCTGTAGGACCATATTTGATGGGAAAGAAACCCCCCCAATGCTCCAAAAAGCCTACGAATTTTAAACTTATTTTTTTGGACAAGATTTTTTGCATAGAAACTATGAACTGTTTTCATTTATTTAAATAGGAGACCTGCATATGTCACACAAAGTTATATTTTTGTAATTATAAAATGATGGTGAAATAGCCTTAATATTTTCTCATTTGTCATGAAGCATGAGGTCAGGATGATAGAATCCTTATACATGCTGAAGGCCTATATGAATTTCAACAAGGGGTAAGAAATTTTTCTCATACTTAAACTAGCTACCCTAAAACTAGATTGCTGTGATGAGTCTGCTGAGAGTTTACTGTATGTGTGGATGTGCCACAACCGCACATACAATATGTATGGTTGTGTCTGAATACCAGCTATGCTCCAGTAGAAGGAGGTAATTATTTTGCTCATCCCAGGAGAGCAGATCAGAGCAGACAACTCACCAAATTATTTTTCTCAGATTTATACACATTTATCTTCTTCAGTGTTCTTCTGAAATAAAATGGATCCAGCTTTTTTTGAATAATATGAAACATATGGGAGCTGGGTGGTGTAAGTCATGAGTTAACAAGAACCAAAATCTTTCAGTAATGGTCTCAAATCCACATGATTTCTTGAATGCGGACCCTTTATATTAGTGTATGTCACTGTACAAAGATATATTGCCAGAAAGCTCTTGACTGTCTCCCCAGCACAGAAGGCTGTGGGGATAGAGCTTTTCCTCCTAAGGTTAGAAATACTTTGTGTTTCTTAAACTGATTTCAGATAAGCTTTTTTTTTTTTAGAGGGTAGAAGCTTATAAATTCATTGTGCCATTTTTTTTTCTCTCTTTGGAACATTAATATTTGAAATATAACAAGACCTGAATTGAACACATTGGAATACATGATTGAACCCCCAAAGTTCATTGTCATCAATGAACAGGTAGCAAAGTAAGCATAGATCCACAATGCCACATTCATAAGTGTAGGCTTCCTCAGTATGGCTAGGTACAGACATTATGCGTTTATGGGTATAAGTGTTCAAAAACTGGTCTACACCTGTATTCAGTACACACAGACCAGGAAACTGGTGGAATTCAGTCTAAGACAGACCTGCAAGGATGTATTATTAGACTGAAGTAATTTAGGTTAGGCCAGCCCATCAAAATTCTGTACCAAATCCCCTACTGATTCAGATTAGCCTGCAGTCCACCAGCATCCCAGGCACCTTTGCAGCCCCTCCTCTTTCCCCTCTCACATAGAGGCACCCTGGAACTTGGCTCACTCTTGGCTTCTCTTATCTGTCAGCTGCGGGTTGGGGTGTAGGCAGAAAGGGAGTGTCTGTGTGGTGGGCCAGTAGGGGGTGCTCCTGCATTGAGCCACCCACCTCACTGAGCACGACCACCTTCCAGGCTCCGAGTGCCTCCCTGGGGGCGCCTCACGTCTGGCTGACCCCCTTCCTGGAGCACACCCGCTAGCCTGGGGGTTCCACTGCCACCACCCAGGGCTCTGGGCTGATTCTGGCTCTGCACACTCTGGGAAACACAGGCGTAGTAGCCCTCAAGGGTACTTGATTCACTTCAAAAAGTTGGGATGCTTCCCTCAGTCAGAAGCACAAGTAGTGGTCTTCCTTAGTCAGCCAAACCAAGGGGATCCTAAGGCATAATCTAGACCCACTCCCAATAAGTCTCCCACGCTAGGTACAAAGGAGAACTTAATTGGTTACAGAGAGTAGGGTTAGAATAGGGTACAGGGTAGAGCAATCTCAGAGAAATCCCATAGAGCAAACTCCCCTGGCTGGGTAGCTTTTGATCACGCATCTGAATTACTGCAAGCTAAATATCTAGTTAGATCTCTGGTAGCTTACTCACAAGTATCATCCAGAGGCACGTGGAGATTCCCTCTGGAGGCAGGCAGTTCACTGATCATGAGTTTTGAGAGAGAGCCAGGTTCAGATGGTGCAGCTCTTCTCTGTCTCGGAGTTTCCCTCATGGCTGCTGCCTCCTCCTCCTGGGCAGTTCTTTTCTTATATAGCCCTTGTGGTCCAATGGAGGCCAGCACCTGTTAGCTGTCAGCCAACCAATTGGAAATACATCACTAGTTGCCGGGCAGACTGTCAGTCTCTAGCCCACCAGAGAGGAAGCCCCTCACCCAGGTATGTGATACTAGTCACGTAGGCAGAGGGAGCAGGTTTCCCCCCTTCCTCAGGAATGTATCCAGGACAGGTTACCTACAAGATACGGTAAAGGTGTGTCTCCTCTGCTGGGCCCATCCTAATCAAATTGTCACAGAGCAGAGTTTTTGGGGAGATCCAGAGGTGGCCTTCTGCCACAGTCTGTAGCTCTGTATTTTTCTATTCTTATACAATGTCCCTAGGTGGGGGGCAGGGGTGCTCCACAGAAGGAAGGCTCTGACCCCTTGGATGGCAGGCAGCAGCAGGGCAGGGCAAGGTAGGCAGAATGAGTGAACAGTGGCTGCAGACTTCTGTGCCCTGTGTGCATGGGACCCACTGGGGCCAAGGTGTGGCAGGACAGGAACAGGAGCTGCAGCTGTTGCCTCCCCATGCTGCTGCTGCTGCTGTTGGCACTGGCGCTTGGCAGGGCATAGAGCTTCAGTGATGAGGAGTGGCTCTGCAACTTGATTTGCATCACCATGTGCCAGAACCTGAGCTACAACATCACCTGAGCTTTGTGGGCCAGGACTGGACACCGAGCAGCAGCTCACCACCTTCAGACTGCGTGTCCAGTATGGCTGCTCCAGCCAGCTCCAGGCATGGGTATGCATGTGCATGTATGCACCCATAAGCATGTCCAGCCTGGCCCCTAGCAATTCTGTCCTGGCCCCCTCCCCTCCCCACCACCGATCTTCAGTGGGTCCAGGTAGATCAGACACCCCCAGCCCCATTTGCAGCTCCTGGGAGATACCCATGCCCAGCCTGTCCCTGCCGACACTCAGCAGATAGGCTACCCAACCTGGATCCTGGCCCCCAGGTGTCCTTAGCCAGGCCCAGATCCCTCCCTTGTGCCATGAACTCCCCCCGGACTCCTAAATGCTCCCTTCTTCCCTTCCTCTCTTAGCTTCAGGCTGTGGAGCTGCTCCCCGTCCTCCCCTGCCACAGGTGATTCTTCAAAGTCTGAAACCATCGGTGGCTCTGGGACAGCACAGCCTGGGTGAGGCACAGCCACCCTCCACTTCCCAGTGGTCCTTATTTACTGTTTCCTTTGGCTGCTAAGCTGCAGAAGCCCCTTCCCCGTTCTTCTCCCTCTTCCTCTTCCCCAAAGTCAGAACATGAAACCAGAGCCTTCTGCTGCTTCCCTGGGTAGCCTGCTGCCTGCTACCTTCCCTTTGGGAGGCCCAGGGACTTGAGTCAGGGCTAAGGGCAGTCTTAACTGGAGTGTAGAGTCTGGATTTGTATGGGATTGTTTGAATAGGACTGAACCTGCCTCAGGTAAGGGGTTGGACTCAATGACCTCTGAGGTCCCTTGCAGGCCTGTTCTGTGTGTTTCTCTGTGATTCCTGTGGCTGGCGGCGGGGACGAGGAGGGGTGCTTCTCTCCCATACTCAGCAGACAATCAGGGGTGGTCTGCCTGTTCCGCTGAGCTCAGGAGTCTTCAACAGCCCAGGGAGCCAGCAGGGCACACCAGGGGGTGTGCTAGAGCACCTCCAACCTACTAGCTTCAGCCAGTGCAGGCAGCCGGCAGCCTGCATGTCCCACCAGCCAAAGGGGAAATGTGTTCTGTTCACTCCCAAGCTACCTGAGGGTGCTTAAAGCAGACAACTTAGATAACTTCTACTTCAGGCTTTTGAACACCTGTACCTGGCCCATGTAAAGGTACTTCAGAATTTTTCAAAACATTTAGTTTGGCCTTATCTTTGCATCCCTGAAGTCAGTGATAATCATTGATTTAATGGGGAGATAGGCCAATCACAAGGACTTTAGAAACTCTCATCCTAAGTGTTGAAAGGCCGGAATAAAGTGTGAGAAGATACAAGGTATGAAAAATGTCCAACATAAATTACACTGCATTGATAGAGGCAAGGATTTTTGTGGGTGATATTATTTATTGTAACAACCACATGGTTGGGAAAGACTTAGACAAGCTTTCCTCAGAGGCTTGAGGAAGGGTACTATGGTACCCAAAAGCTTGTCTAAATCTACCCTAACCAACAAAAGATATCACCCCAAAAATCTTTTCCTGTTGCATATTTCCTCAACCATCATAGAGCTACAACATCACTTCCACACTACCATATTGATAGTTATCTTTCTACTTATGCACCTCTCTTCCTGTTCCTTAATATACAGCATAACTATTTTAGAGCAGACTTCATCCACTTACCAATTCATAACCTCCATCATCTTACAGATCATCTCTGGAGTTTGCCCCATCAACTACTCACTTTTCTTCACCTCATGCAGGTTATTCCATTTGCACTGCCAGGAGGCTTGTGTTTGCAAGCCATTGTAGACTTGTTGATGCTGTCCTCCTGCAACAATGGGTATAGCTACATGAAATGACAGCAGCATAGTGTAAATGTACCCATGCTGACTTTACACCAGCTAAATCACGTATCAGCAGTAGCCTAAGTAGCAGCATTGAAGTCAGCAAGGGCTAACTTTGGTGACTATGGTATAGACATACTAAGGTGTTCTACAGGTTAGCTCATAAACAGGAAGCATCAGTGGGTGTGGAAAAACAACTTCCTAGAAGTTGTTAGGCTTCTCCCCTTTTCTAAATTTTTCTAACAGGATCGCAGCATAAGTTTTGCATATGCTATTGGCACACCAAAGCCAACTGTGTTTTCTTAGTCTCATGGTGCTGTATCTTATCATTTGCTTTTGGTCACTGCTATATTGGGACTACTACATATAAAGACATCCATCCAGCACACACCAACTGCTGCAGCTTCCTTAGCCTGACGAAGGGTTTTTGAACCCGAAAGCTTGCTTAATAACTATTCTCCAACCATTTAGGTTGGTCTAATAAAAGATATCAAATTCACCCAAGGAACCTTGTCTACATATAAAGACATAATTTCATATACATTAAACAATATATTTTTAAAGAATTCCTACCTATCAATAATAACATACGATTCTATTTTATTTAATTGTTGCTCTCCATAAAAAAAACTGGCGATAAAAGTTATTTTCTGCAGTGTCACAAGTCTATTGCCAGTTGCGTTACTGGCAAGAGTCGTCATCCTAATTAGATAGTTGTTTTCTTTCTGTCCATGATATATAGCTTAGGATCATGATTTCCTGATTCATTTAAAAAAGCTAGAAGAGAATAATGTTAGCTGTATGCATCAGAAACCACATCTACGTGAACAGCAGGCTGTGTAGTACTCATATAAGCAAGTACTAAATGACTGCACAGTAACCGCTGTTGCTGTGCAGTACCATCGCCGCACAATGCTACTGCTCATTGCTACTGCGCAGTGGCATCTCGTGTAGACGTTCCACTTTCACTCATTTAATGAAAGGGTATCTAAACTTAACAAACTTCCTAAGGTCGTATAGCTAAATCATGTTTTAACTTACATAAAGGCAAACCCAATGAAGACAATCAAGGATAGCTGATGGCAGATTTTAGTGTCATGGTCTAATTTTTAAAAGTATGTTAGCACTATACTTTTTTTTTCTTTTCCATATTTTGCTTTGAGCCAACTTCTTAACAATGTGTGGTTGTATTAGGCACAATTGAAGACTGCACTATATTCTTTAAATACTTGAGGATTAGTGTCTTCAGTGAGGGGGACAATCTTGCTATTGTCTCTGAAACTTGCAGTCTTGTTGTTTTATCTGAGAGGAAGTTTATTCCCAGATAGTGATCTTCGTAACATGGATTTTAGAATAGAGACATTGACAGTTAGTAGATAGTTTATTGCTTCTTCATAAAAGCACTCTTTAGGAGAAGGAGTGAATATTTGAATCAGCAAAGACTTGCAATTGTCCCTTTCAGTTAATCTGTCAATTTTTGCTTATTTATAGACTATAGGAATTTATTTCTAACTTTTGGACATAGTATATTGGAATATTTCTTAGATTTTCCCTTTTTTTTTTGAGGGCAAAGTGTTCAAACTTTAACTTTTATATTTACAGAAAGACATGTACAGTGTTTGTATATTGTGGTATGTATACTCAAAGTTGCATAAATTATAAAAGATAACTGGCATCAGGAAATTCAAGACACATTCAGAAATGTGGTCGTTTGTCAGTATGTCCCTTCTGTTTTAAAATCTTACTCTTCTGTGCTCTCTTGAGTGCTATGCTCCATTATGTGCCTTTGAATATCTCCCCCAGACAGAATACAATCAGAACAAAAAAGGATTTTTTTAATATTGCTTTATTTACTCTTGTTCTTTTATTTTCTGTAGCTTTATTTACTCTTGTGTTTAGAGTAGAATTACAACAGTACTCTTTATTTGCTTGTCAAGTTGATAATACCTATAACAGATAAAAAGGATTACCTAAGTGTCTGCCATATTTTCCGACACCTACCTATACCTACTGTAGAAAATGTTTGACTGGCAAACTCTATTGCTTAGTTATCTAAGGAAATTGGCAAGTTTTTTTTAGAGACATATCTTTGAAGGCTTTTGAAATGCAACTCTAAATCAGTAGCACAATTCCTAGAATAGTATTGTTGATTCAATTATCATGGCTGACTTCAGACTGATGATGCAGCGTGAACCTGGTCATAGAAAATTAGCAAATGTGCAAACTGGAGAAGCACATTTCAATATGAATACCTGTCAAGTGAAGATCTCTTGTTTATAATATGCAAACCTTACAGAACCCCATTAACATAGCTCTTGGAATTGTTTGAACAAGAGAGAAACTGAGGCACAGATGTTATATTTTATCACTAGTAGTAGATGGTTATTCTAGTGACATCCAGCCAGTCTCACAGACAACAAAGCTACAGAAGGCCAAATGGTTTCTGAGGCTCTGAAGTTCACTGACTTTGACAGGAGTTATGGGTATCAAGTACAATGATTCATTACCACAAGCTGTGATCAGGATTTCAGGTCAGGAATTCCAGGACACACAAACAGACAACATCACCAGTTATGAGAAAGGCAGCAGGAGTAACCATTAGAATTATTCTCTAATAGATCAATCACTAAGATGATGGAGTTGTGCTAGAGAAAGGGGGAGTGGGGAAGTGCAAGGATTTGAATAAGGATCTAACATAGCTAAAATGATGAGCAGGGATCCAGGTTTTCTGTTTGCCATGGAAAAGCATGGATTTTCCCCTTTAAAGAAAGAAAACACAGGAAACCACAGGTTTCCCTTTACAGGCTGGCAGAGTTCAAGCCTGCAAGGGGCTGCTTGGGGCTGGGGGGAGTGAGAGGAGGCCAATCACAGGCAGGAGGAGCCATGTCTATGTGTAAGTACACACATGCATGTGGCAGCCAGGCAGCATGATAGGGAGCAGCTCCCCATAGGTAAGTCTATGGTGGGGGCCATAGGCAAGGTGTGTGTGGGTGGGGGCAGAGGCAACGCTGGGGGGCATAGGCAATGTGTCAAAGTTTGGGGACGACATAGGTGACACATCAGGGGGGTACACCCCCCAGAATAGTGCCCCCACAGCAGGCATGGGGCTGTATCCTGGGTGGACCAGCACGGGCAGAAGCCACTTCTGTGGCTGAGTGGGTGGGACCCAGAGTGGGAGGACAGATTAGGATGGTGAGGCTTGTTGCTGCTTCTGCTGCTGCTGCTGCTGCTCTTACCACCGCCAGGACTCCTGCACCAGCTGCACCACGAGCACTGCAAGAAGTAATGGACAGGGTGGGGGAGTGCATTACCCTCTCCTTCTCCTGTCACCAGCTGCGTGTGTGCTGGGCTGCAGCTCTACCCCAGAGGAGCACATCAGTGGGGGGCAGCATGGAGGGCCTTAGGGGAGCGGTGGTGGCCAGGTCATGGTGGCAGGGTAGAGCTACGGCCCAGTGTGTGAGCAGCTGGCAGTGGGAGGAGGTGAGGGCAGTGTGACCCCCCCCCCAGTCTGTTACCCCTCATGTTGCTAGCAGCGTGACTAGTGCAGGGGCTGTGCCAGTGGCGGTGGAGGCGGCAACAAGTCTTGCTGCCCTGCTCCATCCTCCCACATCAGGTCCTGCTCATTGGGCCATGGTGTCAACCCTTGCCCATGTTTGTCTGGTCAGGCTGCAACCCATTGCCCTGCTGCGGGCACACAAATCTGGGAGGGCACATGCGCCACCATGCCACCCAATGCATTGCCTATGGTCTTGTTTATGGTTGAACACCCCGTTGCCCCACACAACCCCCTGCTCACATATACCTCCACCCTTCCTCACACACCCTCCCTGCCCCACACCTCCCTGCCCCACATGCCCAGCCCTTTCCCTACATACTAGGAGGCTGGGGCCTAGTGCTAGGGTCTGGGGGTCAGAAGTGAGGGACACCAGTAGGGCTGGGCAGGCTGTGACTTGGGAGTAAGGGGCACTGGCATATCAGGGCTGCTCAGCACCACAAAGCAACGGGGGAGGGACAGCTGCAGCTAGACTTGAGTCTTGGTGGGGCAGGGGGAACTCTGATTTTCCATGATAAAAAACCCAAAATGAAATGCCAAAATATATCGGTATTTAGAATTTATTTTATTATAATGATTACGGCACTGGTAGTGTACAAATGACATCTATATATATTGTGACATTTCATTTAATCAGAGAAAAAAACACGGATTTGTGGCTTTTTAATCAGAGAATCTGGGATTTTTAAACAGAGAAAACCAGGATTCCTGATTATGAGGTGGGCTAATGATGTCTGAAGTATTGTGGGAAGAAATGAGCAGGTCAAACTGAGATGGAAGATGGTAAGGGCCTAGGTAAGAATTTTAGTTTGTGGACTATGAGGAAGGACTGGATCTTAGTGATACTGTCAAGGAAGAAATGGCCAAAACCAGACCCCCTTTGGCTGTGTTAGTCTGCAAGGTTGGCTAAACTTCTGGGCTGCAAGCCTGAATGAACAGAAGAATTTTGCTGGTGGTGACTAATGGAGGGAACATGAAATCTTGTCAGAAAAAGCTAACATTTCTGGTCTGCAAGCTCTAAGTTTAAGCCAAAGTTTGACCCTTGAGGATGTGTCAAAAAGAGGTCATTTTCATTTTTTTTTTTAGTCTTGACAGGAGGTCTGAGGTACAGGTAGCTCTGTGAGCTTCCTGCATAAAAATGGTAGTTGAAACTGTTCGTGAGTGATATGCTGCTCCCACGACTCCAAATTTGAGCTGCACATGGTTGAAAGACATGATAAACCCCTCAGAGAATATGTTTGTCCTCTTAACATGGGTTAAAGAGTAGTTCCTGTGATTTTTCTTATAACATGTCCTGAAACCTGTTCAGTCAAGTAGATACTTGAACCCAACATTCAGTAAGTTGGTAAAAAAAAAAAAATCCCAGGGGTTTATTGTTTTAAGAATTTACTGATGCCTTCTTCAAATATCATCCTGCTTCTGCTGTCGAAGTATGAGCCATGTAGCTCCGTGAATGACAATGTTTCCTTGTACTGGAGATGTTATTCTTCACAGTTATCCCTGAGGCAACCGTACCACATTCCAGTGCCTCAGTCAGCCAGAGGAATGAAAACTATTTTCATTTCATCCAAAGCTTTCAAAAATTATTAACAGTTACATATCACCCAAAACTGTGCCAGTCAGGGACGGTTGATATTTTAATTTTACCATTTCACAGCTTTATCAGACTTGTCTGCATTGGAAATTCAATTTCCTTTCTCGTTAGGAACCACTTGAAGAAAGTGCAGGCGTGTCAATGCAATGTTCTCCTTTCAAAGTGTGGCCTTGTTTGTTGGCCTAAAGCAAATGTTAAAAAATGCTATACAATAACATCTGTTATTACACAATGGTTCTCTATTGGCTTTCAGCAATGTTATACTAACCTAGTGTTGCATAATCTTTCACATAAAACAATGAGTGTGTATGCTAGTCTGTAAAAGAGTGAATGGCCTCCAGTGATACATACTTCTCAAAAGACACCATCACAAACCCTCTTTGTTTCTGTGAAGAAGGGACTTTCCATAGTATTTGCATTGTGGTTCAAGCCAATGAATAACAGACTTTTTCAATGCTAAAAGAGTTAAATTGGCCCAAATCCTGAAAACAAATGTAAAAAGAATTGACATACCAGGCAAATGAATACATGCACAGGCCCACAATTTCTATTATTCGAGAGCAACAGGTGATATCTAGTAGGCTCTCTAAGAGGCTGACAGCCATGAACCCATGTCTGCTAGTGACTTCTCAACCTGGATACAGTACCTGTTTTCCCATCAGTGAAACACTTGTTCACCTCACTGGAGTTGTGTCAATAGTTTCTAGGCTATAAGGGAGCTTATTGGATCATGTAGTCTAGCCTTTTGTGGTGATCGGGACATGGCATGGTGATTATCCATTGTAGAACAGGTTGACATTGTTCAAATAAATATTAATACATACTTTTCTGTAGAAAGCACAATGTAAAAAAATCTTTGTTTCTTTTCAAAATGTCCTATTGTGTTAAAAACATTGAAATAAAAGTCAACATAATTCCTGGTTTAGGGTTTTCAAAAAAAAATTTGAGTCCGTTTAGTACATTGTTTCAGGTTGGAACACCTATGTGTGCTTACTGTCCCAAAATAAAAGGGAAAGGTTCTTGGCTTAACCCCCATATGTGAACCAACCCTTAAGGCAGGTGAACAGCAATAATTGTGGCACTTACAGACTAGTATAACCTAAGGAGTACCTGTATGCCAGCCTATGTGCAGTTTACTGAAGAAGTAATTGTAAGGAGTTTATTGCTACTGATTTTTTTTTTTTTTACCAGCTTAAAGGGATGTGGCACAATATACAAGCAATAAAGATGGCTCCATCTTTCAGTTTTAAGAATATTTGTAAGTTAATGTTAGCAAGCAGGTTCCTGTGTACCCTGATGCAATAACTATAAAGTGTTTAGTTACACTGGACGTTGACTTGCTTTTGAAGCAACCCCACTGATTTTAATAGGCTTATATGGAACAGAAATCAATGCTGAATTAACTCAGTGCAATAAGGGAAGAAGGGAGACTATTCTGTATAATGAAGCTATTTTTTGCAAAGTCTCTGTTAATGATACTGGTATAGTAGATATTACAGGAGAAAAGACAGTTTAATACTGGTGATGCTTCCCTCTAAGTTTTAGCACTGGCCTCATACATATCACTGCAGACCAAGGCCAGACATTCTGTTTTGAATGATTTTAATGAACATTGAGAAATAGAGGGTTATTTTTGCTTCTTCCCTTTTGGAGTGAGTGGGAATACTATGTAACATAACTTAATTCCAAAGTGAGTAACTCCAGTGGTTAGATGATGGCATCCTGGGTCAGCTTTTAGAAACTGGTGTCTTAGCCAAATAACTGGTAACATTCCAACTATGCAACTAGGCATTCATAAAAGCTAAACCATTCAGAACATTCTTGTTATGCTTGTTCACCTTCTACAATATTGATATACTTTTATTCTGTTTTAGTAATGTCCCAAACCCTCCTTTTTCCTTCTTTTTTCAAGTCTTTGCGATAAGATATTTAGCAGAATTCACATATTCACTGAATTTGGTATTCCATACCAAACCCTGAGAGAAGATTTTTCTACCTTAAGCAAAAAGCAGAATGTGACATAAGAAGTTGCAGTCCCAACCCTAATCAGGCCCCATTATGGACATTTAAAGATTTTTAAAAGGCTAAAAAATGCCTATCTGTAAAATCCATAAAAATTGAGCCATCTATAAAAATACAAAGGAAATGTAGCTTGAGTGAGGCTCTGTGGTTGGAAAGAAGCTGGAGGCAGTGCTAAAGGATGGACAGAGCACAGCAGTGCTACCTTTTGTCTCAACAGAAGTGCTGCACTCTGCAGACAGCCTTCTTTTATGGCTTTGTAGACCCCTCCTCCAGCCATGTGCTGCTGCTGCTGTTGTCAAGTCCTGTCTGTTGCCTATATAACTGCTGGGTTGCAGATGGCATTCTTTGGGGCTCTGTGCTGGGACAGGAGGGGCAGGGCCAGCAGGACCAAAGCTAAGGGTGCAGGTTGGGAGAGCAGCATGGTGTTGGATGTTGTTTTGGGGCATCAGGTGTGGAGGTGGGGGCACCATGATATAAAAACATTGCTGCAGTCAAGCATGGTTGCCAAGCCAGGAACTGTTACTGACAACCAAACCTTTTTTTACTTTGTTTACTATGCTTGGCATTAAAACACCTAGCCATGGGTTGGGCAATTGTTTGGGCCTGTGGACCACATAAGCAGTTCTGGGGAGCTGACATGGACCAGTCAGCACCCTCCCCTATTCTCCCCCACAACAGCCTAGACCCCATATGCCCTGCGGCTTTTCCCTGCCACCTCCAACAATGCACAGTCCCAGTCCTGACCCCAACCAAGCCTGTGCCTGCTCCAGACTGCCTATCCATGCTGAGCCGCCACTGCTGTCACTGCTCAGTGTGGGTGGGCAAGTCGAGAGCAGGCATGGGGCAGGCCAGGGGCAGGGCTGTGCATGCAGGTTTTGAGGTCCAGAGGTGGTCTGCTCCACCAGGCTGAATCTGCAGTGGGTGCAAGGTGGGCCAGGTGAGAGCCATGTGGATGAGTCCCTGCCAGTACTACAGTGTTCAGGGGGAAGCAAGATGTACCACAGGCCAGATGGTCCTGACCAAATGGGATCAAGAGACCCAGTGCGAAAAGGTCAAAGTCCCTCTGCAGGCCAGATCTGGCTTGTGGGCTTTATTTTGTCTACACTTGACCTAGCTCTTCTAACTAGGACCTGGCAGCAGGGCACAGCTTGGCAGAAGATTTACATGTGTTACATATAACGTATATCAGTAAAAACATGTACCGGTGAAAAAATATTTTTGCTTGGTTGGTAGCAAAAAGTTTGCAAATGGTCATTAAAATGTTTTTTCTTGGCTTGGCAACCGTGCTCCCAGTCTAAGAAAAGCAATACACAAAACACTGGCAAACAGCTACAAATGGGGATGATAAACAAATTTGTCAAGCATCTCTCTATTAAAGACAAATCTGAATCTTATGACAAATGACTACCCTGGGGGTCTTCAAGAGGAGGTTAGACGAGTATCTAGCTGGGGTCATTTAGACCCAGCACTCTTTCCTGCTTATGCAGGGGGTCGGACTTGATGATCTATTGAGGTCCCTTCCGACCCTAAAATCTATGAATCTATGAATCTATGACAGAACAACAGGACCATGAAATATATACCACTTCTGCATGCAATTAGTATAGCTAAGTGAAGTGTGGAAACTTAACAGTAGAAAAATCCTGTGTGGCTTGTGCTTTATTAGTGGGCAGCATAAACCAACATAAAAGCATGTTGCATGAGTAAAGTCACCATGTTAATAACAGAAATAAGATAAGCTCATCCTGGACTTGTATCAATGGGGAAAAAACTGACAATGCAGGAGGACTCTGTTAGCTATAGACTACAACGTAATCAAGGACCTGATCCAAAATCTATTCATGTCTGTGGAAGTTCTTCACATTGACTTCAGTGGCTTTTGGATGGTTCTTCTGTGCCCACAGCCTGATTCATTATTGGCACTTTAGGTATCACTCACTGACATCAGAGGAGCTGATAACTTTACCTAACACTGGAAAAATGCATTAGTAAACTATGCCGCCAAACTTTGTATCAAGAACATTTTACTTAGAAGCAGGCTGAAAGTACAGTGTTTGGTTCTGGAGAGTTGTTATCTTGAGCTTGGAATTGGCCTGTTAAATAATTTGCCTAATTAAGAAGATGCAGATTAATAGCTTAATTTAAACCTCACATATATAAAGGGTATTTTGTTCTGGGGTTTTGACTTGGGTTCATTTCTCATTTTAATGTAGAATTGATTGATTTTCTTCTCTTTCTTATAAAAAAGGAATTAATATAATTGCCAAGCCAGAATGATGAAGATATTTCTCAGTGTAAATTAAATTTAGGATTCAAATGTGTTTGAGCCTATTTTTTTAATCATCTTTTCAAAGATGGATTTCACAGAAGCAAGTTTTAAACTGCAAGATATTGCTAGAAATGGTTTTTCACAATGGAAGTGATGACACACCTTGAGATGACAGCATCCTTAATGAGATCCTTTAATAAATATTTTAAATTGGTTATTAAAGGAGAAGAAGGCCCAGCAACTCTGTATTCATACTGCACCATGTAGCCATTTGTCCCTTAATCTTCAGTCTTATCCTATCTTGAAAGATTTATAGTTTGCTAATGTTATAAGGTAAAAGGACATTCTCCTATCCAACAAGGTCAGTCAAATCCACTTCAAAAGTGATCAGCGGATTAACACATGTCACTGAGCTCCTTATAACTTTACTGCTGCCAGAACATTTCAGTTAAAAAACATGACGTTGAGAATGTTAAAATAGACAGCAGGGCTTACTTTCTAGTTGCTGAAAGCTTGAATGAATGCTGCACTCGACTGGTTTAGGTATAGCTAAGAGGGAATCTGTTCTCATAACTGGTTATAACAAAATATTTTTTTTCAAGAGTTTTCAGAGCTTCTAATATCTGTATTTTCCTCCGAGATGGAGACAGATGAAACCCTTGATGAACAGGCCCAAAATATGATAGGGTTGGATTGGGATCTGACATAGAAACTTTGACCTTACTTCCACTTACACCAGTGAAATTTTTCCCATTGAAATGGGAACACTGATCAATGCAGAAGTGGTTGTTTCCTGCAGTAAGTAAACTGTCTCCTATGAGCTGACCACCCAAAACTCTGCATATGTCAGTTAGACTAGGAGTTGGCCCATTTCTGGTGTAGCTGATTTGTGTAGAGCAGAGGATTGAAATGGTTTATACCACTTTTGTGCCTTTGTATTTCCTTTTTGGCTCCTGACATGACTTAAAACAGACTAAAGTAAATTCTAAGTTATAGGCAGCAGCACTGGACACAAATGGGCCACCCTGGCAAATGGAAGTCACAGGAGCAAAGCAGTGGTTTGACTATACCTAATTCACCAGCCATTTAGCTGACTGCATAGCCATTAAGTATGCCCTTGAAGCAGGTGTATCCTCATCTGACTGTTTTACCCTCTTTCCACCCCTAGTCAAGCCATACTGCTACTCAGGCCCAGTGGATTCTTCTAAGAAACAGCTGTAACTGTTGTTCTGACAAAGAGGACGGAAGGACAAGAAGACTTATTATCATCTTTCAGGTACTGGTAAATGTATTTCTGTTTTTGGTTGGTCATTCAATGTATATTAAAATGGTGGACCAAGTTCTTCACTGTGGTCAACTGGCAAAGCTCTATGGAAGTTATTGGAGGTACAAAGTTTCACATTGATATCTTATTTGGTATATATAAGATCAATACATGCTTGGTTTTTCAAACTAGAATGGTAAGAAAGTATAGCAAGCTTGGGCCAGATCTTCAACTCCAGTAAATGGCTGCAACACCTCTAGATACAAAGAAGGATGCTGGCTTACACTAATGAGGCTCTGACCTCTTATATATGATTTTATTTGGAAAAGAGGTTCCTGGACATCTGCTAAAGATTAAGCTCAGAAGGACAAATTTCAAGATAAGATTATTGCAAGTCTACAAACACTAATTGTCAAGAATTATCCCAGCCCTTTTCTTAAATCTAGGCACTGTTTTGGTTTTAGAGTCCTCCTGTGTCAGTAAGTTCCAGAGGTCAACTAGACGCGAGGTGAACAAAATAAATCCTTCTGATCTAAATTTACTGCCCTTTCACTGAGTGCCTCATTGTTCCTGCATTGTGTGATTGGCTAAAATGGAAGGACTGTCATTCTCACTATGTTGTCTAGTGAAATCCTTTGTTACTCTTCTGCAGTACAGGCAATATGACACCCAACTTTGCAATCTGCTTTGTGTAAGTCCTGCTCTACTACTAAGCTGTGTCTGTATACTGGTACTTAGTATCCAATAAATGAGTTTGCCTTCTGAAAGGCAGGCCTTTCCTGCCAAGTGTCAGCAGGATGGATCAAGTGGACGAAAGGTTCTCTCCATCCTTAATCTTTTATGAGCTGCCAAACACCCCCTTGTTCAAGGCACTTTAATCTTTGGGACTGGGGAAGGCAGTCCGGGTTTATCATAAGGTGGGTATTTAAAAAACACACAGCTGTTGGTATTCATAACTTGAACTCTTTATATAGGGTACATAGGGCTCTTTGTACTATGCCAAAGCAGAAGTTTATGTGCATACAGTATTCATGCAACTAACATCTTGTGGAAAAAAGAGCACATGGAAAATGACATCATTAGCTAATTTTTAGAGTATGAGATGCCTGCTTTACTTTTTCAGCCTTTTCCCCCACCCCTATTTTTCAGTTGCTGAACCTACATTTGATCCCTGTATCCAATCCGTTTCTCATAACCAGCTACTTATACAGCATGGTGTTCCTGGCACTTGTTAACAGAAATGGGAATATGACCTCGCTGAAATTCTCACTATAACAGAGCCTTGCCAAAGCTGGTAACGAATCAGGGGCATAGCCAATTTATTCAAAAAGTGACATTTTTATTACTTCTCTGTCTTTGCCCTGATTTTCTCATAATTCATAAAAAATATTGTAAAATATTATACTGTACTTATAAATCAGGAAGTCCAGAAAGAATTATGAAGCATTTTATGTTTCTCTTCAGTACCTTACACTCACATTCTGTGTTTATGTCTGGCAAATACTACTAATTATATAAATAATAACAATGTCCAATAAAAAAATCTAATTCTGACCGCCAGTTGCAATTTGGACTAATATCTGAGAGCTGACATAAACTGATGACTTTTCAGTGAATTATATGAAATGTCTGACAATCTCAGTTCAGCTTTTCATTGCTGGATTCCCAGAATAACTTCTCAAACCAAATAACCAATCCCAAAATAACCTTTCATTATTGTCACCCTTGTTGTCAATCTCAGCAAGGATGCTAAGCACTCAGCAATGATTAAAGCTGCCCAAAGAGTATTCAGCAAGTATGTTATTCCCTAAATACCACTGAAACCTGATGCATTAGATATGGATGGTTGCAAAAAGGATGTAATTTTCATCAAATATCACTTTCTTACCAAAGATTAAAGCTGCCATAAAACACTTAATGAAACTTCCATTTTTGATATTTTTCGACCACTATAGGAAGCCCCAAAATGGGACAACATTGCATTCCTTTTTTCATTAAAAGAATGGCATCCCATAACAGAGATTGGCAGTCTTGACAAATAATACAATTGCAACGTTTAAAAAATAAAACCACCTCTAACTTTATCCAATTCTTATTCAGACATTTCACTAGCTCTGCTTGGCTGCTTCTGTTTCATCTTTACTTCTGTTCCTTCACTATTTTGATTTCGGGTTTTAAAGTATGGAAATAATTATTCTACAGACCAAAATGCCATTCCCTGTAAAAATGAAAACTATCCTAACCTAGTATTTAAAGTATAAAGCTCGAGTTCAGGAGTAAAGCAGTAAAACTGTGATTGTTCTACTGCAGTAAGTTTGTGGGAGAGCTGTTGTGCCCCCCCCAAATCATAGCAGATAAGAAATATTGTATTACATATTGGAAAAGTATATTGATTTAAATGATTTTGAAAATCAAGATTTTGAACATGGAAATTCTTTCAAAAAGTGATCAACTTCTGAGGGGAAAGTCAATTCAGTTTCATCTCTGACAACCCAAAGTTGAGTACAAATGTGAACTTTCATAGATAGTTTTGTTTGCAGATTTGAGTAGTTTACATATATGCGGATCTCTTGGCTATCGCTCTTTTTGTAATGGTTTTGCACCATATGCAGCAGAATAATGAAAACATGTTTTATAACATTGAATAAAAAAATTAGATGGTTTTTGGGTTTTTTTAACCAAATCAGATTCACCTACCATTACTCCACAGGATTAAATATGATTTGGACAACGTGTAATAAATATGGCTAGATCCTCACACATGGCTAGATCCTCCACTGAAACAAATCTCCATAGTTCCACTCACTTTAATAGATCTCTGATGATTTTCATCAGGCAATGGTTTGTCCACTACAGTAGTGATCAGCAAGGAAATTAAGACTCCACCTACTAATATAAACTCTTCAGAAATATTTTAATCCAAACTAATTTTTGTTAAAAATAGCATTTTCAGCCCCAAAATCAGAACCTCCTAGCATTTAAAAGAAGAACCTAGAGTATGTTTTTACTTGTTGAAAAGAATATAATGTTCCATTTTTAATTTTTTGTTCATTGTTTTTATGTTGACTTTTTTCATCAAAAACGTAAGTAAACTCCATGGATTATTTTTTAAACCAATTAAAGCAAATCTTCAAAGTATTTTGTTTAAAACTAAGATACCTTTTTTAAAGCCAGGTTTTGACTCAAAACTGAAAAGAAAATCTTTCTCAAAGTGATAATGAAACAATGCTTCCTTTACAATGAATACATGTTTAATCTGTGCTTTTAAATATGAGCAGCTATTTCTGAATGAAACAAATCTGCTCTGCTGTAAATGTGTGGAATGTGGTAAGCAAGAATAAACTTATGTCTGTTTGAATAAAGAATTGCTTTGCCTATTTTCCAGGAAGTCAGTAGGTGAGACTGGAGTTCAGTAGTGTGTCTGTGGTATAATAATGATTGGGTTACTGCCAGGAATCAATCTGAAGGTGTCTCAAAGTTAGGCTGGAGCTAAAACAAAAAACAAACAAACAAAAATCTGCCTCTGCAGCTTCTACAGCTGAAACACATTTGAAGTCTGTATGCTGTCGTGGGTACCCTTAGGATACAACAGTATTTTTCTGGTGCTGATAGGATCTTATTCAAGCGGTATATGACAGCGTTCTTTTTTCAAAGTCTGAAATCCTGTTGCATTTTAGGTGTTAAATGTTTATATAGGAGATCTTGTATCTTAAAGGTGACTTGCAAAGGAAAATAAACACATTTATGACCTTTTCTGCTTCTTCCTTTCTTTAAAAAAAAAACAAACAACAAAACCAAATAGAAGCAACAGAAATGAAAAAATTATGTGATTTTTTTTTTTTTTTTTGTATAGAAGCAAAGGAATTGTATTCTCTCCCAAACAGCTCAGAGAAAGGTGCAAAATCCCTCCAGTGGACAAATATGGAATAACCTGGAAATTTTTCTCTGAACTCCATCATTTAAAGACTAGACTAAAGGAAGAAGACTGAAGTAATTGTTGATTATCTTATTTTCCATGAAAATATTCAGTCTTTGTTTTGAACTTTAATAACATTTTAGCCTCTGTAGCATCTTGTGGCAATGAGTTCTGTAGTCTAAGTACATTGTATAAAAAAATTAAACCTATTCTTGGTTTTAAAATTGTTGTAAGTAGTAATATTAACTACTTACAACAGCTAGCTGGTATCAGTTGGTCATTGATACAAGTCGATTTTAAATATTGTTTTCTGCTATAACCTTTCCTTCTTTCCCTAATGCAGTTGAATTGAAATGATTAGTTCACAGTTTCCATCTTTTAAGCCTAATAATTTCCTTGTTCATGGAAGGTGAGTCACATTTTATAATAAGATAAAAAAAAAACAGCATTAAAAATGTAACAATGAAACAAACTGAGGAAGGTAATTGCTATGTTTTACCTTGATGGAAAAAATGGGATGTTCATGCATTAGTTCTTGACACCTCAGTTTTCTGAGGTGCGAAATGCCCTCAGCTGCTGTTGACTTCACTTACTGACTTCAGTACTTCCAAAAGGAGTACTAAATGATAGTGCAGTAACAGCCCATGTGCAGTAACCATGCACTGTTATTTGTAGCTGCTACGTTGCCAGGAAGGAGTGTGTTGCTATGGCGACGTAGCTGCGATATCATGGTTTGTGACTGCTGACACTACCGTGCTGTAGTGTGTTACTACGGCGACATAGTGTCACATGTAGATGCACCCTTCATTCATGAAAGGAGATTGAAAAAGGAGGAGTTCTTACTAGCTAAGGAGGAGGTAGTAGCTGTGGGCAGAGGTAATTCCCTAAATCAGGGAGACAAGGGCTCCCCTCCTGTTTTTAGCTGAGTAAGGAGCACTCCATTCCTACTTTCCTGCTGTGCACTCCATCCTTAAACCTCCAGTTTATTTCTGTGGGAGTGAAGGATTCATAGCACCTTGAAGCACAAAGTCCAGAGTATTCACAATGCGTGAGATCTTGGCTTTTTTCCCTTGAAGCCTAGTTTCTTTGCCCATTGAACCAGAGGGATTTCAGTGGGTAATGGACTGGAACCTCAACAGTTTAACTGTTAAGAAGGAATTATCAGGTGTTAAAATGAAACTTTCATGGCTTTCCAAAGAGAAGTAACAAGAAAAGTCTTTGAGAAAGAACCTGAGTCATGAGTGTTCTGCCCATTTTTACTGGAGATGATTAGAAAATACTGACTTGTCAAATAAGAGTGTGTGTGTGTGTGTGTGTGTGTGTGTGTGTGTGTGTGTGTGTGTGAGAGAGAGAGAGAGAGAGAGAGAAAGGGTCACCTTCTGAGAATTTTTAACTTAAAAAAAAATCAAAACTAGTTTTGTATAGTTAAATAATTTTGAGAGTTGAAATATTTCTTTTTGATATTTTCAATATGAACAAAAATCCATTTTCCCAGATTTAATACACTTCATGGTTTGAAATTTAAGTTAATTATAGTAAAAATGGGCAGGTGCACAATGAAGCACATTACAATTCTGAATTCACACTTTTAAATCAAATTTCATAATGTTAGCCTATATCTACCCACTTCCTGGATGGGAAAGACACAGACAGTGGCGATGCATAGGGGGTACACAGGGGTGCATGTGTGCCCCGAGAGCAACAGTGCATCCCCTACGCTTAGGCAATGGACATGGGGGGCAGGTGGGAGCACTGGTGCCCCCCCTGAAAGTGCCAGCCAGGAAATGGCATGCCTTGGTGCTCTCAGAAGTGGAAGCCACTTCTGGAAGTGGACACAGTTGGCCACAGTGATCAGCTGTCTCATGATTGGCCATGGGAGGCCCCTCCCTCAGTCAGTGAGATTGGCTGAGGTGGGGGGACGCCCCCCCTTCAGCAAGATTCACTGTAGGGGGAACCCCCCGCCCCCGGTCACTGACTAGTCACTGAGGGGGGGTCACGTGTGCCCCCTGACTAAGGTGGCACCAGTTGCCCATAGACACAGACATTTCCTTCTTGCTCTCAACTGAACATAATAAAAGGTGATTTTTCCTATATTGGTGAAGGATGATCTGGACCTTGGTTTATACATGGCTTTGTCACCTCCTATCTAGAATACAGTAATGCAATACACCTGGGCATGAAGTCATTAGTCCTTAGGGATCTCCAACTCCATGAGAATGCATCAGTGTATCTCAGCAACATAGACTTAAACTAGCCCATCAGACCTTTCCTCTTCTTTCTACACTGGCTGTCCATGGAAAATATGAGTCAATTTGACAGTCTCCTTCAAGGACCATCAACAAAACACACTATCTTTTACTGCAGGTGCAAGGCACACTTAAACTTGCATTTCTTAATATAACACAGAGTAGAAAGTATAGTGGTATATGTATTTTAAAAAGGGAAAAAATACTCTTACCTAAATGCTATGTTACATAATCCCTTGGCTAGAAGATGAGAGAGAAAATGAGCTATGTATGACAGATGAGAGTTACATCATTTAATACACTTTTGGCAGAGGGTCAGACACTAGGGTGATGAAGGAGGTATAAAACCCCTGCTAGAACACAGTAGTATAGAGTGCTTCTATATTTTACTGTGACATTTCAGGATGCACATGGAGGTACTAAGCTTTATAAAAACCAACTGGAAGTTCTAATATCTTAGATACAAATTTTGTTGGCCAAACTGAAGTTCTGATTGCTTTGGTGGGCAGGGATGATGTTTATCTGTCTTGTTCAGCACAGAGCCCACTGCACTAAAGTAATTTGTTCAAATTCAAGCACAAAGCACTGATTTCCTAGTCTGGTGGGAGGCACATTTTCACAGTTCCAATGTTGCTGATACATTAACTTTTCACAGCATTTTAATAACCACATAGGAACAATTCTAGTATTAAAATAGTTTGGTGCTGTCTGTGCTATTTGTTGCTCATTATCATTACTCTTTGCCAGCTCAACGCCCCTTAAAGAAAATGTAAATGGGATTTTTGCCTCGGTTCAATGGGGGTTTGGATTGAATCAGGACTACTTCTGTTTATCACATTTCTGGCAACCAGGCAAAGCTGGGTGAAAGTTTGGGAAGAGGATTGGCTTCTTCTGTAATTTACTTTGACTTTAGGGTATGAATAAACCAAAAGGCACACAGCAAAACAACATCAAAACCCAAAGAGTTGTACCTGATTTCACATGAAAACTGGGTTTGAGAGAATTTGGGTGGAAAACTACCTCTGCCGGGTGTGTTTGACAGATTTGTGAAGTCTGAAATGTTTGAAAAAGCTGAGATGAATTTCAAATCTGTAATGCAACACAAAACCAGGTGAATTTCATTGGCTCCGGGGATTTTATAATAAATATTTTGCATTACTCTAACAGTGACATTTAAAAAGCAAACCTTACCAGATGTACATGGGAGGAAAAGATATAATTAATAACAGAACCAAAAAGAAAGAATAAGCAATGAGCTGCCTAAGATGCATACGTGTGTCCTGAGCAGAAATAGAACTGCCTTAACTACATGTCAAAGGCATATAATGGCATCATATAATGGATGGTTATAGTAGGAAGTAGGGCTGTGTGAATAGGGAAGCATTCAATTCGGATTCAGCCAATTCAGAGGACAGTGATTTGATTTGGAGATTCGGATCACTGTCCTGAATTGATTCAGCCAAATCAGCTTCGCAAGATTTGGTACTGATTTGGAGAGATTCAGTGATTCAGCCATAGACTATAATAGGGAATCACTGAAATACCTTTAACTTTGTCATCTTTGTCAGATTTGCATGAAAATATAAGGGATGCTAGCCCATTCTATGGGCATGAAGTCTGTCAAGCTTCAAGGAGATAGGTACAGGGGTTTCTGGGAAACTGCACGTCAAACCCCAGAAAGCAAAACTCATGTCCTGTGTTTATGTTAAAGCAGATTTGGATGAAAACAGCAGGGATGGTAGCCCCTTCTGTGGGCATGAGGCCTGCCAAGTTTTAAGGAGATAGGTGGATGGGTTTCTGGGGACCTGCTCTTCAAGTTTCTGAAAGCAAAACTCGTGATGTGTGACTTTGTGTGTGTGTTAAGGCACAGCAGGATGAAAACAGCAGGGATGGTAGCCTGTTACAGGGGGCCTTCCCAGTGCTCAGGCAGAAACAGTTCATAAAAGGAACAGAAAGGCCACAGAAAGAGGCTTATCTGCTGTTTCCACCTCCCTTCCCCAGAGCACTGTGATTGGAAGGGGCCTCAGGGAAAAATCACAGTCACTTGCCAGCTACTGATGTCAGTGTTTTCCCCTCTGCTCCCCCTCCCTCTTCTCAGTTTCTGTTTCCCTGAAAGACAGGCCTTCCAAATCTCCGAATCTTTTTCAGAATCTTTTCCAAATCAATGTTCAGGCTCTGAATCAATTTGGAGGGCTTTTTTGGTCTCCTGATTCGATTCAGATTTGGTGATTCAGCCTCTGCATTGGGCCAAATCTTCTCCGAGTCAAATCAGTGACTGAAGCTTCACACACCCCTAATAGGAAGGTGAGATTTCACAAGAAATACACAGTGACTGTGCGGTTCTGAGTAATCATGGCATGCAGCATCATGACAACTATGAATCATAATACTCACGTATTTGTTAGGGCTGTGCAAAGCTTTGGTCCCTGATTTGATTTGGCAGAGATTCAGCCCAACTTGGTTGCTGAACCTCCAAATCCAAATTGAATCAGGGGACCCTTTAATCTCTCCAAATTGATTCGGAAAGATTCAGTGTTTCAGATATAGACACAGCTTTAAATGGTTTTTCTACATGCCTCAAGGTAGCAGATGGTTCATGAATGCTGTGATGGTGGGGTAGATGGAGCATCCCACAGAAGCACAGGGGCTTCCCAGTGTGCTCAGCAGCAGACCCAGAAGTGGACCAAAAGCACTTGCAGCCCACATCCAGGTCCACCAGGAAGCATGCTGCCCTTCCCCCCCCCCCCCACAGTCCCCTGGCACAGCAACTGGTGCTTGCTGGGTCTGGGGGGCACCCAGGGTCTCTCCAGGGCCAATCACTGAGCCAAGGGAGGCACAGGGGGGGGCTTCCCTGCATGCTTGGTGACAGACCCGGAAGTGAATCAGAAGTACTTCTGGTCCACTTCTGGGTTTGCTGCAGAGCATGTGTCGGGGGGGGGGGGCATGCTCCTGTGGGACGCTCCATCTGCCCCAGCATCACAGCATTCACAACCTACACCTGGTACCTCAAGGTATATAGAAAAAACACTTAAAGCTGTGTCTATGTCTGAATCATTGATTCTCCAAATCAGCATTGAATCTTCAGTTTCAGATTCGGCCAAATCTAATTGGGGACAGAGATCCAAATCAACAAATTGAATCACTGTCTCCAATTTGGGCCAAATATGAATGAAATATGGCCTGTTTTACACACCCTTAAGATTTGTTATATAAATTTTAACCCAAAAAATTACTCCTATAATTCTCAAAATCCCTCATTTAAAGTCTCATAAAGTCAATCGAATTATTTTCATTGTCTTCTGTAAGATGTGGATCAAACCCTAAGTCCTGAAACACTCTTCTTGTATTGAAAGACTAAATAGGGGCAAATCCTAAACTCCAAATTGCTATCGTGAGTTACACCAATTGAGTATTTGGCCCCCAGCGTTTATTACTTATTGTATAGTACTCACACAGCCTAATCAGGATTGATGGGTCATGGATAATACACACATATAATGAAAAGATGATAGCATGCCTCAAAGAGCTCAAATCTTTATTCAGCTAGCATGGCATACTTATGATAACTGACAGAGGCTGAAGGTTGTTTATCCATATTTTTTATTTAGAGAACTGGCCAGATATTTTTATTTCCAAAGTAATTTTTCTCAGTGAAAGAAGTTTTAGAGTAATTTTCTATGAGAAATTGAGCATATTGCAGGAGAAATCAGAAACAAAAAAAAATGGCTGAGTACTTTTGGGTGTGAGCTGAACATTTAAATTTAGAAATGCCAATGCATTTCACCTCAAGAGAGCTGTACATCTCCATTGATTTCTACAGGCTGCTGTCCAGACAGCATCTCTCGGAGTCCTCCATAGTCTCTCTCCAATGTGCTGTTGGAGTGTAAGACCATTTTGCATCTTAGTATGTGAATTGTAATTATTCTCTGCCACAGGCATACCCATAATATTAGCAACAAAAGCATACATTTAAGGCACATCTACCTTTCATCCTTCAGCAACATAGCAATGTGCTACATCACTGTATGGCACACTACAGCAACACAGTGATCACGTGTGTCTACACGTGATTGGCAGCTATGTTGCTGTAGTGTTGCAATTCCCCATTTTAGTGTGCTGCTACAGTGACATAGTGGCAAAATCTAACCATGTACTGTGCGCATAGTGTAGTACAAGCAATTACTGTGCCATGTTCTAGTACTTCCAAAAGGAAGTACTAAAGCATGGCACTGTAGCAATGTCACCATATGGCAATGTGTAAATGCTCTCTTAGTTGCTGGATTCTTAAACCAGGTCTGTTCATTTCCCAACATCTTATTTAAAGAAAAAAATCAGGGTTGACCATAATTCTTACAATTTTTTAAAGTCTGAAATTATTTATAAAAATATATTAACTAAAGTCTGTCTGTGGTTAGTTGATAAACAGAGAAGAGGATAAATCAACTATTCATTAAAAAATAACTCATGACTTATGTCAGATTAGAGAACTAGGTCTTAATAAAATGCAAAGTCAGGATTGGAGCAGCCAGATTGAACACTACATGTTTTAAGACAGGCAGAGGTTACAGTGAAAAGAGAATCTTACCGTAACATATGGACTGATTATCTGGTTTTACTGTGTTGAGGTCACTCTTATGCAAGTTAACTTTTATTAAATAAAGCAATTGCAGAAGAAAACTAAAAAAGTGATGACTTCATGTTCTTCAAGACAAAAACGTAATACACCAAGGATCACCTCCTCCCTGGACATCACTAGATATAGCCTGGTAGTGTTTCATGAAGCAGCTAGTTAGCCTTCAATGAATCTCATACTTCACATATACATGGCATATCTCATATCCATTCACTCTTGGGCATCAACATCTTTCTCTCAAGACGTTGGCAGATGCCATTAATTCTTCTATGAAGTATTTATCTAGCTCCCTGCAGGAAAGAAAATGCCTATAATTCATGGATAAGGTAGTGTAGACTGTCTACTCTGTGATTCATTTCTGACTCTTACAGTCAGCAAAGAAGTTTGCTCTCACTTTTCAAATCACTGTACAGTATGAACTTTTTTTCTCTCTCTCTTTTGGGTACCATTCATTACGTATCTGATATTTTTGTCATCCATTTCATGTTGAATTCACCACCCTGAGTCACAACTAAAATGTTTGCAGAAAGAAAGTGAACAGCCTGTAGCAGCGTATCTTGGACAAATAGCAACCTTATGCAAAGACCGCCAAATTTTCCTACTCTTATTTGCATTGGTGTCAGTCCAAAATAAGCCCATGGATGGTCACGGAGCTTCTTCAGATTTACACAAGTCTCACAGAGTAGAATTTGGCCCATTAGTATAAACCAATTCCTAAATTATATTTTATTTACAATGAATACAGGCCAACGAGTACTTGTTTCAGTCATATAAGAAATCCTACTGACTTTAGTGGGAATTTTGCATGAAGAGAGCTAGCAGAATTTGACCCTGAATCTGTTCCCTGGAGAGTAGCTCCTATAAGCTAGTCACTTTCCTGCTGCATTAGCAATTTCTAAATTTTAGGTAAAGCAGAAACCTTGTTAATATTGTGGGAAATACATTTACACAGTAAAAAAGTTGCTGATGCATTAACATTTTGCAGCACATTAACCACACAGGAATAGTGTTCTGGTATTAAAAATAATTTGACATTGTCCCTGCTATTTGTTGCTCATTATCAGCACTCATTGCCAGCTCAACATTCCTTAAAAAATGTAAATCCCACCTTGGGAAAATGAGGTAGGGAATATGTGCATTGGCTGATGACATCATTTGCTAGTAATGGCTATAAATCTCGAGCGAATTTGTAAGTACAAATGTGTAGCACTGAAGGTGCCAGATTTCACGCCTGCATATTTGAAGCTTGCAAATTCATCAAGCACAGAACTTGAGAACACCATTTGCTTTCAAAATGCATTCAGGTATACCTGGAAGCAAAAATCAGTCTCTGCTACTGAAAAAAAAATGATAGTGTAATATTTTATCAGTTACCATTTAATTTAATTTAATTTATTTTAGGTGTGCTGCAGTCACTTTGAATATTCCATTTTTGCTTTAATCAAAATGACAGTTTGACAGTCTGGAGACATTTTAGAAATTAGTGTGATATTATAGCTGCAGGTTTCTTGCATAAGGAGAGCAGCATAAGTGAGTGTTAACAAAGCGCTAATGCCATTTGGACAGGATAATACTAGTTAGCTTGTCCAAACCTCTTAAAAGTACATTCCAAGCTATTATATTGCCTATTAAGAAGGAAGGCGGAAAACTCCTGTTTCTTCATTGGTATAGAAAGGGTCTTCCTGGATATATTTTTTTTCTTTTTAAAATAAAACAGAAGACTGAACTTTATTTTAAAATATTGATATTGAAAGAGATGCTTCATAAATAGCATGTATGCTGTGTCACAATAGTATCAGCTATGAAAACTGGCATATAGCCTGAATCTGAGAGGGACTGGATAGCTTAGGGAATTGGTAATGAAATCCCCAGCTCTTACCACACTGCTTACTCCTGGCTTCCATCCAGCTTTGGTCACACTCACTGAAAGGTCTTCTTGGATATTAGCCCAAATAGCAAAAGCTCAGAGACACCTCTCAACCCTACACAAAATGTAGAGGTACTTGCCTCTGGGAACTTTGTTCAGACCCCTCTTACTAGCACATGAAAAGTGTCCAGTCATGTCTGTAAAATGAGTTTATAACCTTAATTCAAATCCTAGGAGACAAATGATCGCCTTGCCCTTGTTTCTTTTACAAAGTTAAAACTTGTTTGAATAGCACGGTGCCTACAGAACGCTAGATATAATTCTACCAGGTGGATGGTAGGGAAGCTCTATATGGAGGATGATAGAGCTGAGAATTGTCTTCCTAGAACACTAAAGCTGCTTAATATTTATTCATGTTCTTGTTCTTTTATGGCATTTGCAATGCATGGGGAAATCATCACAACAGAATATAAAGTATCACATTATTACAGTTTAATAGGAGTCTTAATAAAAGAAATAGCATATGGACCTGTTTCTCCACTTGGTTACTTCAGTATAATTCCATGGACTTCTCTGGAGTTAATTAAATTCCATCACTTTGTGTTGGTGGCTATCTATCTATAACAGCTGAATCAATAATTGGCAGTGAATAATTTATTCATGACTTTAATCACTGTTCTGCTTGCAGACTGTGAGATCTTCATTTCCTCCAGCTGGTTCTCTTTTTAAATCCAGCATTTTTGCTACATTTGTACACCTTGAAAGTATAACTTACCTAATGTACTGCAACTATTCCCAATGGGTGGTCACATAATTCACATGGTATCATTTATGTTCAGTTATTGAATACATGTAAATCATAGCTCAAAGTAAGGATGATTTTTTCACTGGCAAATACCTGTGTGTCAAAACAGAAGTTTTGGGGAAACAAGTTTCAACAAACACCCATAAATTAACACCCAAAACAGGCAGGATATCAATGGAGCTCCTCTACAAGTTCTTTCAGCTTACCAGGATCTGTGGCTTGATGCCATGCAGTCTGCCTCAGATGTGGGGCCAAAGAACCCAGGGTTTTCAAGTACCCTGACAAAAGCAAAGGAACTGGAAGACCTAGCAACACTGACTCAGACAGGGCTGCCTGGGTCTAGGTCTTTGCATTCACTGGGAGCCTGGATTTCCAGTATCCTGAAAGCTCTTACAGTTTTGACTCTGAAGCAATTAGTATGGCAGAACTGTGCCAGAGCAGGATATATTACATTGAGAAACGGCTCGAAGAGTTCCCCAGAATGAAGGGAGAATGGCTGCTCCATTTAGTTTTGGAAAGATCCAACTAAAATGCTTCAGGGTTTTAAG
This sequence comes from Alligator mississippiensis, assembly GCF_030867095.1. NCBI lineage: Eukaryota > Metazoa > Chordata > Crocodylia > Alligatoridae > Alligator > Alligator mississippiensis. The sequence goes on from NC_081824.1 coordinate 21,358,004, forward strand.
TGGATTGGGTGTGGGGTGGCACAAATTTCTAGTTTCCATTCCAGTTTGGAATCAAAACATCTGGAATGTTGGAATTTTTCTTGGGAAGGAAATCCTTATGTGACAAGTCAGGGCTTTTATTCCTGCCCCTTCCCATCCAGCCTATTCTACCTCCTTCTTCTTGCCTGCCATCATTTGTTGGTAACCCGTGTATATTTTGAAGGAGACTGCCCTGGAGACAGGGGTAGTGCTTTCTGGGGTGCTTTAGGGCTGTTCTCATGGCTTTCTTAGCCATGCCCATACCTTACTGATGGTTCCCCATCGCCCCCCGTGGGACTCTTCTCCTCACTCATTATCTTTCTGTACACACAGAATCAACACTGGGCCCCTCAGGCCCCAACCCTGTTTTGAGCATCAGCCTTTTAGCTTCAGCCCCTTTTTCTCTAAGTGAGAGTCCTCAGCCCAGGTCCACTGATTCGAGCCCTGGCACTCCAAGCCTCAGCCTTGCAGTGCAGGGTGCCTGCTGGATGTCCACTCATGGCCTCCTCCACCCCTACAGCCACTGCCAGCCCTCCAGTCTTAAACTTAAATACACAGAAGACCAGAACACAAAAGTTTAACCATCCGGTTATAAGTCAACTACAAGTGCCTCAAGGTCATAGCAATTGTTACCCTCATAAGAAGCTGCCTTAATTTCCCTCAGCCCCAGGGTACTTTATTTTCCCCATCAGTCAGCTCTGTCCTCTGTTCCTTTCCCTTCTGCCTGCAGGCCTGAACTGCGAGCCCCAGTTCAGCAACCAGGTTTATATGTAATCAAGCCCTGCCCCTTATATGTAGTCAAGCCAAGCTCTGGTCACCTGACTGCTGCCCCTTAATTTGGGCCCAGGAGTTCCTGCTCAGCCTAATGAACTGCATGGCTTTTCTTGCCCAGCAGCCCACCCTAGCTTCTCAGCAGTCCCTGGCCTCCAGCCCTGACTCCTGGAAGTTGCTTGCTGCATCCCCTTCCCCCACAGTCTGGCTCCCAAAAAGGGCTCTGTCCCCTTCTCCTTTCCCTCCATTGTGTGTAGGTAACAGGGTTTGGTTCCCTGTTACACCTTGGTTTCAATCAGATCTAGCACTTTGCTGAATAATGTCAAAGCAGGAAAGGAATAGTTAAATGTGCAAGTTTGAAAGAAGTTTTTTGAGAGAATATTCTTGAATAAAGACTGGAGTACTTGAATGCTGGTGGAAAGGAAACCAAAAACACATGAAACAAATTCAGTTTTAAACTCAAATAAAAATAATAATAAAGATGTCATCCAGCAGTGTGCTGTCTCCACCAGTACCCTCTAAGAATCATTCTACATTGTTTCAAGAATTGTGTATGTTTTATGCTGTCAGTCTATCCCTGGCCCCATTGAGGACAATTTTGCTCCAGGGAATAACTTCTGGGGAAACACATGAGTCTTTTCAGAGAGGCCTGGTTCCCATTCACCTATGGATTCTGGTAATAAAAGCTCAAGCAATATCCATAGCATTTGAAATCCTGAGCTAAACGGAGAACTGCTTTTATTAAAAAGTAGAAGATAATTCAGTTGCAGTTGTTTGAAACAAATAATATACAGAGAATGTGCAAAAAGAGATTCCTATTTTTATCTGGTTCCACAGAAAATACAGCATGCAGATCCTGAAACAGTGTTCACATAAATCACCTCATCAGACCAATCGCTCATTGATGGTATTTTCTCAGAATGAAAAATACTGTTTCCAGATATCTGCCAAAAGAGCCAATAACTGGAGTATCACCTAAACTACTCTTACTTCCAGACCAGTAGAAAACCCTACTGTGCTGAATCTGTTTCAGACCTCAGCCAAAGCATACTAAAGCTAACAGGAACTTCCCATTGACTTCAAGGCTAAGTACAGACAATCAAAAAGCCCAAGGTTGTACTGACTCAATCTTCACAGTTTAGTCTAAGCTGCATAGATTGAATGGATAAGCAAATGAACAGACATTCACTTTTGATTCTAGAAATGCAGCCACATGCCTGCAGTGGCCCAGGCCAGAAGTGGTGGTGGTGGTGGGCAGGGGGGTGCTAGAGCACGCCCCCCTGATCAGCTGCAACAGACAGTTTGGGCCAAGGCTAGCCCACCCACCCTGCAAGGTGGGGCTTGTGAGGAGAGGTGCAAAGCATCCTGGGGTGCTGAAGGACTGTGAGTGAACTTGAAACTGGAGGGGATCTGTGACAGAAACTCAATAAACTTATTTAATGTAAATCAGTTAAGTCTGATATTACATCCATCCAGGTTTATCTTAAATCAGCTTTAACCATTTTGAAAGTGGTTTATGTGCACTGAATGTCTGTTGTGTTACAGATTTGAAGTGGTTTCCAATCACATAAACTGATTTATGTGTAACTCCTGTCTCTAGCCCAACAGGCTTTGGATCAGTCTCTAGTAGAGTGAGTTGGGAAAGAGGAACCAACCCAAACTAAACAGTTGTGCAGGATTAATGGAACAAAACAGGTGTAAAATGTATTGATATAATCTTATCTATGACAAATATTGTCCAAACTTCTGTGTGTGAAATCTCAGTCTTGTTGATCTCAGTGCCTAAGCTCCAATTTAAGTTGATGGAGTAGGATTTGACCCTATGACTTGGCAGTTTTTTAAAAACCCCATTCCACAGTCACCTTATGCACTAAAACTAACGTAAACAATGTCCAAAGATAATAGTCATGAGTTCATGACATAATAAACTGGACACTCACGATCAAGCTCTGGCTTATCAGGGTCACCCATAAAAAATATCCTTGCTTTATATGAACAAAAGCTCCTATTTTTATCATGTTAAGCTGATGGTTCTTTCTGCACCACTATATTTTCTCAAGCAGATGCTCTATCACTAGATTTGCTAAAGTTCTGCAATTTATGGAGTATGTAAGTTGTAGCTAAAATGTCAGACTATTTGCTTTTAAACTGCAGTGCTGACATGCACACAATTAAATGGTTTGCTTCTTCCAATGGAGTGTAGTGGAGAGAAAATGATTATTCCTTCATTGTGCCAGTGTGTGTGTGTGTATGACAGAGAGCGAGCGTGAGTTTATTGCTAGGTTCAACTTAATCTTTAACTGAACAACAGTTTTTCAGTGATTGAAAATGCAGTAGTACTAAATTAAATCTACTCTCTTTCAATACCACTGAGTGACACAGATTGTGTAATAATAATGCTCTCATGATAAAACATTTAAAAGTTGTGTATAGATGTTATTTTCTGCACTAGCATTTAAATGCTTACACAGGTTTGTCAGTTAGGAACATTAGGCTGGAAACAGCTTGCAGAGATTTTCCACTGCTCATTGCAGTCACTAGCACTCTGAAAACATCTCATATTTCAGAAGTCCTTGTTGTATTTACCACTTATCCTACTGAGAATATATATGCGGTCTACCAAAGTAAAAAAATATTAGACAGCTAGGCATTGCATAAATTCAAAAATAAAATATTCCTATTACACTTCCAAGGGGAGGGGAATTTAAAAAAGAAAACAAAAACAAAAACCTCTCTTAAGTGGATTAAGACTGATATAAACACAAAGTAATACTGAATGACTGCCTGAACTACAATTGTAGCTTCTATTATATATCAAGACTTAAGGGACAGTCTGGACCCTACCTGGCCTTGGAGCAAACACTGCCTTGCAGAACAGCATGCCTTCCCAGCTCTGCACTTTTAATTGTATTCTGACAGGAACTGGATCCAGCAGGTAAGACTCAGAATCAGTCAAGCTAATAGAGAGCTGAGATACTCACCCTCATTCCCACTTGGAGCGACTTTCATTAGCTCCAGAGAATTTTGGATCATACACTTTAGCCCAGATCCTCAATGCTTTCTATGTGCCTAATTCCTCTGAGTGGGAGTAAAATACTTATGAGGCCCTCAGACTTAGATCTTGATGCTACAGGCCTTAAGTATTTGTTTAATCACTGGTTCTCAACCTCCAGCTCACAGGCTAGATCTGGTCCAGTGAACTGTGTCCTCTGGCCTGCAGAGCTCCCCCATCGTCCAGAAATTTGAGACAGCAGCAGCAATGTTCTTTGCTACTCTCTTGCTGCCAAATCTCCAGTACTTTGGGGAGCCCCAAGAACTGGATGACATAGCTTTGTACACTAGATCACCAGTCCATGGCTAGATCCACTGTCTGGGATCAGGCCGGCATGTACATGGGATGTGCAATTCAGTGCGTGGGATTTGGCTGGTGTGTGGGGTCAGGCTTATGCGTGATGTCAGGCCAGCATACCGCCAGATCTGGTACATGGTATCAGGCCAGTACCTGGCCAGATTTGACACATGGGATCAGACTTTTGCCTGGGATCACACCCATGCACAGACCTCACATGTGGGGTTCAGCCTGCAGATCAGCCCCATGCCACTCATCCAGCCTGCAAGGCTAGAAGTTTGAGCACTACTGCTTTAAATTCATCCTATGTCAAAGCAATATAATAGAGAGATTCCAATGTGAAAATGGCAAACAGCCATTAAGCTCCTATTCACTTCAATAGTGAAGTACTCTTCTAAGCCCTTCAATGGCACTTAAGAACGTGGATAAGTGCTTTGTTGAATAGGCCACAAATCAAGAAAGCACTGAAGCAGGTGTTTAAGTTGAGATCTGATCAGAACACTTTCAAAATGAAATCTCACCCACGTGCTGTTTCATTGAAGCTGAAATGTTTTACAGAGATATATCAGTTTCAATGACACTTTGTAGAGATGATTCTGCATGTATGTGTGAGAGAACAGCTCTCTATAGGGCAGTAGGCACTGGTCTGAAATGGATGGAGCACAGCTCTGAAGCTCGATCATCCCCACACCCTTGTACCCTAACCATTGGGCTGTGTAGGAAGTAAGTGTCTTAACAACTCCCATAATCTCTCTCACATATTTTCACACAGAATTTAAGTTTCCAAATGAAAACAGACCTTTTGACAATATTATTCAAGCTGGTTTGTTTTTAGTTCAAGGTGGAATGAAAAATTTCAAAACCTTGAGTAGCCAAGAAATGGAATCATCACCCTCTGTTCAGCCCTACTTAAGCCTTTCCCTATGCACATCAGCATGAAAGCACATACCTAAGATGTCTTTCCTGAATAAGCATGCTATTACAAATTAGGGATTCATCACCCAGGTTTACAAATGAGTATGGAAGTAGCTTTACATTTGCAAACATGTAGTCAGTTAGTAGTCAGTATTAAAATGGGTAAAGTATTCAGCATTGGGAGGGTCAGGACCTTTGACCATCAGAATAAACTTCAAGTTTACAGTATTATATCCCAAGTGTTTTAAAATCATGTATCACTCATGCAACACCCCCCCCCCAATTGGATTAAATATGAGAGATTTTTAGATTGGATTAAATATGAGAGATTTTTTAAAAAGATGAAAAAAGGGTGTGTGCTTTTCATTTCCCTTTTAGTTTTAAGCCCTCATCAAAGTGCATTTGGAACACATTTTCAGTCTTTGCTCTGCAACCACAAAGGCCATTAAGCCCAAATCCTATTCCACCTCTAAAATGTCTAAAACTTTTCTGTTCTTAGTTCAAAATGTACACAGCTTACCTCAGATGTGCAAGGCTATTCTGCACAGGGATATGCTCATCCTTCTCCCATTCTCTCACAAGCAGGCCACTAATAAACATTCAGTTAAAGGCACTATGAGATCTGATCCCCAAACCCAGCAATTGTGCCTCCTCCCCAAACCCAGCAATTGTGCCATACACATGTGGCATGGCAGGAGGCATGGTTATTGGGACTGGGAATCAGATCCCCACTGCATTCTGCTGCCTGTGCAGGGGGAGCCTGACCTGTGCCTGTGGCTAGGAGTGCCAGTCAGTTGATCAGCACTTCCAAACTTAGGGTTGCACTGGAGATTTGGAGGGTTCCTGTGTTCTCCCATCAGTGGGAGCCCCAATCCACTGATTGGCACTTCCAGTCTTGAGTGTACACTGGAGCCATTCAAGGCCGTTAAGACTGGTTCATCATGTCTTAAATGCAATGTCTGCCAGGGTTCACAGCCTTATACTCCCCTGTCATGTCAAAAGTTGTCTACTTGAGTGGAAATGGGAAAGAAGAGAGCGATCCTGTAGTCTACTGGCTAAGAAGACACTTGATCAAGACATGTGAGACCTTATTTCAAAGCTTATCTTGTTCTAAGATAGGGGTGGGCAAAATATGGCCAGTGGGCTGAATCCAACCCACCAGGTCACTCTAGCCAGCCAGCAGAGCCCCTAAAAAATGTAGAAAAATTATATTTATCTGCTCCTGGCTGCCTGTCAGAGATGACAGGAACCAGGGGCAGTAGGACCCAGGGGAAGCTGGCAGGACCCAGCAAAGGCTGGACTGGCCCCGCCCCACCTCCAGCCACCTCCCACCTCCACCCCCCTACAGCCAAAAGCCTCTGCCTCCTGCAAATTTCACTGCTTCCCTCCCTGCCCACTACCCGGTACAGCACCACATGGCCCTCAGCTGCATCACTGGGCCACAAGAACACAGGGCCTGTGCCGGTACACCAGGGCCAGGAACAGATTGGGGTGTGTGTGTGTGTACAGTGAAGGAGGCACAGAGTGTGTGTGTGTGCAGTGAGGGAGGGAGGAAAAGAGAGAGTGTGTGTATGTGTGTCTGTGTGTTCATAGGGTGAGTCCCACATGCACATCCCAACATACACATACACCCACACCTCCACTCACATGGCCATACACATAGACCCCCACACCCACACCCCCTCACACATCCTAGCCACCCTCCCCCCCACTCACACCTCATCACAAACCCCATACCCCCCACACCACATATCCACAAACCCCCCACATGCTCCTTCACCCCACCCCCACACCCCCACACCTATCCCTCCACAGACACAGCCACACCCTCCCTCACACCCGCACACCCACAGCCCTTCATAAACCTATACCCACCTGCCATTTTCCCCACTGCCCCACAGTATACAGGAGTAAGACTTCATGTTAAGCTATTGTGCAATCACCTCTATGTAGACTACACAAACACATGTAAATCAGGACAAAAAAAGTTTTTGAAATCAAACTAATGAATGTTGTGGATGCTTCCTTTTTAGAATATAATATGATATTTTTCTGGTTTTGAGATGGCAAAACCCCTTGCCGAAAGGAGTACTTTCAGGGGCAAGGGGAGGGACTTCTGGTGACAAAGGTGAGGGGTTAGGGGGCGGAACTCTGGGTCACAAGACGGTCACCAGGGGGCGTAGTATCTGTCAAGGGGTGGGGCTATCCATGCGGCCTTTGACAGCTTGCCAAAACTCAGTAAGTGGCCTCCACCCAAAATAATTGCCTGCCCCTCTTCTAAGAGGTTATGAAGGTATAGGTCCCACACCTCAGGCAGGTGCCCTCATCATCAGGCTATGGACTAGGCAGAGATGAAGACATCCTCCAACCCTTCTGGCTGAAGCTGGGTCAAAAGGACTGCAAGGGAAATGTGACCATGAAAAGAGTGAACAACAGGGCACCAGATTCTGTAGCCAGAGAGGAAGGTATTCACATTGCAGGAAGTAGGGGGAGGGGGCAGTCCCCAACACTATTTTTTGGATTTAGCATTAAGCAGTCATTGAATAAAATGCAACATCAGCACTGGAGGCAGGAACCTAGCATTGGTCCAGGGACCCAGGCCTCCCAGTTCTTGGGCATGTACCTTAATTCTTAGGCTGTTGGGCAAAAGATGGGCACTGTTTACCTCAGCATTGAACAGTCACTCCATATGATTTTTCTCCATTTAAGGAATCAGAATTTATGAGCTGCCAAGAGTAGAATTGGATTAAAACAGAGTTTAGGGAGTACTAGATGTCTTAGTGGTTTTTTTGGCTGCTGGGTAGAGAGAAGTAGGATCATGTTTAGTTAATTACTGCCTCCGTAGGGTTGGGGATAATGGGAGGGGCACATTTAGGGTGGCTTTACCTTCTCATTCCTGGATTTGGCACGTGCACAGTGGGTGTATGTGGATAGCATGTGCTTCTTGGCAGCATTATCAAGAGTGCCACAGAAATGGCACAGAGGTATTCTGAGAGGCCTAATGGGTGCAAACATGACATGTAGACATCTTAGGGGTGGGACAGGATATAGGCCCTATGCGTTTTTATTGACCTTTGGACTTTGCACAAAATTCCAAGACTAGTGCCGTAGGAACCGCTCGCTGCCATGAGACATGTGATAAAATGAGAGTTGGCAAGTCTGTGTTTATATTGTAACAGAGTTGCTGGCAGGCTGGGCGAGTGTGTTTTGGCACACCCAAAGTCAGGCCGTGAAGGGTGTGGCACTTTCCATGCAAAATGGATCCCTGCCTCAAAAAGTAATTCTCCAAGGGAGTTCAAGGTTTGGTGCATCCTATTTGAATGAAATAATACAGTTTGCATCAGCAACACCCACAGTTGGTAAAGAGCTCTCTCTGTACCCTCTTCTCATTTGACTGTATACTGAACTCAGGCCTGCATCATTATTCCAGGGGCTCTGCCTGGCTTTGCTAATGCATGAGTAAGGAAACCTTTAGGTCACCATATAGTATCAAAAGAACTAGAAACCCAACATAATGATGGTATCAGCATTCCCATTCCGTGGCTCTTTGGGGGCTTGGGTAAAATAGGATGTAGCTCTAGACCATTTGTTTTGATTGCAAAAAAATCAAAGCCTTGCCCATGTTCCTTTGAAGAACTGCTATTCTTAAAACTATGGAAGAGCACAGTATCATCAGAAAAAAATAAATTAGGAACACCAATAAAAATATTATAGACCTCATGTGTATCTTTGTGAAGGCTGCTAAGTGACAACAGGGTAGCCATGTCATGATTTCAAAGGGGGTGGTTTGCCCAATATGTATGGGCAGAGAGGGGGACAAACATTTTGAATTGAAACCAAGTGTCCACTAAGACCCAGAGCTGAAGGAGAAGCCAACTCATGAGATAAGGAAACACTAAACTGAACCCCTTATGACCCAGTTCAAGTATTTGGGACTGGTTACAAAAAACTGACCTACTATGTACAGCACAAAGCATGACGTTTTAAAGGTATGAAGAAAATGCAGTTAAAGAAGCTCATAAATGAGATGGACCCTACCCGAGTTTTGCAAAACACACTAAAATCATTAAAAACCACTCATTTGAGAAATGCAGCTTTTTTCATTATGATTTGAAGTTGCATATTACAGCAAGAGGGTTTATTACTGGCTATAATTAGGGGGCATGCCAACTGCTTAAGAAGTTGGGTTTAATTTGAATTTGGATTTTGACCAACATTTAGATGACTGAACTCTTACACTATAATAAGCACTAGTAAAAGAGAAAACAATAAGAAATGTCAGTATTTTATACGCTATCTTAAGTAATTTACATTAAATTGCCATGTAAATGTCATCAATGACTCGCTTTGTCATAGTAAGCCATAAATCATCAACAATGAGATTTGGAAAAAGGAACAATGACAAAGTTCAGGTTCCATTCACGAACTTTTCAGCCTCTTTTACTGATGCGCTGATACCCCCTGGGCTCCTGTGTCCATGTTGCGAAATGTTGTGTGGCTGGATAAGTCACATCACGGTCAATACCGGAGCCTGGGAAATATGAAGAGACTGTTGTTTCTGAAAACAGAAAAATGCTGTAAAATTTTTATTCTGTTCAACAAAACAAACACATTTCAAGTCTCCTGTAAAAGGGTGCTGCCTAAATATTTTCATGAGGAAACAGCATGCCAGGTACAGGATTATCCCCCTTCATCCAACAGTCAACATTCCATCTTTTCTTTTGAAGGCTTTGACAACATTTAAAACTTATATAGCAAGTTTCATATGAATTAATTTAGCCTGAGCACCCCTATGAGGTTGGTATTAATCTTACTCGATAGAGAGAAAAAAAAAGGCATAGAGAAATTACTTTGTGTCCATTAGCACACAAGTATTTGGCAAAGTTATCTCCTGACTCAAAGTCCTGTCATTTTACCACAGCACTAACCCTTCTTTTTCAATTTGGAGGTCCAGCGTATATTCTCCTGCCACATTTTGAAAGCTCTTTGAAACAAAACTTCTCCCACTATTGCAATATTCTGTTCCCTAATGAGCTGTATCTGGTTTGTGCCAGTAACAGCTGTGCTTTGTGGTCAACTAAGATACCATTCATAGCTACAAAATATCCCTCCTGGGATCCATTTCCATATTCCCTGTCTTCCTACTGACAAGAGAGTTTTAGAACTACAAGTAACACAAGATACAGCTCTGTTCTTGAAAGAAATCTGACAAGTGATTTAGGATACAAATTTAGATTTTGTAAACAAACACCTAGTGTAAAATTAGAAATAGCCTTATGAAATTTAAGTAAAAATCCATTGCAAAAGAGTTTTTAAATTATACATTTATTCTGTTGTAGTAGAGAAACATAAATATTGCAGTCTATATTACTTTATGAAGCAGGATGTGAAAATGATTAATCTGTTAAGTGTATTTGTTGAGAGAAATGGAAAAAGTAAACAAACAATGTAGTAAAATGTGAATTTTATATTTAAGAATTTTGTTCTATTTATTTACATTTAGCCAGCAATGAAAAGTGCCTATACAAAGAACTCTAGGACAGGATTTACCATTGCAAATGCTAGCTTCCCAGCAGCGCAAAATACTTATATACAAGTAATGAAATAAGTGAGGCAGCAGCCAACAAATGAAAGCAGCAAACCTGCTGTTTTGTGCTCACTTCTCCTCCAGGACTTATTCTTAAACCTTCCTGCAAACCCTGCCAGACAAATGGCTTCTATAGTATGCTTGGACAGTCATCAAAGTTAGGTTCTTTTAGGCAAATACACATTTGTTGACACTGTATCTGCTTTTGTTTTAAAATGTGATTTTTAAACTGATAGGGCATGTCCAGATGAGTGCACACATATGATATGCAGTGCTGCAGACCCATCTGCAGTGCTGCACACTGCATGCGCCATACATGCAGGCATTCCAAGCGCTGCTAATTTGCAGTGCTGGGGAGAGGGTGGGGGTTGATACGGGGAGATCCCAGTATTAAAAAAACCCACACCTAAAAAATGTGAGGCGGGCATTGCACGTGGCAGCAATGCATGCCATCCTAAACTGGAGCATGGTTGGCTGGAGCCATGCTTCAGCTGCCAGCCAGGCTCACTGCTGCTGAATTGCCATGGCTGCAACCTCAGGAGGCCCCCAGGAACCCAGATAAGGCTGCTGGGGTGAGCCCAGGTGCTGGCTCCAGCATCCCCTACCTCACCCAGGACAACGTGCCGTGCGCCAGAGCGCACATACCTGGGAGATCCCTGGGTACAAGTAGAAGTGACACATATTATGCAACTGCTATTTGTCCCTGGGGAAATGCGCATTCCCACTCATGGGGATGTACCCATAGTGTCTCTTTAAACACAGCATATCCTACTTGATTTTAGTAAAAAGTAAAATATTAAACTGTCCAATGCATGAGCACCCAAATCCTTAAAATGGTCACCATTACTGGGGTTGGAGCATGTTCTGCTTCCCTAGTTGCATGTTTTTCTATATGAAAGAAGTTTCAACCCAAACACTAGATATTAAGCTTAGACATTTATACTTTCTTTTGCAAATACAGATTCACTGTAAAACTAAGTATATTAAGATATTTTAAAGCTTGTATTTATTAGACCATCTTTTTATAAAGAAAAATGCACATACAAGTTGTTTAAAGTCACAGACATTTAGGAGAAGCCTGGTCCTTCATCATCTAAATGACAACTCTCTATCCCTGAAGTTCAAAGAGAGTTAGCAGTGGGTGCGTTTACATGTGTGCTTTAATGTTCATTAGCCTATTTTAATTCACAGTAAAGCATTGTAAAAAAAAATGCACTTTTGTTAATGCACATTAAAATAAAATAATGTGCCTTTTTCTAGTACCTCACAGTGGAGGTACTAAATTTAATGTTCATTAATGAAGATGTAGACATGCCCAGTGATTCAGTACTTATTCTTAAACTTTCCTGCAAACTCTGCCCAACAAATGGCTTCTATAGTATGCTTGGACAGTCACTCTCAGTGGTACAGATTCAGACTGCTAGCAATATTTGCAAGTTCCTCATCTTCCCTATGGGCTCTCACACAGTACTTTACATAATCTTAAATTGGATAAAGCTCTTCTCTTGTCTCTGACATTTGGGTTTTCATCGGTAATAGATCCAAGTGTTGGAGGAAACTGTCACAGTTACTTCACAAGCCACACACCTAGAGCTCAAAAGCAACAAAAACTAGAAGCTACTGGCAATGCAATCCAAAAGGAGCTGGCCCCTTCTCCCTGCGAACCAGCCACGAGGGCAATATCACAGACTCATTGACATGCAGACCATTCCATTACCTAAGATGAGCAGAGTGACTGGGAAGAAAAAAGAGCCTTACAATTGAGGATAACAAGCACTAATAAGGTTTCTGTGAATTCTTGGCATCACTGATGAGGATGGTATCAATATTCAATGCTACACCAATGATTCAGAAGACACAAGAAAGTCAGGCCTTATACTGTTTCTGCATTAATAAGCCAAAATAAAAAACAAAACTGGCAGCACATTGACTGTTTCTGTGCCAGCAATGAGGCCTCCACAATCTAACACCAGGGAATGCAACTAACAATCAGGATGATTAAAAAAAAATAATTATTATTTGGATTTTACATACTTAGTAACTGAAGTTACTGATGTGGGATCTGGACTGTGAAACCAAATATGAACTTCATTAAATATCTAACGAGCATTTGCGAAGCTACAGAAAGAAAAGCATTTGGTTTTCAATTTCCTTTATTCTGCCCCCACCCCATAATTCCCACTAGGCCAGCATCCTTTTCCTTGCAAATTTTCCAATAAATAAATATATTTAATAAAGATTAAGGCTTAGATTTTTATAGGAGCCTAAGGGAATTGGGTGTCCAACTGAGATTGAATATCCGTGGGATCTAAGCACCCAACTCAATGCATTCTTCCTAGCCTAAATAGATTACTGGATAATATTCCAAAGTTTCTGGTGTTATGAATCATACATGTTATACCAAAAATGGAAAAACAAGATTGAGTTATATTCCAACTGCTTCCCTCAGAGACTCTTTTTTTCCATTTCATTCTCACAGATATCAAAAATAAGTGGCATTTTTTGCCTAAACTCAATCAAAACTTAGTTGATCAGATGGAATCAAGAATCAGAGGAAAAAAAATTCTACTGCAACGTCTACCAGACTGGCAGCAGCTTGTTTTCACCTATGGCATTTTAAAGTCCATCTAGACATGAAAAGGAAGCTTTGATTGGAGTATGGGCAGGCATATCCATGCTTCATTTTCATTCCACAGCATGTGGCAATGCTATAGCAGTGGAGGTGCAGTTGTCAATGGCTATCAGTCAGAGTGTCTGTGCAAGGAGTTACCTAAAGCCAGCATTATGATCAAGGTGCTTCTAATATTAACCAATAAGAAACACTGAAGTCAGGGATGGGTTGGAGATCCCACCTCTCCTCAGGGGCAGATTACCTGTCTGGCTGAAGAGTGCAGGAAGGTACTTAGGATCCACAGACCAGTCTGTTCTGAATATAGGCATCTATATCTTTTGAATAACCGAGTGATTGCCATCACTGCTTACAAAATATCTTAGTGGTTAGAGCACTTGTCATGGAAATGGAAGGCCCAGGTATAAACCCCACACCTCCCAGAAAAGTGCCTTAACCAACAGGCATTAGGTCATTAGGTCATTCCAGCCACTGGCTGGAAAATTGGCTCCGGGGTCGGACCCAGAGGGTAGTAATTGATGGAAGTCACTCATCGTGGTGTCCTGTGATCAGTGGGGTCCCCCAAGGCTCTGTCCTTGGACCCATACTGTTCAACATCTTCATTAATGATGTGGACACTGGAGTCAGAAGCGGACTGGCCAAGTTCGCCCATGACACCAAACTTTGGGGCAAAGCATCCACACCAGAAAACAGGCAGGTGATCCAGGCTGACCTGGACAGGCTCAGCAAGTGGGCGGATGAGAATCTGATGGTGTTCAACGCTGATAAATGCAAGGTTCTCCACCTTGGGAAGAAAAACCCGCAGCATCCTTATAGGCTCGGCAGTGCTATGTTGGCTAGCACTGTGGAAGAAAGAGACTTGGGGGTCATCATTGACCACAAGATGAACATGAGCCTGCAGTGCAATGCTGCGGCTAGTAAAGTGACCAAAACGCTGGCTTGCATCCATAGATACTTCTCAAGCAAATCCCGGGATGTCATTCTCCCCCTGTACTCGGCCTTAGTGAGGCCGCAGCTAGAGTACTGTGTCCAGTTTTGGGCTCCACAATTCAAAAAGGATGTGGAGAAGCTTGAGAGAGTCCAGAGAAGAGCCACACACATGATCAGAGGTCAGGGAAGCAGACCCTACAATGACAGGCTGAGAGCCCTGGGGCTCTTTAGCCTGGAAAAGCGCAGGCTCAGGGGTGATCTGATGGCCACCTATAAGTTTATCAGGGGTGACCACCAGTATCTGGGGGAACGTTTGTTCACCAGAGCGCCCCAAGGGATGACGACTAGGTCGAATGGTCATAAACTACTACAAGACCGTTTCAGGCTGGACATAAGGAAGAATTTCTTTACTGTCCGAGCCCCCAAGGTCTGGAACAGCCTGCCACTGGAGGTGGTTCAAGCGCCTTCATTGAACACCTTCAAGATGAAACTGGATGCTTATCTTGCTGGGATCCTATGACCCCAGCTGACTTCCTGCCCTTTGGGCAGGGGGCTGGACTTGATGATCTTCCGAGGTCCCTTCCAGCCCTAATGTCTATGAAATCTATGAAATTAGGGATGGAGGGAGGGGAATGTTATTTCCACCTCTCCTACTGAAGTCACGCTGCTGGACAGAAAAGGATTAACAATTCCTTGACTTGGAAAAGGAGCACAAGAGGAAGCTTCACTCTACAATCCAGTGGTTTGGTCACTCACCCACAAGAGGGAAGTCCTGAGCATGTGGGCTGTATCCAGGTTCTCTGCTTCCAATGTTCTTTTTGCATTTTATATTGTGTATTTCTATTTAGTTATTGACTAAAATGCAGAGGCATTCCCTTAGAGCAGAAATGGAGCATATGTATGAACAGGCCACATGATGTAGGGAGCCACAACATTTCAGTCCATGTATTACACAGTATAACAAATTTAGGCTCAGGTCATCTGCTTCTCCATGCACTTTCCCATTTTTTTAATGAAATATGAGGTAGTAGCTGGGGAAAGTTGCTGAAAGCTG
Organism: Alligator mississippiensis; assembly: GCF_030867095.1. Classification (NCBI taxonomy): domain Eukaryota; kingdom Metazoa; phylum Chordata; order Crocodylia; family Alligatoridae; genus Alligator; species Alligator mississippiensis. The sequence goes on from NC_081824.1 coordinate 21,373,257, forward strand.
GGGAATGTAAGCTACTTTCATCCCATCTTGTGTGAAATCTGTACCCAGGATACCAGGCTGCATCTATACAAGACGTTAACTGTGCAGTAGTCTAATAACATAGTGCAGTAGCTTGCCAGGCAAAATCTGTGCTAATACACTTCTGTGCAGTAGTATAAGGCTATTGCACAGTTAGTGCCACTAAAAAGCTGTGTGCCGGCGCTACTGCAAAGTAGCACCAGTTACTGTGCATTGATTTAGTACTTGGTTATACAAGTACTAAAATTAATGCTTAGTAACTATGGCACATTAATGGATGTGTAGACACACCTCTGGTTAGGTGGCTTACTTTAAGACACATAAACCTAACTTCTGGGAGCGGCACATGTAGTCTGAGATAAGTGACTCGGTGGGATGAGGGGGTGGGAAGAACAAGGAGGGAATGTGGTGGGCCTGGTGGAGCATTTGTGGGTCTGTGGGAGGGGGGGCAGGGAGGAGGGTAGCCTAGTCTGGGAGGAAGGGTTGGTGGGGGGTGGTGTCTAAAAGTAGCCCATTCAATGCTGGGGGAGGGCAGCAGTACAAAGAGCAAAGTGGTGAGCACCAGCCCCAGAGATATGCTGCAAATGTGTGCAGGCATGTACTAGATCAAGTTAACTCTTCATAAATTGGATTAACCTCACCCTTCTTGTAGTGAACTAACTTAGTTTGGGTGTGCCATTTTTGGTTAATTTAAGCCCTGCAAACACCTGCATGAGTGGGCATTTAGATCAATCTAATCATCCCCTCAGAATCCAGATGTGGGTACTTGCTTTACTTCCTGCTGGATTATTTCGATGCCATTGATTTAAACCCACAGTGAGACCTTGATGTCTGACAGATTACAAAGCAATGCAGCATTTGTAGAGGTCGAGATTGATGTTCAGAGAGGTATGCCAATTCTTAGAGCCCAGAGACAACATTTTTCCCCCAATACTGTTCTAGCAATTTAATTATAATTGTTAAGTCCTATTCCCATTTCTCATGGAGGCCTCAAGCAAAATCAGGACCCTTTTGTCCTGGAAACTGTATAAGCACATGGTGGGTACAGCTGAAGTAGAGAGAGGTGAAAGGGCATACCCACAAACAGATGCAGATCAGTGGCAGAACCAGGAATAAAACTTGGACTTCCTGAGCCCTGTCTGTTGGTAGGGATCTTCTTAATTCACAATTTCACAGATTTTGCAGAAACCACAACATCCACTATTGTGCATGGGATCAATTAAAACAAAAATAATAGAAAAAAATCCTGGCTCCTGGGAGGGGAAGGTGCCAGCTGGTGGGGTGGCATGAAGAGCAGTTAGAAGCCGAGATGGTGGCCATCTCCTTGTCCTTCCTCCCCCTCAGGGCCTCTCTCCTAATAAGTGGTGATGGGCAGGGCTGCATGAATGGTAGCCAGCAGCCAAGATGGTGGCCACCTCCTCATACTCCTCCCCACCATCGCCTCTCCACCAATCAGTGGTGAGGGGCAGGACCTGTGAAATTGGCTCTTCATGCTGTGGTCAAGCCATGAAAATTCGTTTGCCTGGCCATGAATTAAGTAGGTCCCTATCTATTGGACCCGGTTGCCTTTCACATTGCTGGCTTAATGCGATCAAATTTCTTTGGAACACATTGGTGTTACTCAGCTTCAGCGCCCTTGCAGAATCTCTGCTCTGCCTGGTCTGCACAGAGTGTCTACTGCTGCTGCGAGCCTGGGGTGTAACATTGGTGTACGACACGCATGAATCAACCAGCCGTGAATGCTACAGAGTATCACAGGAGTTGCTCTGGGATAAATTAGCTTTCTATTTAAATCACGTCATTAAATATTTCTCTTAAGCAAATGAACCCAGGGTCATGTTGTCATTCTGCAGCTGAGCGGAGAGGTTTAAAGAAGAGCAATTTAAAATAAACGAACATCAAATTCTTGTGTGCCAGACATGCTGCATGCTCAGGGGCCATCCCGGCTCACACGAAACACCAGTGAATTTCAACAGAACATCATGACATACATGCTTCTGTAGGGTTGGACACATGCCGCTGTTGGATGTACATTGTGTTCTGTAGACATACTGGATCCATGCTCTGAATACTGCCATGTGACTCAGAAGGAAAGTATTGATAGTGGATATGGCAGCAGATTGCAAATGGCATGGACCTTTGCACGTCATGCTTGCTAGGAGATATTGCCACCTATTGTTTTCTATCTTGATTGCATTGCTTCAGTAATAAGCAAGTGCATGCACTGCCTGTTGACAATGTTCAGGATATATACTAAGAGATAGAAACCTGCTTTTTGTCACTGCACCAAATACCTGGAATATTTTCAAGGAAAAGTGTAATGGGTCCTCCATCCATCCCAATGGTTTTAAAGTAAATTTAACTTTAGTGTTTAAGATCTGCATAGGAAAATCAGACCTATATAATGAGTTCCTTGTTGACATCAGAAAATGTCCTGCTTTTCTTTCACAAGTTCTATGTAACTCATGGGTATGTGATTTTCTATGAACACCCAATTACAGTGGGAAATAATTAAAAAATGGAATATTTTTCTGCTTCTTTTAGAAATAGATGTCCTCCTAATCTCTTCTGCTTCATCGTTCCATAAAAGAGTTTATTTCACAGACAATCGCTTGATTCTTTTTTCTCTCCGATTTTTTATTCACCACAGAATGTAGATGCAGGTCAACCAAAACTATTCACAGATTTGTGTTCAATTGCTTCAGTCAAAAAGAGTCATTAAAAACATTTGAAAAGTCAACCCATTTAATTTTTAAACTTATCTAAATGTAATTCAGACTTAAAAGAGAAGCAACTGAAAATGAAACAAAACATTTCATTTTAGCTTGTATTAAATATTTCACTCAACTAAAAATATTTGTTTTGTGTGATGAGAAAACATAAGTTTCCATCACGGCTCAACCCCAAACAATTTTTCTTCCAATATTTCAGTTTTCTGGTCAACCTAGTACTAATTATTTCCTCTGTTTTATGTTCCTGTATTTTTTCATGTTTTTTTCCTGGTTACTACTACCGGCATGGAATAAAGTAATTGTGAGGCTGCCCTTACTGATATAGCTGAATTATGTACCATGGATAGATTAAAAAATCAGAACTGGGAGCCTGAATCTTTTGTAGGAGCAGAGGAGTGAAGCATGCACTGCAGTATTTGCCACTGAGGTGCTCACACATTATACTCAACTCAACTTGCATCTTGTGCTATGTTTCTACATATTGCATTGAATTTCAGGAATTCAGTATGTTAATGACAAATTTGTGTATTGCTGGAGTCAAATCCTGTTCCAAGAGAAAGAAGCAAAGTCTGTTAGAGGAAAGTTAAAGAAATCATTTTAGCATTGTCATTGCCTTTTTAGGCATAGCAGTTATTCCAGCAAGCTGGTAAGACTTTATTTTGATGAACTGGAGGAGAACATCTTTTTCTAGTTCTTTGAAGTGTTTCTACATTCCTACCCAGTATCATTTTGGCTTGCCCTGATCCTATTTCTTTATCCACATGCTGCAATATCAGGATACATTGATGACTGCATTAGGCATGTCAGAAAAAAAAAATGAGATTCATCTGTACATGACTATAAATTTGGCAAAGAAAGGTCTGTGGTGCCTCTCAGCCTTTCCAAGCAGCATCAAATTGTTAAGAGAGGGTTGAGGAATGATATCACTAAAGAGAGGACAAGACCTTTAAATTTCCAGCTTGTGAGCACACATGAGCTGAATCTATTCTCTTTTACTTGTTTGCTTGTCTCCTTCAGTAAGGGAAGAGAAACCAGTGATTCATCCTTCAGTGAACAGGTGGCAAATTGTCATAGTTTGACTCCAACTTACCATGGGATAGAGCAAATGTCTGTTCAATTTTACTGAATTGCAGCATATTTCTCCTCCTTCCTACTCTCCTCCAGTATAATTGTTTCATCTATCCATGGAAATCAAGATAGAACAAGAAGGGAGGACAGGATAGAGCTCAGATGGAAATTGCAAGTTGAGGCTTTGTGAAAGTAGAAATTTTATATATTTGTAAAAAAAAAGAGCACCTTCTGAGCACTTTAAAGTGCTTCAAAAATGAAGCACAATGAAGAAAATCATCCCTACACCCAGATTTATAGGTGTTCAATGCATTCTGTCATAAAGAAATCCTGGAAAGTAGGAATTATAATGATAGCCATCACACTGAGTGCATCTACATGAGATGTTTAAAGCAAAGTTGCCTAATTAGCTCCACCGTAAATGTCTTGGCATCTGCACATGCAGCCCTATTAGGCCACAGGAAACTAATAAACTGTGCAGCAAGTTAGTACAGGTAAATAGAAATACTATTCTGCTGCACAGTTTTTTTCATGCATAACAACACACACAGGCACTGACATGACTGCATTGGGCACAAGCATAATTTAGGGCAGGAGCTGCCTGCCAGCTAGCCCTGTAGCTGCATGCCCTAGCTAGCCCCTGTGCAGCACAATGAGCCTGGCCAGGGCAGCCCTAGGCTGGCAGGTCACCCTCCACACACCCTGCCACTCAGACTTGCTCCAACCTGGCTTAACATGCTGCGGTCCCAGAAGCACATTCAAACATGGCACCCGGGAGCAATACATTCCAGCGCAATATGCCCACTGAGACCAAAGCCTTCCAAGCAATGGGCTTGGGGGACATCTACATGTGCATTAAGGAGCTTTTTCTAATGCATATCCAATTTAGTACCTTCCATGTGAGGTACTAAACAAATGTGCCTTAATGTGCAGCAATGAATATGCATGGGTTTTAAGTGACACTTAGTGCACTGTTGCCTATTTTGCTGTGCATTAGCATCATTGCACTTTTTTTACATGACACTTTAATGCACAGTAAAGTAGGCTAATGCGCATTTATGCACACATGCAGATGCACCCTTGGTTGAGCATTGAACTGAGGGAAATTAGAAGCTATGTGGATGAGAAAAGGAAATGGATTACAGAATATATGGCAGAAATATCAGCTAAAGAACATGTTATATTCAAAGAGATATACTCAGGAACTGAGGTGGGAAGCTGGGGAGAAGAAGATCAGGAACGTTTGTCTAATGAAAGAATTACATAAACATAGGACGTTTTTATTCCATGCTATTCATGTCATTGCAGTTTCTCCCAATCTCATTTGAGTTCATTTCTATATATTATTGACACTATTTTACATCTGTAATTCACTCATAAATCTCTGTTATGTAGGTATCCTTTTCTTAAGGACAGCTGTTCTTGAATCTCCTATAAGGAAACACTACAAGTGATCAGGGGAGCAGTGAACAGGGAGAGCAAACAGGGCAGTTTACAAGCTGTTCTTTGAAAGCAAGAGGAGAAAAGGGAAGAGGAACCAGGCACCAGATCCTGCTCTGGAAGGTATATGGTCCAGGGTTGCTTGCATGTTTGGCTTCCTGAGGGTTGTTTGGGGATTGTGTGCTTGGGCCTGTGCTCTGAGCAGCTGAGAGGGCCGATTGCTGACTGATTGCTGCCTGGATGTGACAAAAGGCCTTAATAAAGGGGCCTAGCCAGTCCAGGCCCAGGAGAGGTATATAAGAGAAGTCTCCAAGCAAGCAGGATAGCAGTGAACAGGGCATTTTATAAGCAGTTTTCAAGTCAGTCTTTTGTCCCCCTGTTTGAAGGGAGCCTGTAAGGTATGATTTTTTAAAAATATTTTTTATAAGACTGACTAACTTACATAGTTTTATTTTAAGCAGCTAAAACTCAGCAGCTAAACCAATACATAAACCCCTTGTATAATTAGAGTCCAGAGTGATGACTGCATCACTGTGCAATGGGGACAGGGAGTTTGCTAGGGAGTTTGCTTAGAAATACTCTCTCACACTCCTTCATTTTAAGCTTGCTGAGAGGAAAGTTTGCAAAGACAAGGGAACCCTTCAGGATCAAGGAACAGCAAACAGGCCAGTTACAGAGGAGTTTGCTAGGGAAGGTCTACTTGAAAAGAGAGGCAGGAAGTGAGAGGCATCATGTAAGAAGACCCAGATGAATGGAGAATGTCAAAAACCCTGAGTCAGTGCCACTGCCGGCTCTTCCTCTGCTTGCACCTTGAGTGGTCTGTCCAGACAGGATCACTCACTATCGAGGCTTCCATCCAGGTCCTGATTTGGTGCTGTGAAGACTGTGGCTTGCAGACTTCTTCCAATATCAACCAGGTGGGGGAGTGCCTGTGATGTGACAAGTGCCTTCTGGTGGTGTCCCTCAGGGAGCAGGCAAGAGAGTTACAGGAGGAGGCAGCAAGGCTCCAAAGCATCCTTCGCCATGAGGACTTCATCAGTTTCATGCTGGAGGAAACCTTCAAGACTGTGAAGGAAAGACTGCTAGAGGTGATACTAGAAAAAGAAGAGGGCATGGACTTCCAGGAAGGTGGAAGCTGAAAGCTTGTGACCTCTGGTAGCAAGAAGTCATCACCATCCTCACCTGCAGTGGTTTTTCTGGAAAACAGATATGGAGCACTAGCAACAGAGGAGGAGTGCACTCCACTGGTGGGAGAGGACAGGCCAGGAATTCCCAAGGTTGAGAGGAACAAGATCACTGCCACAAAGAGAAAGTGATGGGTAGTGGTTGGAGACTCCTTTCTGCAGGGGATGGAGGGATCCACCTGCCACCCTGCTTTGTTATTCCAGGAGGTCTGCTGCTTGCCTTTAGCCCAGATCTGAAATATCACAGAAGGATTACTGAGACTCATGTGACCCTCTGACTACTACCCCCTACTGCTTGTCCATGTGGGCACCAATCATACTGCCAGAGATGGCTCTGAGCAGATCAAGAGTGACAAGAGGGCTCTGGGTGCACGGGTGAAGGGGACGGGGACACAGGTGGTATTCTTCTCAGTCCTTCTGGTCAAGGGGAAGGGCCCAGGCAGGAGTGGATGCATCCTACAGATCAATACATGTCTGTGCAGGTGGTGCTGCCAGCAGGGATTTGGCTTCTTCGACCATGGGATGTTGTTCCAAGAAGAAGGATTGTTAGGCAGAGATGGGATCCACCTGACAAACAAAGGGAAGAGCATCTTCACAGACAGGCTTGCTAACCTAGTGAGGAGGGCTTTAAATGAGGTTCACGAGGGGATGGAGAACAATGCCCTGAGGTAAGTGGGGAAGCAGGAGAACTGGAAGAAGCACAAAGAGGAGGAGGCAACAGGAGAGGTATTCCCATTTTTTCTGAGAAATCAGGACAATGGACTAGCTACCTCAGGTGTCTATACATGAATGCACAGAGCCTGGGAAACAGGAAGAATTAAAAACCCTTGCAGAATCAAGGAACTATGATGTGGTTGGAATATTAGAGACGTGGTGGGATCTTACATGACTGGAGCACTGTCATGGATGGGTACAAACTGTTCAGTAACGACAGACAGGGGAGAAGAGGAAGAGGAGTTTTTCTATATGTAAAAGAGCTGTATGGTTGCTCAGAGCTCCAATATGAAACTGGAGATAGGCCTGTTGAAATTCTCTGTGTTAAGGTTAGAGGGGAGAGCAACAAGAGTGATGTTGTGGTGGGGGTCTGCTATAGACCCCCAGACCAGGATGATTAGGTAGGCGAGGCTTTTTCAGACAGCTAGCAGAAGTTTCCAGATTACAGTCCTTGATTTTCATGGGGGACTTCAATCACCCTGATACATGCTGGGAGAGCAATACAGCAGTGTACAGGTAACTTGGGAAGTTTTTGGAGAGTGTTGAAGACAACTTCCTGGTGCAAGTATTAGAGAGACCAACTAGGGGCCATGCTTTTCTTGATCTGCTGCTCACAAACAAGGAAGTATTGGTGGGAGATGTAGAAATAGATGGCAATTTGTGCAGCAATGACCACAAGATGATTGAGGAAAGGAAGGAAGGAGAACAGCAGAGTATGGACCTTGGCCTTCAGAAAAGCAGACTTCAACTCACTCAGGCAACTCATGGGCAGGATTCTCTGGGAGGCCAGTCTGATGGGGAGAGGAGTCAGGAGAGCCAGTTGTATTTTAAAAAGACTTTACTGAGGGCACAGGAACAAGCCATCCCTATGTGCAGGATGCAACATTTGGGGAGCAGGTGAGTAGCCCTCAGTGGTAAAAGAAAAAGTTAGGGTCTATTTAAAAAGCAGCACACGTAGAAGTCCATGGGACCAGTTGCAATGCAGCACTGACCAACCTGATTGCCTTCTTTGATGAGGTAACTGGCTCTGTGGATGCAGAGAGAGCAATGGATGTGATAAACCTTGACTTTAGCAAGACTTTTGATATGGTCTCCCACAGCATTCATGCAAGCAAGCTAAGGAAGTACAGGTTTGATGAATGATCTGTAAGATGGATAGAAAACTGGCTGGATTTCCAGGCTTAATGAGTAGTGATCAATGGCTTGATGTCTAATTGGCAGCCGGTATCAAGTGGAGTGCCCCAGGGGGTGGTCCTTGGGTCAGTTTTTTTCAGTATTTTCATTGATGATTTTGAAGATGGGTGGAGTTCAACCTCAGCAAGTGCACAGATGACACCAAGCTGGGGTGAATAGTAGATATACTGGAGGATAGAGCTAAGATTCAAAGTAACCTAGACAAATTGAAAGACTGAGCCAAAACAAATCTCATGAGGTTCAACAAGGACGAGTCTTGCACTTAGGACTTAAAAATCCCATGCACCACTATAGCTTGTGACTGACTGGCTAAGCAGCAGTTCTTCAGAAAAGGACTGGTGTTATAGTGGAAATTAAGCTGAATATGAACCAACAGTGTGTTCTTGTTGTGAAAGCAGCTAGTGGCATACTGGGTTGCATTAGTAGGAGCATTGCCAGCAGATGGCGGGAAGTGTTACTTCCCCTCTATCTGGCACTGGTGAGGCCTCATCTGGAGTACTGTGTCCGGTTTTGCACCCCCCACTACAGAAAGGATGTGAACAAGTTTGAGAAAGTCCAGCCCAGAGCAATAGAAATGGTGAGAGGGCTGGGGCACATGATTTCTGAGGAGAGCCCGAGGGAACTGGACTTATTTAGTGTGAAGAAGGAAAGACTGATGGGGGATTTGATAGCAGTCTTCAACTACTTGAACGGTGGTCCCAAACAAGATGGAGCTGAACTGTTTTCAGTGGTGGCAGATGACAGAACAAGAAGCAATGTTTTCAAGTTGCAGCAAGGGAAATTTAAGTTAGATATTGGAAAGAACTTTCTCACTAGGAGCTTGGTGAAACACTGGAACAGGTTACCTAGAGAAGTAGTGGAATCTCCATCCTTGGAGGTTTTTAAGGCCCAGCTGAAGAAAGCCCTTGCTGGGATGATCTAGTTGGAGCTGGTCCTGCCTTGAGCCGGGGGTTGGATGACCTCCTAAGGTCCCTTTCTACCATAATGTTCTATGATCCTTACTATAATAAAAAAAATTATATAATAAAAAACCCTGAAGATATCCAGTACTCTGCTACAAGACATTCATTTTTATCCTCTGACCTCACCTGGACTGAAGAATTGAACATCCAGTAACATCTGTGGCACACCAAAATTTTAAATGCCTTACATGGTCATATGTGAAAGTAGTAATATGCAAATAATTAATTTTCAGTTTGTCTGATCACCCGGCCCGGTAAAACAACACCAAACCTTTGGATCTAGGTGAATTGAAAACAATACAATTTCTAAATTGTCTGCTGATAAATACAGAAAACCTATCTTAAAAAAGTAAATTACTCAAAATTTAGAGAGCCTGAAAGAAGGAAGAAATGATAATAAAAGGAACTATACTATTTCTGAAAAGCTTTTGGCCCAAATCTTAGGTGGTATAAATAGGCATAGTTCCACTGAGCCAAGGGAAATGATGGCTTCTCCACGTCTTGATGTTTTCAGGTCAAGACTGAACGTGTTTTTGGAAAAGATATGTCACTGGGCTCATGACAGGGCTAACTGAATGAATCCTGACCTGGATTAAACTCTATGGATCTATGTCAATTTATACCAGCTGTGTACCTAACCTAGAAACTCCATCCCAGAAAAGGAATGTCAGAAAGGAGTATTTCTCCATTTTTCAGTCTTACCCATCACCAAACACTTTGAAAGTGTAACATAGTAGTAGCTGAAGTCAGAGGCAATAAACTTGCATGACTTCATGAAACCTGGGAATGAAGTTCAGCCATTTTCCTAGAAGCACTCCAAAATAAATGTAAGTAAAGCTTCATTTTTAAACGTTAGAAATGGAGGCATGTTTGGGGGGGAGGGGAGGGGAATGTATTAATTTAAGTTTAAAATTATGAATGTTTAAATTCAATCCAAATTTAATTAACATAGTTTTATATTTGGAAGAGTAATTGGACAAATGTTTATAGCTTACAGTGGTTTGTAAAGAGTATTTATGATTTTTATTATGGGCACTTTTCACCTGAGTTTAAAAATTTGGCAAACTCTCTCTTCAGAATTAAGTAATATTCACCATTTAGTTTGTACCCTGAAGATATCCAGCACTCTGCTACAAAGCATTCATTTTTATCCTCTGACCTCACCTGGACTGAAGAATCGAACATCCAGTAACATCTGTGGCACACCAACATTTTAAATGCCTTACATGGTCATATGTGAAAGTAATAATATGCAAATAATTAATTTTCAGTTTGTCTGCTCACCCGGCCTGGTAAAACAACACCAAACCTTTGGATCTAGGTGAATTGAAAACATTTGGGCATTTCTGACTGAAAGAATAAATCAGCAAAATAGATTTGTTTACATTCCAGGCAAGATGAATTGAAACATTTGGAGCATTTCTAAGGAAACAAAGGCAATGAAGGGCTAGAGTCACAAAACTATTGATCTGAATCTTGTTTTCCCCAACAGCTGAGCAGTCAGAGCATTCAGCTGGGATGTGGAAGACTCAGACTCAGATCTCTCCTCTGCTAGAGGAGGTTTGAAACCACATCTCTCACCTCTCAGGAGTGTCCTAACCAAAAAACTCCAGTTGCAAGGGAATGGCTTTTGCCCTACAAGAGCGATGGAATAATCCTCTATTCTGGTGGTTAAGGAATTAAGCAGGGAGTTGGGACACTACAGTTTCAGACCCTACTTTAGGGAATGGTTAATTATCTATACAAAGGAGAACAATATCAGGACACAAGGGAGAGAGTTGTCCATCTCAAAATATCTTGTAATTTGGTGGCTAGGGGAAAAGAAGAAACTGAACATGGGCCTTGCATATCTTTCCTGCCTCTTTTGATCCACGAGTTACCGAGCATATCTACGCATGACCCCACAGTGCTGTAGCAACACGTGACAGCAACATAGCAGCGATGGACAAAAACTGTGACACCGCCGCTACATTGCCATAGCAATGCGTTTATTGTCATAGCATGCTGCTATGGCAATGTAGGGGCTAAAAATAACCATGCAGCACTGGCATGGTGCAGTATGGGCTGCAACTACTTCCAAAAGGAAGTACTAAATGACGGTTCAGAAACAACGGTGCCAGAGGGATACATGTAGACACACAACCACTGTGTAAAAAATATAATTCTTCTGTGAAAATTTCACAAAACTACCACTCAAAATGTTCCTTTACCAAACTATTCAGTGAATTTGACTTGAATTTTCTGTTTCAGGATGATGCAAATTGTATTTTTGGTCTTATTTATACTTTATGGGGGGAAGAGGCAGGCAGGTTGCCTAGCTCAAATTGGAATCTCACAGGTGAACCATGCCACAATTTCCCCTTGTTACAAACCTTTGCCTGTTGCCTTTTCACATACATCATATGGAACCTAATATTTTTTGGCACAGGCAACATGAATCAGTGCTCAGCAATGACACCAGACTCGCCCCATTTGGCCCTCGTTTAGAATTGTTGTATTAATGATTTAGAAGTCCTGTTATGATGGGAAAAGCTAAGTAGTCATGAGATCTAAGAATCCAGTCTTCTGTTCCAAGCTGTGTTTTGTTTAATGTGATTGTAACAGATTTGAATCTAGTATTTTTCAAAATATCTATATAACATTTTGTAGATGGTAGATGTGAAAATGTTTTAAACATTAGAATTTGAAACACTATCAGGTAGGCAATATAATCACAGTACATCAAGCTGCCTACTTCTGATCTTCAGCTGATGACAATTGCTTCAATAGAGAAAATCCTGGCCCCATAAAAACAATGGAGTTTTGCATTAACTTTACTGGAATCAGGGTTTCACCAATCACTTAACTGGAATTATGTGGATTGACTCTAGCTCAGTATCTGGCCCTTGGTTTTCTGAACCCCTAAATGCAACAAACTCTGCTCTGAAGTATTCAGTATAATGCTCCAGAGGCAGGGTTCCCCTGACCGTAGAAAAGTTTGGGGCATCCTCCACTGGGAAAATCATTTAAAGTGTCTTCTTGCTGCGGCCTTTATGAGAAGTCTGATAGACTTTATGAGAAAACTGAACAGCGTTTGATAATCTTCCAATACTTCTTTGTTTGTTTGTTTCTTAAGAAGCCATCCCACAGAGTTAGAGAAAGACTATCTCTCTCTCATTATAGTCTGTAGGAAAGTTCAAAAAAATCTACTGAAAGAAAATGATTCTGTAGTAATTATTCCAGAGTAATTTCTACAGAAACTTTAGGCAGGCAAGGATCTTTGAGTAGATGTGATATCTTTTATTAGACCAATTGAGTAGTTGAAACAAAGTTCTTAGTAAGCTTTCAGGCATAGGGAGGCCCAGGAAGGCCTGGGTGAGAGAGATTCCTTGCCTTCCATCAATGCTGACCTCATGAAGGAACACTTTGAGAGCCTGGATACCTTCAAGTCAGCCAGCCCTGACAGTTTACACCCCAGGGTACTCAAGGAGCTGGCTAGCATCATAGCTCAGCCCCTGGCACGGATCTTTGAGAGCTCTTGGCGCTCTGGTGAAGTGCCCGAAGATTGGAAGAAGGCCAATGTGGTGCCTATCTTCAAGAAAGGGTGGAAAGTGGTTCCAGCAAACTATAGGCCCATCAGCCTGACTTCTATCCCGGGGAAGGTCTTGGAAAAGATTATCAAAGAGGCCATCCTTAACAGACTGGCTGATGGCAACATCCTGAGGGATAGCCAGCATGGGTTTGTTGCAAGTAGGTCTTGCTTGACCAATCTTATTTCCTTTTATGACCAGGTGATAAGGCAGAAGAGATTGATGTCATATAACTTGACTTTAAAAAAAGCCTTCAGTCTGGTATCCTATGATCACCTCTTGGCAAAACTGGCTAACCGCAGCCTTGGCCTCACCACAATCCATTGGCTGGGGAATTGGCTCTGTGGTTGGACCCAGAGTATGGTGGTTGATGGAAGTCAGTTTTCGTGGTGCCTTGTGACCAGTAGGGTCCCTCAAGGCTCTGTCCTAGGGCCTATACTATTCAACATCTTCATTAATGATGTTGACATTGGTGTCAGAAGTGGACTGGCCAAGTTCGCCAATGACATCAAACTCTGGGGTAAAGTGTCCACAGCTGAGAACAGGAGGGTAATCCAGGCAGATCTTGACAGGCTCAGGAAATGGGCAGATGAGATCCTGATGGTGTTCAACACCAAAAAATGCAACGTTCTCCACTTTGGGAGGAAAAACCAGAAGCATGCTTATAGGATCAGCAGTGCTACTCTGGCTAGCACTATGAACGAAAGGGACCTGGGGATCATGATTGACCACAAGATGAACACAAGCCTTCAATGTGATGCTGCAGCTAGTAAAGCAAGCAAAATGCTGGCTTATATCCATAGATGCTTTTCAAGCAAATCCCAGGACGTCATTCTCCCATTGTACGTGGCCTTGGTGAGGCCGCAGCTGGAGTACTGCTTCCAGTTTTGGGCTCCGCAATTCAAAAAGGATGTGGAGAAGCTTGAGAGGAGAGCCACGCGTATGATCAAAAGTCAGGAAAACAGACCTTATGATGAGATGCTGAGAGCCATGGGACTTTTCAGCCTGTAGAAGTGCAGGTTCAGGGGTGATCTGGTGGCCACTTATAAGTTTATCAGAGGTGCTCACCAGGATCTGGGAGAACGTCTGTTCACCAGAGTGCACCAAGGGATGACAAGGTCGAATGGTCACAAACTCCTCCATGACCATTTCAGGCTGGACATAAGGAAGAATTTCTTTACTGTCCGAGCCCCCAAGGTTTGGAATAGACTGCCGCTGGAGGTGGTTCAAACACCTACTTTGAATATCTTCAAGAGACTTTTGGATGTTTATCTTGCTGGGATCCTATGATCCCTTCTGACTTCCTGCCCCTGGGGCAGGGGCTGGACTCAATGGTCTTCCAAGGTCCCTTCGAGCCCTAGTCTCTATGAATCTATGAATCTATAGTCACCCTTTGTCAGGCATAGGGAGTCTCTGCTGGTCTGGGACTCCAAGGAATGAGAGAAGCTAAAAGTGTGGAGGAATGTCAGTGAAAATGTAAATGAAAATGTAGAAACTTTATATATGTAGAAATGTAGAAACTGTATACATTTTCTGCAGAGTCCTCTTGGTTCTAGTCATATACAGTTCCATAGGCATTTTCCAGGAGGGAGTTATTCTTCTAACATGATTAAAATATCTTTATATACACTACATCATTTAAAAAACCCCTATTATTTAAAACCTATCTGTGCCCATTTTCCCTCAAAGCTATAAAGATGCTTGAAGATTCAGTTCATTTTGCCTTTTTCCCTAGGTCTTATCCTTTGATATTTTAGAGGCCGGCAAATTCCTTCATAATATCCTGGGTCTGTTAAAACAAAATAGAACAAAATAGCCCACCAGCAGCCTGGCCATGAAAAAGTCCCACAGGTTGCTCTAGACATGGCCAAGAGTCTACTATATTAGAACCAGCCAAGAGAATGTGCCAACTAATTTTCCAACTGCTGGAACATTTAATTCCAGAGCTGGCATGAGGGTATTACAGCTGCCAAACTTGCCTCGAAGTGGCCAGACTGAGAGCCAACAGAGGAAGAAACTCAAGGACCTTGCCTGAATTCCATGCCATATTGAAATCTCAGGAGGCAGCAAAGATGATACTGTTATGTATTGTTATTAATAATTGAATACTTGTTTATTTCAATGCTGTTTTGCCCTCAACCAGTAATTTTTGCACTTGGTCCTAAATGGATTATAATCATGACTTTTACCAGGGGAAAAATTCATGTTTTGCCCATGTGCTAAAAAACAAAAGGGTTTCTCTACCCCACCTGATGCAACAATCCATTGTATAATTAATTACAGCCAGGAGCTAAGTTGAAAAGTTAGACTCTTGATCCATACTTTTCTGAAAAGCACATTCATAGGGCTGGCTCAGCCTGCCCATCATAGGAGTCATCCATTAATGTCAAGTCTCTAATCAAACTTCACAGTTCAAGGCAGCTCAGGTCTAAAGAGTGTTTTCTATCCATTTGTTTAGTTACAGTTTATGGATCACTGTTTTAAACCCTTGTGCATACTTATGGCATGATATAAATAATAACAATGACTTACTAAACTGTAAAACCCCATCGTTTAGAATGTCATAGCAAGTCAAAAATAAAACATAAGAGCTGGGCTTAAGCTGTAATATTCAGATCCAGATAGAGATTTTCTACTATTTCAGTGGTTTGCACTGTCTGCATACACAAATCAAAAGGATAAATCAGCCTCTGGCCTGATATTCCATGAAAGTGGGTGTCCTCTTGCAAAATGCAAGAAGAAAACTTGCCTGCAAGATTTAACAATAACAAGTCAACACTTGTTACTTGAAATCTGTGATCTATGCCAAACATTTCAACAAGAAGTGACCACATACTCTCAGATACGGACAATTTCCTGACCTAAAAAGTGTCATATCTGTTTGTAATTTGTTTTTATGGTTATAAATCATATAGGATTTATATATGCCACTTTAGATGAGGCATCGCTGGAAGTGGATTTGTTGGTTGAGAGCACTGTTGATCAGTGCTTTGAATCCATGATTCCATGTGGCAGTTCATATAGAATCAAAAGCAAAATCTCATTAACTTTGTTAAAAAAAAAGAGCTCTTTGGGCAAATTTCAGCTCAGCCTATAAGCACAGAGTTTACTTGCATTTCATCTCACAGGCCTGATGAAGTTATATGACAGACACTTTCCCGGTTGCAACTTGCATAACTCAACTAAAGATCTGACCCCAGGTGCTATTTTTGCCTTCTTGAGGGTAAGCGTCCCTATCACAGAATCAACTAATGAAGCCAAGACTTGAATAGACTCTGAGAAGAGTTCTTATTTTGCTCCGAACAATGGGGTCTTCCATGTTCATATGGAGTTGAGGCACACTGTCAAAACCATATACAAAGAAGTTGGCAGTTTATTATGGCTAGCTTTCATGGGATGCTCTGCCTGTTCTGTCAGTAGAGATGATTAGGCTGCAAATCTATCAGTCCATTACTGTTTTCACGCATTAGGGAGCAGATCCTATTCCACCTCTTAGGTATCTGCATGGCACTTAGGTATCAAAGCATCTAAATACAATTCTATTTTGCACTGTTCAAGTCCTTGAAAAAATGCCCTTTTGGCAACTATGGCTTCACCTTAGCCTCAAGACTTAAATCACAACACGAGAGGAGTAGGAGGAAGCTCCACCCACCTTCAGTTTTAACAACTTTTCAGGGATTCGGATGTGACTAGATCATAGATGGATGCGTAGGCACCACCTAGATGCCTATTAGATGGAAGAGGATCTGGATCTGTACAGCCAGATTGATAAAAAGAGAAAAAGATATATTTTAAATGTTGGGTCAAGATTTCCAAAAGTAAATGGTGACTTCGGGTGCTTCTGTTTTTGACTTTGGTGTTTTAGACACTTTTAAGGAGTCAGATTTTCAAATTAGCACCTCCTGAAGAATGGTGTCATCCAACTTGCTATTCATTTGTTAACATCCTTAACCATTGTCTTAAACACAGAATGCAACTCAATCTCCATTTAGGCTGCCCTGATTCTTCACTGATTGACAGTGGGGAGTTTTGATATGCAAACAACTACAGTCTTTCTGCAATTGCAATATGTTACATATTGGATACTGCTTAGCTATTTTATTACATATTATATTGTACACTTTGAAATGTTACTACATTATGTATAATGCATAGTATGGTATATTAACTTTTCATTTATGTGATATATGACATGTTGCACACAGTGGTATATAGACAAGAAGTGAGATTTTTATTGTCTTGGCAAAAACCCTTGCTCCATGGTTTGAAAAAATGACTTAGGAAGGGATGTTATAATTAAGGGGAAAGCCATAATTCAGGCATTATAGGCCACTGGCCATAACTTTTTTCGTTGCAGGGGATAACTGCATCAACTGAAATTCCAGCCTCTTTGGCCCAAACCTTCAGATCCTTATTCACTTGGGTAAAATACCTCTGAAGTTGAAGTAGAACTACTGGAATTCAGTCCTATTTTTTACCCAAATAACCTTTCCCATCAAGATATTTTCGAAATACAGTTACTCTCATTAAGATCTTCAGGTTAGCTCATAGTGTCATGTGAACCTCAGTCACAAGCAAACCTGTCAGCCAGTTTGGATAAGTGTAAATGATATTTTTCATTATATTTGTGTTTCCGTCACTCATATTCATACCTTAACACTCAGAACATTATTGGGCATAGTTCCTGCTGTGCTTAAATGAGTATATGTTTAAATGAGTCTTAGTTCATTTTTTACTCATACACCATTTTTACTTCCCCCCCCCCCCCATTATTTTAATTATTTGCTATACTTTACATTCTTTTTCCCAAATATATCTTTGGATGAACAGCCATAAGTCATGGCACTATACATCAAGAGGTAGTATAAATGTACACTGCCCACCAGGGGACATTGTGAACATTATTCTTACAGTGTCTCCTGGAGAGTGAATGCAGCCATAGAAAGGCTCCCTGGGCTAACACAGAAAGGACATAGCCATTCTTCTACATGCGCATTTAAGCCAACCCTCAAGGTTTTATGTATTGATTTTTCTCATTACACATCATATGCTCACCTTCAGTAGATCACCTCATTGTCTGTGTGAGGTAAAGTTACAGTATATGTCTCATATAGATATTGGATTCTGAACCTGCAACCTTTTCCTTGTAAGGCAAATCCTCTACTATTTGACTTATCCTCTCCTTAGCTTATCCTCTCCTGAGATAAAATCCTGGTTTAAGAAGAGTGAGAGAGAGGAAAATTATGCCTAAACCATTCAACTGTTCACTCACATTTTAAACGCATTGAGGTCAGCCATTCCTACCTACTGCTGTTGTTTATTTTCCATAGATATTTGACCATCTGACTTTTCCTGGGAAACAAAGTTGCCTGCAAGGAGACAGAAAACATATCTGAAGTTTTCATGTGGCAGTATTTATGTTGGATGTGGTTGTATGTCCATCCCATAAGAAGCAGAAACAATATGACCCAACGTACCAGACAAATCAGACTTAAACAAGGCAGCTTGAATTGTGAATACTGAACAGCAAAAATACACAGAAAAGTCTTTGGGATTCATTTATTGAGTAAGAAGAAGGAAAAGAATCCCATAATGGTTGTTGAATATATCCAATCAACAAGTATGTTTGAGTGCCAATTCTATGAGAAAAGAATAAATAAATAAGAAAGATAATGTATCTGTTCCAAACTATTTGCTCCAGTTTAAGCACTGATCCAAAGACTTTCCAGTGTATTCAATGAGAGCTGAATCTGGCTTTAGTACTGTATATGTTACACAAAACATATGTTTCACTCAAGCTCCAATATAAGCTTGACATCAACTGAGAAGGAAGCTTTGTAAATGGAGGAGTTGCAAAATCAAGCATAATATTTATAGACAATGATGGTTATTAGGATATTGCATTCATTTAACTAATACTTCCCCCAGTGCCCCCAAACTGAAAACAAAATTTTCTTCGAGGCATATGCAAAGCAAAACAGCAATATTGCCCAGATGTGTTTTTATGAATATGAAATTTTTGTTCTGGCCTGTGTTTACATTGCTCTGGAAAACAAGATGTATTGATTTTAAAACCTGGAAGTGGAATTTTCTCAGTTTGCTTTGCTCTGTGGAATGATTTAAAGGCCACTGAAGTCAATGGAAAGATTCCCACTGATTTCAAAGTGTTCAAGATGAGCCTTGTGTAATTTATAATAGCCAATGTTTATTATTTTATTGACATACGAACTTTTTCTGGCGGATGAAATGTAAAGTTGGGGGAGCACTTTCCCTGCTTTTTATACTATATTTCAAAATACAATGAAAAAGAAAGTATTTTACTTTCTGTATTTTGCTAGTCAGGCTACTGTACCCAAGGACATTTTGAGGGCTGAAATTGTTTACTTTCAGAAATGTTTCAAAGAAATATGTCATTTAGCAATCATGTACTGTCCAATTCAAGCTGACCATGGAGAAAAAATTGTTCCATATGGATGTTAATGTGTGTTAGCTATTAGAAAACAGTATCTACATAATTTACTCTCTTGTTTAAAGATTCAAAGTTTTTATGACTATTCTTTGGCAATAATGGCAGTGAACAGTAGCAATACCTTCATTTTTTTTTTTAACCACAACACATACAGAAATGCTTCAGTCAATTGGCCAGAAGCAGGAGAGTAGTGTTGAGTCTGCTGAGTTTATCCCTGCCTCTATCACTCATTATCTTACTCACCCTCTCTGTGCCTCTTTCTTCATCTGTAAAATGGGGACAACTCTAACAGCCTGATTTGGTCCTGTGTGTTTATGTAATAGTTATAAAGTGATTTGAAACCTACAGATGAAAGGAGCTCTTATCATAGCAAGGTACTATTACCAAATAGCTGCTTAATGGAACGATGCCAGAGGGAAGAAAAAATAGTAACCATACTTCTGTCAAATTCAAGGAGCTAGTGAAGAATGAGAACAAAATGCTACATTGCTTTGTAGAAAATTAAGGATCACAGCTACATCTATCACCATAAATGGCTTGCTCGAATTGCTTGCATTCTCTGTCTGAGCTGCAATATTTCATTCAACTAACCATTTGTTAAACACACATCCTGAAAGCAAATAACTTTAATGTAAATAATTTGTGAAGCATTGTTCCATCTGTTGAAAATGTGCAGTAGTAGTTTCGACCCTTGTCTAAACCAGGCAAGCTACTTTCAGGCAAGTTTGGGAGGTAAATGAACTGTCTGGCTGCTTTTCTTGGCAACATCTCTTATTAGTGGGAGGTGGCAGTAAAGAGAACATGAGGAAGACTGAAAGTGTTTACTTAAAACTTTAGCCAAATGGCTAGGGAGAGTTAAGATAAATCATAACTGTCAATGATGACAACTTTAGACTGCTACTAGTTCACTCCTGTTTATGCAGTTTTAAATGTTGCACTTAGAAATGTTTAGGGGTGGATTGGATTTTTATTGATAGATGTCATAAGTTGTTTAGATGTAAATATTTTGGACTTTGTTCTAATAGTGACATGGAAGATTTGCAGGAAGAAGGCTGTAAAGCTTCACACAACACTTGAGAGATAATATTTTTAAGAGTGTCTCCAAACTATGCATCCGTGACTCATATCTCCCTAAAGAATAAGGTCCATAGATCAATGCAGGCTTATTACACTTTCTCACACAAAAAAGCCAAAATAAAATGTTACAGCAATTGGCCATATGGGATTATTGAACTGAGTCAGTTTTCTTTTCTTTTTTTTCCCACTCTTGTCTTGAGCACCTTTTTTTTTTCTTTTTTGGATAGTTGCTGTGATACTAACATTTAAATAGCAGTTAAGACCTCAGTGTAAGCTAGCAAAAGGCCAGAAGTTCAGCCAACAACCTCAAGAATTTTTCTCCTTATAAGATTGAGTCATGCTGACCAATGCCACGAAATACAGTAATATGCTAAAATGGAATGAGTTTATCAGTAATTTTAATCTGTAATGATATTTTAATTGCATTCGTGAAGTTATTGTTTCCTTTAAAGCTTTTTCTTTATTTAAAGCAAGCACAACATATCAATGCCATTTTATTTGCATAGTTCCATCTGACTTGACTGGTTGTTTGCAGTATACTATAGTGTTGTTCAGATCTCATGGAAGAAGATTTGTCCAGCATACTAAATTGGAAATCCTAGGTGCTGTAGAGACTTCCTGTAAAATCCTATTATTTTCCTAAAAGGGTCTAAGTCTCTTAGAACTAGAACCACAAAAGGTCTTAGGCACTTAAATCCAGAATTTGGACCTGAAACCACCCTTCAGCTGCTATCTAACCCTTCAGCAATTTATATTTGCAACATGGAAGTTCTCCAGAGCCTAAGATTCTGCTTTTGGACATACCCAGAAGCATCTCCTTCTTGATGGTGATGAAGAGATGCCTGCCTGTCCCTGCCATAATTCTGTTGGGATTCACAAATTAGATATTCCTTTGCCTATCTCATTCCTGTGGCTTAATCCAGTATGTATGCTCTGAGCCTACAGTTGGACACCTTCCAATCTACCTTTGTATACAATGCAGTGGCAGCTACTATTTCGCTTCAAAATATGGTTAAAGGAGGAAGAGACGCTGTTATCTCCTTTTACACAGTGACTCTGTGATTAACATAGTCACTCAGAATATTTTAACTCTCCCAATCCATTGCATTGAGCCTAAGCTGTAGCCTCCAGGGAAAGGACCTAAATCCCTTTGCAGATCTTAGACTTGGTTCCTCATTCTTCAACCTCCGATTGATTAAATGGACATAACCATTCATTAATGATGAGCTACTTACATTTTAAAGTTCTGAAGAACCATAGAAAAACTGTATTAACCCACTGATTATAAAAAAGAGAATCATTGAAATATATACCATATTTACTTGAACAGATGACCCTCATTATAAGACAACTCCCCAATAATTAGATTCTATGTATGAAAAAATTATAAATTTGTTATCGTTTCCCAGTTATAGAATCGGATTATTGGAGGTTTGCCTTTAATTTGTTCCCCTCCTACTGATATAGCAGGGAAAATAAATCTGGAGGGTCAGGTACACCTTTGCTTTCTACTTCCCCCCAACTTTTTCCCCTGGCAGCGCCTTCCCCCTCTACTGCCAGACCCTGCTCTCCTGGAGCACATGGAAATGAGGAGCAAATTTTGAAAATAATAGCCTTGAAATTAAACATAGCTGTAGCATTCTGCGTATAGTGCCCATGCACTTAGTTTATCCAGAATCGATGCATGCTACCTTATTTTTTTTAAACAGCTGCAAGTTTTAGCACAGATACTCCATGAACACACTTTTAAGCAGCACTTTGGCACCTACTTATATATGTAGTACACACCATGCATGATATTAATCCGAAGCCATAGGCTTGTGATATATTACATAGTTCATTGGGCTAGGCCCCAGAGTCAACAGCTTTTCAATCCATGGTGGCCCCACAGCTCAGTACTAATTTAGATAGGGCCAACCATTTTTTGTCCTATTTAACTTTCCCAAACATCTGCCTGGATCAGCACTTAGGTTGACCTAACGAGGATTAGGTCAATCGAAATGTAACATCTGGACGTACTCATGGCTGATCACTGTTGTGATCACTGAGGGCACTGTTGTGCTGAACTTAGAAGCACCACTGTTGACTCTGACTCCACACACCAAACTCTGGACATGGGGAAATGCAGGGTAACCCTAAGCATATGTCAGTAAGCATTCCTAAGAAAGTGGTCCTGAGAATGGCTCTGGGTGTATGCTCCATAGAACTCTTACGTGGTTACATTGCCTCATTTCAACAACTTGGCTTCTGGTTAGCATTCTCAGGTAGGGCATGAGGTGGTGAAGACAAGCTCTGAGAGTACTGATTTGATGAACCACAGGTAACTAATCAGACCAGGCGTTGCAACTAGTGAGCTGAAGACGTGCCATGGCTGGAGATAAAGTTGCTCATTTCTATTTGGACATAAGAGTGTAAGGCCATGGCAAGATTGAAGTACAGAGAGGGCTGTCAGCTGAAAAAAAATATCTTTTACATTTACACCAGTATCAGCTTAGAATTCAGCAATGAATTTAAGCACAAGCCCTAGACACTCATTAAAAAAATTTGAAAAGTTAAGCATGTGCTGAAGCACACTGCTGAGCCAGAGCTTACATGGGAAGTAGCTGCTGAAGTCAGAGAAATGAAGCCAGTGCAAAATTAACATAAATGAGAAGGGTCGTGTTTTGGTTTTATAATAGCCTTATCTGGACAAAAAAAAATCAAGTCTGAAGGAAATCTCTATGCAAGACTCAAATTTAAAACATTAAAAGTCATCAAGGCCTTAATTGATGAGGTCTGGACACACAGGGATGTCATCCTCCTGCTTTACTCGGCTTTTGTGAGGCTGCAGCTGGTGTACTGCATCCAGTTTTGGGCTCCCCAATTCAGGAGGGATGTGGAAAAGCTTGAGAGAGTCCAGAGGAGAGCCACTCATATGATCCAAGGCCTGGAGGGCAGGCCATATGAGGAGAGGCTGAGGATCTGGAAAAGAGAAGGCTCAGGGGGGGACTTGGTGGCAGCCTACAATTATATAAAAGGGTGCATCAGGACCTGGGAGAACAGCTGTTCACCAGAGCTCCCCATGGGATAACATGGTCTAATGTCCATAAACTCCAGAAAGGCTGATTTAGACTGGATAGAAGAAAAAGGTTATTTATGGTGTGAGTGTCCAGGGTTTGGAAGTCCCCCCAGAGGTGGTGCAAGCACCTACTCCGGACTCTTCCAAAAAACATGTGGATATTTTTCTTGCTGGGGTC
This sequence comes from Alligator mississippiensis, assembly GCF_030867095.1. NCBI lineage: Eukaryota > Metazoa > Chordata > Crocodylia > Alligatoridae > Alligator > Alligator mississippiensis. The sequence goes on from NC_081824.1 coordinate 21,396,920, forward strand.
ACATGATCCCAGTTGACTTCCTGCCTATGGCAGGGGGCTGGACTCCATGATCTCACGAGGTCCCTTCTAGCCCCTAACGTCTATAAAATCTATGAAATCTATAATTTCTAAAAAGAGAAGACTTTTGATGTGTTTTGCCAAACTCCTAATTTATATTTTATAATTAACTTTTAAAGTAATTAACTAAATATTGTTCAAGCTTAGCTTTAAGTCTCTGAGATTTACAAAAACCATCAAAGTTTAAAGAGTCTATCTTCAGCTAATTTTGTCTGCTCCAATTTAAAATGTAACATAAATGATTTTACTTAAACATTTTTAAAACAATCTACATCTGTTAAAATCAATCAATTACAATTTTAGCTCCAAAAAGAATTTGTTTAAGAAATGCCCCACGCCCTGCCAATCAGAAATATTAGCATAAAAAATTGAACTTTGAATTAATTTGTATTTGATCTCAATTGCTGTCCTCCCTACTGGGCTACACAGCTACCTCTACAGCATTTTGAACGTTGTCAAAGACATTTAGAAAACCTTTTTTGTTAGGATGACCCCAGTTCTTTGGCTTCAAAATAGACAGTTTGAATCTATAAAGATTAAGTCACATATTCTGTGCAGAGCACCAATGACAGTCTGCAAGATCAGAGAACCTTGAAATACAAATCTGAAAGAAACCAGTGTTAGAATTTATGAGGAAAGCTGGCATTACTTTGGAAAACTTGCTAAGTTCAGCTAAGATACAAGACTGAAATAAGCATATAATACAGTACACAGCTCTGTACAAAGTTGAAAAGGGCAGTCTTCAGGAACTGCAGTCCCATCAGTATGGTATTTAATATGGAATACAGTAAAGGACATGTTATAAAAGTAAATACATAGTGCTAAACTAACAAGAGATAACAAGAATGATTTAGAAAGGAAAGGTCTTGGCTAACTTGATGCTCAGGAGGCTGCAGACAAAGCTGATAAAACAGAACATAATTTATTTGGGTCTTCAGAACATTTTGACAAAGTTCCATACTACTGGTCTCTGTTTAAGCTAAAAGTTGCCAGAATCTAGGCAAGTACAAGGGAGTGGATAAAGAGCTGGTGGAAAAACAGAAAACAGAGAGGCTATGTTAGATTGTGGAAAACGAGATTTACAGGGGCCCGACAGGGGTCAACATTTAGGCCTCTACTGTTCATGATCTATAAAAATGATATAGGCTAGTAAAATTTGCTGACAGCACAATGTTGAGAGAGCCATGAACCTACAACGTAAAGCAAGAAAAATTCAAAAGTGCTTTTGCTTAGATTGCTTGTTTTCATTGCTCAGAAAGCCCTAATAATCTACTTTGTGCTAATTCATCAGCACAAATGCATTTTAAGAATGTATAAGCCATAAGGTAAATAAAGACAGGCCAAGAAGAAGAAGAGGAAAAAAAAACCACTTTTGGCTCATATGCAAACATTACATTAATCTGTAAAAGTTCTACATTGCTTGGGACAGAGCCAAAAATCAGAGACGTAACCCTAGGTAAGGTGTGGGTGAATTCCCCAGGCTTATGTCCCAGTTTTTTAAAGTTCGTAAGTAGACTGTTTGATTACAGGGATGGTACGCAGAACTGAGGAATTATGGAAATGACCTCAGCACGATAAAAAAATTCAAAACCATATCCTATCACAGCTCAACAGATTCCTAGAGGACTCCTTAAAACTTGTGAGTCTTAGTACTGACCCCTCCTCTGAATTCAGTGGAAGGCTATGCATGACAATTCTGTTAGCAAAGACTAGCCAAAAAGTGGCCACGGGATAGCTTCCTATTAAGGAGCTGGAGGAGAACTCAGAAAACTTGAATGCAAGTGCTGATTCTGCCATGGATTTCTGTTACCCTGGGTAAATTAATTGGTTCGTGCCTCTTCTGTAAAATAGGAATGATAACCCTTCTTTTGAATACCTCAGTCTCATATTCTCTTCATTTGTCCATGCAAGCAGACAGTCCTCATCTTCCATGAAACAGTATGGCCATGTAACTACCATGATGAGGAGCCACACAGCACTGTAGGAGTCCAAGTCGAGAACCCAACCAACAAAGGAATGTGGATAGAAGGCACCAGACCTAAAAATCCCATAGGGCACTGAGATGGCATTTCAGGATTTAAATATTTCAGTTCACAGAAAAAAACATTTTTTTCCCAATTGACAATCAGAATTTTTTTCTTTTAGGATGGGTAAAGACATATATTATAAACAGGCAATAGCCCTACACAAGCTTAAGAGAGTCCAGAGAAGAGCCACGCGCATGATCAGAGGACAAGAAAACAGACCTTATGATGGATGACAGGCTGAGAGCCATGGGGCTCTTTAGCTGGAAAAGCGTAGGTTCAGGGGTGATCTGATGGCCACCTATAAGTTTATCAGGGTGACCACCAGTATCTGAGAGAATGTTTGTTCACCAGAGCACCCCAAGGGATGATGAGGTCGAACACTTACAAACTACTGCAAGACCATTTCAGGCTGGATATAAAGAAGAATTTCTTTACTGTCTGAGCCCCCAAGGTCTGGAATAGCCTGCCACTGGAGGTGGTTTGAGCACCTACATTGAACACTTTCAAGAGTAAATTGGATGCTTATCTTGCTGGTATCCTATGACCCCAGCTGACTTCCTGCCCTTCGGGCAGGAGACTGAACTCAATGATCTTCCGAGGTCCCTTCCAGCCCTAATTTCTATGAAATCTATGAAATCTATGAAATCAGTCCCTGCTCAGTTTTGTGTTGTCAGCTTAATTAGGAGTTCAGCAGCTCTGCAGAAAGAACCTGGGTGTTATGGTGGACAATAAGCTAAATATGAGCCAACAGTGTGTCCTTGTTGCAAGGAAGGCTAACGGCATATTAGGTTGCATTAGTAGGGGTGTTATCAACAGATGGAGAGAAGTGATTCTTCCCTTCTGTTCAGCACTGGTGAGGCCACATCTGGAGTACTGTGTTCAGTTTGGGCCCCCACTACAGAAAGAATATGGACAACTTGTAGAGAGTCCAGGGGAGGGCAACAAAAATGGTTCAGGGGACTGAGGCACATGACTTATTAGGACAGGCTGAGGAAACTGGGTTTATTTAGTCTGGAGAAGAGAAGACTGAAGGAGGATTTAATAGCAGCTTTCAACTACCTGAAGGGTGGTTCCAAAGAGGATAGAGCTAGACAGTTCTCAGGGGTGGCAGATGAGAGAACAAGGAGTAGTGGTCTTAAGTTACAGCAAGGGAAGTTTAGGTCAGATATTAGGAATAATTTTCTCACTAGGAGGGTAGTAAAACACTGGAACAACTTACTCATAAAGGTGGTGGAATCTCCATTTTTGGACATTTTGAAACCTTGGCTGGAATAATCTAGTTGGGGCTGGTCCTGCTTTGAGCAGGGAGTTGGGCAAGATGACCTCCTGAGGTCCCTTCCAACCCTCATTTTCTATTATTCTATGATGCTCTGTTTATCTTCTTTAAGCATCAAGGAATAGGTTTAATTAGTAGACGTAACATCGTAGTTAGCAAAAGTTAGCTGAACTTCAGAAAAATAGGACATGGGTAATTTGTTAAATTGAATGCAAGCTATGGATAGGAAAAAATGCATGTTTTCTTTAGCACTAGTTTAAACCATTTTGTACTATGTACAATTTGAATGGCCTCTGCCACCCATCTGAGGAGTCTAACTGAAATCAAGGGAATTTGCAGAGATACATTACTGCAAGTTGATTAAGGATCATGAAAAGAGTCCTTATAAATAATTCTTCATAAATACAATGCAAAATATGTAATTTAGTATGAGAAAAATTGATTTCCTTAACTTGGCTATGGGAAATGATCTGTCTGAAATACCATACTATAGTGGTCCGTATAATATTTTCAAATGAGAAGCATACATTTTAGATTGTGAAATACCACAACAAAGAACTATCTAATAATATTTTTACTGGGTATGAAGAACCAAAAGAGATTGAGACCATGATTAGCAAAAGCCAGACCCAGGAAGGGAATAAAATAAGGTTCTAATTAAATTTCAGAAACTGAATATTAGCCGAGAAATCAAAAGGAAGGAGCATGGAGAGAGTAGACAAAGGCTGTATCAGGTGTGACAGGCACCAAAACTTTCAAAAACTCAATGTTATCCAAAGAAAATTCTTGTTTTAGCAGAAACCCCAATTGAAATTGCTAACAAGGTTGACATTTAAAATGTCATAATTGGACTCTGAGTTAGAAGAATCTTTCCAATATTTGGGGGTAAATTTCCAGAGAAACTTTTCCAATATTTGAGGGCAGGATTCTTTTCCAAATGCCTCATAGATGAAAGAATGTGACATTATCAAACAAATGCCCACTTGAAAAGCTGAAATCAACCAAGAGAATGAAAAGAGACCATAAACATTTCTATTTCAGAACAACCAAATCTCCACTGGTTTCAATATCTTGTTGCCATACAACGCTGTTTCCCAAAACATGGGGCACATCCAAGGAGCACAAACAAGCTTCTCCATTGTTTTTCAGAATCTCATCTTTCATTTAAAACAAGAATAAATCCCAAGCTGCCATGGGCGCAAAGGAAACTTTAAGAATGTGACTTGAGGGTAAATGTTGCTCTGTCTGCCTGAGTCTGTGGAACACCTGAAACAATTCCTCTGAGGTGAGACAAACCGCAACAGTGATTTCAGTGGCCATGTCTACACAAGATGCTTACTCTGCAGTAGCTCATTACTACTGCACAGTAGCTTGTTACTACCGTGCAGTTGCATCGCGTGGTACTAACTGTGATGTGATGCTACTATGCAGTAGTAATGAGCTGCTACGCAGTCAGTGTCTCATGTAGACATGGCCACTGACTACTTGCTCAGAGTTCAATGATGATATTCTAAATGTCAACATGGTTAACAATTTAATTGCCCAAGGACATTCAAAGAGGAGAGAACATATTATAAAGAAGGGTATAACCTGCTCAAAGAAACCACTGGTTTCAGATAAGCTTTTGCCACATGTCAGGGTCAAAATGAGTAAGAGAGGTTCCATTTTCCTGAAAGAAGGAACATATTTCAAAGTTTGAGAAATACTTCCATGCCAGGTACTCTAGCAAAGAACACTGTAATGAACAACTATGGAATAGCTTATTCAATAAAGAAGTTTCTTCCAAATTCCATCATCTAGGGGCTGTCTTGAGTCCTTATATCTCTTATATACTAAGAAAATTAACGTGTTCCATCTAATATAAATATGGATGTTCTTGCTGTTTATATTGATTATTCCTACATTTTAGGCTAGGGAAGAGGGAGGTGCATGTGGTAAGAGTCTCTAAATATACTTTGCTGAAATATGTGGTCCAAAGATTTACCCATTTGTCTAAACCATCTTGTTCAGTTTAAAATGAGTGCACCATGCTACAAAGCACTCTACTGAGTAGAATAGTGAGATACAGCAACCAACCCTTTGAACAGCTATGATTTGGGCATTAACAATATTGAATTTCTTCCATTAGTGGTTAGGGGTATTCAGGATTCTATATACTTAAGTCTTTAGTTTGAGGAAATCTGCTTTGCATTTTGCAGGATTTCCTATTTGCTTGAGACACCATGTTAAAAATGTAAATGGAAGCCAATGTAGCATTTACAAGAGAACAAAGGAAGAAGAAATGGGACTGCTTTCAAGAGTAAAATGGTTGAGTGATAACCAGGCCCCTAGTCAAATAAAGGAACCCACCGTCAGATCAGCTTCTCTCCATCCCCATGCTCAACCCCTTCCCATGATAAGCAACATTTTCTTTGACATGCAATGGCTATATAATTCCACGTCATTTCTGCTAATATACAAGAGGGTTGGTTCTGTCTATGGGGCCCATAGCTAAATGTTTCTGGCTGCAGTTGTGGTGATGATGACAGGATATAGGAAATTTAACTGCATAGCCTTGAGGTAGATGGATCAGAAAAATATGCAGCTGCATTATTTAAAATCTTAAACAGTAGAGACAAGGTCAACCAAAGTTATTGGTTTAGCCCAGCACAGGTGATAAGTCTTTCTCTCCCCTCAGTGGAAATGAAACTAAATCCACTCGGAGCAGGGATTGGTAAGCACTTGTTCACTATGTTGAAAACCCTCAGTCAGATACAAGAGTGAGTTTTCCCTCCCTGAATACCACGAGATTCTTTCATCTCAAAAATAAAGACAGACAGAAAAGCAGGAGCATTTTGTGTTTTCTTTTAAAATATTTTCCCATATTTCAAACAGAAACAATATTTATAGGTGAAATCTAATATCATAAAACAATAAATACTGAATAATACTCAGTGAAGAATCTCTTAAAGCCAGACTCTGCACAGTTACACCAGTGTAAATTCTACATAAATTCTTTTTTCTTTAACCTTTGTCTTTTCTGCTGAATGGTGACCTCTTGGAGGTAAAGCTTTTCTCTGTATTTGATCAGTGCCTACTATCATGGGGCCTCAAGCTTAGGTTAGAATTTCTGGTTGAGATGTAAGAATAGCGAGACCAACAACTATAACAATAATAACAACAGTAGAAGAGGAAAATCTGTCCTTTAGATATTAGAAAATGCTCAAAGCTTAAAAAGCCAGTTTCCCTAGACTGCCCGTGGGAACAGAATTATTAGAAATTTTGGAAAAGTGCCAAAGCTTACTGTAGAGCTTTGACAATTCACATCAGCTGATGATCTGGTCCAGAAACTGTGATACGGTCTATCCATGTCACAGGCGGGGCATGAGGGGAAACAAACAGCCTCATTTCTCCATTATATTGCTGGTAAACTATGTAGAGAGAGACACAATGCACTGAGACCAAACAGACTGCAGAGAGGTCATTGTGCACTCACTGTAGATAGCAATAGCTTTCAGCTGCTACCAACCAGAGCTAGATATGAAATGGCAACCGAAAGGTAAAATGCATCTGCTCCCCTTACAAAATATGGCTGTACAAAAATATAAGCCATTATGGACACTTTTTTCCCAGTATCTAAAGGATTTCCCAAAACAGTATTTTTCATCTACTATTTTGTGCTTAGTGAAAGACCAAGATTAATTTTCTCTTGTGGCTGTCATAGCTGTAGTTCAAGTCACAGCTTTGCTAATCTACCTGTATGATTTGAATACTGCAAACACTGAGATACTGTGGGTGCCCATTAATTGTGTGCTATTATTTCCCAGTAAGATTTCCCAGTACTACCAAGATAGTATTAAACAATGAAAGCATTTTCCAATATCTGTGGATAGTATGAACCACGTTGTCTATCCAGATATCTGAGCATCTTTATACTTTTTATGCTATTGTGACAAATAATATAATTCTTCTCTAGATTTTGGATGAAGAAGGGCACCTATATGCTAGGGCTGTGCAAAACACACCCTTTTCAATTTGAATTTGGCCTGAATTAGGGACAGTGATTCAATCTGTTGATTTGGTTCACTGTCCCTGATTCAGCCGAATCCCAAACTGAAGATTTGATGCTGATTTGGCAAATCAGTGATTCAGACACAGGCACAGGTTTAAAAAAGTTTTTTCTACGTACCTTGAAGTATCAGTGTGGCTCGTGTTCGTTGTGGTGCTGGGGCAGAGGGAATGTCCCACAGCAGCACGGGGGGCTCTCCAGTGTGCTTGGCAGTGAACCCAGAAGTGGACCGGAAGTAGTTCTGGTCCATTTCCAGGTCCATCGGGGAGTGCACTGGGCCACCCCCGGTGCCTCCCCGGCTAGGCAATCAGCCATAGGGGGACCCTGGGTGCCTACCCAGACCCAGGAGACACCAGTCACTGAGCTGGAGGGGGGTGTAAGGGGGTGGGGGGAAGCATGCTCCCTGGTAGACCTGGAAGTGCTTCTGGTCCACTTCCAGGTCTGCTGCCAAGCACACTAGGGAGCCCCCTGTGCTTCTGTGGGACGTTGCGTCTGCCCCAGCACCACAATGATCATGAGCCCCTGATACCTAGGGGTATGTAGAAAAAACATTTAAAGCTGCCTCTTATGTCTGAATTGCTGAATCCATCCAAATCTCTGCGAATCAATTTGGAGGTTTCCGAATCAATTTAGAGAGATTAAAGGGTCCTCTGATTTGATTTGGATTTGGAGATTCAGCCACCGAATTGGGCTGAATCTCCACCAAATCGAATCAGGGACTGAAGCTTTGCACAGCCCTACTATACACATACTCCATTGTGGGGGATCTTTTAATTAGACTGGCTCCTGGGAGCTGTTTTAATTCAAACGCCTGCAGCATCTATTGTATTCAGTGTCTTGTGTTTCAAAATGGCTGCAGGGGCAGTTTAATTAAAGCTCATTTGATGAGATTTAGTTAAAGTGTCCCACCACTATTTTGATATGCAGGGGCACTGAATTCATGAGACTATAGCAGACTCAATTAATCTAGTCTGTACTAACTTGTTCTAACCAAAATGTGTTGGAGCACATGGAAAAGTGTTCCAAGGAGAAACTAATTCTGAGATATAACAGTTAATGGGTGATATCCAGTAATTGCTTTCCTGGCCTTGCCTTGTAAAGTAGCAGAATATGTACCATTTAAGACAATATTTACATGAAAGCTATTCCATCTTCTATTAGTAGCATATAAGGTTAATGTTAAAGTCTTGTGCTAATTAACTTCATTGTAGGCAAATAAAAACATTATTTTGTTGTATATTGCTTATTACAGTACTTGTCTTATCTTATTACCTTAATTAAAATACACATACATTGGCATTGCAGATAGGATTATGCAGCAGTGGATTTTCTCTTAACTTGTCTTTTCAGTTTAAATAACCAACTTCCTTACTTGGATCTGGCTTTGCAGAAAAAAGCTCAAGGATGGCCTTTGTGCTTTCTGCTGTAAATATTTCCATTAAAGATAAAATACTGAGAATATTTTCAGAAACACTTTTTTTTTAATCCATCTCATAAAACTATTCTGGAATCTACACATGAATATTTAACCTGTTATTTCATGCATTGCATTCACTGACTTCACTTATTCTGAGTTGGAGGACTTAACTTTGTATACATTTTGTTCACTTAAAGAAAACTGACCATCATCCTTTGCTTTTAGCAAAAGTCCAGATGTATTAACTATAGACAATACTATATCTATGTTGTCCTTTTGGGACTTGAGTCTGTTCCCATTAAATGGGCCAGTGACAAAACTTTTATTAACTTCACTGGTATAGGCTCAAACTCACAAGGAAAAATCAATAGACAAAAAGACGTACATCTTCCTTATGGCTGCATACAGTTATTTGGGGAGGTTAGAGGGAGATTAGAGTGAGTTAAAAATGGCCACCCAATCTAAGGGAAGTTGGGATGAGGAAAGGGTTAGCATGAGGCAGGGGCTGGGGGATCAGAGGAGTGGGGCAAGCAGGCTCTGGGGAGATGGGGGTCCTCAGAAGATTATGGGAGCAGGTGGGATTTGTGGGGGGAATCAGAGAATCAGCAGGGCAGACTGGGTCTACAGAGAGATCAAGGGACAGACACCCAGGAAGAACAGGGGGAATTGGGGGACTAACAGGGTTCACAAGTGAGTTTGGTGGAATTGGGCGGGGGCTTGCAGGGTCTTCAGGGGGGCTTAGGGGAATGGGGTCTCTGTAACAAAGAGCCAAAGGCTCCTGTTATTTTAATGGTGAAGGAGCAGCAGTGATAGCCTCAGGAGAGGAGAGCCATTATGATCTGCCTGGGAACAAGGACCTGGGGACTGACTTGCTACAAGCTGTTGTTAGAGCAAAGGCCAGCAGCAGTAAGTTTTCTTGGGTCTGTGCTGGCAAGCTAAATCAGAATCACCTGCAGCAGCTCAGGGAGTCACATGACCAAAATGAGGCCATATACAGGATTCCCTCACTTTATGCTGTACGTACGTCCCTGGAAAACGGTGTATAACTCCAATTTGCATAAAGTGAACCAACTTTACAATGTAACAAATAGGGATACATTCCAAAACTTTGACTGTACTGACCCTCAGACCCATTTCTACCACTTTTACAAGACAATTTTGGTACTCACCAACAGCAGACAGTACACACAAGCACAGGGCATTATTATAATGGGGATGGCAACTACAGAAACACGTGTTGCAGGCAATGAGCAAGGAGCACCAATCCACATACAAGCCCATATTTTGGTGTGTGTCACTCCCGCAATGTACAGCACAAAGCAGCTGAATGATTGCATAAGAACGAATTTACCTTGCATATAATGAATTTTTGGTATAAAAAAGGTCATTGCATAAGAGCGAATTCGCACATACAGAACCCGCATAAAGCCAGAGCAGTTAGTCTGGTTCTCAGAGCTGCTGGGGAAGAACTGCAGGGCAGAAGAGCTGCAGAGGAACTCTTGGCTAATGCCTTGACTAACCTGGGACTAATGCAAGTAAAATGCTGTAGGAGGATAGAACATACGGTAGTGGGGAGCTGGGCGATACAGCCAAAGACCTGGGATTTGTGCTTAGACCCAGTTGGGAAGTTGTGTTATAGCCAGAGGGCTTCTTTTAGGTTAGAGTTTCTCACCAGTTATTGGGGTGAGATTGAAAGGGGAGGTTTAGATGTCCCATTAGTGCCTAAGGGGTATGTGACTGCTTTGAGGCCTGCCAGGGGTCAGACTCAAGACACCGATAGGGAGGACAGGGAGCCCAGCATGACTCAAGAGGGGCAGATGCTGGGGCAAGAGGGCCTGGAGCCTGAGAAGGGTGAAGAGAGCCCAGAAAGGGGCAGAGCTTGGGGCCAGGGGGCTTGGAGCCCAGAAAGGGCAGAGAGTTAAGAGTCTGTGAGAGGCCAATGGGACCAAAGAGCCTGGAGCCCAGACAGGGCAGAGCTAAAGGCCCCAGAGGTCAGGATAAGGAGCTGGAGCCCAGAAGCCAGATTGGGACAGTGGATCTTGTCTAAAGAACTAGCTACATGAAAGGGACTGAAGCTGGGATGGCCTTCAGCCCTAATAAGGGAGTGAGTGCCTGACATCACCTAGTGGCTTTTGGGGACAAGAGTCCCACCTGACTGATGATGCAAAACATCTGCAAGGAATGGGTGTGGTGTAAGAGGAAGTTGGAGCTTGTTATTAGCCCTTAAGGCAATGAGTCCAGACACCTATGTTTATGAGAGTAGATCGGATTTGAGAAGCCCTGGGGTAGCCTCCCTTTCCTAAAAGTATCATTTCATCAAGGCATGGCAGAGGTAAAGGGAAGATTGCCTACAGAAGGCCAAGGAGGCAAGGGCTGATGGGGTCTCCAAAGGCATCACAGCCATCCCTGGAGATGGACCATTATAGGCTCTCTTCCCCATCCCCTGGGACCAGGGGCTATTTTTAGTTCCCTGAACCTCCCCCTCCAGATGAACAACCCCCACCCCCTGCACATCCAACCATCTCCTCCCCCTTCCCCAACTTAATGTTCCCAGCACTGGCAAATGCCAATAAATGAAGCACTGGGAGAAGTTAGTAGGATGGGGATTTTGGCAGGCTTGTGGCGGGGTAGGGGGGGGTGTCCACCTTGCAGGGAAGGTCAGGGGGACTAAAAATAGGTAGGTGCTGGGGAATGGGTGGGTAGGAAAAGCATAGCCCTGGGGCTGGTGGCTGGATTTTCCCAGTCCTGGGGCTGAGCTTTGAAATACACAGAAATGTGGGACTGTTAGATGGCCAACCCATTCTAAACTGTGGGTACCTTGGAGGTAGGATAACTAAAATCAGGTTAAAAAAATGGCTGACCCATTTAATTAGTGCAAATTCCACACCTGGGCAAGTTAAATTAGATTGGGTATCCCTTTTAAATCCAATCTAACCTCCCCCAAAACCTCCCTGAATGTCTATATGCAGTCTTTGTGAGCAAGTGCCAATTGGATAATGTAAAGTAGAGAATATACTCAATGAAATAGTGTCTGATTAGCATTCAGTACCATTTTTCTATACAAAATCACAAAAAAGATGGCAGAAATGAGCCTCTAAGGGTCATCCCCCCCTTGTGGAGAGCAGGATCATTCCCATCTATACCATACTAGACCAATGTTGTGGTAGGGTGTATTTTTTTTGGTTTTGTTTGTTTTTCAAACTAGCAGCTGAAAATTTCCAGTTACAAAAGTTCCAGTCTCTCTAGCTAATCTGGTCCAGAACTTAATTATTTTCTACAGGAAGATAGCGTATAGACTTGAAAAAACCCTTTCAGTCTTAAAGTCTATTTAACTACATTATATAAATGCTAAGTAAAGGTGGGATTTGTAGTAAAGCATGTAAAGAAAACTGCACTTGGTCAAAGACTGTTGCTGACTCAGGGTATGGAAAGCCAAAGTGGTTACACTCAGTAATGTAACTAAGAGGCAGTGGGGTGGAAATGTGGAAGCAACTGGAGCAACTAGGACTCAATTGTTCCACACACTCTGAAGTGGCAAATCCATGCTCCATTAACATGGAGGAATTGTGATTTTCTCTAGGTCCTGCAAAAATTGGTTCTCTTTCTTCTGCTGATCCAGTGGTGCATCATTGCTGCTTGCAGGGATCTGGGCTGTCCATTCTCTGACCAAAAACGTGAATGTTTCCCTTTGAAGTGGGAAACCATGGGTTTCCCCTTTCGCAAAATAGCTCTCTACAGGCTGGCAGAGTTCCAGCCTGCAATGATCTGTTTGCAAACAGGCTGCGGAAACCTAAGCCCTGTCCAGAGCAGGAGGGGGAGCAGGTGGAGATGGGGTCTGAGAATCCTAAAGCAGACAGGGCTGGCTCAGACTCACTTTGCCTCCTGCAGACTTTGGGGTAAATCGGGCATGGGGGGCTGGGAGTGGGGGGTCAGCTAGTGTGCCCCTCTGGCAGGGTTGGGAAGGAGGGGGCTGCAGGTTAGCAATGAGGGGCACCAGCAGGGCTGGGGGCCCTATGAGTTGGGTGCAGGTCATGCTGCCAGGCCTGTGGTGGGGAGAGGGGGTCTGTGGATAGAGCCAGCAGGGCTGGTGGGGGGAGGGCAGGGGTGTGTGGGTGGGCAGGTTGGCCAACATGGGGTGTGCTGGCACTGCTCAGAGCTACAAAGCAGCAGGGGAGAGCTGCAGGTGAACCAGTGTCCTAATGCAGGGGGGACCTGCTGCTGGCAGCAGCAGGGGGGAGCTGCTGCTGGCAGAGAGTGAGTGGGGCATGGGCAGGGGCTGTAGGGCAGGGGTGAGGGGCACTGGCAAGGCTGGGGAACAGGAGGCTGTAGCTTGGGAGTGTGAGGCACTGGCATATCAGGGCTGTTCAGTTCCACAAAGCAGTGAGGGGGACAGCTGCAGCTGGACCACGTCCTCATAAACAAAGGGGACAGGGGGAGCTCTAATTTTTCATGATTAAAAAATCAAACAGCAAAATACATAGCTATTTAGAATTTATTGTAATATAACAATTGAGGCATTAGTAGGATTACAAATTGCTTTAAAATTGTACATATATCAATAAAACATTGTGTTCAACTGATACCTATATACATGGGCAACTGGTGCTTCCCGAGTCTGGGCGGGGGCACCCGCAGATGCCACCAGCAGTGTTGGCAGCAGGGACAGAGCTGGCAAGCTCCTGCAGGTGGCAGTGGTGGCCTTGTCAGGGGGAGTACATGCCCCCTGTGCCCCACCTATGTATCGCCTATGCTCATATATGTAGTGGTATTTGTCTTAATCACAGAAAAATGTGGATTTGGGGAGTTTTTTATTAGAGAATTTTGCATCTTTTTAACAGAGGAAACCAAAATTCCTGGTCATTATTGAGCCCTATGGCCCTTTTAGTACCAGGGGAAGGGAGAGGGGGTTAGCAGACCACATTCCAGACTCAACAATGAAACTCTTTTTGAGTACTGAATTGCAGAAATTCTTAACTTCATTTCCATGAAACGGGGAAATCCTGTAGGTGTTCCATAATGAAGTGTATTTCATGTTTAAAATATTACAGATCTATTTACAGATAGATGATATGTGGAAGTCCACATGGACTGTCTTTTTATAAAACTGTTACTCAGAATATATTCTTTAGAAAAAGCTCTGTTATCTCTGTCTAATCCTCAAGAGCTCAAGATTTTTGTAATCCCAAAAATTCACAGGTGAACATATGATCCAATAGAAATGTATCATATGCCCTTTCAGGTCCTTCTGACTTATCAGTGACTATTCTGCTGCACATTCTAAAAATACTTATATCATTGTATTGAGGAAAAAAATTGCTTGCAGATAGTGGCTTGCCAATCTTCCCCAGAATGCATTTCAGTGGTGAATCTGACTCTCTGTGTCAAAGCCAAATTCTCGCAGCTACATTTGGAATTTCTTTCCAAACCACAACAACAGCAACAGCTAACAAATGACATTTATGGTAAGATATATAACACATAACAGATATGAATTATTATTTTTTTTTATTTGGGGTTTTCTAGCTAAACAGAAGCAAATAAATGCTTGGTGGAATTCTCTACAGTCGCTTTATGGTTTCAATCTGAATATCCATAGCTTAAAGATTGCCTCAAGTTAAGGTGACAACTAAGTGACTTTAGGTAATGAAGTTGGTTCTGGGGGGAGGGGGAGAGGGGGAAGAAAGAAGGAAAGACAAAATAATATTTCTTAAAACTAGTTACATCCCTGACTAAAATCCCTTTGTAGTTGGACACAAGGCTGCTGTATTGAACCCAATTTCATCTTGTGAGCTTACAGGAAGTACTATCTCTAAGCCTGGTCTCTCAGGCATACTCCTGTAATCGGACTCCTTGTCTTATACCCTTTTTGGGGATGTGGGACCTTGTGGTTCAGTTGCCTTAGACCCCAAGACCTGAGCTTTCAAGGCATCCAGGGCACACCTTCTGTAGCCTTATTCATCTTGCATTCTTCTCTTCTTGGCAATGGCCAGCCTTTTCCATAGAGAGAACATGGCTTTCTAGACACAGCCTGGGCCCTCATACTTTAAGAAGGATGTGGACAGATTGGAGAGAGTTTAGCGCAGAGAGACAAAAATACTTAGGGGCCTGGAAACCAAGACCTAGGGGGAAAGGATGAAAGAACTTGGATTATTTAGGTGGGAGAAGAGAAGACTGGTGGTTTTGATAACAGTCTTCAAATACCTGAAGGGCAAGTCTAGAGAAGGTGGAGATATGTTTTTCTTTGTGGACAGAGGGGACAGGACTAGGAGTAATGGCCTCAAGCTGCAGCAGAAGAAGTACAAGTTTAGAGGAACTTTCTGCCTGTGAGGTTTCATAAGTGCTCCAGTGTTGGACCAGGCTACCTAGAGAAACTATGGAATCACCATCCTTGGAAATTTTCAAAAACAGGTTGGGCAGGCAACTTGGCTGGGATGGTTTAGTTGAATTGAACCTGCCTTGAGCAGACACCTGGACTAGATGACTTTGTGAGGTCCTTTTTCAGCCCTACTTCCCTATGATCTTATCAAATTTCATAGATTTCATAGACATTTAGGCTGGAAGGGACCCCAGAGGATCATCAAATCCAGCCCCCTGCCCCGGGGGCAGGAAGTCAGCAGGGATCATAGGATCCCAGCAAGATAAGCATCCAAGTGTGTCTTGAAGGCGTTCAAAGTGGATGTTTGAGCTGCGTCCGGCGGCAGTCTATTCCAAACCTTGGGGGATCGGACAGTAAAGAAGTTCTTTCTTATGTCCAGCCTGAAACGGTCATGGAGGAGTTTGTGACCATTCGACCTTGACATCCCTTGAGGCACTCTGGTGAACAGATGTTCCCCCAGATCCTGATGAGCACCCCTGATAAACTTATAAGTGGCCACCAGATCACCCCTGAGCCTGCGCTTCTCCAGGCTGAAAAGTCCCATGGCTCTCAGCCTCTCATCATAAGGTCTATTTTCTTGACCTCTGGTCATACACGTGGCTCTCCTATGCACTCTCCCAAGCTTCTCCACATCGTTTTTGAATTGTGGATCCCAAAACTGGATGCAGTACTCCAGCTGCGGCCTCACCAAGGCCGAGTACAATGGAAGAATGACGGCCCGGGATTTGCTTGAGAAGCATCTATGGATGCAAGCCAGCATTTTGCTCACTTTACTAACAGCAGTATCACATTGCAGGCTCATGTTCATCTTGTGGTCAATCATGACCCCCAGGTCCCTTTCATCTGTAGTGCTAACCAGTGTAGCACTGCCAAGCCTATAAGCATGCTGCAGGTTTTTCCTCCCAAGGGGGAGAACCTTGCATTTTTCAGTGTTGAACATCATAAGGTTCTCATCCGCCCATTTCCTGAGCCTGTCAAGATCTGTCTGGATCACCCTCCTGTCCTCAGGTGTGGATGCTTTACCCCAGAGTTTGGTGTCATTGGCAAACTTGGCCAGTCCACTTCTGACACCATGTCCACATCATTGATGAAGATGTTAAATAGTATAGGCCCTAGGACAGAGCCTTGAGGGACCCCACTGGGGACTGCGCACCAAGATGACTGGCTTCCATGAACCACCACCCTCTGGGTCCTAATGCGGAACCAGTTCCCCAGCCAGTGGATCAGGGTATGGATGAGGCCACAATCAACCAGTTTAGCCAAGAAGTGATCATGGGATACCAGATCAAAAGCTTTTTTAAAATCAAGACATACAACATCAATCTCTTCCCCCTTGTCCAGGTGATAGATCACCTGGTCATAAAAGGAAATGAGACTGGTCAAGCGAGACCTACCCACAACAAACCCATGCTGGGTATGCCTCAGGATATTGCCTTCAGCTAGTCTGTTAAGGATGGCCTCTTTGATAATCTTTTCCAAGACCTTCCCCAAGATAGAGGTCAGGCTGATGGGCCTGTAGTTTGCGACATCTACTTTCCTCCCTTTCTTGAAGATAGGCATGACATTGGCTCTCTTTCAATCTTCAGGCACTTCACCAGAGCACCAAGAGCTCTCAAAGATCCGTGCCAGGGGCTGAGCTATGATGCTAGCCAGCTCCTTGAGTACCCTGGGATATAAACTGGCAGGGCTGGCTGACTTGAAGGTATCCAGCCTGTCAAGGTGTTCCTTTATGAGGTCAGCTTCGATGGAGGGCAAGGAATCTCCCTCACTTGAGCCTCCCTGGCCCACAGTGGGCAGGGGTGTCCCATGGGACTGGTGAAAAACTGACGCAAAGTACCCATTTAGCAAGTTCACTTTTTCCTGGGCATCAGTTGTCAGTTGCCCCATCTGGTTTAGCAGGGGTCTACTGTTGCCCTTGCTTTTTCTCCAGCTCCCCACATATCTAAAAAAAGACTTTTTGTTGTCCTTGATATTTGTAGCTAGCTGGAGTTCCATTGCAGCCTTGCCTTTCCTGGTTTGCTCTCTGCAGGTCTGGACCAGAGCAGAGCCTTACTCCTGGGCGGTGGTTCCAGTCCTCCATCCTTTGTAGGTCCTCCTTTTAAGATGCAGGAAGTACGCCAGTTCCCTGGAGAGCCAAGGGGGCTGCTTTGCCCTTTTGCTACCTTTCCTCTGAGACGGGATGGACTTTGCTTGTGCATGCAGGATTGCTTCCTTGAGAAGGAACCAATCATCCTGAACTCCCCTCTCCTTTGGGTTGTGGCCCTTTAGGACCTTTGTGACAAGCCTCCTTAGCTTGTCAGCTTTCCTGAAGTCGAGGACTTCTGTATTACTGAGTGACTTGCCAACTTTATGGGAGATGGTGAAGGTGATCAGCTCATGGTCCCAAGAGGTACCCAAGCCTCTTAATTCCCCTGAGAGGGCAGATTAAAAATATGATTAACTCACATCAACAGCACTGGATTCAGTTCAAAATAAGCAGTGGTCCCCACCTTTAGACCTAAGCCACGTGAGTGTATCATTGACCTAAGATATGGGATACTTGGGTTTCAGGGATTTTTTGATGTTTTTCCACTGGCTTTATGAAGTTGTTAGATCCTATGAACCTGTGAACACTTTATTCCTTTTAATGCTTCTGTTTGGAGTTTTGTGTTCTGCCATCCCTCACCTACTATGTGATAGAAGGCACAGAGATTTGTTACTAGCTGTATGAGGAGTTTGCTAATAAAATAGTCTGCCAATCATGTCTAGAGGAAGCTATTCCTGGATAGTTCTTGATGTTTGGTTTCAGTTTCTCAAAACACAGGAATATTTAATTTACATAGTCACAAGCAAAATTCATAAGATGATTGAAAAAATGAAATTCATAAGTTAACCAAGACACAGCCCTCATATTAGTCCATCAAAGTCCACTTCACAATATGATAGCAGAGACTGATATCCATTCTATGCTTTAGTGGTACCTGATTCCACAAATACTCCTTTAGATCCATACCCTTTAGGTATAAGCACCTAAAAAGTTATCTAGGAGCCTGGTAGGAATTTCAAAGTAATAAGCACTTAGGTTTAGATTCAAATTGTCTCAGTAGACATACAACTAGGACTGGCTTGATGCCACACTAATTTTCTGTGCAGTAAAACATCACCCCATAACCAGCAGAGCAGCTACTGTGCAGTAAATTAGTCTACCGAAGAGATTAACTGTGCAGTAGTTACTTTGCTGTAGTGCTCATGTAGATGCTGACCAGGAGCAAATTTGTCCCAGTCATCCATGCCAGTGGACGGACTGTTCCTGGCACTGCTCAGCTCCCATCTCCCTCCAGGATCCAGGAGCTGATAAGTGCTGGGACAGGGTTGCTGTCTGGCCCCCCCCCCCCCATCCTTGTGCATCATGGATCCTATCCCTACAGGAGCTGGGAGCTGAGCAATGATGGGACTGGGGAGCTCTGCTTTCCCGCTCAGTTGGGGGCTCACTGGCAGCTGCTAGTGAGCCCCCAGCTGGGTGAAGAAGCCCCACCCCCAATTGGGCAGGGGCTCACTGCCAGGTACCCCACCAACAGGACTGCTCCCTGCCCAGCTGGGGGCTCTCTGGTAGCTGCCTCACCAATGGGATAGCTCCCAGCCAGCCCATTAGTGGGTGGGGAAATCCCCCTGGGCACTGTGTTGGCTGGCAGCAATGTGTCCAGATATGCACAGGGTGGGAGAGCTCTGCTGGCTGCAGTGGCAGCTGTCTTCTAGCCCTGTGCACATCAGGACCTCTCCCAACATGCACAGGTCCAAGAGACAGCTGCCACTGCAGCTGGCAGAGCTCTCCTGACCCCATGCACATTGGAACTGGCTCCCTGCCCCTTGCCATCCCCCAGGCTAGCACCCCAGGGGAGCATGGAGCCTCCTGTGGTTGCTGCAGGGGGCAGAGCTGGGCAGGAGCAGCCCTGTACTGGACTTCTCCTATTGGGAGCAGATTGGCTCCCAACAGGGTGCATGTGTAGTCATGCTCCTGGAAAGGCTTACTGCGCAGTATTTTACTGTGCAGTAAGCTTATAGCACATTAATAGCACATATAGATGCACCCATCAAATACTCACATTTAGAACTGCAAAGCCCCAGATAGGCACATGTGCCTGTGCAGAAATCATCTAGAGCATACACTTGTGGTTAACTCCTACCTAAGTTCCAGAGCGATTCAAATTGATGCCAAAAGGCAGCCAAGCTCCATTTAATTCCCAGAGAGGGCAGATAAAAAAAACAAACATGATTGACTTAAAATCAACAGCATTGGATTCAGCTCAAAACAAGCAGTAGCTCCCACCTTTTGACTTAAGCCACATGAATAGAGCACCTAAGACATGGGATACTTGGACTTGAAGTTTTCTGAAGTTTCTCTTTTGACTGTATTAAAATATTAGTTGACTAGCTGGGGAGGGGGTTGGCTCACTCCTTGGATAGGCACCCCATGTGAGGTGATACGCTGCCTAAGGTTAGGTGGATACTGAGATAACTGGAATATCCTCTCAGTTTTAATTGCTGGAAGCTGGGTGGCTAGGTACTTTAAAAAAATCCTGTGTGCATCTTTCAGGGCTAAATGGCTTTAACACTTTGGCCGGCATAATTCAATATGCTTATTTGTGTATCAGAGTCTTATTCTGTGCGAGCAAGGCTGTTAAACTCCATCCCATAATTAGCACCATGGAGTCATGTCTTTAATTGTGGGCCTAAAGGATGAACTTGAAATAAGAGTCCTGAGAAGAGTATCTTTGAACTTTGGGAAATTCCTTTGTGGAGAGAAAAACGTCAGGAGAAATTATGTGAGCAAATTTGTAATGAAAGAAAACAAGAAAAAATATGCAATCTCCAAAAGAATGGTTTTCTTCCTTTAAAGAAAAGAATGGACAGGGAATAAATAGTGCAAAATAACATCACTTTCCATGCAGTCTGATCTTTCCAATCCATTTATCTTCGTTTTGTGCCATTTTTGTCAGTCAAAAGCTTTGTGCTGAAAAATTTCCAAGGGGATGAGCACAGAGACAAGGAGGAGTAATACTTGTGTTCAAATTGAATCCAGTGGCATTTCTGGAAAAACAGAGCACTGCTGTGGCAATGATTAAAAAAATAACTATCCCCCCCACCCCAAGTCACAGCACATGCTTCCCATATGCCTCCCTGGCGCATGTGCCAAATACAGCAGGATCCAGTGACATTTCTGTATAGCAATTCATGGCTTTATACTGCCTAAAGAATTTTTCAGACACATGATGAGGTAGGGATGGGGGGTATATTAAAATGCTTCCTGCTTCTTGTTTGAACTTCTCCTGCCAAACAAGACTATTATTGAAAGAAAAAAAGACAGACTCATTTTCTATCAGAAAATGTTGAAATAGAAATGCTTTCTGAAAATATGTGGATTCCACTAAAATTTTATTTAAAACAACAACAACAATGTTGAAGAAACTTCCTACCTTGGCATTTGTGTCAGAAGTGTTTTGATTTTTGGGGGGGGGGGAGGGGGGGCAGGGGGTGGTGTTTTAAAATGGCTTTACTATGTGGTATTTATATTGTACCAAATGGTCTAATATTGAATACAATGACAAAATTGTAATGGCATCTTTCCTCAAACCCCTAAATATTGTTTAAAAACAAAATTCTTTGAAGAACTTTGAAATGTTCACATTTCATTAAACATTGGAATGAAACCAAATGATGAAACCTCAACATTTTTTTGCAAAACATTTCTGCCTTCAGTCCAGCTGTACTAGAGACCCACTTTTTAAATTCATACATCTGTTGATGCGCTACTCTTGAATAGCCCATGTCCACCTTTGCTCGTGGGGTGGGGGAATACCCACTGCAGTAGAGACCAAGCTCCTTGTCTCAGGTCCAGGAAGAGCCCCAGGATTGGCCACTCTGGGCTGCCTCATTGGAGCATGGGCAAAAGGTGAGAGAACGAGGAGCAGCCCCTTCCCTGTCCCTTGGTGGGAAGCTGGGTAGGCCTCATGTGTCCCTGGCCCTGTGCGCCCCCACTGCCCCCTTCTCCCTCACCCAGATGTTGCAGCTGCAGAGGCACAGTGAACTCCTTCCTAGCCCTGGGAGGGATGGGGGTCACTA
Organism: Alligator mississippiensis; assembly: GCF_030867095.1. Lineage (NCBI taxonomy): Eukaryota > Metazoa > Chordata > Crocodylia > Alligatoridae > Alligator > Alligator mississippiensis. The sequence continues at coordinate 21,418,220 of NC_081824.1, forward strand.
ATGCCAAAAAGCAGTGGGTGTGGTGTTATTACCTGCCATAGCTTGGGTTCCCTGCACTCCAGGTGCCACTGCTGTGACTGGGGTGTGAGGACAGGCTGAACTGCTGCTGCTTGGGGTCAGGCAATAGCATATGTTGAGGGGCGAAAGGGCAGAACAGAACCAGGACACAAGACCCCACAGTGAAGGCTCCTTTGGGGACAGCCTCTCCAAATCGGCACTTGGGGCTCATGCTCTGCTCATGCTCCCCCCACCCCACCGATGAGAGATGCTACTCCCCCCATCCCTTGTCTGCAGCAGCTAGACTGGTGACAGCCTAAGTCAAGGCATGTCATCGCTGTCGCTCTTTGACAGTTGGCACAATATTTCACCCCTCTGCCTAGGGCATGAAGGCAGCTTGCTCTGCGTGTATGGACAGGCTCCAGCACACCCCATGGTACAGTCTGGCACCCCCTCCAACCTGGCTGCCAGAACATACGCCCCTCTTGCCCCTTTCCTGTAGCTGATCCTGGTGCTGATCTGCATGGTTGCTAGGGCTCCCTTACCCTCACGCCCTGCCCCAGCCACCCACCCAACAGACTTGACTGACACCACGTAGAAAAGAGCCTGGGATAACTGTGGCAGCTCCCTCACAGCTGGCTCCATCACCACCCCAATGACGAGATGGGCCCTTCCTCCCTACACCTACAGCAGGAATTGAAGACTGAGTGTGACTGTACCACCACAACCCTTTGGATTTGCCCCTGCCTTGTTCCAGACCACACATATCTGAAACTTTCATGGGGTGTCCAAGTCTCAGTGCAAGATTGCAGCTGGGTCAGCCTATGTGTATGAAATGGGTATTGTCATTCCTCTCTCTTGTACCTCCTACAAGACAGGGCATTCACTGCAGCATTAGTGGATGTGCATGGATGTGCATGGGCTTTTATTGGCTAATGCTGCTAGCAGTGTTTCCAATGCCAAAAAGAAAGGCCCTCACTGCTGCCTCCTGTATACTGGCTAGTATAGCCAATCATCTGTGGAGAGGAGTGCCTGTTGCACACCTATTAAGGTGTTGAGGCTGGCTTCTCCTCCTCCCTAGGGAGCTCTGGGAGGCAGCACACTTCCAACACTGCTCTTATAAGAAATTGGTTTCCAGCAACAGCGAAAAAATGCCTGAAAGGTTTTCAACCCCTTAAATTACCTATGTAGCTGTCCCTTTAATCCAAAGCATAGATCTACTATTCACATCTGGTAGTCAAAGCTAAACTGAAACAGCTGAAAGGAGACTGAAGAGAAGTTAAATTGTACAGGGAATGGCTAAGCCAGGAGGACTTGGTTACTTAAGTAGAAGACTCCTTTTAATAATTCCCTTGCTTTGCAGCCATGCCTTTTGTTTATTTGTTTATTTGTGTAATAAGCCAAAACAAATGAAAATGTCCCAGTTGTTAGCATTAAACCAGACGTGTCCACCACGCACAGCAGAGCACATTTTCCATTCCATCTCCCAAGATGGGAATGTCACTATGGGCCAGCGGCACAGCCAGGGAACGCTGGCCAGCAGCTTTTTGAATTGATTTCAAAATGGGCTGCAAATACAGTGTATGCACACAGTAGCCAATTTTTCCAACGTTAATAAGTGGGGCATTTTCACTTGGTTTTGTTTATTGAGAAATGGACAAGAGGCCTAACACTGGAAATAGCCAGCTGACTCCTGGTGTAGAAACCAGCTAGGATTACCTGATTAGAAAGCTTTTTTTGGAATAGCCTACCTCAGTTCCTTTTGTTTGCTCTTATGGGGTAGTACCGCAGGGAGGAAACTTCCATACCTTTCCTCATTGCATTTCCTGCTCAGTTGCATAGATTCACAAACATTACAGACTGGATGCAGCTTTCATACATATGCTCTAGAGATAGCTGGTTCAATGCTCTCTCTGTATAGCATCCACTTCTGCCAGTCTTGGAGACAGTCTTATTTGTTGCACACAGTGGACTGGGCCCACAAAGAAACTGCTAGCCTTGTCTCTTTTTAAAATGAGCTATTAAGGGTGCAACAATTGAATACAATTAAAGTGAAAACAGGAACAGGAGTGGGGTTAAAGATTAATAAGCTGTGCTCCAGGGAGGCACTGAACAGAGACATCAAGCAATGGCCATCATGTCAGAGACAGTTTTTTTGCTGTGCTCAGGGAACATGAGCGTATGTTCACCATGGACACCTAGAAGCCCCACTTCAAATTGGGGTGGGGGCACTGAGAATGCAACAACTTATTGCTTAGGATAAATAAAAAAGAAAACTGGAAAGAGAGTAGGTTCAGAACAAGAAATCCAGAATGGGACACTGAGCAGAGCACACCAGCTAGCACCCACTGCCACCTGAATGAGTCAAGGGAACCTGTGGACACAGACTAGTGAAACTCTGCTCAGAGGCATGAGTGGAGGAGTCAGAGGATGACAAATCCCACACTCATCTGGGTTCTCTCCTGGCCAGGGCTTCTTTCTGGCCTGTGTTCCTCCCTAGTCGCCTTCCTAGTCAGGTATGTTGCTTGTTTGTCTAGGGTAGCCCTCAATGGCTTGCCAAAACTCAGTAAGTGGCCCTCCACCTGAGATAATCACCTGTCCCTGGTCTAAGGCTAGGTGGAGGTTGACCAGGAGGTCCTGGGACTTGGTGTGGCCACAGACAGGGAGTGCATACTAGAAAAAGTGTAGAGACAAGTGTAGTCAGAACCTCAGTCAGAGGTTCTGGAGAAGGCAGAGGAGGGGCTACAACCTGGCAAACTCCAGGTAGGTGTACACCAGGGTTTCCCTCCACTGGCAAAATAGGCAGGTATCAGGGGTGTCCATAAAGCACACCACATACATGCTAGTTGAAATGGCTCCATGGAGGAGCCACCAGACAGTGGTTCATGGGATCAGAGTGGAATACAGATTTGTTTACCAGGGACTCTTGCCTCTGCACTCACCCAGGGGGTCCCACTACTTTTTACTGGGGTGGAATGTGAGGATGGAGTGATGGATTGTGCAGAGCACAAGTGGCAGCGGTGGGCTCTTTGGAGGCAGACAGGCTTGGTATCCCCTAGCCTGCTAAGGTGGTGTGGTGGGCAGTACCACAGTGCCTACTGAGGCAGAAGCCCCATGACTAGATCCAGAGGGCTGGGAGATACCAGTGGGTGAGAACTGCCTTCACACAAGACCTGGTGGTGCAGGAACACATGGCTGGTCAGGCAACATGCTGCCTGGCACTGTACAGGATCCTCTGCAGGGCCTGAAGGCAGAAGGTGTGGACCTGACTGTGGAGGCAGACCAGGCCTTGCCTTCTCTCTGACAAGGGGACGCTCAGGATATAGGTATCCAGTCCCAGTGCCATCCTGACCAGAAAAATCCCAGTGCCTGTGGAGACTGGCCAGGTACTCCAGAGGCATGGCCAAGGTGTTGAAACAGTGCCAGAGCATGGAAAGGACCAGCTGGCTGATGACTAGTTCCCTCCCACAAAGATACTGCAGTAGACCTGCCTATGTCTGCAGCCACTCAGACACCCTGACATATAGCTGGTGCCAATTCTCCAGTGGGGAGGGGTGACTGTGATACAAGTAGAGCCTCAGGTGGAACAGTGAGCCTGCACTTTATTGGATACTTTGAATTGCATATGGGAGCAAGCCCATCTGCCACCTGTCACCCACCATAAGGCCAGAGTTCATGACCCAGGTGACATGGGCAAAGGAGAACACTGAGTAGATGTACTGGCAGGACTTCACCTGTAACACATGCTGGGTCCTTGATGGAGCACGTCATTGGCACATCATTGGCATATACTGACAGGACCACCCTCATGACGAGCTTCTCAAGCATCATCCCCTCTACTTGCATGCACAGAAAGCAGAGGAACAGCTTGAGGGTGATGGTGTAGAGCTGGCCTGACAGTGAACAACTTTGGTGCACTCCCACTTGGAAGAGATGGACTCCATCAATATCCAGTTGAGCTTGACCATGCACTCTGCAGAGGTGTACAGCACCTGGAGAAAACACAGGAAGCAGTGACCAAAGCTAAATGCCCATAACATGCCTGTGAGTTATTTGTGGTCCACCCTTTCAAATGCCTTGTCTTGACTGAGGGATAGGAGGGTGAATGAAAGGCTATCCCTGTGACCAAGCTTGAGGAGATCCTACACCAAGCATAAAGATTGTCAAAGATGGAATGCCCTGGAACCATATATATCTGGTCAGTGTGAATCATGTCTGCCTGCACAAACCTGAGGCACAGTGAGATGGCTTTCATTATGACCGTATAGTTCATACAGAGGATCAAGATTGGGAATCAGTTCCTCAGGTTGTGAAGGTCCCCCTTCTCGGGCAGCAGCATCAGGCCAGCCTTCCTGCACAACAGGCGGAATGCCCCATCCCCTTCAGACTCAGTCCAGACCACAGCAAGCATGTCACAGAAAATGTAGTAGAATCTGTGGTCAGCTTGTTGATGCCCAGTGCTTTGTTGGTGGGTATCAGGCAATAGGAATCCAAGAGCTTGCCCAGGGTCAGAGGATGCTCCATCCAGTCCTGGTCACCCATGCTGACCTGTGCCAGTCCCTCCCACAGGACCAGGCAGACACCAGCATCGGTCAGATCTGATAAGAGCACTGCATAGAAAGCCCTCACCCTTTCTCTCAGCTCACTGGGATCCATGAGGGGGGTGTGATACACACAATGTACTTCTTGGCACCCCTCCTCTTCCCCAGGGTGTAGAAGTGGGAGCTGCAGTCCATCTTTCAGAGGAGCTAGACATGCAAGTGGATGAACATGCCATGGGTTGCATGGTCATCGAAAGTTGGGAGCTCTTCCCACTTCTCCTGACACTCTCTGCAGAGGGACAGTTTGACTGGGTTGGTCACCAGGCACTTCTCCACATCCAGCAATTCCCACTCAAGCTGCTCTCTAACTTCCTTCCACTGTCAGGTGTGCCCCCAGGTGTAACATTGACAGTATTGCCTGATGTGCAACTTCCTCGCATACCACCATCTCTGGGCTGAGGGAAAGGCCTGCCACTGCTTATGCTGGGATAGCCAGAACTCCCAGAGGGCAGCCACGAAGTTCACATCCTCCATCAGGCTATTGTTGAAGTGTTAGTAGGCCAACCCCACTTGGATGCAGTGTGACCCAAGCATACACTAGATGGTGGCATGGATTTGGGTGGTGTTTAACATAAGAGGTAGATTTGGTCCAGCCAGGAGTCTCATGCCTTTTGCTCCTTCACATTGACAAAGGTGAAGGTGCTGGTGTTGTCATGGTGGTGGGCACACCAGATATCCACCAGAGAGGACAGCTTGAGGATGTCCGCAGCGACCTAGTTCTGCTTTCTGCCAGTGAGGTCCTGCACCTCAAGGGTGATATTAAAGTCCTCACCAAGGCATTTGGATTCAGGATCCCAAGGTAAGTAGCCTCCTGCCAAGGTAAGTAGCCTCCTGCTAATAGAAAAAAAAATCTCTGGGTCATGCACGGTGGCATAGATGTTCCCCAGATTGAAGATGAGCCACTGTATTTGGACCCACAGATGCAGCAGGCATCCTGGCACCTCCTCAGTGAGAAGGACTGCCAGCTGCAGGCTTGGAGAGAATCAGGTTGCCACCCCACAGGTTGTCTCCATGAGGTGGCTGAAGTAGACCCTGTCTCCCCACTCCAGCCACCAGTTGGCTTCAACAGCCAGAGTTGTGTGAGTCTCCTGCAGAAAGAGCACAGAGTACCCTCCCTCCCTCCCTGGCACCTTCAGGGACAAGTCCTACAGCTGTGCATATTGAGGGTTACTACAGTGATGGACCTCATTGGTGGAGGGTGCAATTAGGTTTGATGATGCTTTTGTGGGAGACAACGCCAGTTCATCTTCAATCCCATAGGTGTATAGGTTGTTATGGAAGCTGAGGGGCCACTGGCAGTTCCTGGCATTGCTCCACTTATGCCCCTTGCCTTCCCCTACCGGAGTTCTCACTGAGTTGAGGACTTGGAAGAAATCCCCTCAGTGGTCCAGGGAGAAGAGCTGCACCTTCCTCTTGGAGTGCAGCTTGCTCTTTAGGAATTGAAGGAGCTCCTCCTTGGGTATCACTGGGGCCAAGAAGTCAGGGCATTATGGAGCCCACAGACACCCAGTCCTCTTTCTGGTCCTGTGGTTCAGCACGCTCCTCCTGGTTTATTGGGTTAGGGTGAGTGTTTCCCTCTCCTCTGCCACCAAAGGGGCAGATGCATGGTGGAGCACTGCCCAAACTTTCCTTCAGAGACAGGATACTGGGCTATATGGACCCCAGGTCTAATGCAGTATGGCATTTCTTATGTTCTTATGAAGCTGCCAAACATCCTTTTTGCAATAGGAAGGGCTAATAGCCAGCAATTTTTTGCTGGAAACTTGTCCGATACCTACAGTTCTTTGTCCAGTTTGTTCCCTTTCTTGACAGGCGTTACCAGCTAGAGTTTCCCCTGGGTCTCAGGTTCCAAGCAATAGCCTTATTCTGCCCTTAGAATATGCAAGAGCAGTTCTAACTAAACAAGCCAAAGCTGCAACTGAATTGCCAAAGGCAGAACTGGGCTCTGTAAATGATGAATGAAAAAAACAACTCCATTGCTCTGGAAAATGGTAAAAGTCATTGGTGGAAAAAATGTTATTGGTATCTCCCCGTTAATTAGAAATGAGAAATATAACTGTAGCTAAATGCTCACCAACTAGATCAGAGAGAAAGGCAAGAAGCAATTAATACCTGTTATAGAATGGCCCCTTTAAGGCTGCTGGTCCATATTTTAAGAGAGTCCCAGAAAGCTATGTTGGGAAGAGATTTTCATTTAAAAAATCAACACCAAACTGGGTAGAGTTCCAACAGGGAGCTGCTTCTAAGTTGTCCTATCTAATATTATATTGCAGTACCTGTAGTTAGCTGATTTTTAAAGAAAGTTCAAGGTTTTTACACCTCATAATGAAAGACAATGCGGCATGATTTTTGACTGTTCAGTGGATACCTAAATGCCCGTGCTCTTTCTTTGATATGATCTGATTTTTTTTTTCCAACTGGAACCTAAATCACTCAGAATAAAATTAATCTTTAATACACTTTTTCTTATCCCTTAAATCCTGCAATCATGTGCCTCCTCCTGATATTTATGTATACTGCTGAACAATTTCAGACTATTTTTATAAACTAGCTAACTAAACTATACTGTACTGAGGATGTGCATGCCTGATGCTCATTCGCATTAACAGGAGTTATCTGCATATATAGAAAATTATTTTTATTATCTATTTGATGTGTATTAAGGATACCAGGTGCGAGGTGCTGTACAAAAACACAAAACAACATGAGCTTTCTCTTTTAAAATGCTTACTGTCTCAGTTTAGAAAAGATGCAGCGAGTGTGTGTTAAATCAACAGGTCAGAAAGGAGTGAGTAAAAGAGGGTAAGAAAATAATCTCATGGTTACATTGGTTAGCTGCGAACCTCACTTGAAGATTCCAAGTATTTGAAAGTCCCTTGTATGAAATAAAGGGATTGCAAGTTCTCCAGAGCAGAAACTGTTTTTTTTTTTCAATAGGCTGCACTATGCCAAACACAATGCAGTCCTGATCCTCACACAGTAAAATAACATGAATCTGATATCCCCAGCTGCTGCCATTATTAGACTGAGATCTTTTATGAATCACAGTAGACCTGATGGAAAAATAACTTTAAATGAATAGGAGTATAAGACTGAAAGAGATCTCCTGGGTCACAGAATTCAGTTCCTTGCTATCACAGGTAACCACATTAGATAATTATTTTCATGATGCAATAGTTTGTAAACTGTTCTGAGCAAAAAGGGAAATGCATGCTTGTCCTTTTCAATAAAGGGAATTTTGCATCAGTAAAACCAGCATATGAGTTAACCATATTTAACACCCTTCATTGTTCAATAACGTTAGAGGCTAGCGCAACTTAGAACAGCATACCTGAATTGCTGCACCCTTTAACAAAACTTACATCCAAACTTCTCATCTCAAGCCCTTCTCTATAAGATGGGCCTGGCGGGAAATCTGAGAAGGCTATTTAAAGCCAAACTGCTCAGTTAAAGCTCATCTCCAGTGAATGCAGTGAAATGTAGCATGGTACATAATATTAAACAGTGCAAGTTATAAAGACAACATTCAACTCTGAGCCTCTGCATCTACAAAATCTGTAGATACATTCATAACTATGCACAACCTCCACATTTACATGTGTGCAAAGAAATGCTTACATGAGTAGGGGGCAATAGGATACAGGTGGCCATACATGAGCCAATAAATAAGCATCCATTTGTATGTGTAGTTCTCCGTCCTGCAAAGTTGTTTATGATTACTTACATGTACAATTATGACTAGTAATTGAGGGCACTGGAACTGGCATGTGTATTATGCAGAATATTTGCAGCACTGAAATTGTATCGCTAGCTGGATTCATTTTTGAGAGAAGGGAGTGATCCTAACATTTAGACATTGTTCTGGTCTTTTCTTTGAAAGGAATAAAGATAACTTACAGCACTTCTCTATCCTATTGCTTACTACAGCTCTGGCTCCTTGCCACACACAGGGCTGAAGCCTTTCATTGTGATCCTGTGCCAAGTACAGCAATATGAAGGAAGCATCAGCATAATCAGCACAATGTAGTGTCTCTGAGCCAGCAGGGATATGTCACAGCTTTATGTAGCATTCCCTATCTTTTTATTTTATTATAGAGACCACAGACTGGGATATTATGGGTCACTTGAAGGTCATGTTACAAAAAGCAGCTTCTTTTTAGAAAGATGAGCCCCTCTTTAGTATACTACTAGATTATTTTTTTTTCTCTCAGTTGACTGCATGAAGGTGTGGAATGGATATTTGTCTTCTGAATTCTTTGAAACTTTTTTCTTCTCTCTCTATTTTTTTCATGATGACACCTGTTTTGAGAGAATGCTTTTTTCTTCTCCCTTTAGACAAAGGCTCTATACATTTACCAGCTTGGCTTTATAGGGGTACATTTTTCAGAGGTGTCTAAGTGATTATGTCTAAACCACATCCTTGGCATGTCCTAGCAGGAACAGTCCCCAGAAGGCCTCACCTTCTCTCTTCTATTTGCACATACCAGACCTGGAAATGAGGAGGTATAGTTGCTTGAGCGACATCTTATGTAGCTACTCCCAAACACCAAGGTCTCAAGTGTGATTTTGGGGGAGATGTTCCTAGAGTGGCTTTGCCACTATATATCTGGGTTTGATGCATGAAAGTGATAGCGAGTGGGTGGAAGCCCCTCTGCTGGAATGTTATCAAGTGCTTGAAGAGCTGACATCTGCTTAGGAAAATTGGATTTAGGCTTCAAAGCCACTTGGTCATGTACGAAAATGTACACATCTGCTGGCACTGAGATTCTACTATGGTGCACTTGAAACCCATTACCTGCCTTTCCAACTTTCTCAATCTACGGCAGTGGTCCTCAGCCTTTTTGGACTCAAGGTACCCCTTAGACTCAAAGCACCACTTGGAAAATGTCAGCTCTTAGTTTTCAATCAATTTTGACGACAGAAAAATAGAGCAATGATTCTGTTGCAAAGACCTCAAAAAGACCATAACAGGTCTGAATGTTTTTAACACTATGAATTCCTATTTGAAACCTCTGAATTTATCTTGTGAATTACCATCTGTCTGCAAACCTACAGTGTTAATATTGTATGGCACTCTGCAGCACTTTGAAAGGATCTCAAGGCACCACAGGGTGCCGCAGCACCCTGGTTGAGAATCAGTGCTCAAGGAGTTACCATTGCAGGTACCAGTTAAGGTCTAATTACGCTAAGCTCCACACCTAGAGATTTCTGTCCACAGAAGGAACCCAGTTGAAGTCAATGCACCTTCACTTGTCCACAAGCATCTGCCTGTAAGCTCAGTGCAAGATCAAGGGCCAAGGCTATTAGATATTAGGAGTGTGCGAAGTGGGCCCTATTTGATTTGGATTCAGATTTGGCCTGAATCAGGGACAGAGATTTGATTCGTTGATTCAGATCACTGTCCTTGATTCAATTTGGCGGAATCTGAATCTGAAGATTCGATGCTGATTCAGAGAATCAGCGATTCGGACACAGACACAGGTTTAACAGTTTTTTCTACATACCTTGAGGTACCAAGTATGACTTATGTATGCTGCGGTGGTGGGGCACATGGAGGGTCCCACAGGAGTGCAGAGGGGCCCTCCATGTGCTTGGCAGTGAACCTACAAGTGAACCCACTTCTGGGTCTGCTGGGGAGCCCCCCCCCCCCATGTCTCTGTGGCTCGGCTATCAGCCACAGGGGGACCCCGGCTGCCCCCCCACCAGACCTAGAAGGCAGCAGTTGCTGAGCCAGGGGTAACGGGGGGTGGGTGCCCACACACTCTCCGGCAGACCCAGAATTGGACCGGAAGTGCTTCTGGTCCACTTCTGGGTCTGCTGTCAAGTGTGCTGGGGAGCCCCCTGTGCTTCTGTGGGACACTCCATGCACCCCACCATCGCAGCATTCATGAGCCGCCTGCTACCTTGAGGTATGTAGAAAAAACATTTAAAGCTGTGTCTATGTCTGAATTTTTTAATCTTTCCAAATCTCTCTGAATCAATTCAGAGAGTTCCAATTTGATTCAGAGAGATTAAAAGGTCCTTTGATTTGATTCAGAGATTCGGCCACCAAATTGGGCCGAATCTCCACCAAATCAAATTAGGGACCAAAGCTTCGCACAGCCATATTACATATATTAATGACCAAGTTTTCCATCTTGGTTCCATAGATTTTAAAATTCACTTCTCTGTATGTGGCTTCAAGATGCCCTGCGGTATTTGTGTTATTCTGTACCAGTGATGTCAGCAAGCATCTATTCCCTCTGCTGTCTCTCTGCTTTTCTCTTTGCTAACTCTACTCCTGGACATACTCCCCAGCCTGGCATATATATATATTCAAGTGTTTCCTAAAAAGAGTCTGGGGCCAATTACTATTCCATTTAGACTGTAGCTTACTAAAAGCAACTTCATTAAGGTCTGTGGCATTAAACTGGTGAAAATCCAATATAAATTAGGAGAATTGGGCCCAGCGTTTCCTCTCTCTCATATGTTTGGAAGAAATTATTGGTTTTTTTGCAATGCTTGATTGTTACTATACGTAAGTGCTCATGTACTAGTTCTATATATATTAAGTCAAACAAGAATGAGGTTAGATTTACAGCCCCTTTCTATCATATATTTGTTCCAATTTCCTGCTATTGTTGTGGATTCTTTTACAAAGAAATAGGAATCTTTGATGTCAAATTTACTGAACCTGTTTTCATATTTTGTTTTTGTTGGCAGTGTTTTTATTCTCCTGGTTTTGATTCCAGTGCACTACATTTACTGAATGGGATTTAAAAAAATATATTAATAAATATGGTTTAAATAAAGGAAGAAAATATAAACTGCAAACCCACCTACAGCTTGTATGGCAGGATTGAATGGGGTGATTTCTTAATATAAACTTAATTATTAAAGTACTATAAATCTACCAATATTCTACAGTTATGTTTATATCATTCAATGACAGTTGTGTATGTATGTGTGAGTGCATGTATATAATATTATATGCAACTAACTTGACGGTGGGTAAGAAAGAAAAAATAGGAAAACTGAACAGTTTTGTTTTCTTCAAATATTTTCACTCATTTACATTTTTGATGGAAAAATAACATTTCAAAGGAAATTAATTTTGAAATATTATTTAAGTTTTTTGGATTTTCCTCACTCTCCTTTCTTCCTTCACAAAAAACAACAAATAAAAAAAAATCAATCAAACAAAAAATGCCAATCTTTTTTTCAGTATAGAAAGGGGCGGCGGACATATTTAAAACCAAGAGAAATAGGAAATTCCACTTTTTCTTGGTCTCTTTTCATTTTCTGTCTTTACTTTACTAGAAAGATCTATAACAGTAATAAAAAATAATGAGTTGTAGACTTTTTACAACTACCTCACACTTTTTTGAAGGAAAAATACTGATGGAAGTTGGGTAAAGATCTCATTTTTTCTTCAAATGTTTCCACTGGGGAAATATAAAAAGTGGTCTTCTGTCTTATCTTTTTAACCTATCACCTCACAAAGAATTATTCCTGTACATTTTGAAGCCCTCTTAATGTTCTAAATTATATTTTAAGTGAATAATTTAATCAAAGGTAGTTCTTTACAGAAAAATGAAAATTTCAATATGGTATAACTGGAAGCACTGAAGTATAATTTTCAATATACTTTTTTCTTGAAAGAGAAATAGATTTTAGGACCATGAACTAGGATGCAGGTCTCTTTTGATGTAACTCTGATTTCTGGACTCTTTTAAGAAATGTTTGAATGCTTATCTTGCTGGCCTCCTTTGACCCTAGCTGACTTCCTACCCCTGGGGCAGAGGGCCGGACTTGATGATCTTTCAAGGTCCCTTCCAGCCCTAATGTCTATGAAATCTATGAAAGCTAAAAGCCTGTAAGCAACTGGTAAATGGACTTAAATACCTAAATGTGATTCTATTCTACCCTATCCCATAATCCATTCATGTAACTACTTCTGTAACACACCATCATCTTACCCTCAAGTCACAAAAAACCAGTGACAAGGAAGGCCTATCCTTCTTTTACATTAACTACTATTTGGGGACTTGAACAAGGTGGAAGAAGCTTTCACCTAGACTCGTAAGTCCACTTACATTCCTAATCAGTGAACTAGAATCTGACCTAGGCTGTGTAAGGAGCTGGTTTTCTCTTTCTCATTCTAAAAAACAGAGAAATTGAAAGAGAGATCCTGCAAGGGGACAATCAAGCATAGGGAAAAATCTTGTGTTTTGTTATTAAAGTTACCAATAAGAGCAAACTACAGAAGGAAGGTAAATTTGGTCTTTATGTGAGTTTGAGTAGGCTGTTAGGAATATACTACTAGGGCACAAAATACAAATAGCAGTAAAAGAAACTTGAAATGATGGCATGTTTCTTGTTTAATATATACAGAGCTTTCAACCACATGGCTCATGCTTTCACATTGCTAGAGAAATTATTATTACAACTGGTTGAAATTTGGATGAGATCTCAAAATTAAAAATTCCCTCAAACTAAAAACAATCTGGAAAAGTTTTGATAAGGTTTTCAGGAAATTTTTAGTTTGCTTTGACAACTTCTAGAACTAGTTGCATTTCTTTAACATATTCATAAATTCAACGCATTCTGCAACAAAAGAAATACCTTTCATGATTGTCTCTCTTTGGCCAGCTCTGGTTACTATGTGCATTTGAAAAACACCTGTCATCTAGCAGTGCCAAGCCAGCATTATGTAAATTTAAAAGTATTTAGTCTATTGATGGTGAGACCAGGGCTGTCAGACTCTCTTCCTCAGTTATATTGGAGACATCTAAGGGATTCACTATTCAGGGTACATGCTTAAAAGTAAAATCAGCAAGTTTCTGTGTCAACACAGATGTAACTGGATTAGACGTGATATAAAAAATAAGAATGTTCCCTTGAAAGTGGCATACCATCTCTGTGTTACAGTAATTTATGCCCAAGTTCTGATCTCAAATACAGTCATGCAGTTTACCAGTTGCTTAAATATATATGAGATCAGAATGTAACCACTTCATTTTGAGCCAGGAAAAAAAAATCAAAAACAATAGAAGTTTACAGTGCTGATATCAATATGTGCTAGATGAACTCCCATATCCAGAGGGTCTGTTTCATGTCTAACTTCTATGTGTGATACAACTGTTCAGTAATTATGAAGTTGCTCGGGTAAATTATTTCTCTTCAAAACAATGGAAAATATTCTTACCTTTCCTTCTCTGAAAAATATGCATCTGAAATTTGTTTGGAATAGATTTCAGCTGCATACCCTAATATTTATCTCTTTTCAGGTTGATATGCGATATTAGACCCAAATTTCTCTAAGACTATGCTTTGTTTCTTCCCAGCCCTCATCCCTGAACATTTGACTATTAATTGATAATATATTACATGGGATTTGCTAATCAGAAACCCTGGCAAACTCTGCAACAACATTAACAGACTTAAATTTCATGTTTCATTCCAAGTTTTTACAACCACATTTTTATTCCCAAGCCTTTGCTAATGAAGAGTGTTTGTGGCCAAAATTCAGGATAAAATAAAATTTTATGATCTTAGCTGTGAGTTGGTGTAAGGTCATTAGATTTGGCAGCCAAGCTGTACTAACTTGTAGTGTGATACCCAGCCATTGTTTCCAATTTGATCCACTTGGGCATTGAGAACAATAAATGTTAAGCTTTCAGATATTACAATATAGTAAATTCCAGTTAAGTGTGAGACTAAATATAGATACAGCTTGTACCTCTCTTGAGTGAACTGCAGCTAGCTGGTTTGTTTTTTGTTCCTTAATTTTGCATGGGGAGCAGGGTTGACTTTCATGAGGATTAAGTAATGAATGTCTTGAGTCTTTTGAGTCTTACTGACACCATCTCGTGCTGTGGTCCAATATAATCTCCCAAGGAAGCAGCAGCAAATTAGGTTAGAAGTGAAGTGGACAGTCTATATGGACTTTAGAAAAGGATTTGTGTGATTCAGCAAGTCACACACTTCCCTTTGGTTTATTATGGAACCAGTATAATGCCCCACCATGGCAGTAGGTCAGGAGTTTCCAAAATTTTTGGACCCATAGATCATTGTCAACTCTCTAATTTTTTGTAGTCTTGCCCCTCCACTCAGGGTCAGAAGAATCACCACACTTGGTATTAGGAAGGAATTTTACCCTATGGTCAGACTGGTATGAACTGTACAAGTCTTGCCTTTCCCTGTAGTGGTGGGGGGGAGGAGGGCGAGAGAAGAGAGCGAGGCATGGTCCTCTTTCTTGAATCTCTCAAACATATATTAACAGCACTTGCAGTAGCAGGATACTATTGTTCCCTTGCTTTACCTGTGGCAGGCTATGCCCTTTAGCTGTGCATCAGGGTTGGCAGTGTAGTTTTACTAACAAGTTCCACAAGGAATTGTAGGGAATGATTTGGATAGGGAAGATACTGTCTTGAGTAGGGGTTTGGTTTAGATGACCTTGGGAGTCCCTTCCAGCCCTAAATCTCCATGATTATATGAACTTCACAGACCACCAGTGACCCATGGGTTGGGGGAGTGAATGGGATGCCATCTTTCAGAGGGGTGATAAAATAAGATTCTGACCATATGTGCTCATGAAAAGTACCCTTCCCACTTTTAAAAGTTTATATTGTTAATTCTATTTTTTTAACCACATATCAATAATTAAAACAAGTAATAGTTTTAGTATCTATTGTACAATCGTACAATGTTACATAATTTATAGTGTATATTGGATTAAGCTATGTAATCAGAAGAAAGCAAATTATCTATGGTGTTGTTTAACTGAGAACTGCTATTTTTTTCTTCACATATATCTTACCCAGAACTACCTATTGAGTCTTAAGGCTTCATGCATCACCGCTATAGCAATGACTTACAGATCTACCTCTCTGCCACATTCATCTACCTTGGGTCACTCAGCCTTACATAGGAATATAAGACTTGAAAAGACCTCCTGCATAACTGGGATCAGTTCCTTGTGATGGCAGAAACAATATCATATAATCCCTCTTATAAACTTATAAAGCTCCATTTTAAAAGCAGCCAGGTCTCTTGCTTTGACAACTCCCCTTGGATTGCTGTACCAGCATCTGATTGCTATAATGGTTAGGAATCTTCTAATTTCCAAGGTAAATTTATTATAGTGGAGTTTATACCCATTTGTTTTTCTGCCAACATTGTTCTTTAGCTTATATAGTATTTATTCCTCTCTGAAGTATTTATACACAAACATTTTATCCTGTTTCAGGATAAAAATCCTTTCTTTTGTTGCATTAAATTAACCAAGCTCTTTCAGTCTCCTCTCATAAGACATATGGTCTGTCCATTCCCTTTCCATCTAGCAGTCTTTCTCTGCTGCTGTTCCAGTTTCAGTTCAGCTTTCCTGAACAGGGTGACCACAATTGTACACAGTATTCTGGGTGAGGTCTCACAGGGTTTCGTACAATGGTACTGAAGCTTCATCGTCTATACTGGAAATTCTTCTCCTGGCACTTTTCTTGTTCATAGCATGCAGGTCCTTGTTTCATACAGTCCTTTCCAGTTGATGAGCTCCCAAATTACAGCATATATTTTGATTTGCCACTAAGTGCATGACATTGGATGTTGTGGTAGTGGCATTTCCCCCCATTATTGCTTGTTATCCTGTTTCTATCCTCCAGGTCATCCAGTTCTCTCTGTAGGATATTCCAATCCTATTCTGTATTGATGATGATGCCCAACTTTGTATCATAAAAATATCATCATCAGACTTCTCATATCTTTGCCAAGGTCATCCATAAAAAGGCCAGATGAAGTTGGTCTTAAGACTGATACTCAGTATCCATGTTCATTAGCAGGATTCTTTTAATAGATTTCACAGATTTCATAGATTTCATAGGCATTAGGAGCTGGAAGGGACTTCAACAGATCACTGGGTCCAGCCCCCCCACCATAGGCAGGAAGTCAGCTGGGATCAAGTGACCCCAGCAAGAAATATATCCACCTGTTTTTTGAAGGAGTTCAGAGTAGGTGCTTGCACCACCTCTGGGGGCAGTTTATTCCAGACCCTGGACACATGCACCATAAAGAACTTTTTTTTTATATCCAGTCTAAATCGGCATTCCTGGAGTTTATGGCTGTTAGACCTAGTTATCACGAGTGGAGCTCTGGTGAACAGGTGCTCTCCCAGGTCCTGATGCACCCCTCTTATGTAATTGCAGGCTGCCACCAAGTCCCCCCTGAGCTTTCTCTTCTCCAGACTGAAGAGCCCCAAGTCCCTCAGCCTCTCCTCAGATGGCCTTCCCTCCAGGCCTTGAGTAGCTCTCCTCTGGACTCTCTCAAGCTTCTCCACATCCTTCCTGAAGTGGGGGGCCCAAAACTGGATGCAGTACTCCAGCTGCAGTCTCACCAGGGCTGAGTAAAGCAGGAGGATCGATTATTTCCCCCTGAATTGATGTTATCACTAAATTGTCTTTGTTCATCTTTTACCAACTCCATTTGTTCTTCTCGGCTCCCGTTCTTGTCTGGACTCTACCACTTTCATCCATGGATTCCTGGTTCATGACTTGTCCCCTATTAGTTCATACAGAATTAATACTATTCATTGCACAAAACCATCATTAAACAGTGCTAACCATTAGGGCTGTGCGAAGCTTTGGTCCCTGATTCAATTTGGTGGAGATTTGGCCTGATTCAGTGGTCAAATCTCCAAATCCAAATTGAATCAAAAGGCCCTTTAATCTCTCCAAATCGAATCAGAACCCTCCAAATTGATTCAGAGAGATTTGGAAAGATTCAAAGATTTGGACATAGACACAGCTTTAAATGTTTTTTCTACATACCTCTAGGTAGCAGTTGGTTCCTGAGTGCTGCAATGCTGGGCACATGCAGCATCCCACAGAAGCACGGGGCTCCCCAGCGCACTCAGCAGCAGACCTGGAAGTGGACCAGAGTACTTCCAGTCCACTTCCAGGTCCACCGGAGAAAGCACAGGGGAGGCCCCCTGTGTGTCCCCCCCGCTCAGCAACTGGTGCCTCCCAGGTCTGGGGTGGGCACCCAGGGTCCCCTGTGGCCAATTACTAAGCCGGAAGGGTACAGGGCGGCTCTCCCATTCACTCCCTGGGGGACCCAGAAGTTGACAAGAACTACTTCCAGCCCACTCCTGGGTTTGAGGCCGAGCACATGAAGGGCCCCCCCCACACTCCTGTGGGACACTTCATCTGCCCCAGCCTGACAGCGTTCACAAGCCATGCTGGTACCTCAAGGTATATAGGAAAAACATTTAAAGCTGTGTCTACATCTGAATCTCTGATTCTCTGAGTCAGCATCAAATCTTCAGGTTTGGATTCGGCCAAATCAAAGCAAGGACAGTGATCCGAATCAATGAATCAAATCGCTGTCCGTGATTCAAGCCAAATCCAAATCGAATAAGGTCTGCTTCACACACCCCTACTAACCATGATGTATGTTTTTATTTGTGATTATAAATGTTATCGATTTATATGGTCTGAATGAAGAGTTTAACTTTTTGGAAGGTAAATGAAGCTTTAAATGTGGTAGGAAGTTTTGTGAGAGGAATTGCTGCTAGTTTTGAAATTCCCAGTATCAGCCGTTTGCAAGATATCCTAAACTCGGTTGTTTCAAACCCAGAACTACAGTTGGGTTCACAAACAATGGATCTGGATCCATACCAGTCCTAGCTTGGTTTCTGCAAGAACTAAAAACAGTCCTATTGTGAGCTAATTCAGTGATCAAGGTAATAGAATCCTGAAAGTGAAATCCTGCTTTCCTTTTATACTCACTTACTGCTAAGGACCAAAATCACCCTTGGCACAGAAGTGTAGGCTTCCCAAGAAGCCAATCCTCCTATTCTACACTGAATGAAAACATGGAGTCCATGTATTAGTGATTCCTCCAATGTCTCCTTAATTTCCACAAAGCGACAAACCCCAAATTCATTATTGCTTGATTGTTTTTAGAGCAGGCTAATACCTGAATCAAGTGCATGAATAACCTGACAATGGATTTTCTAAGAGTTAGTCTGAAGTGCAACTAGGAAAGAAAACCCCTTGAGCTTCCAAACTTATGCAGAAAATTTATATGGAACTATCAGATCAACAGGGATCCTAGTTTTCCATGCTAAAACCCACAAAATTCTCCAATTTAAAAAACACAAAAACCTCATTTTTTCCATGGGGAGCTTCCCTGGCCCCAAGGTGATTGGCTGAGGGGCCCTGGCAGCAGTCCTACCCCTCGCTGCTGTCCTTCAGGTTGCCCTGTCCCTTGCTGCTGGTTGGTGGAGAGGAGCAGGGGCTACATGAAAAGCAGCCCTCTCTGACAATCAGTGGCAGAAGGAGGAGGGGGCAGCTGCCATCTTGACAGCTTCCCTGTGTTACAGCTTCCTCCCCATCCCCCCAGCAGGTTGCCACATTGGCCACAACAACCACTGGCCCCCACTGGGGAACCACCATTTTATTTTCAGGGTTTTTTTTCCGTAGCAATTCTAAAGATTCTCTGTAAAAATGTAAATTCCACATTTTTCCGTGGCAAACATATTTCTAGGATCCCTGCTGATCATGTACTATTCCCAATACATATGCATAAAGCAGGATTAAAGTATCATATGCAATCCAAATCCATAAACATGCATGCTAGAGAATATAGTAGGGTTGTTGTTGTAGCTGTGGAAGTCCAGCAAATATGCAAGAAGCAAGGGTTTTTGGTCATATCTTTTATTGAAACAATAGTATAATTGGGAGAGATGTTAGAAGTTTTTGGGGACCCGGTGAAATACAGGGCAGTGTTTGTATTATGACAATTATTTCAATCCTCTAACAGTAAATGCTTTTGGATCCAATATTTAATAAAAATATTTATTTAAGAGGCATGTATTTGTCATGTTTAGGCATGAATTATTTCCAAGGAAGAGTAGAGGAACTTCTAAAAAAATTCTTCCTTTGATGAAAAAATGAGGCTATCCTGCAGTGATTGGATTAGCATGCCAAAAGACTACAGCTTTGAAGGCTACCAGCATGCTTTACACATACTGTGAGCCATTGACTTCATCAGATAAAAGTTTAGTAGTTCTGAATAAACTTAAAGTGAATCATGAGCTCAGTATTGACATGGGTTGCTTTCTCTAAACAAAATTTCATGCTCCTTACTAGACCTTTTCAGGGTATAAAGAATGCATTTTTCTTTTCTGCTTGGGTTTCTCATATTTTTGCTAAACAGCAGCAGGAAAATGACTTTACAGTAAGGCACTGAACTGGGATCCAGGAGATGATTCCTGGAAGGAATTATTTGACTGTGAGCAAGTGATACTGCTTTTCTTTTACCGTAGCATTTCATTATAAAATGGAGTTCATTTTTAGGAAGGGGGATGTTATATAAATAAGACATTGATCTTGAATGATGTTGATTTGGATCTTCTACAACCTAAACCCACTGAAATTCTGCTAAACCAAACTGTTTCTGACATTTTTACTTCTAAAACATTTACTGAATTTGTCTTCAGTTAAGATACAGAATTTATTGTTGGCTTCCTAAAGTTTCCAAGGCTTACAGCCTGCTCTTGCCCTGGATGGTTTCCTTTGGAACATGATTGAGGCCTTGTCTTGAAATAATGGAGCAGAATGAAAAAAAATCTGATAACTCTGTTTCTATAGGACACCACACAAAGATAATATTATGAAACCATAGTTTAAGTACTGAAAATAGTTGGATTTGCTTATGAAGCCAACTTCAGAACTGCAGGAATCTAGAAGGGCCACATTCAAGAACCTCAGCCTGAGGAGTCCAAAGCCACCTTGCCAGTCTCCCAAGAAAATGCACTAATCACAAGTCTAGCTTGACTGGGGACATCCTGAAGCTGTCCTATTTTCTCTGGCTCAGTGGAATTGAGAGTGGAGCAAACTGTGAGCCTAATGGTTGAGGCACTCAGCTAGAATGGTGGGGATTCAGCTTTGAATCCCTCAGTCTGAGGAAAGAGTTGAATCGCAATTGCCAAAGGTGGAGGCCAAGTTAGGTGCCTAAGTTCTCCCTATAGTGAATGAGGTAAATTAGACATCTAATATGGGATCCATAAAAGCCAGTACACGGGGGCGGAGGAGGGGAATGCCTATGCCAGCAAATAGGAAATGCTGAGGACAGGGATGCCTACTTCAGTAGAAATCTGCATCCTGTGGAATTAAGGGATCATAGTGATGTAAAAGTCAACTGTTTGTCTGCATGCATTGACATCAAAGCAATGCCATGACATCAGCGCATCTTGTTTTGAAGCAAATTCCCCAAGTAGAGAAAATATCATTCTAGTTGTAATTAATGTCTTTTCACACTGAAGAGAGGCAGGGGATTTTCTGGGGTTTTTGTGTGGGTTTGCCTGAGGAGCTCTTCAGTCAGTCCTCTAAAGCAAAGTTCAGTCTTTTAACTAAATAAACAAAAAACCAAAAAAAAAAACCTCCTCTGCCCTGTCCCAGACACTAGGAGGGGAGCCCTTATTGCTCTAGCCCCAGAACAGCAGCTTGGTCCCTCCTTGCAGCAAGCTGTTTCTTTCATAGCTTGCTTGCTACTCCTACTCCTTTTGACTACTCTTCTGGGAACTTTTAAATCTCCCAGTGGGACACTACCTGTTTACCCAAATGCCCCATGACTGGGCTTCCTTAACGGGGCTCACTGTTCCTCCTTAAAAGGACAGACCACCTGACTACAGTGGGTGATATCTTTTATTGGACCAATAGTGTAGTTGGGGTAGATTTAGCCAGACAACCTTTTAAGTGCAAGGCACTCTTCTTCAGGTCTGAGGAAAAACATAGACACAGCTTGAGCTAAGGTTTGTGTAAAATTTCAAAAGGAAATAAAAACAGTTTATACGGCTGTGAGTTTGGAGAAAAGAGATGTTACCAGGAGTAGATAAAGGACAACGAAACTGCAGAAGAAAGGATAGCTTGATTAGTGAAAGTTTGCTCCTTTCCTCAGATCTAAAGAGTGCCCTGCACATGAAAGCTTAATCTATTAGAAGGAAGGGTATATTTGCACCTTATAAATTAACTAAATTATACATATGTAAATAAACATATGTAAATATATAGCTTAAACTTTTCTGAGCTGGAGCTCACTTCATCAGATGCTGTGAAAGGACCTGCACAGAACAATGTATAGAATGGAGAGAGTGATTTCAATATAAAAGGCAGGACAGGAAAGGAGAGAGGAGGAAGAGGGGTAGGCAGAGGGAAGCAGGGTTGGGAGAGGAAAACAAGCAAGACATAGGAACAAAGGGGTCACAAAAGCTAACCCAGGTAACAGGATAAAAATCTGTAGTCCCTTAACAAATCCAGCCTGTGGATGATTTCTTTCTCCATTCAAGTCAGTTTTTAAAGGTATGCTGCCTAAGAACAACAACCCTGAGGTGAACGACCCTGAATGTCCACAGAGGCTAAAGTGTTTTGCCACATTCGTGTGCTTTCTAGAATTGATGTCAGATTGGTGCTCATTCATCCTTACATGTAGGGATTTCCCTATCTATCCAATGTAGAAAGCAGAGGGGCACTATGTGACAAAGGGCAAACACAAGGCCAGATCACCAGTCATCCTGCCCACCTGCCTAGGGCAGTCTGCCCTAACTTTCCTGCCATGACTTGAATGTTAACATTATTTAGTAAGCAGGAGGTTGCCCTTATACTACCCCAATGCCAGGGGATGCTATGCATGCCTCCAAACCTCCCCTACTTCGTGGCCCATGCCTCACAGATGGAATCCAGGTTATTATCGCTCTCCAGTCTGAGGCTGGGGAAAACTCAGACAATTGTTGGCCTCTTTCACACACACTCACACACTGCCCCACTCTCACAGAGGCCTCTTGCACTCTGCCTCTCTCTCACAGGGGCCTCTAAAATACCGTCTATCACTAGGCCACACTTCACTGCTTTTGCTCCCCTTGAGAGACCCCTTTGGGCCTTTGGGCTTCGCTACACTTTCTTTGGCCTTGCCATACAGCAACTTCAGATCCCTCGAGTGCACCTACGCTATATGGTATAACCTTTTGCCCCTAGCCCCTCACCAGGCAACCACTTTTGTGCTCTCCCATTTCTAGGGCTGACCCATGTACCGCCCTTCAAGCTGCCATGGCAGCCTGACTTGGTGTGCCCCTGGTGCAGCCCTTGAAGCCATCCTTTGCAACCCTACTCTGCACGGCAAATCATGCAGTCCTTCAGGCTTCCTGCTGCACCCTACTCTATGTAGGCCCACACAATCCCACTTCATTACAACACTACCCTACTTTGGGGTTTCTGGGATCCTTTGTCCCTGCTGGAATCAAGTGCTTACTAATGGGCATGCCTGGCCCCACTACTCCTGCAGCTCTCACAACTACCCAGCAGATGGTGGGGGCCAGGGTTAAGGCGTGCCTGGTATAATATTTCTTGCGTCTATCCCACCACAGACAGCTCCACCAGACCCCCCTCACCTGGCAGGGTGCAGTTTTAGGTCATGCACATGAGCCCCCAAACCATCCCAATAGTTCCTGCCCTTACCTCCAAGATGTTACTGAGCCGTAACAGCCTGATGTTTATCTCTCAGCCACTGGCAGCAAACTGCTGCTTCACCCTATAAGTACTGGGTCCTAAAATGGCCACCCTAATCAGGCCCCTGCTTACAGCCCTTAGAGTGACAGGCACTAAAGGTGCACTGCCACATGTTATAAGCAGGTGATGGCATATAAGACATTGCTACATGAATAAAAACCTCAGGATGAGAAGGGGGAGAGGAAAAAGGGGAGTGCATCCATGTTATTGGGTCCAGTGACAATATGGTCTGTACTGATATGGAAAGCATAGCAGACATTTTGGCCATTGTAAAGTGTGGTGCTTTGGTAAGGGTGGGAGTTAATCAGTCTGTTGCTTGAGAGACACAATTTTAGGTTTGGGGGCTGCCTTTAAGTCAGGATAGGTTTGTCCCCATGAGATGATCATTATTTTCCAGGAAGGAGTAGAGGTTATTACTGATGTGTCTCAGGTATTCAAGCTGGGAGCTGTAGGTGACAACTAGAGAGACTCTGTTGTCCTTGTCCCAGGATTGGTATTGGAGTTGTTGGAGCAAGATTTGAGTCTGGCTTTGTTGATCTGATTGGCTACAGGTTTGGGATTGTACTGCAAGTGTAGGAATTCCTCCTCCAGATCTTTTAGTTGTGCATCCTGGTTGTTGGGTTCAAAACAGGTATGGTTGTAATGTAGACCTTGGATGTAGATGGTAGACCCAGTGCTGTACTTAGGATGAAAGCTGGTGGCATGATGGTAACTGGTTGTTTGGCTTCTGATACAATGTGGTGGCAATGTGTCCATTGTAAATCTTCACGGTAGTGTCTAAGAAATTAATTTGCTGGGTGGAGTATTCCAGAGTTAGTATGATAGAAGCATAGACATTGTTAAGGTCCTGGTGAGATTCTTCTATAGATCCCTTCCCATGTGTCCATACAATGAAGATGTCATCAATGTACACGAGGGGATAAGAAGGCAGCTGTTGAGGAAATGGACTTCGTCATCTGTCATAAATATGTTGGCATATTGGGAGGGCCTTACATTTGCTCATGACAGAGCCATTCTTTTGTAGGTTTATGGAGACCAAAACCTGAAATGATTGTGTGAGGACAAGGCAGGAATATGTAATGGAAACACAAGCAGTGTCCTCATTGGGGATGATGTTCTTTATGGATTATAATCCATCCTCAAGGGGGATGTTGGTGTATAGAGACATGACATCCATGGTAGCTAAAACTGTGTGTAGACAAAATGAGGGGCATGTGTGCGCAACACTTTTAAGTGGGCTAAATTCTTTTGCGCTGCTTTAATGGTGTTGGTGTTTGCATGCCTCCACAGCATATTATGCATTAATTCGAGCCATAGAAATTTGGCAGCGTAATGCACCTTAAATGACTTGGGGTGCAGCAAACTAAAACTCCTCTGAGGAGTTTTAGTTTGCTGCCCCTACAGCCACTGAGCGAATCACTGGGGTCCCTGCAGCTCTGCAGCTCTGCAGAAAGCCCTGCAGGCAGCCTGGCAGCATCCTGGGAAGGTAGACTCCGCCCAAGAAAAGTGGTGAGCCTGATTTCCCCCCATCCCCCTAGAGCCTGCCTGCCTGCCTGAGCTGCACAGGGGCCCAGTGCTTCCCACTATGGCTGCAGTGCCCCCCGGGACCTCCCAAGCCAGATGCCTGCAGGCAGGTGTCGCCTGGGGCAGGGAGGGCACCACTGCTGTAGAGGGAAGCACCAGCCCCCCCACAGCCCAGGGACTGCTCTGCCCTCCAGCTGCTCCCCTTCCTATCCACACCCCTGGAGAGGCAGGTAAGTGTGGGCGTGTGCATGACAAATGGGTTTAAAGGGCCCTAAATTGAAGCAGTGTCTTGAAAAACCCACTGCTTCAATTTATGGCCCCCATTTCATCGACGCATGTCCTAATATGGTGTTAGCTGAAAGCTTATTAATGGAGCCCATTTTTTAAAAGAAATCTGTGGTGTCTTTCAAATAGCTAGCAGCTTGAGTGGCATACAGGAATAAGATAGAGTCAGCATAAGCAGAAACTCTCTGTGTGATGGTGACATTGCCAGAGAGAATGGGGTATACTGAGTTGCCAAGTTTGTGGCTCTTGGGTAATAAATAATAGTTGCCTTGCCTCCAATAAAATATATTGTCCACAATAATCCTTAGTTCTCTCATACTTCTGAGACTATCACTCCAACACTAGATTTTACACTGAAAATATTATCTTAAAATAAAGGGATTTTATTTTCAGAGGATTTCAAGGCAAGAACCTACTTTTTTTCCCTAAATCCAGAAGAAATGTTCAACATCTTTGTCTGTTTTTATTTGAGAATTCTGGAGGAACTTTCAAACAGCTTTTTTTTGCTTCCAAGATTGTTGCTTTTCACTTTCTATTCTCTGATTTACCAAGTAATCTTGGTTCTGATCTCTATAGGTCTCATACCACCCTCACAAATGCAGCTTTTGATAGCCTTCCAGTAGTCCTTTATGTGATATAACACATCACATGTATATTAGTCTATCACTCACTTATACTGTTAAGACACACAATAAAAAAATAAGAAGAGAGACTAGTAAAAAAGAAAAAAAAACCTCTAAGGCAAATGATAGTGTCAGGTAAGATGTGAACAGCAAAGATTTAGAGCTGATTAAAAAACTAAATAAAATTATATCAAAAATCATCCTTCCATTGAAATTAAAAGAAAAATGCAGTCACACCTACGTACACACAAAAGGCTAACTCCAGAGGATAAGTTAAGTGAACAAAAGTTCTGGTCCTTTTAGGTGAAAAGTTGCTACATACTGGGCATGTCTACATGGTCCTATGCTTTAGTACTTCCTTTTAGAAGTAATAAGCATGGCACAGTAACCATTTGTACTGAGCCGTGCACATGGCGCACAGTTAAATTTAGCCACTATGTCACCATATCGGTGCACTGCAATGAGGGAGCATGCCACTACAGTGATATAGCTGCTGATCACATGTAGACCCATGTGATCACTACGTTGCCGTAGCATGCCATATGGTGATGTAGCACATTGTTATGTTGCCATAGGGTGACGTTTAGATGCACTCATTTAGATTTACCTTTATTTACCAAGGAGAAACTTGCCTCTTTATATACTTCACCTCCAATTTTGATCTAATAAGCTTAAGAATCTCCATTTGTATAACTTCAGTAAGTTAATAGGACAGATGAGAGTGTTATAGGGGGAAAATCAGCCAGCAGGCATTCTTTCTTATTTTAGCAGGTTGGACAATTTCTAGTTTTACTTCTCAGGGTTCTATGGTTAGTTAAAAAGATTTAGCATCCATCATTTATCAGCGTGTAAATTACACAATTGAACTATTGCTTATTAATCTCTGTTTTACTCATTTAACATAGGTTTGTCAACAATGTTTCCAGTGCATCACACCAGTGGAGTTTGTGAGCTGATATTCATGGAAAGAAGGGTGAGCTTGGTAGTAAAGGTGCTAGCCTAGAACCTGGGAGGACCTGGTTCACTTTCTACTGGGCTGCCTTACTACTTACATCTTGTGCAGCTTTAGTCTAATCATCTAGTCTCCCTTTGTGAGACCAACCAAAGAAACATACTTGTCACAGGATCCAGCAGATTACTTGCGATCTGTAACCAAAGCTACATTTTGAAACATTATCATTCAAGTATTAGGAGTGATTGGAGTCTGTGGGCTTGAAGCCTTTGCCATCCAAATAAATAAACAGGATGGACAAGGGATGGGAAGAAGGAAGGACACATGGGCCAGGCAGATTAATTAACCTAGCCTGCTCTATATCAGTGCAAAAGGCAACAGTAGAGCTAAGATTTGAGCCTGAATCTCCTGAGTTCTAGTCTAGTGCCTTAGCCACCATGTTGAGGTGGTTGTATATACAAAAAATAAATGGTGTCTAGCTATCACTTTTAACAGTTAGTATCTGTGGTAACTCTAGGTGAAATCCTGGTCCCGGGGAAATCACGGTGAATCTTGGCATTGACTAGACTTACGATTTTAGACTCAGGTAATCCTAGCTACACGAGGTGCCCAGGTTTGCTTTAAATGGCCCCTCTTTTCTCTGCCTAACTCTGATCAAATGTTCTCATGGTCTGTAAGACAACTGAAGCTCCACCTGAGTTAAAGGCACAGTTCCCTCACTTAACCTGCATTTTACTAAATAAGGCATTTGTTAACAAAACAGGTACATCTGTTCTTTTTTTTTTAATTACCATTTGACACTTTATCATCTCTTTGTAATTCTCTCTCTTCTATCAGGTCAAATTCCCTTGGAATTATGCAGCAGAAATTGTAGTTATTACTTATTACTGATACTGAATATCCACTGTGTTCTGTTTTGTATGGAGTCTTGTATTGGGCCTCTCATTTTCCAGTAGAACATTAGGTGACATGACTTACATCTGTCATGTATTGTTTGCCCTCTTACCTCTCACCAGGGAGAGATGTGAGTGTTTTGTTTTGGTTGGGTGTTTTTTTAATATAAATGTCACTGTGTGTTTGTGTTAGAGAAGGCAAGGTCAAAGGGATACAAGTTGCATTGGAGTGGACAGCGGTGAGGTTTGTGATGGGACTTACCCCCTATAGGAACCCATGTCAATGGTCCAGTGTCCTCCCTTTTAATAATAGCTTCTTACCAAATCCCCTCATAAGAAAGAGTTTTTATGCTTATGTGAACGTTCCTTGGGAGGTTTTTTTAAAAACTACCTCTTTGGATCTGCAATAGATTACTGTGCTTGTTCTGCTTGCTCACTTTAATACCTTTAATTTATCTCTTGCAATGATAAATGCATTTCAGTTCATATTTTTATTTTTTTCATTCACTTTATCATAAGGAAGCATCCAAAACATTGTTATGGTCTTGAACTCTTTGATTCTTGCTAAAGAAGTGCTGAGTAAACTAAGTCTAAGAAATACAGGGGAGTGTTTGGCTGACGGTAAGTCGATCAGGTATTTTATTTATTCAGATTTAAGCGCCCAAAGCAAAAGCCATCCTTCAAATGAGTATACTTGCTTAACAATTGTACTTGCACATCAATTTAAGTGATAAAAATAATTGGCCAAATATTCTTTGTATCCATGTTGATGTAAATCAGGAGTGATACCATTGAAATCAGTGAAGTTATCTTCTTGTAAAATTCTTGAGAGAAGAGATTTACAATTCAAATCTTTTTTAAAAGATCCTTTTTCCAGTCCAGAGCTCCTAGTTCTACTGAAGTTGATAAGACCTTTCTTTTGACTTAGAAATTCATTATGCATGGTATTTTTAATCATTGTGAGCTATACCTTCCTCTGGACACAGTGAGAGTCTTGTACATAGAGCTCAAGGTGTGCCTTTCAGGTGTAGAGAAACCATTACATTGACCTATTCTTCCTACCTGCAAGAAGAAGCAAACATTCTCCTAACGGTATGGGTGCTCTGTTATTTCCTGCATATGCTTGTCCTTCTTTACCAGCTTAAATGCTTTTATTAGGTTCAGCGAGAAGAGTGATCCTGAAGACAAGAATGAAATTTGAGCCATAGAGACAGCAGGAAATGTTTGCAAGCTGTGCAAAGTCCAACAGCGATAGTAAAACAAAACATCACATTTGGAAGGAGAGCTCTGCATGCTGACCACTTATGATCCAACCCCCTTCTCCCCCACCCCTCCGCCAGTTTTCTTGAGAGGAGAGAGTGTACATGTCAAAGGAAAAGATTTCTTGAGGGATTGCACTGAGAACCAAACCACAAAAAAGAACCTTTTTAAAAGCTTCCTTGTGCTACAGGAACAGATGGAGGCATCTAGAAAATATTGATGGGTTTTAACTGCACAACTGAGAGGCCTGTTTTTTTCTACTCCTTTCATATGCATCTAAGCCTCATTAACTGCAATGGAAAAGAAAGGGAAGAACAAAAAAAACTTCCCATAAATTCTGCAAGTACTTGACCATAACCTATGAAGCATCAGATGCCCTCATCTTCTATAGACTTCAGCAAGAGTCCATGGTATTCAGCACTTGGTAAATCTGGGCCATAAGAAATAATCAGTCCTACAAAATAGAAGCAGGAGAGATCCTCACTAAACCAGTCCTCCATTACTTGAATTAAACTGCGTCAAATGACAGAATGTGAGCCCCAAGCACAGACGTTCAGAAAGGTCCTGTTTTGCAAGTGAAAAAAAAATAAAAAAGCCACTAATTTCTGCAAGGGAACATTTATTAGCAGTAGTTATTTTTTTCCAACCTCCAGTCTCAGAATTTATCCTCCTGCTTGTTTGCATTCTCTTTCAAGTACCCCTTTCACCTAGCTACCAGCTATTCTGAGCTAAGTGTTATTTTGCAAACTAAGTTGATGTTATATAAGTATATCCTGCCATGAAATCTTCCAAACTCAGAGTGGCATTTGACTCACTAAATTATTTCCATACATTCCATTTTCTGCTTGGTTGATCAGGCCATTTATGGCTACTGAACACTTCTCCCACTGTTTAAATATTTCAAAGATGTGTTGCTTCCTGTGGGAGGACTTTTTGGTTTGCACTGTCTTGTTATGGTCAGTAAACACATGGTTTTAACTTAACTTTGTCAATGGTATGGATAAAAAACAGGACATGTAAACTATAGTTCAGACCGTCACAGGTTTGTATCAGCCAGACCACATGACTAGATAGCCTATCTTTATTTTTTAATGCAAAAAAAAATAATGTGTGGGAGTTTACTGCGCCAACATGAAACCAAAAGGAACATTTACAAGATCATTTACTACTTCAAACATGTTGCAAAAATATGGCAGTAAAGATAAAGACGGGACTAATCCAAGATGGTGCAATAGCTTTCATCATCCAGTCTCATAAATGTCTAATCCCACTCTCTTTCTAACCATGTTTATTTTCATATAAATTCCTTTAAGTTGTACTGTTTTCCTTAAAAAAACCCCAACATGACTAATTGTTGTGTGCTACCCTTGTGAGCTGGGTTTTCATCGTAGCATATCTGTACACAGTGTGTCCCAGTTAATGAGACTGTTCCTTGTGATAATTAATAGGAGGTAGTGAATGTAATAAAATTCTACATAACATGCATACTTTCCTGCCCTCCCCCCCCAATCGCCCAAACCCTCTTAATATATGTGCATATTTTTCACTTGACTTCACTTTTTGCAGATTACATGTTTTCCATGATACACACCAGAGATTTGGCTATTTGACCAAGAAGGGAAAATAATTTAATAATGTTGATCATGCATCCAGCCTTCCGTCAGGACATAGGTTTGTCGTATACTTTAAAGGCTTATTGAAAATGTACAGGGCAATTGTATCTCAATAACTGAAGGCTCAACTGAGAGACTTACTCACCACTCTTGGCAAGGGACAGCACAGAGATATGTGGCCTCAGGGTCAGTCTAGGGAGAAAACATGATTCTGAGTTACAGTTCTTTCCCTGACCAAACCTTGCTTTCAACTGGAAAAATCACTGCACAATTTACACACATACAGATGTACTCCCTGTACTCTCAGGCATTAGACCAAGTAGCAAAAGAAGACAGACCCTAACATCATTTCTGGCAATAGAGGTAAGAGACTGCTAACTGAAGACCCAAATAGGTGGAAGCTTAAGAGGCTTAAAACTCAAAAACTGTTTATACATGAAGCCATAAGCTCCTGGAAGAGATTGGCATTGCTTTGAACCAAACCTATGGGTGGCAATGGAGTTGCCCAACTTCTGGGAAAGCTCAGACCTATTTCTACAGCTTTTCATAACAACACCAAACAAGTCCTTTATTTGGCACAAATAAATAACCATGGGTCAAGCTGAACAGACTGACATCTGGATACAGATGCTTCAAAACTACACTTCACAAGATGAACATCTTGGACAGCTGTGAATGCAGTGAACAACAAACAGCACAGCACTATACCAAAAGCTGAAATCTTTACAAATGTCTAGATGGGGCAGATGCAGTCTGCATATTGAGTGATAATATCAGACTGGCTCATAGATTTGGAAGTTGATACCTGATGCTATATGAAAGAGAGAGAGTTAGCATGCACATGACTGCCCTATTCCCCTCTACATTCCTGCATGTGCATTTAGGAAAAGCTACAATACTGGACCTTGGTTCAGGTCTACTATTGTACAGAGAAATCTGGGCACCCAGTCAAGAGCAAATACCTCTTTCCCAAATATGGGTATTGCCATTATGCTTAGATTTTAACATAAATATTACTAGATCTGATCGTAAAATCGCTCGTTCTATACAGATACAAATTCAAAACAATGCCTAAGGTAAAATTAAACTTCTGTATCCTCCCCCACATTCCCACCTTCCTCTGTCCTTTGCGGTGGTTGGTATGTCAAAATCAGTGGAGTTGTGTAAATAGACTTTCACAGTTATATCTGTATTCACAAAACTAGAGCATGCGGTCTTATCAAAAGACTCTTCCCCGCCAGCCTGCATATATATGTCAATGAAAATTAGAGAAAACATATTAGGATATATACACACTCCACATTGTGGTGAACAAACTCTGAGTACTGTACTATCTTATCAGAACCCTTACATTAGTGCATTTTGTCCACATTTTTCCTGGGCTGTTTGTCATATAAAACATTTGAAGGCTATCACAAGATTTTAATAAGAAATTTCAAAGTTTTTATTACATTCATATGGGAACCATAACTTTGCATTCCTACATGTTTACTGTATTTTCCATAAGAGTCTGGCTGTCAGGAGAAAAAAACCCAGGAAAGTAATCAAAGAAAAACATTTTGGATTAAAGATTGAGCTCCCTATGGATATTCCCAGATCCATGGGATTCTTCTAAAGATTTTTGCTGGGCATTTTTCTGATGGATGTGGAAGGCCCATCTTTTGCCGAATCCTTAGTAGGAAACTCCACACCTGGAACAGGTTGACCCTAGGAAACCTCAAGAAAACCATAGAGCATTCTGATCTCCCCCCCCCCCCCATGGAGCATAAAACATGCCCTATTATGCTATGATATGATACAATATGACATGATATATAATATGGTATGATATGAATGGCACCAGAGTTGCTCTGTGTGAAGACTAAAAAGTCCATGAAACTTTTCAAAAAGACCAAATTCTACAGTCCTCGCCTCAGTCAAGCTCTCATTGTCTTCAGTAAGTTTTTTAACTTAAGACAATTGGATTTGGTGCCTAAGTAAGCATTTCCCCCAGTGTTAACCAGAATTTTCCTCTCTCAGCTTCTAAGGAGTATGTGCAGTGCACTGTTTGTCTCTTTGTCATACCAGGAGCCCTATATTTTAGCCTCATGTTACATATGGTTCTGGGGGATCATTTGAGAGCCTCAGCATACCAATTATGTAGGGCTTTATCCTCAAATACAGTAAGGCCTCTCCCCACTTTATCAGGATCCTTTACTCTGCTAGAAATATATAAATGGGTCTTAGTGTTACTGGGAATTGTACCCTTTGTTTTTCTACATGCCTACAAAGCCTTGTGTTTGTTTCACCAAATAATATT
The DNA here is from genome assembly GCF_030867095.1 of Alligator mississippiensis. Taxonomy (NCBI): domain Eukaryota; kingdom Metazoa; phylum Chordata; order Crocodylia; family Alligatoridae; genus Alligator; species Alligator mississippiensis. The sequence goes on from NC_081824.1 coordinate 21,450,809, forward strand.
AAAGAGTACAGCCACCACATAAAATATGATCCATCTGCTTCCACCTTTTAGCAAAAATTTAATAGGAAAGAATGTAACAAAGATGTCCTACCCCAGATGTTATTATCTTTTATATAATGGAACCATTTCATAAAACCATTTACAGGATACAATGTAACATCATAAACAATTAAAGTAAACCACAACAATCAAAATAAATGAACAAGCACATTTTGTGATCCATTACCCTTTTTATGTTGTTTGTTTCCTTTATTGCTACTTTGTAGTTGAGCAATTCCCAATGTTTTTTTCCAGTTATCAGTGACACACAGGGCTGACCTACTGTGCTAAAAGAATAGGAAATCTATACAAAAAGATTGCCTAATATTAGTGTCCAAAAAGTGTTTAACAGTTCTAGCCAAGATACTGAGTGCTGTGGGCCAGATCATTCTACACAGCATTTAGGAATCAAGGTTACAAAAAGCAGTCCTGATTGATCCCCTTGTCTTGGAGTCATAAAATCAAAGGGGTCTCGATTTACTTGGTGCTTTCACTTTGGCCTGAACACATCCACAGATGCCTAGTCTGAAGCTTCGTTATACATGCATAAGGGATACACATCAGGCTCCTAAGTCCACCAATGCAATCCAGATCAGAGCTGGTATCTAAAGTCAGACCATTTCATGACTTGGGAAGTGCCTAAATCCCCTATTTATTAGATGCCCACACAGAAAATCTAGAGCCTGATTGACACCAACAATAGCAAATTACAGCACCCACAGCTCAATATAAAGTACAACATCCACAGTCACTCTGGACCTGGTTCCTGCCTTTTGTAAAATAGTCTAGGTCTAGGGACAGAAGTTACACATAAACCTGTTTAAGTCATCAGAAGCTGGTTCAAATCTGTAACAGAACTGAAGCTCAGTGCACATATACCAGTTTCAAAATGGCTGAAACTGGTTTAAGATAAACCTGGTTGAATGTAATCTCAGAATTAACTGATTTGGGTCAAAGTGGTTTATGAAACTTCTGTCCCAGACCTAGAGGTTAGAGCACTCATTCAGGAAGCCTGAAATCTGGATTACAGGCACTCCTCACTAAGTGAAGGCCCAAAACCACTAGGTTCTGGGTCCTGCTGCCAGGATCATTTCTATTTTTAATGAAAGACTGTTTAATGTAAAATACATAAACAGTCCTGGGAAAATGAAATCTTCAGTGGGTGCTATCCTTTGTACTGCACTGCTGTTGGTATGTATCTGGAACCTCCCTTCGTATTCAGTAGGACCAGTGGTGATATGTAGGGGCAGAGGGGGCAGGTGGGAGTGACAATGCCTCCCCTGCGAACATTGACTGGGGAATGGGAGTGCTGCTGTGGGGGGACCCCCACCCCGATCACTGACTGACTGACTGATCTCTGTGGAGGGGGGGGACACGTGCCCCCCCCCCCAATTTAGGTGACACCAGTCAGCCATGAGTAGGACCTAGGGTACAGCCTGGACTCTAAATACTGGCAGCTGCAAGTCAGAGAGGAGCAAGAGGAAAAAGCCTGGCCATACTGTATTCACTCTTCCTTTCAGCATTCTGTGACAGGATACTGAACAAGACAGACCTATCGTCTGACCCAGTTAATGGCAGATCTTATATTCTTGTAGTTGATATGTAAGATAATCTGGAAGGCTAGGTGATGGAGGCATCCACAAGTGGTAGATAGTGAGATGACCTTCAGGGAAGGTTAGCTGTAAAATAAGCAGTAGTAACTCTGATGAATAAGCAGTCATGGATCAAGCAGTGGCAGAATGTAGTGGTTAACGGCAGGGGGCATGTGGTGAGGACAGCAGATGGCAATGCTTTCCCTCCTGAAAAGCCACATATTTCCTTTGATGGTGCTGTGACTTGGTGAGTACAGGTTGTTACTATAATAAGCCTGCTCATCCCCAGCTATGGGTCTACAAGTCCTCAGTGGTGGAGCAGGTGGAAGAAGATGTTAGAATCTCAATGACTACAAAGTTTGATGAAGGCTGCAGCATAATGAGATCCCCAGTTGCCTTGGCCTCCTTCCCAATGGATCAAGGTCCCATTCTGTCCAGAGCCATGTGGAAGCTGATGTGCAGCACAATAAAAGAAGTAACACACAGTCATCTTCCTTGAAAACAGCTTTTCCAGCACATTCCTCAAGCCTTTTCATGACTGGTGACAGGAGCAGGATTGTGAGATCTGTAAGCTCCTAGTCATGAACAGATATGAAGGAGGCAGTTATAAGAAAAGCATCTAGCACGTGAATAAGACAGGAATGCAATTTGGCAGCTGTAACTGTGACTGAGCAGCCTTCTTCAGAATCTGGTCTGTTCACCCCACATGGGGAGGGAGATAGAAAAGGTGCCCTAAACATAGCCTGTCTAATATAGTATTCTGTATTTCTTCCTGACTGGATAACCAGGTCCAGTGGGATCTCCTACTGAATTTGAAAGTACTAGTGAAGACACATCATCATTTTGGGGACTTTGAACATCAGAACCTTGATGGACAACCCTAATAGTGAACTACCAGAAACCCACACTTCAATTGTAGCTCCAGAACTGAGGCAACACAACACTGATGTAACATTGAGACCCAGTGAGCGGGAGATGGGCAGCTCAAAGAACAGAGGCATCTATACCTTCTTCTAAAAGGGTAAACAGGAAGGACAATGCTAACTTCACAGATTTGGTTTTGCCATTAAGAATGAACTCAGAAACCAACTCAGTGAGTTCCCTATTGGAATTAATGGGTGCCCCATGATTCCATCTTAAACAGGCAGAGAGCCAATATGCCACTGCCATTAGCACTTATGCCATGACTCTTGATGCCGCCAATGAAACCAAGGAGGAATTCTACACCACCCTTGACCAAGTCCTTTCTGATATCTCAGAGGGAGACAGACTTATAGTTCTTGGTGATTTCAACATCAGCATCAAAAGGGACTCTAGCCTCTGAAATGAAACCACTGGAAAAGAAGAAGGGGGAAAGGTCAAATGTAATGGCATCTTCCTCTTGACCAAATGCATGAAACATGGACACACCATCACCAGTACCAGAGAGACAAGCACAAGACATCACAGCAACGTCCATGATCTAAGCATTGGCACCTCATTGACTATGTCATCATTGGTGCCTGGGATCACAAAGATGTCTGCATCAGCCAAACTATGCTAGGAGCTAATGACTTCTGTACTGATCACTAACTCATCCACTCAGTTATGTTGCTCAAACTGGCTCCCAAACAAAGCTACAGCAGAAGGAAAGCCAACAGAAAATTAACGTTGAAGAACTCGAGTACCCAAGCGAGTGAGTGCCTCAATGAAAAACTGGTGAATTCCAATCACCAACAATGGGAAAATGCCAGCATCATATAGGGTGCCCTCAAAGCCACTGCCATCAGTGCTTGTGAAGGGACATGTGGATTCTCTACAGGAAACATCAAGACTGGTTTGATGAGAACAACCAGGAGATCCAACAGTTGGTCAATTGCTAGTGCAAGGCCTTTTGTGCTTGGCAACATGACACCAGCTCCGAGCAAAAGAAATTGAGTCTCCAACAAGCCAAGGCAGAGATCCAAAGGAGGAGGACAAGGTTAAGGAGATAAAACATCTCACTGACTTCCATGATATGTGTGGTTTCTTCAGTGCCAACAAAGCCATATATGGTCTGAGCACTCAGGGACCAACCCCCTTGAGACATAAGAAGGAGACCTGATCAAGGAAAGAGTAGTCATCAAGGTCCATTGGAAGAAGCATTTTGAAGACCTTCTCAATCGAGACTCTGTTGTTGATGAGAGTGTTCTCAACTCCATCCCACAGCACCCAGTCAGAGATTCCTTCAACTCTGATGAGGTGATGAAAGGCATCAAGCAGATGAAGAATGAGAAGGCATCTGGAGAGGATGGAATCTCTGTGGAAATCATCAAATAGGGGGGAAAGGAGTTCACAACACAGCTTCATGCCCTCATCTTAAGGATCTGGAATGGTGAGGAAATCCCAGAAAATTCCAGAGATGTCATGATTGTGACTGGCTTCAAGAAAGGAGACGCGTCCGACTGTGGAAAGTACAAAGGGATTGCCTTGCTATCCACCACAAGAAAGATCATTACAAGAACCCTCCTGAACTGTCTCCTTCCATTTGCTGAAGAGCTCCTCCTGTAATCTTAGTGTGGGTTTAGGGCATCAAGAGGCACAACGGACATTTACTTTCCAGCTTTCCAGCTGCAGGAGAAATGCTGTAGCTGAATTAAATAAGTAAAAGTAGCCAGTTCTTGGCTCCTGAGAGGGAAAAGCAGTTATCCTCTCTTGTATCATATATGCCACCACCTGCTTACAGTGCCTTTTTGCTGTATACGTTGGACAGACTGAGTGATCCCTACATGACAGAATGAATGGACACCACTCAGACACCAGCTGCAGAAAGACACACCTGTGGCAGAATACTTTAATCTCTCTGGACTTTCCATTGCTGACCTGAGGGTGGCTGTTTTCAGACAGCAAACTTCTAAAAACTGATTTGAACGGGAAACTGGGGGGCAAGAAATCATCCACAAACTGGATTGTGCTAAGTATGGTTTAAATAGGGGCTATATATTCTTATCCCATTACCTGGGTTAGCTTTGGTGACCCCTTTGTTTGCTACTTGTTTGCCTCTGCCAGTACTTCCCCCAGGCCCTTTTCCCCCCTATCTTTATCTCCCCCCTATCTTTATCTCCCCCCACCCTCTGCTGTGAAAGACTTCTTTCTGTTTTGTTTCTGAAACAGTTGACTCTGATGCACTTTGAAATCATTACCCGATATGAACAGTAAATAAGACTCTTGCACATGCATGCTGTGGGCTTCCTGAAGAATGTGCTGGGAGCTGGTGAACTGCTGAACTTAAGGCTTAATCACATTGCATTATTGAAGCTTAGTTTTGGCATGAACCTGGACGGGTTCTGTCCAGTTTCTAAAAGGCAAAAATTAGAGATCACCTTGATTGACAGTGAGTGCCCAAGGGAAGAATAACAGTGATTGGAGGAGACTAGAAAGATGGGTGATTGACAGCTGAAGATTGGATTGTTATTGGTAGATAAGAGTGAGGTGATTTGGGACCTTAAAAAGGCTGAATACCCCCAGTGGGGGGGGTCTTTTGGTCTCTCTGCCCTGGGTCTTTGCACTGGTGCTTTTGCCCTGGTTCTTTTCTTGCAAAGACAGTTCCACTTGTTTCTGTGCTGTGTTGGACCCAATCCTTGGAGCCCTGACAGCTTGTTTGCTTCCCATGGCTTAAGTGTATGTGTATCTTAGTATAAAGAATAAGTGACTTTAAACCCAAGGCTTGACCTCTGTTTCTCAGGGAGAAGTCCCTAAAGTTGAGGGTGTGAGAGTGGAGTGTGTGGCCTGTGTATGGTGAGTGTGACCTGAGTGTTGAGTGCCCCGTGCTGAGCAAGGCTCCAGAGCTGACTCGTCATTGCTTCTCTCACTGTATTGGACTAGTTTAGTCTCTCATCTCTGAATTTCATGCATTGGAAGGAGAAGTAACTTGTGTTCTTCGTATGAGTCCTTGTCATTGTGGCCCTTTCTTATATTGTATATATTGAATCTCTTTATCGTATAGTCACTGTGTTGTTTGTTCATTGATCTTCTTTATTAATTCTTTTTGTAATAAAAGATTTTCATGCTTGTTCACTTTACATTTATCTTTTAATCTATTATTTTATTATTTAAATATTTTTTTCAATTCCCTAGTAATAAAACCTCACTGGGCAACCTACCCATTTCCCTATCCTGATGCAAGCAAGGGAGATGTCATCAGGGGCTGATTGTAAGAAATAGCTTGCATACCACTTGAGGGTGGGGGAACTGTGCAGGGATGTAACAGCCAGCCTTGCACCCTAAAAGTCTCCCTTCGACACCTCTTGCCTTTTGTGTTCTAATTTCTGTCTCCCTCTTATACTCTCCTTTCTGCAGATCCTTTCACAGCATCTAATGAAATGAGCCATGAAAGCTTGTGCTATATACAGCGTGCTTATAAAGTCCTTATACAACTTAAAACTTTAATAACTTTGGATATACACATGATAGAAGCAAACTGTAAATGGTGATTGAAAGCATAATTCATTAAGTTCTTTTAGCATAGTGTAAGTTGTGAATAGGGTCAGGATCACAAATGCAATTAATGAAATCACACAGCAGAAACTGGAAAATGTTTTCTACAAGATGGAAGATCGAATTGAATAATGTGTCACGAAAGAGGGTGGTTATGTTCAAGTCCAGAAATTTGAGCTGTATTGTGTTAAAACAATTAATTATGTTTTCAATTGCCATTTATAGTTTGCTTCTATCATGTGTACATCCAAAGTTCCTAAAGTTTAAAGTTGCACAAGGACTTTATAAGCACCTGATACAGATATGTAAGGAGGTGCTTAGCATGTGGCTCAGCTTCAGTCCCAGCTGGAGGAAGTAAGCAGTTAGGACTGTGCCTGCAGGGAGGCTGGGAACAGCTGAAGCTGATAACCAGTAAATGAGGGTGGAGCTAGAGAGGAAGTTAAGAACCCCTGGAGCAGATGACAAGGGAGAGGAAGAAGGGAGGTATGGTGCTCAGGGGAAGTACTGAGCTTGTGTTATGCCTCCTTGGATCTGAAATACCATGGCTTTGGGGTTTTGTTTGTTCTTTATTTGTGATTTTAATAGTTTCTTATTTTTCTTCTACTGTGGGGACAATGTTGCCCAGGTAAAATAAACAGTCTGTAAGCCTGGCTATGAAGCTGACTGGAATGGGTGAGTGACCCACTTGCAACGTATATCAACTGTGGTTAATTTATAAGACACAAATCTACCCTGACTCCTATACCTGGCAGTCATTGTTATCAGACCAAGGTTCTAATCTTGGATGTGACACAACAATTGTAGTTAACAAATAACAAGGTGGGAATGGAATGAAAGAGGCCAAATATATGTGATATAAGATCACAGGTTCCACTGTGTGTCCTGGGGAACAGACTAAGGTTTGCCTCTGGGACAATTCCTTGTCTTCTCAAGCCCCATCTGCACTTGCCCCTTAGAGCAGGCTCCCCAGCTGCAACTGGGGAATCTTTGCTAGCTCCAGAGGGTTGCCTCTTGGGTTATGAAAAATTCTGGATCCCTTCCTCTGGAGAAGAGGCATGGCTGGAAGATAAGTTGGTCTGAGATCATGCTTTAGCCCAGGCAATCAGTTGGGCAACAAAATAGGAAAAGAATTTATTGCTTAGAAGACTGGAATCATACAACAAACTTGAACATAGAGTTTGGAAATAGATTGCAGGAAAAAATATTAACGTTTCTCACCCTTTCTCCTGACTAAGCAGACCTTCCCTGGTTGCCATGCCCCTGCTTGCAGATGTACCCCCCATGTTGGGGAATGGAAGAATCCCTCCATGCACACCTGCAAGCGTGGAAGGGAGAATTCAAACAGGTGTCCCCATTCTGTGCTTGCTGGTAAGCACAGGGAAATTCCTCTTCAAAGGATTTTCCTATGCGTCACACAAGGCGCATGTCTGCAAGCCCCAACTATACCTGTTTACCCAGACACATCTCTCCAGCAACATCAATTAGTAATAAATTGGGCTGCTTTATTGCAGCCTACATGTTTGCTTATGGTGAAAGAGCTTGGGCAGTATGAAGCTACTCAGGCTCTCCAGCCTTTCCAGGCAGGGGAATCTTGTGTTTGGGGGCCTGGCTCTGCACACCCTGGGAATTTCCAGGCAGGATCAGCCCCCGCAAGGCTTGGGAGCTCCTGCTTATTCATCTGGGTATGTGTCCCTGGAGCCTGAGATGCCCCTGCCCCAGGGAGCATCACATTGCCCAAGTTCTTCTGCCATAACAAACAGACATGGGCTGCAAAAAAGAAGCCCAATTTATTACTACTTTCTGTTGCAGCCACATATTTGAGCCTTTGTGGCATAAAAAAAAAAAGTATGGAGGCCTCCTTGCTTTCACTCTATATCACCATAAATTTGGGGTGCACCAATGAAGATTTTTTGGATGGATACCAATGGCCAGTCATATTGGCTGATTAACCAGCCATATCAGTCGATACGCAGCCCAGCAGCTTGGAGAGTAGCTCCTGACTGGTAAGTCTGTTAGGGGGGAGGGGAAGGGTGGAGGAGGGAAAGGACATAGCGGGGCAGATCAGGGCAGGTTCTGCGCAGCTGGGGTGGGGTAGGGGATGAAGCTGTGGCTCTTCTGGAGGGCTTGGGGGGCAGGGAGCACCTCCCACTGATACACCCTCCCTCCCCCCGCGAGAGACATGCAGTGCATGTGGCCCCTGGATCTGTGTGCGGGCTAGGCTGGGCTGCCCACTGCATGCTCAGGGCCGGAGGCTGCACCGGCCTCTTCCTGGTGAGAGGGCTGGGCCAGGGCTATGCTCAGGGTGGGCAGCAGTTGCTTTGGGAGAGGGGTTATGGCAAATTTTGAGGTGGCTGTAGCTTTCCTCATAGCCCATTCTCCCAGTGCCACCACGGCCCACCACACCCTGCCCACCCAGAGCACAGCCCCTACCCAGCCCCCCCATGCTGGGAAAAGGCCAGTTTAGCTCCTGGCCCCAGCATGCAGTGGGCATCCCGCTCTCACCTCATGCACAGATCAGGGGGACATGTGGCCCCCATGCCCCCCCTGGGGGTGCATGCAGTGGCAAGAGCTGAACCCTGTGCCCCCTGGACAAGTCACAGCTCTGTCCCATGCCCTGCCCCACCTGGGTAACGCCTTCCCCTGTCCCTGCTCATACCCCAGCCCCACTCCCTCCCTCAGTGGGGGACTCAATTTTCCCTCCCATACTGCCTCCCTTCCCCACACCCCTTCCCCACACAGACTTGCTAGCTAGATGCTGCTCTGCACATTGCTGGGCTGCATCCCTGGCCATGTGCATGCTGTGGCTGTGTGCATGCATGCAGCATTTATCTGCGACATCAGCCAGAAAAAGCTGATCGCCAATAACGTAAATTTTCCTTTTAACAGTTTCCATACGATATGGACTGATGTATTGGTACACCTCTACCATAAATATTTCTATGGTAATATTTGTTTCCATCCTCAGAGTGCTCCAGTACCTTCCTTTTTATCTGGGGAATGTGGCATCCTCCCAGGTAACAATATACTTGTTATTGTGAGGCTAATATTCCTTCATATAAGCAGGTCCACACCCACAATATTTTGGGTGCCCATGAAAACAATTGTTCTTGTCCTTGTAAACCAACTGGTTATTTACACCTATGATTGGAAGGAAATTGATCATTTGCCTTTCCCTTGTTCATTGGGCATGCACACCGTTTTTTGACAGGCAATAGCCATTAACTAGAGAGGAATATATTTGAACTGGCTACAACTTTTTGATTAAGCTATGTTGCAAATTTGCAAGAATGCATACATATAGAATAACATGATCCATACAGCGATAAAGGGGGTAGAAATGAATGCTGCTTATTGTTAACTTTTTGAAAGAGATCAAATATGGGGGCAGTTAAACCACACTTTGGACAAACACTTCTGCAGGCTGTACTCTGAACCCCAGAATTATTCCTCTTTTGGGGTCAGTTCATGCCAACGGTATTACACAGTTAAGTCACTGGAATAAGTTAATGATACTGCTAGAAGTTTTTTAATATTACTAATTTATATAAATTAAGTATAGCAGGTTGAAAAATGTCCATAAAATTGATTTTCAGTTGAAAAGTTGTGAATAGATTATTGCAGCTATTATTTCTTTTTATTTCTGTCTCTCCTTTCTAAGGAAAATTTCAGTATTTCTCCATGAAAATGAATGCCCCAAACTGAAGACATATTAATTTGAAAACAGATACATTTCTATTTAAAAAGTACTACAATGGTTCATGGGAATTATAATCTTGGTGCATTATGTTCCCATCACCCTCTGTAGACCCATTTGTCTGCAAGAACTACACATCATGATTCCTACCCAGGGACCTTAATGACATACTTTTCTCAGTTAAAAAAAAAATCGGCACATCTTTGCAGATGCTACCCAACCAGGCCACTTGATCTATGGAGGAAAATAGGAATACAAGGTGCACACACTGCAGTTCTCATAATGTCCCATGGTAGATTTTCGAATGTAGCATTTCCAAAATATTCCCAATGTCAAAAACATTCTCATGCAAAAAATAATGGAAAAAGTTATTTCTGTTAATAAAAAAAATTAAGAGAATATCATGCATGGAGGAAACAATTTTAATAATTCTAAAAATAAAGCACATTAAGTATTTTGATGCTTTCCTAGATGACCCTCTGATACTTGGCATTTTTTTTTTTAAACGGGCCATTTGATTAAATGCCCAAATATGAATGACTTAGGAACCTAGCTTCAGGAATTCTTTTCTTTCTAAATCCTAACTACAAGTATTACCAGTTTATCTGCTGCTTTTTAAACATCTCTTAAGCAGTTTTGCTTGTTTTATTATTTTTTATTTGATGTATTTAATGTATTTCTTAAGTATGAAATTCAGTCTCTTAAAGAGATCCAGAACAAGGTTTACATACTCTTAAGACCCTCAAAAACTCTCTGGGCAGGTATCAATCTCACCCTACTTTACAGACTCATTTTTACAAATTTTGTTGCACCCGCATAATTTATGTAAGTAACCTTATTGGATTGAATTGCCCATATCACAAGTGTTAAGTATATATGTATGTATATAAGTGTTTGCTGGATCAAGACCTAACCTATCTTTCTATGGATTTTCTTTCTTGCTTTTTCAGATTTTTCCCTTTATATAGAGAATTCTCTTTATTATGGAGGAATATTGCAATATAGCAAGATAGGAACTTTTGACTATGGTGAAGGAATGGAATGCAAGGGGCTACTTAAATGTCCAGTTTTGACACAGATACTGTAAATGAGTAACGTGCTCATTCTGTGCCTGAATTTTCCCCACTGGAAAAGTGGGATAACTGTCCTTCCTCAGCAGAAGAAAAGCTAAGAAAAAGTATGGACTACACATAATAGATATTATTCAAGTTACTTACTGCACTAGTGGATAGCACTGATACTGAGTGATAAAGGCAGTATAAAAACACGAATAGAATAGAATAGAATAGAATAGAATAGAATAGAAAGCTGCCTAGCATGTTCTCTGCAGCAGTGAAAAAAATTCCCCAGAGCTCTTCAGAATCTCAGAGTTTCTCGTTGCTAATAAGGAAGAAATGACTGATATAAAGCAAGTTCTTCTTGCAGTAGTATTTTCTGCTACTGACAAAACAAGGTTTACTAGCAGAGCAAATGAAAATGCAGACACAGGTGCCTGACTACTTGAGCTCAAATAAGTTTTACATAGCTGTAAAATGAGCTTCAGCTTTTAAGTTACTGTCTTTTTCTTTACAATAATAATCTCTTAACTTTTACAAGCTCTATATTATTTTTAGGTAAGAAAACACTATAAAGTTCATGTTTTATTGTTCCTTGCAGTTATATAAATTACATTTGGCCAAAATAAATGTAATTCCTACTGTGCGAACTCAGAACCCAGAATGTTGATTTTCCCCAAGTTATAAACAATGTGAAGATATGTTATACTGGGTCACAATTTTCCACTGTACAGCAAAATATATAACTCACTTTTAATAACAAAACTGCATATATCATTAAAGTTTCCTACTCCATGGAGCACATATTATGTTACTCTGCACAGCAAGGGATATCCTTTCTGTGTACCACAATTTCTAAAATATTATTTGACTGAATGAAAAATATTTCAGTGATTCATTAGTAAAACAGCTGTCATTTTGAAAAATTATTCAAATTAGTCTGTATATTTATTAGTGGGATTGAATTCTTTTGCAGGCTACTTTTTTTTTTTTTTTTTAGTAGCTCCAATATTGCAGTGCACATTTGTGCTACTTTCATCTTGTTCCCATGGTTTTTGAAAAGGAATTTTGGAGGACTAATTATTATTTTGAATTCTTCTCTCATGGCTGTTGGACTTTAGAAGCACCCCTTAACATTTAACATGCAGTACAGGAAATGATACTTTTGATACCTTATGGTTGTTACATTCTGATGCTAATTATATTCTCAATTTATGATAAGCTTTGATAGGATAGGTTAGAATAAGATTGTTTCTGAAGGTCATAGCTTTAAATACCATTGAAGTCCATAATAAAATTCCCCGTGACATCAGTGGAACCAGACCTAGGCCTATATTGTGGGCCTTTAAAAGTCCTCACCTAAAAACTCTACCCAGCTATGTTGTAAAGCCTCACCTAAATATTTCTGCAACCTACAGCATCTCCACCCATAACCCCAAGGTTATAAAATGCCTGTGAAAAGAAATGGACTTTCAACATGCTCAGTAGGTTAATAAATCCAGGCTCCCCAGAGCGAAGAAAATTTAACAGTCCTGGCTTCCTCCCAAAAAACACCCTGGCAACAGCCTCTTTTCTCATGTAGAATGAGAGACCTCCATCTTGATTTGCACAGATAGCAAAAGTAATAGGGCAGTCCTGCAGGTGGGTCGCAAATAAAGTAGGTCATGCTGGTTTAAAATCAGCATCTTGAACTTCACGTTGTCAGCATCCAGGGGAATGGTAAGAGAATTGTTCATGTAAAGCTACCTGTAAAATCTGCAGATCAGCAACAGCCAGGGCAAGTACATTTTGTACTCATTTGATCCTCCCTTGCTCAGCATCATGTGCAGGAGGAGACGGACACAGATGATGATGTGACAATTTTGGGGCTCCTCTGCAAATGTATAAACTTTGCACGTTGGTCTGATACTTGGGGTGTTTGCTGTGGGAATATATTGTTTTAGTTTAATAGGAAGCTCTCCAGGGGGGAAAAACCATGAAAGAGGGTGCAAAATAACTCAAAATGCACCACTCCACAAGAAACTCTTAAGGGTTTTTAAGAGACAGGAAATGATCCAGGAGCACATGAGATACTAAGAACTCTTGCAAATCAAGAAATGTCTCTCTCTCTTGTCCAAGTGAGTATAACAGTTGTTCAGGGGAACCAGTCTGAGATGCTGACCCCACTGGTAGTGTCTCAAGACCTCTTCTTGGGTTATTGATAGAGACTGGTAAGGCTTTAGTTGAGAGAGACAGACCTGTAGACTGTTCCAATATCCTTCCTTCTCCAAATGCTTTGTTCCTCCTGTTAATGCCTTGGTTTATGAGGGCTGTCTAATTACTGGGATTCACCATAGGGAACAGATTCTTGAAGCAAGGAACTACCATTGGACACAACTACATGAGATGCTTACAGCACAGTAGCTTAATAATACTGTGCAGGAGCATGTCACAATGCTAATACGCCACTGCTCAGTAGTATTACGCTAGTGCACAGTAACATTACTTAAAAGGTGTTTGCCAGTGCTGCTGTGCAGTAACTCTGGTTACTGCACATTTATTTAGTACTTGATTATACAAATACTTAATTAAATGTGCAGCAGCCACTGTGCATTAATGAGCATGTTTACGCACCCTACCAGTAGTGCCAGCAGTACCCAGTCAGACAGGGTACTGCAGCCCACAGTCTATTGGAGGAGTGTGTAATCTTCAGTATCTCACCCATGAGAGGTAAAAGCACAAGCCCAGGCTGGAGGGGGTGCATTCAGAGAAACCAGAATGGAGGCAAAGGTGTATAACCTGTAAACATGACAGAAGATCAAGGCCTGTGTATGAAAGGCAATTCTGCGCTGGTCCATGCAGCTGCAAAATACAATTATGGCCACAACTGCTATTTCATCTTTTAAAAGCAACAAGGGTCTATTAAAAGCCCTGAAATGCACCTGAAAGATGTACTATTCATCCATATGATTGTCAACATTTCTACTTGGTTTATCAACTCATCAATGTCAAGCTCCCTTTGTCCTGGAGGGAAGCATTGACAGCAGACCCTGTACATCCTCATTCTCCTTCTTCAGCCAGCAAGAACCTAAAGCCATCTTCCAATGCACTTGTGTGTATATAGGATACAAGGGAAGACAATAGTCCTGCCTGAATGAGTTTACAGTTTAAGAGTGAGCTCCAGGCTCAGCTTACTAACCATGGGACTAAGTTTTCACGGCCAGAGTGCAATTCCAGAGAAAGGAACATTTTCCCATTTGGACCAGGTAGTGACACCTGTTGCGTCCTTCTGCAGGGAAGTAAAAGGGTAATTAGCCATATCAGAGTCATCAGAGAAAGATGGAGAGCATGATCAATTGGTATGTGAGTTTGGGAAAGAGCAAAGACTAACTGGGGGCTTGGCTCCATTGCCTTCCCACAGTGAATTGGCTGCACAGTAAACCTGGCACAAAGGATTAAGGAAGCTGTGCCAGGAAAAGAGATGGTGGAACTTATTTTTTCCCTGTGGAACAAGGTGTAAGCATAGCCTGATTATGACTTTCAGACACTTGTTGGCAGCTGCTCTGTGGGCTACCTCTCATTCACAGTAGCTTGAAAGGTGATAATCTAGTCCCTTATGATTCTTTTCTGCTCACAAGTATATGGGAAGCAGGAAGGCTGCACCACTGTGAAAGCATCACATAAAAAAGTCTGAAAAATATTAATGTGTTTGCGGCAAAAGCATTCATCTTGTCTTCAGTCATTTATCTGGACAGGTCTAGCATGGGAGGCACTGTAAAAAGGTCTGGAAACTACAGTTTAAAGTGAGCAGCACATTTTTTTTATAGCTAGTGAATGATAATAGAAACCACAAAAATATCCCAAGACTAATCCAGTAGGATCATGGCGATAGAAAAGAAAGGGTGGAGACAAATGGATAAGATGTGTAGAGCCAAAGAAACCTAGAGGGCAGGAATTCTCTTTGTTTTCCTCTGCTATAAAGGACTTATCTGGCATGAGAACAGAAAAAAATCACAACAAATATCATTCTTTATTATAATCACAAAGTCAAAATCTACTGCTTTGTATCATGTATTGATATTTACATCTTGTCCATGTAATTTTAAAAGAGTGCCAGATCAGGCACATGTGTAAATGGCTACATGGGGCGCAAAAGAAGAGAGAATCAAGTTTGAAGGCTGATTCCTCTGGTTCACACTTATCTTTGTTGCACTGGAAGCTCCATACATGTAGAATAAGTCATTGAGCTGATAGAATCATAGAAAAATGTGGCTGGAAGAAACCTCAGGAAATCATCTAATCCAACCCAGTGATGGCCTTTGAGCAACATGATCCAACCAGTTATGTATCCACTTTACAGTGATTTCATCTGGACTTTATGTCCTTAGTTTACCAATGAAAATGTCAAGCAAGACAGTGTCAAAAACCTTACTAAAGTTGAGGTATATTACATCATTGCTCTCCCTCTATCTACAAAGCCAACCTTATTGTAAAAGGAGATCAGGTTGGTTAAGCTTGATGTGCTCTTGACAAATCCATTTCAGCTGCTCCTGGTCAAGTTGTTATCATATCGGTGGTTAGAAATAGATTCTTTGATGACATGCTCCAGGATCTTTCTGTGTATCAAGGTCAGACTGAACATCCTGTAATTCCCTGGATCCTTCCTTTTCCCTTTCTTAAAAATGAGCATCATATGTGCCCTTTTTCAGCTGCCTGGGACCTTACCTGACTTCCATGACTTCTCAAAGAGGATAGCCAAGGATTGCAATTAGCTCAGCCAATTGTTTAAGTAATCTAGGACAGGGGCGTCAAAGATACAGCCTGCAGGCCAGATCTGATCCAACGCTCACAGTAGCATCTGGCCCACGGTCCTGCCCATGGGTCTCAGATCCACATGCCGGAGGTAGCATGTGCTGGCTTCAGCCCATGCACTGTATATGGGTGATGAGCCCATTTGGCAGGAGCTGCATATGGCACAAGGGCTAGAGCTGGAGCTTCATCCAGCCTGCAAAGTCTAGGGTGTGTTTTATCCAGCCTTACTAACAAGTAAGCATCCAGCTTTTCTAAGTAGTCTTGGAGCTGTTCTTTCCCTAACCTAGGCTAATTATCCTCTATCTCTGCTGCCAATAGTGGTCATCATCTGATAGGTGACCTTATTAGTAATGACTGAACTAGAAAGGCATAAAATACTTGAGCTTTCTCTGCATGGCCATTATTAGATTACTTTCTATCTTCCAGAAGGGATCTACAGTTTCCTTTGTCTTCCTTTTACTTCTTACGTACTTGTCGAATGTTTTTTGTTGCCTTTCACACCCCCTGTTTGCTGTATCTCCATTCGTGCTCAATGTCAAGTGGAAGCACTTCAAAAATATGTAACCTAAGTCTAAAAGTGTATAAGAATTTAAGTATATATTTTCTCCGAAGGCACGGCTCAGTCTCATTAATCCCTTGTACTACACCTTTCCCCTTTGAGAAGAAAAAATGAAGGAAATACTTGTGTTTCTGGAGCTTTTTACCTCCAATTTGTCCCTAAAATGAAAGTACACTCTGGACACTGGGGTTTTACTAACCTTATTTATTATAATTGCAAAGTCAATAGAAAAGGAAATGTTTCCCTGTTTTGGCACTGTGGTTTTCAGAAGGAAAGATAATTTCCTATTTATTAAAATATGAAATTATTTTGGCAAATCCTTTCACGTAGCCCTGAAACCTTGCAAGCTCCCAAACCTGGCAAGATTGCCTCAGTTTGAGTGAGCTCATGGCTTACGGAGGTCCTTTAAAGGTGAACTGCAGTGCAAAAAAAGGGAAAGAGTCATTAGGCAGAGATTTCATTACTCGCTAAGTATATCCTGTACTATGCATTACATCTTTTGATCCTGTTAAAAACAAAATCTGCTACACTTAGCAAACATATACTATCACTGGCATCTAGTCACATCATACATCTATTCACTACATAGGCACTACATAGGATACCTAAAGCCAGGCAGAGCTCTGCCTGTGAAATCCCCTTGCAGGACGGTGGCATAGGGCTAGGTACAGACAGTCAAAAAGCCTCAGGGGGAATCCATTCACTCTACACAGATTTCTCTAAGTGGCCTAGATTGAATCAGGGAGGAAGGAACATATGTGTCTCCTTCAATATTGAGGGGGGGAGGGGAGACAGGAACAAATGTCCATACTGGCTGAGGCTGGAAGGCAGGGGGCACTTGTGCACACCTCCCAGTGTGTGGGACATTGCCAAGGGCAGCTGAGCTGGGGCCATCCCTGCCTGGCTGCAAGTCACACATTCCCAACCCCCTGCTGTCACTGTGGACCCTCCCCTGCACTGTGCCCTAGCTTTCCAGAGCCAGTTGGTGTGGCACACCTGGCTACTGGCAGCACGGGGGAAGCCAAAACTGAGGATCTGGCTCTCTCAGACCTCATCTTTCCACAATCCCATGCATCAGTACAGGCTGGGGACTGAATGACTGGGCAACAGCTCTGCAGAAAAGGACCTGGGGGTTACAGTGGACAATAAGCAGAATATGAGCCAGCAGTGTGCCCTCGTTGCCAAGAAGGGTAACGACATACTGGGCTGCATTTATAAAAGAATTGCCAGCAGAACAAGGCAAATTATTATTCCACTCTATCTGGTCCTGGTGAAGCCACATGTGGAGTACCGTGTCCAGTTTTGGGCCCCACTACAGAAAGGATGTGGAGAAATTGGAGAGAGTCCAGCAGAGGGCTGAGGGATATGACTTCTGAGGAGAGGCTGAGGGAACCAGGGTCTAGAGAAGAGAAGACTGAGGGGGGGATTTAATAGCAGCCTTTAAACCTGAAGGGTGGTTGCAACGAGGATAGAGCTGGACTGTTCTCAGTGGTGGCAGATGACAGAACAAGGAGCAATGGTCTCGAGTTGCAGCAAAAGCAACTTAGGTTAGATATTAGGAAAAATGTTCTCATGAGGAGGGTAGTAAAACCCACTGGAACAGGTTACCCAGAGAGACTGTGAACTCTCCAGCCTTGGAGGTTTTTAAGACCTGGCTAGACAAAGCTTTGGCCAGGATGACCTGGTTGGTGGGGCTGGTCCTGCTTTGAGCAGGGGGGTGGACTAGATGCCATCCTGAGGTCCCTTCCAACCTTAACTTTCTATGATTCTGTGACTGTAGCCAAAGAAAATATAAAACAAGATATGATATCAGCATGCTTAATTGCTAAACATCCAAAAAAGAAAAGTGAGGATGGAGTACCATGGATGCTTGTCACATGCTATCACAATAGATGTAACAAAGCAAAAGTTATGGCATACCAATTGATGTCAAGACATAATTACATTACTTGGACACTTCACAACATTTCCATTTCTTTTGCTTGCATCGGGAATGGCTGTCATTTTAAACTGGCTTCCCTCAAAAAAAACCTGCGAGAGCATTTGATTTCAGAGGCAGTATTAGTCTTAGGGACTGCATACGGGACTAGGGTCCTAGAATATGCACATTCTAACGCTGGCACCACTAGAATGTAATCTTGGGAGATAGCCTGGGCCAGACTTTTGGCCCCATTCAGTTGGTATGAACCTCTCACACTAGTTATCTTCAGCCATAATCATGGAATTGGGGTGTCTCCAGGAGACCAATTCCTACTTCTTCTAGTGAAAGTATAGATAAAGTATGAGGAGTCTGCTGGTGATCATAAGCTGTTAAAAGGAGGTGCAATAGAGGGAGCATTACAAACGCCTATATCCATTTGACATATATGGTGAGGGATTTGCTGCAATGGGTACAACGTAGGGATTCATAGATTCATAGATGTTAAGGCCAGAAGGGACCTCAATAGATCATCGAGTCCGACCCCCTGCATAGGCAGGAAAGAGTGCTGGGTCTAGATGACCCCAGCTAGATGGTTATCTATCTATTCCTTCAAGCTGCTCTAACTGCAGCTATAGCTATCATTAGTTCTCTAATGTCAATTCCTCTCAACACTCCCAGCACAACCTGGGCATGGAAAAGAACACAGATTTTATCTGAGCTTTCTCATCTTATGCAATGGGGATGATAAAAGACCTGTCTCACTGACATGTCAAGGATTCATTAATGAATCTCTAGCCAGAACTCAGAGGATGTAAAGTACACACAATTATTAAGTATTCTTCTTCTTCATATACAGAACTCACTGAAATCTAATCTTAGTGTTACTTATATGAATCTAACGCTGCTTGTGTGACTGTGTCTAATGCTCTCTGTAGTTAAAACAAGAGCTGTGGCAACTCTAAAGCTAATAGGAGAGAAAAAGGAGCGCTGCTTTAAACATTTTTTTTTTTTTTTGTTATTTATCACACAAGAAAACTATAGATTTTAAGTTGGAAGTGTCTTAATTTCATACTACTCATTTTCCACATGAAAGAGGATTGTGCCTACCACAGAGAATTGCATAGCATTAATATGTAACATCTTTCTTTAAAGACATTTTTGGTATTTTTTTTTGGAGAGGGCTGATTACACACTTGCCACAAGAATAAAAAGGTGGGTAAGAATTTCAGAGGACTGGCTATATTATTTTGGAAAGGATTACTTTAAAGTTGGTGTAGTGTTGGAGTGATGTTGTAGCTGTGATGGTTCAGGAAATATGCAATAAGTAAGGATATATATTTTTAAGGAATGTCTTGGTTGGGATAGATTTGGAAAAGCTTTAAAGTGCAAGGAACTCTTCTTCTTCTTTTAGTTCATGATTAACGTCAGGGGCCCTAGAGCACTGGCATCTTTTAAAAAAAATTATATGAATAAAATGCGTAAACCTAGCTGTAACATAGCTTACCTGATCTGATTGCAACAGAGCATACAAATCAACCTAAATAAGAAAAATAAACCAGGAATAAGCACTGAAAAACCTGGCACTGCAAATACACAGCAAGTGCATGCCATTCTTCTTGTCTACATGATAACACCCTCCAACCAGCTATAGACTTCTGACTATAAGGAGGAATGCAGGACACTTAGGGCACAGACAGAAAAGACAATTTTTTTCTTGATCTGGCCCCAAAAACTGGTGTACAGCCATAACCCAACAGAATTGCACAGCTGCAGGCTGCTTTCAAAGGGCCCAGTCCTGCAAAAGTGTGAACCCCCTTTACACGAGGGTTCAGATGAATATGCTCTAAAACAGAGAGTTTTTGGTAATTTGTGTCTGTGGAGCTCCAAGCCTGTTGCTATTTTCAGAAAGGGTGGGGGGAAAGGAAGCAGAAGGAATCTGGTCTGGGGTTTTTTCAGCTAGTGCTAGAAGGTGGGGCGGGTGGATTGGAGCCTCCCTTGAGGTGGGGGAGCTCCAATCCACCCACCGCACCTTCCAGCTGTGGCTGGGGAATCCCAAGAATGAGCTCTATCTGCTCCCTTTCTCCTCTCCTATTCTGAAAACATTGACAGAATGGGATGGGGGAGTGGTGTTGCTACAGAGACTGGGATGCAAGCATACCCAAAATCAAATTTCTGTTTGGTGTAGGAGATCTTTGCAACACATAGCAGTTCCTGCAAAGTGCTATAAGTTGCAATGAGGAGCTGCTCTTCTGTCTGCATCCTTAATGAAGTGTCCTGCACTGGACTTCAGTGCTATGTGGTACCTCTGCAATATTGTGATAATCCACCATGGATCTGTCTCATGTTCTTATGTTCTGAATCTGTGCTCCAGAAAAGTAATGTATTTCTTTACCTGAATATGTACATATGTACATTTTGCCTCATTGAAACAGTACAAAACTAAGTCATCTTAAAATATATTAGGAAACTGTATGAGAAACTCAGGACAAGAGCAGAGCTGAAATCCTGGGACTTCAAGGGGAAAAAAGGATGATGCTTTAATGCTTATAGTAAGGGGTGAACAGTCTGAGATAGCACAAAACAGAAAGGATCCCAATAAATTTACTGGACTGGAATTAATCCAAATCCTTTTGCAGGAAGCACAACCAAACAATTGAACTGGGCTCCAAACAGTTACTTTATTTCATAGATTTCATAGACATTAGGGCTGGAAGGGACCTCTGAAGATCATCGAGTCCAGCCCCCTGCCCAAAGGGCAGGAAGTCAGCTGGGGTCATAGGATCCCAGCAAGATAAGCATCCAGTTTGCTCTTGAAGGTGTTTAATGTAGCTTTAAACAGAAAGCTTTTCCTTTTTTCAGCAACGTTCATTAATAGAACAAAAAGTTTCAGTAAGAATGGAGAATCAGTTTTAGACCAGCTGAGAGACAGAGCAAACTGAACCAAAGTGACACGAGGTGGTTGATCTTTCACTGGCTCCTGACTCAGAGGGACTGAAGATGGGGATGGGTTAGGCAATACATTTCTTGTCCTTGACAAGTGTTTTCATAACACGCACACCCCTCACCCAGCTATAATAATGCTTCAGGGATTCAGCTGAACCCTAGATTTTAGGAGAATGGTAGAAACTTTCCTGGGCAGAGGTTATCTGATAACTGCCTGCTACAGGGTTTCTTGCACCTTGTCTCTGAAGCATCTAGCCTCTGTGTGGGACAGGACTAGATGAACCCTCAGGGTACATGCAGATGTTACACTTAGACTGACCTAACTAGGGTCATGATCCACAAACTGTACCTCATGACTGATGACTTAGATGTAAGCCAGACCATTCATAACCTCTTGGAGAACAAGAGCTTCTATGTGAAACTAAATGGCTGGAAAAATAGATGGCACTCCCAAAAACACAACTTATCACAAGGCAGTGTGCTTGCCCCACTTTTATGCAACTTCTACATTAATGATCAGCCACTTCCTGCTGCATGTCAGTGTTTCATCTCTGCTGACAATCTCTGCATTGCCACACAGCAGAAGAAGTGTGAGGACACAGAGAAGACTCTGGAGAGGGCGCTGAACAAAATGTCAGATTACTACCTGAACAATTAGATCAAATCCAAGCCTAGCAAAACTCAAATATGTGCTTTCATCTGAGAAACTGGGATGTGGAACAACACCTAAAAGTCACCTGGGGTGACCAGAGTCTCAAACATCAGAAACACCCAGTTTACTTAGGGGTAACACTGGACTGTATGCTTAGTTACAAAAAGCACATATTAAATACCAAAGCCAAGGTCATTCTTCATAAGCTTACAAATTCCAAGTGGGGACCGCATCCATCCACCCTACACACTACTGCCTTAGCACTTTGTTTCTCTGTGGCTGAATATACCTGCACCACCTGGGGATGCTAAGTTGCAATAAATATATTGGCTGTGTCCAGACGAGTGTGGTTGTGCAGTATGTGGTGCTGTAGACATGTCTGCAGCACCAGATACTACACATTCAAGTGTTCTGGAAGATCCCAGGGTCAAAAAAACCTGCGCAAAAATAAATAATAATAATAAAAAAAGCAGGATGGCACACGTGGGGACAGCATGCATTGCTCAAAACCCCATGCCCCACCTGCCAGGCAGGCTCCAAACGGCATGTTCACCACTGCTGCAACCCCAGGAGTCTCTCAGTGCTGGCCCCAACCTCCCCTAGTCCACCCAGGCTAACCTGCCACATGCCAGTGGGTACATGGCACAGGTGTTCCCTGGGGACAAGTAGCATCTTTCTCATGAAATCATGCAGCCTCTTTGCAGCCCGCAATGCGTTTGTCAGAAGAAGCAAATCATGGATCATCTCCTAAGATCCCCTGCAGCATCACAATTCACCCCACAAGATTTGGCAGCATCAACACCAGAAGAAATGGCCTGTGCAGAATATTGAGAGTCGACCATAAAGAAAGGGTGGACTGGAGACTCAACAAAGAAGAAGAAGAAGGCTGATCTGAATGCTAATCTGTACATATATTCACTGAGGTTTAATCAGGCAAAAGAAAGATGGACATCCTGATCTAACTTAGTTCACCTGAGGAGGTACACTAAAATAGATTACGTATGGGTTAACCCAATCTACTGACCAGCTATATATATTTGGAGCACAGCCGAGGGGCTGGGAAAGCCCAGTCACTTGCCTTAGCCCCAGGACTGCACTTTTCCTAACGCCTTCACCCTGACTGGGCACTTTTTAGCCCCCTGACCCCATCACCCGCAAATGAACATCTCTCCCCATGGATCTACCATACTCCCCTGTGGACATGCCAGTCCCCCGCACTCCCTCCCCAGGCTCATCCTGTATGTGCTGAGGTCCTTTGAAGGGCGGTGAAAATTGTCACAAGCGCAGCATGCTGTGGGAGAGCCCCTTAAAAACTGCTGTTGCCACATGGAACCAGTTTTTGGTATGAATGGTCACACCTGCCCATTTGCCAACACAATTAGAGCAGCGTACTTAAAGTGGCTGTTGATCAGAAGGAAAAGGAATGAGGTTCTACCTGCTCCAGTGGGCATATTTTCTTGCCACACAGGAATTATTTCTTCCTTTTTAAAGCCATTTCAAGATTGGATCCAGGTCGATTCCTGCCTTTTACCCAGAAAAATATCGTGCATTCCTCAGTGTTGACAACTCTCCTGATTTTATCTCGAGTCTCTCACTAGTTGGTGTTTTCTTAAAGCCCCAGCTCTTGGAAACCAGTGATTATGTGAGAATCTCAGTTTTTGTTTTAAAATAAAATGAGTTTCCAGCCCTCCTGGTGGCAGAGAAAGTTTTGCATATGTGACCTGAGTGTACCCCAAAGGCTCAGAAACCCAGAAGTCAAAGTAAAAGAAAGCAAAATGTGTTATTTATTTTTTATCCTTATTTTTTAATCTCATTATTTTTGTGGGTCTGACTCATGTTAGTTTTATCCTTTGGGTTTGGCAAAACTGGTTTCAGATCTTTATCAAAGGAGAGTCTGGCACTAAGGCAAAAATCTCTTGTTATTAAGCATTTACTAGTATAAAGGGTAATAAATGCCTCCAATGAACAAAACATATAGACTAAGAGACAGCTCATCCAAGACAATGCAGAGAAACAGTTCAGCTATAGGACATTGTAGCTGAGATGAACAAAATTATTAGGCAAGATCCTTATCTTTGGTTTGACTTTTAAACCCTGAAAGAGGGCAGATTCCTTTCCTTTCTTTTGCTTTCTTTTCCTTTCCTTTCCTTTCCTTTCCTTGGAAAAGGCCAGATGCTTTTTATTCACTGTGAAGGATACAAATATATTGCAGAAAGCATGTGCAAGAAAAGCCTAAGGATACTTTACTTGAAACACTGAATAAATTCTGTTTCAGCGCTATCCTATCCCTTTGAATCACACCGTATGTTTTCCCAGGGTTGCTGCCTCTGCATTTTGTATTTACCGTGCACTCTAGCATGTTCAACAGTGCCCCAAGCAATATTTGTGAGTTAGAGCCTAGAAAAAACATTATTAAATATGCCTGCTCATTATACTTAATATCCTAACCATGAATAATGCTGTACCATAGTTTTCAGTAACCAATCGCCATAATATTTACTGGCAATAGTTCCTTGAAACCTGCTGCTATAGTAACTTGGTCTTGGGTATGGTCCAGTTCCCAGCGGAGGTGTCCATATCACAAAAGCCATTGCTAGAATTGGCAACCTTATAAGCAGTCTCAGAAGAAAGAGCCCAGTTGTGCGGGCCTTGAGCTAACCTACCACTTTCCTCTCATAGGTCAGAATTGAGACTAAATGGTAGGTCAATGAGGTAAAGCTCTGTAGCCCACTAGTGGGTGCATGATACACATCCCTTTGTCCCATACTTGTGCCACAGAAGCTGAGGGTCTGTAATAGTCCTGGCCAAAGAACAGAGGTGTCCAGGAAAATGAATATCCTTGCCCTTGAAAATGCTTCTTTCTCGATTCTGAAGAACAAGTCCAAACTGTTTTCTTTTTTTCCCCTGGGGATTTCAAGCAAATGGCATGTGAAAGGCCAGGTGCACTGTGTCCCCATCAGGGCAATGGGGCTACTGGGTAGCAAGTGATAGGGCTGGGCAGGGAGATACTGACACTGGATGGTCCAGCTCTGCATCCTTCCAAGAGCAACTGTGGAGAGGGAAGTGGGAACTGCCTCTCTGCACAAGTTCAGGTGAGTATCTAGGAAGCTGTTGGTTCAATTTTTTCAGTCCCATCATGGGAAAAACTCCACTGTCTTCACTTGTCTGCCTATTGTCTTCACTATGACTTCTTTGTACTCTTACACTGTACGCTGCTCAGTGAATCAGCCTCACCACAGCCTTCTTATACTGGAGGGAAGGCAGAGCCTAGAATAGGGAGTACTGGCTAGTGATCGCAGGGACACGCACTCCATAGGTACGTGTCAAGCTCTGCCAGTCTGGGACCCAAGTTTCCCCACTATCCCTAGCCAAATGTCTCTCTCCCTTCCCCTTTCCCCCACTCAGCTCAACCTACTGAAACGATAATTCAGGTTCTTTGTAGTCTTAAATTCAAATAACTTGTTCTTTAAGTTTAATATTATGTAGAGGGAATAACATTGCCTATGCCTCTATTATTTGTAGGAATTGGACTGCTTCTTAACTGCTCCTTCACCTTCATGAGAAACGAATGTTTGCTCAGTGTCTCTAGCTATAACCTAAACTTGGCTTCCAAGAGAGAAAACTGACCTTCTGTATAGTTCCTATTGGCAATTGCCAAGTTACCCTGAAGACACTAAAAACAATTTGCAGTTAGCTTAGAGTGACAAGTTTAACATTCACTTATCAAGCATAGCAATTTATTTTTACAATGTTTGCAAAATGGCTTTCACCCAGCTAATTTCACTCCAAGGAACAAACACTGCCACAGCCAGGAGGCACAAAATGTGCAACAATAATCCTTAAGGCAACACACTGTAATTTGCCTTCTTCTGTTTAATGCCATGTCAAACAGACGGATTTCTACACATTTCAGATGGTGACTGCGCTGCCTTGCCTAAGTTTGAGTAAAAATTGATTTACTTCAGAGAGCCGTGATAGATGAAGGATATGACATGTACTGAGCATGCCTAGTTCCATACTTATGCCAAAATATTCCCAGAAGGATAAATCTCGTTTCCTGCCTTACTTCACAGAATTTAACTTTTTAAACAAGTCATGTTCTGTGGTTTGGATACTGTGTTTACATCAGCATTTCTTTCCAGGCTTATGGGCGATAATAGGACATCTGCAAAATCTGAACAGTTTCTTGATGGGAGAATCGCTGTCTTAATCTCACTTTCACTTTTATTATTTGCCTTAATTCTTTGTAAACTGCCTTTAAAGATAAGTTGCAGTAAAAGTTGATATTTCCCAGGTATAAGCTGGAAAATATGTGAACTTGAGCTTTCATTTCAGTAAAAGAAATTTCCATGATTTCAGGGCATACTTATATATTCATACTGCAGACTTTATTTATTTTAAAAATATGTAACTGGAAATTAAGGTTTAATTTTTAAAATATGTTCTATGTTTAAACTGAATTATGTAGCACATATATGAAGCCTTTGTTATCCACAGCGCACAGCCAGATTCATGTCCAATTAGAAGCAGCTTTGGCATTGCGCTGTTAGTACCAGAAAAGTCAGAGGAAGTGTGTTTCTTGTTGGGGTCCCATTAATTACTGCTTCCTTTAAAAACACAGGTTGTGACTTCTACGCTACAACATCTGAAATGAGGAACTGAAAATCTAAGCCCTAAACCTTTGAGGGGGAACAGGTGTCTGCTCAGAAACGCACATATACACAGGAACCAAAACTGGATCCCAATGTTGCTCTGAGGAGCTCTTGTGAGGCTGAGCAGAACCAGAATCCAAATTGTACACCCATTTCAATTAGCATTTTGTTTCCTATGCTGGCATTATGAAATTTTGGCTAACAGTAAGATATGCTCTCTAGGAATATAAAAATCACACAGAGAAATAGGCTGGTAGAAGAGACTGTATTCATTTCTAATGATTTAGAAATTCTCTTCCATTCTTCCCATGCCCCATTACAGATTTTCAGGAGTTTTTT